>NC_079135.1:121226407-121870692 GCF_945859705.1 Episyrphus balteatus | reverse complement strand
AAAGAACTGTTATTGAGTGAGGGTAAATATAATATTCTAAATATGTGCAAGATTGTTTAAAATGTTTGTATACATTTTTTTTGGTTGGAGGTCCTTTCATTTTTAATCAAAAACATATTTATGAAAAAAAGTTTAGTTATTTAAGTTAATAAATATTTCCTTTCATAATTTAGATCTATGCCAATATTATAATTCCAAACCGTATAGCATCAATTCATTCTAGTATAATTAACTGAACACGTTCACTATGGCGTATGCGTGTTTTTTTATTCACAAACAATTAAATCGTTTATTTTGAAAAGGGGGTAAGTCCACTTTTTAAAAGTTATGAGCACATACCTATATTTTGAAAATTTTAGCATCCGAACTTATACCCTTTTCAAAATAAACTACATGTATAGCAGGCATATAACAAACACAATACAAAAAGTTTTAAACAGAGAAAAGTTCAAGTGAATAATTTTGACAACATAAAGGCTTTGTTTCTATTTTTAGTGGATATTATCGAACATTATCCAAAACTTATACACAACTTTTGGCGTGATAACGTCTTATAAATCGATGAACAGCTGGCTGCATGCACGAAAAAACCGTGACTCATACTGACGTTCAATCTGAGCTTTTTAGGAGTGTGGTATAGATTACAATGTCATCTTAAAAGCAAAGTAAAGAGACGGAAAGTGCAACTTAAGACTTATATAGACTTAATAAAAGACTATCTAAAAATAGCAAATCAAATTTTAGTATTTTTATTTGTTCAACTAATTTTTAAGTTAAATCTACCAGACAAAATTATAAAATTTTCTATGTTTATGTAAATAAATTTGGCTGAAATTTAGATATATTGTCTTAAAAGTCATTTGCAATACTTTAAAAAAAAATCTGATGAATTATTCTTTACAAATCACAAGTTTTTTGTTTCTGCTGAAACATTTTATAAAGTGGACTTACATTCTTTAAAAAAAAAACCATTCAATTATCTTGAATTATTTAATTCTATCTGTTATCGAGAATAAGTAAGTTGAACGATCTGTCAAATAATATTTTTTGTAAGTGTTCTCTAGAAATTACCAAAAATAATACTTACCAATTTTTATTGTTTATAAAACAAAGAACTTTTTGGCCAAAGGCTTCAAACATGATTGAGCACAAAAAGATGTGCAAAAAAGCTTTGGCAGAAACCCTTAAAGTTTTCGAAATTGAGTAAGTTTAAACAACAGTTTATTTCAGCCCATAAAAAAGAATAATGTTTTCCACAAAACTTTCGAAACTTAAATTTTCACACCCTCATTATTTCGAAACTTGACGAAATATAATACAATTTTGCACACAATTAGTTCATTGAAAAGAATTACTAAAATAATAATTTTTTGAACGAAAATTTGTGTCTCTCAAGTTTCTTAAAGGACGGGACGTCGTCAGTTCAATTCTTTCTTTTCATTTTCGGAATGATCTTATGATGCATTTTGTTCAGCAATAAATTAATATTTTAAGTTGCCAGATTTCACTACTATTATACGTATGTAATATTATTTTAAACACTTAAGAAAAGTATACGTGTTTATCAACAGTCTTCATACAATGAATTTTACGACATCCGATAATTCATATTAGATGACCTTGGAAATAATATTCAAAATATTATTTAACGACAACGAACGATAAACAATTTATTGTTCATTGTGGAAAAAAATCATAAAATTTCAGAAGTCATAGAACTGACAAAGATTTCTATTTTATAGATAGCTATATATTCGAATAGCGTGTTAAAATTTATAACTCAAATATACGTAAAATGCAGATAAAAATGATGATTTGTGATCATACTTTGAAAATAAGTCTAATTTATTTATTAGACTTATTTTTTATTTTATAAAAAAAAGAAATCTTGCTGTCAGTTTTTGCTAATAAAAGATAAATCAATTTTTTTCTGTTAAGGTTACTTAAAAAATATATATAAGTATTTTTGTTGTTTATCGATTAAGAGTTTAATTGATAAGAACATAAAAACTATTAGATTTGCGCATCAGTACTTACCTTTTAATTTGATAAATTTTATCAAAGTCATAAAGATTGTAGAAAATATAGAATATCTTTTTACTCTATTTTACAATATAAACATAAAGTTGAGATTACAGTTTTTTAATACATCAAATTAATCAATAAAATAATGATATTTTATATATAAATAAATTTATCGACATGCAAAAAGTATGGAAAAAAACACTTAAAAATGATTAGAATCTTCTCTGATATCAAATTGCGGGAAACACGTTAGATGAAAAGTAAAAGGTTTTTGAACAACTTTAAAAGATTATAAATTCTTGTTCGAATAAAGTAGTAGTTTTGATGAAATAGAGGCCAAAACAAGAAAATTACCTCATAAGTTTTATGCCTTAGAATTATTTCAGGAACAGGAACGCATAGTTTTTGTTTGTGACAATAACTTAAGGACACCCAGTATAATGCTAAAATTGTATCTGTTTTACTGTCTTTCAGTCTGTTTAATCCACTAAGAAGCCAGAGTCTACAAATGAATTGTTTTTTTTTTTTTTTTTTTTAATTATGTAGGTATCTATTTATCCAATTATATTTTTCATAGTTTACAGGACTAAAACTAACGGTACCTTACTCCTAACTCATTTAAAAAACAGTTTTCTCAAAAAATGCTGATATCACATATTCAAGTGATTTTTTTACAGAAATTTTATCTTTAACGTTTTTTATCGTTATTTTTCATAGAGTCGTTATTTTTTTTATTTCTGACTTCCTCCTTTACCAAAAGTTAAGTTCTAAGCACTTTGATTTTCATAGTGTAGAAACAAGTTGGTTCAGTGGTACCTCATTTTAATTCTTTTCCTAATAAAATAAAATACTGTGTTCTCCACAAGAGTAAATATGTATGTATATAAAAACAGAACATCTGTATACTTCACGTTTTGCACGATTGGAAATGGACATAATGTAATTTTCATAAGAACGTACAATTGGAGTATGATTTTAATTTATATGATAGTATATCAAACACAAAGTAAACAAAGACAACTTCTTCTTCAAGAATTTTGATTACCATATACCTGCTAGAAACTTAATCTGCAAAGACCGAACTACTTGTTCCGTTGTGTCTAATATTACTCTTTTTGAGGAATGACCGCGCATATCCCCAACTCTAAAACAAACATTTTTCAGGAATATCAAATGCACATCAGCGTCGCAAGAACTTGCTTTTTTAATTCAATTTTGTTTTAAATATTTTTAGTATTTGTATACCGAAGTTAAAAAAAAACACACTTAACAATTAACATTTGATTCCTCTAAAAAAAAGTTGTACAAAAAGTTAATAGTTTAGACGTTTTCCAAAATTATCGGGAGGACTCACTTCTTTTAATATGCCCGTTGGTTGGTGAAATTTTGCACTGATTATATAGCTTCGTTTTATCATTTTGTAATAATTACTTTCACTCGCAAAAATATTTTGGAGTAAAAAATTTAGTTTAGAAACATGAAATTTTTAAAAGATTATAAGATTTTCAGTTTGTTTATTGTACGAATCCAATATTAACTAAAATGTACAAACTTACTACATACTCGTAAGGGATACAGATAGGTATTTATTTATCTGTATATTTGTATACTGCTCTCACGTTGTTTAGAAACAAAGTAGAAACTCGTATGCCATGCAATCAGAAAGTTTGGTTTCTAATGAATTAGCTAACGAATTTCATATACCTACTGGATTAGAGTAGAGTAAATTTTCAATATGAAAACCAAATTATAACAACTGCTACACACTTTTTGCAAAAGTACAAAAATAAAAATATTTCACTAGCGCTGAAAGTTTGTAAAAAAGAGTATACAAATTGTATTTTAGACCAAAAACTAAGCTTTCTTTATCATTTGTTTTGATTTTCCAGCCCGAAAAAAAACTATACAAAAATATCTAAGAAAATGGTCACTTTTGTAGTAAAGGCTTTGCTGACGTAATGCTAAATGTATGAGGTAGTTTTCTGGTTTTCACTTCGTTCTTTTTTTTTTAAATAGCTATTGGGCCATATTCATATAGACACTGTCTAAGCTGCTTCTAAGAAAGACTGGAGTTTATCCTATCCAAATAACATTGGATAAACCCCAGTATAATATAAACTGGGGTCTTAAAACGACTATGATTAAGATTATCTTCTCAAAAATACAACTAATTTAAAAAATTAAACTTTTACAACAGCTTTTTTCCTTTTAATTTTACGTTTTCCTCTGATTTATTTACCAAAGAGAATTTTAAGTTTTTTTTTTAGTTTTTGAACTTTGACATCCTTTTATTAAGTAAAATGTGAAAAGGATTTTTCGGCTGATTACGTACATGTACATGTACATGTACATATTTATTTTATTAACTTAAATCTAAGATTTTTACCTACGATTTATGTTTTGCACTCTTTTTCGCAAACTTTTGTAATATTCCCATTTTTGTTATACATATATGGATTCCCACATTTTGTTTTGGAAAAAATTAAGAATGGGTTTAATATATTTAATTTCAAAATATTTTTTGAGGACCAGCAGATAAAATGGGTAAAGTATCTTTGCGCAATCGAGATTTTTAAGTGGTTAATACCCATTCTAAATTTGGCACTAGATGTTACCGCGTGGTTCATTTTATCAGAAATCATAATAAAATGTCTTAAAAATTGTAGATCATAGATAAAGATGGCATTTTATAACGAATTTATTGTTGCGATTGTATGAACGCGAGATCAATCAATTCATTTGATAACACTCTAGTTAACAAAATTAAACTTTATATAAAAATATACTTTTTCTGAAGGTTTTCGATATCCTGAGCTCGGATTTTCAGAAAAAGTTAATCAAATTAATAGAAAATGCAAAAAAAAACGTACCTTATTATTTTATATAAGGAAAATTGTTTGAGCATATTTAGTAACAGCTTATATAAGAACTGTTTTCCTTCTTTCAATACCTGTTAAAATCTTTGCGATATCTTTTTGACTTGCCGATATATATTCAGTTGTTTGTTAAAATTTCAAAAACGGGAGCTGATTAATTTTTTCTGTCTTCTGATTCGATTTTAGGACACCGAAAACCTTTAGAAAAGTATATTTTGTTTTGGCAACAAAACCTTTGTAAACCAGTGTAATAAATAAATTCTATTAAAAAAAAGTAATTTTTTGAATAGGTACATTTACAAATTTTGAAACGTTTTTCAAAAAAAAAAAACAAAAACAAAAAAAAATTGGAATGCCATTTTAAAGAAATAATAAAGAGACATAAAAACAAAGTTTCAATATATTTTTTACACCCTTTTCAAAAAAAGAAAATTAAAAAAAAAAAAAATGAAATGTTTTGAAATAATCCAAAAATGTGCTTTCTCTTTACTTATTTTTATAAAAAAGTTCATCAAAATCGGTTGAATCATTTAAGAGTAAGTTAGAAATGAAGAAACCTCCGAAGTTCAAGTTTGGCCTACGCATTCTGGCTCATAATAGTATGCAAATTATTATCACTGCGGAGCCATTTACATATGTATTGGTGAGGTGAATTTCACCACTCGAGGGAAAACGGAGTCGATCCCATACCCGAAATGGACAGAAATAATACCAGAAACATAACTGATTTTGTTTATGTTTTAATGCTCTGGCTGCCGGAAAAAAAAAAACATTAACAACTTCACTGTCTAAAGAATCATATTAGATTCATGAAATCTATTTTGTGCCGTTTTTCCAGCGTTCATGAATCGCATGTGATTCAAAATAATTACTAAGCGAAAAATATTATACGTCCCCATACTAATTTGTAGAAAATTCTCTCTACGTCCAAATAGTTTTATAAGAAAAGAAAAGATCAATATCACGTACAATGAATCATTAGCTCTGTTCCATTGGGAGGTGGCAAAGTACTACTAGTAGTTTACTAGCGATCCCGACTAACAATTTTGCTTCTGTAAAGCTTTATACATGCTTCTTTTGCTTCTATAAAGCTTTATAGAAGCAAAATTTTTAGTTGGGATTTTCAAAATGGAACGCACTTTCAACGAATTCAATACAAATAGTATCTCTTCGGGAAGAAGAGCATGAGTAGATGATAGTATTAGATTAACCAAAACATCTACTAGTAGTAAACTACCACCTCCAATGGAACAGGGCTATTGTATAGCTGCGTTCCTTTGGAAATATTTATCTACTGCTTAGTACTTAAAACTACTTTGAACTACTTTTGCTATACTGAAAAAGTAGTTCAAAGCAGCTTTAAGTACTAAGCAGTAGATAAATATTTCCAAAGGAACGCAGCTTATATATATATTTCCATAGTACTATCATGAAGTAAAACAATCACATGAACTCTGGTGGTAACTTAAAAAAGCAGAATTTGTATGAAATAAATACACTGAGCGCCACCTCAAAATAGTGGTGACTTGAACTAATACTAAATTCGACTTCATGATAGTACTATAGAAATATATTAGCCCTGTTCCATTGGAGGTGGTAGTTTACTCGTGAGTAGAAATCTACTACAACAACTACACTTTCGTATCTCCTCTAGTAGAAGATCGTGTGTTATTTGTAGTACTAGATCTACTAATGAGTAAACTACCACCTCCAATGGAACAGGGCTATTATATACAATGCTATGAATCACATTTGAACATTGAAGTTTTCTATTGTGGACGTTTGAGCACTTCTTGCTTAAAAGCCCTATTACAATTTTCATGCTATAATCAAAAATTATCAATGGAAAATCCCTTAAATATATACAAAAATAGATTATTTATTCAATAAATTTTTGAAATTAACTGCCTTTACCTTTTACTTCCGGTAGCTCACTTTATAAAACCACTTTGAGAAGCACTGGTCTATACATCAAACTACTCTACCGACATAGCAACCATCTGATTTAAAAATTTCGCTGTCACTTTGACATTTCATGTAAAAAAAAATTCTCTTCATGCATTGTTTTTTTTTGTTTACTTTGTATTCGTTGTTCTTTCTTTCTTGTTCATCCAAAATTCCTCTGTGATTTTTAATATTTTATTTTTACAAAACTTTTTTTTTTTGTATTTTCCTCAAATATTTATTAAAATTCATAAAATGTTTTACTTAAAAACAATTATTATCACTGCCTTCTTTTATGTTACTCTAATCTTTGCTGAAATCGAACACAATTGTTCCGATTTGAAGCGCCATGAAATCGAACACCATCTATCAACGAAGACTCCCTACCGTGTTGTAGCTAATTTAGATGAAAGTAAATTTGAATATCCAGGTACTTTGTTTTTGTTTATTTACAATATTTTCAACATTTTTAAATAAACAAATTCTTTTAATGATCATGATCATATCATTGCTAAAGAATGCAAGGCAACGAGAATTTGGTCAGTCATTCGTCATGGCGCACGCAATCCCAGCAAGAAAATCATTATCAACGCCAAAGAAAAACTTACACGTATCAAACAAAGAATTCTAAATAATGCTCACGCCCGCTTTTGTCCACACGAATTGGCAATGTTTAAATTTTGGTATTTCAATGTTAGCGCGGAGGAGGAGAAGTTTTTGGTTGCGGAGGGTGAAGATGAGTTGATTGAGTTGGCTGAGAGGATGCAAAAACGTTATCCGCATATTTTACAAGATACTTATGATCCAGATTTGTACTTATTTAAATATACTGCCACGCAGCGGACACTTAAGAGTGCGGAGAGTTTTGCGACGGGTTTGTTTGGAAGACATCGAATTAGAGATATTGAATATCCGGAAGCGCTGCACAAGGATCCTGTTTTAAGGGTGAGTTTTTTTTTTCGGTTTTATCTTTCTTTCATTTTCTATAAGACTTGTGATTTAAAAAAAAAGTATTTTAAACTTATTTATTATTAAATCATTTCAATTATTTTATCTAACCGAAGTTAAAATCTAGAAATTGTAGCTACATTCTGGCTTTTTCTTTACATATTAAGATAAAAAAGTAATTAATTCGCTTTAAAGTTATGAACTACTTTACTTGCGGAACCATTCTTTGTCTTGTAACTATGCAAGACAGTGTTTTGTGGCGCATTTAAAATAAACCCTTAACTACATGACCTAAAAAGTGGAAAATTTACAAGAGTAAACATTTTTTATTTCTTTCTAGCGCTATTTGTTTTTGAAAAAACCACAAAAATTCTTTTTTAAACCAAAAAATAAGCTTTCTGCATCATTATTTTAAATTTTGCCGTCAGAAAAACTATCACAAAATGCGTTTGAAAATTTTCACTTTTTGACTTTTTGCAAAAAGTGGCCGTTGTAGCTTGTAGTTATACCTTAAAAGTTACAGGTTTTTTTTTTTAATTTTTTAATTTAGCAAGCCACCTGAACAGTTCTGAATTTTTAGAGAAGCAAATGTCAGCTTACTTTTTATAACATCCGACCAACCAAAGTCTCTAAAAATTCCGGAATTAAGTTGAGATGGTCTGCCTTAAACCTGACCATTTTAAGCCTTATGGTAAGAAAACGGAAATAAGTCGTTGAAAATGCAATAATTATTTTGTATCCTTAGTAAATTTTTGCATGCGTTGTAACTATTTTTGTCGAAACAATTTTCTCATTTTGCCTGAGACACGTCCAAAACATGATTTTTGAATGGTTCGAAAGATTTAAAAGGTCAATTCCTGCTATCTTTCTGGTGAGTGCCACAAACAATATGATTCATCACCTGTAACGATTTTAAGAACATTTTTTTGATTGACCGTGATTGTATTTTTTTAACATTCATATGAGCCTTTTTGTGAGCAATTGTCAAGTTACATCAAAACTTAAGTTGCTAAGATTGAATTAGAAAATGCCAAACATTATGAAAATAAACGGTTGTTATCTGACAACTCTACCGTTTCTACCTCGCACAATAAAAATTGCTACTTCCCAATGAATTTTTTAAAATTCCCTAACGTGAAAATTGAAAATTTGTTTTTGAGACTAAAATTAGTTGTACGTTGTACCTGCCATATTACTTAAAAATTATCCTTATCAAAAACGGGTCTAATGATTTTTGATAAAAAATCACAAACAAGGTCGTACTCTTGAAATTAAAAACTTATTTTATGAAACGTTATATAAGTACTTGGGTTTCTCGTTATCCACCCGACGGAAGCGTATAAAATTTATTCAATTATATTTTTTGATTTAAACCTCATATATTACAATTAACTTTACACATAAGAGTAAGTACGTGATACCCAATCGTGCATTTTACTTTATATTTATGTGATATAAATTGACTTTCCATTTGATAGAAGTCATATTTTTCACCAAATACATTTTTGAAACTAAAGGAGATTGCAAAAAAAATATTGATCAAAATGAGATACACACATATATGTATACCAAAAAGTGGCCATTGTAGTCAATGCCTTTAAAGGTATAACTACAACGGCCACTTTTTGCAAAAAGTCAAAAAGTGAATATTTTCAAACTCATTTTTCCGACCACAAAATTAAAAATAATGATGCAGAAAGCTTATTTTTTGGTCTAAAAAACAATTTTTAGTAGTTTTTTCCTAAAACAAATAGCACTAAAAAGAAATAAAAATTTTTACTTTTTCAAATTTCCCACTTTTTCACTTTTTAGGTCATTGTAGTTAAGGCTTAAAGGCTTAACTACATACACCACTTTTTGAAAAAGTACAAAAGTGAAAATATTTTTTTTCTGGCTAGCGCAATTTTTTTGTGAAAAAGAGTATACAAATTGTTTTTTAAACCAAAAAATAAGCTTTCTGCATCATTTGATTTAATTTTCCAGCCCGAAAAACTATATAAAAATCAGTTTGAAAATTTTCACTTTTGTACTTTTTCACTTTTTAAGCCAAAGTAGTTAAGCCTTAAGTCTTTGAAATGCAAAATTATTTTTTATGCTTAGTAAATTTTTGCGTTGTAACCTCCAAAACATGATTTTTAAATGGTTCGAAAGATTCATAAGGTCAATTCCTGCTATCTTTCTGGAACGTGCCACAAACAGATATATTGATACAATAGGTGTGTTTTTTATTACCACCGGTCTTAACTGGACAAAAAAAACGCCTCGGGGCTTAACCTGAAATCTTGGCAGCCGCAGCACTGTATATTGAATGTTCCGAAAACAGCAGACAACAAAAATTTAGAATTGTCATATTTTTCGCTTTCGTCATTTTCTTGTATTTTTCATGTATGTTTTACAAAGAGATACAAAAATGTATGCTAGCAAAACTATTTTAATACATTTTGTCCTTCCAAACGCGAGTTTTCACATTTTTAAACAAATTCTAAACAATTTATGAAAAAATTAGTTTGGTAGCACAGATTTAAAACTCTTCAAAAAGTTAAGCCCAGAGAAATCTCCGGGCTAAACAACTAAGCCCAAGAGGCTAAGGTGTTGTTGTATTTAACATGTAAATTGCTTAGCCCAGACTGCATTTTTTTTGTCTAGTTAAGACCGGTTGTAATAAAAAACACACCTAATATGATTCGTCACATTTTAACTCAATTCGCACACGGCCTAAGAACATTTTTTGATTGACCGTGATTGTATTTTATCAGCATTCATATGAGCCTTTTTGTGAGCAATTGTCAAGTTACATCAAATACATCGAAAGCGATTTTTTGTAGTTTTTTCCAAAAACAAATAGCGCTAAAAAGAAATACAAAAATTTTACTTTTGTAAATTTCCCACTTTTTCAATTTTTAGGTCATTGTAGTTAAGGCTTAAGGCCGTGTGTGAATTGCGTTAAATAGTTAACACCGTGTAAAATTTTTGACACTATTGGGGTGGATAAAAAAATTTCAAATTGTTTAATATTTTTCTTTGCCTATTTTCTGCCTCTTTTCTGCCATGAAACTCCTTTTTAATAAAAAAAAAAAAAACAAAACCATCTGCAAACAAAATTTAACCAGGTCCCAGAGCCCAATAAATTTTTAATAACTGAAATTTTTTTATTCATCAATAGTTTTTGCGAAAAGTCAAAAAGTGAATATTTTCAAACTCATTTTGTGACAGTTTTTCCGGCCACAAAATTAAAAATAATGATACAGAAAGCTTATTTTTTGGTTTCAAAAACAATTTTTGTAGTTTTTTTTCCTTAAACAAATAGCACTAGAATGAAATAAAATTTTTTACTTTTGTAAATTTCCCACTTTTTCACTTTTTAGGTCATTGTAGTTATGGCTTAAAGCCTTAACTCAAAAAGTGAAAAAGTACAAAAGTGAAAATTTTCAAATGCATTTTTATATGTTTTTGCGGGATAGAAAATTATAACAAATGATGCAGAAAGCTTATTTTTTTGCGCTACAGAGAAAAAAAATATTTTCACTTTTGTACTTTTTTAAAAAGTGGTGAATGTAGTTAACCCTTAAGGCTTAACACTTTTTGTAAAAGTTCGAAAGTGAAAACATTTTTTTTTCTTGCTAGCGCATTTTTTTTATGTAAAAACGAGTATACAAATTTTCCATTCTCGGGAAATCATCACAAAATCAGTTTGAAAATGTTCACTTTTGTACTTTTTCACTTTTTAGGTCAATTTAATCAAGGCTTTAGTAGGAAAATATGTTTGGGGAAATGAACTTACAAATTAATTTTATACCAATACCTAAGCTTTCTGTGTCATTTTCGTAAGTTTTACAGCCTGAAAACTATCACAAAATGTATGGGTAATCTGATAACATGAAATTATTGGTATCATGAATGGGTAATTGACTTTGTTGTTGAAAACTAAAATAGTTGGAGGTATATGGGAGCTAAAATTTAGCTAGATCTGTATATACATACATAAGATTTTAATATACCTACATAAGTAGGTAAACATTTAAATAAAATAATTGTTTTTATTTAATTACAAAACTCTTAATTTTAATTAAAAAAAAATAATATGGCAATACCGGCAGTAATTAATTTAATATTAGGTGTGTTTTTACTACCACCGGGCTTAACTAGACAAAAAAAAAACGCCTCCGGGCTTAACTAGAAAAGTTGGCAGCACTGCATATTAAATGTTCCGAAATCAGCTGACACAAAGGTATTTAGAGTTGGGTTTTTGTGTGTTTTTTGGAAAAAAGTTTAACTAATAAATTAAACAAATAGTTAAAAAAAATAATTGTCATTCCAAACATCAGTTTTGATGTTTTTAAACAAATTCTAAACAATTTATGAGAAAACTCATTTGGTAGCACAGATTTTAATCTGTCGAAAAAGTTAAGCCCAGAGAATTCTGCGGGCTAAACAACTAAACCCGACGGGCTAAGGTGCTGTTACATTTAACATGTAAATTGCTTAGACTGCGTTTTTTTGCCCAGTTAAGACCGGTTGTAATAAAAAACACACCTATTAAAAGCTTGACTACACCGGAATGGTATGCGCCAGCGGTACGGGTAATTGTATGAACAAAATTCCAAACTGGAACGTCAACTTTTAGGTGTGGAGTTTTGTACCGCCACTGCATACCTTTCCGGTGTTTGACATTAATATCAAAATCGGAACTGTTAGACCCGGTTTCCAAAAAATTTTATCAAGTGACACAAAATAAATTGCATCAAAAATATGACAGCCGGATGTCAAAATAAAACGTCGAAAAAAGTCCTGTAAATTTGAGATGTGAAGTTTTCAGCATATTGCCATAAACCGCGTTTTTTATTTCACGTGAAAAAGCTTTTACTGCCGAACCTGTCAGTTTTGGCAAACAAGTAAGTCGAGATTAACGTGCAAGAATTTTCCAATTGAGATTTTTTTCTTTTTGGTTATTATCGCGTGAAGTTTCATTTCATCGGAAATTTGTTCTTTTTATCTTACATAAGTACTGCAAACGAATAATCTCATCATTCAGAAAACCATCGAGTGTAAACTTTGAATTGCTTGCAACTATTTTATAGCGTTTTCGTTTGGTCGTCCGGGACTCTCCGGAATTCTTCCGAACGATTCTAAAACTGTTCGTTTGGCACTCAATGACAGTTCTGATTCTGAAAAGAAGAGAAAATCGATTCCGAATTTTAAGGCAGAATCAAAACGAGAATTACGCACACATCTTCACACAAAAGACGTCAAAGTAATGAAGTGTTTTTGTTGGGTTGGGGTCAAAATTCTGCCGGGGTCAAAATTCTTTTGTCAAAATTCTGCTTTCAAAATTCTGCTTTACAAAATTCTGCTTTCAAAATTCTGCTTTTCAAAATTCTGTTTTTCAAAATTCTGTTTTTCAAAATTCTGCTTTTCATAATTCTGCTTTTCAAAATTCTGCAAAAAATTAAAAAAGGGTTTGGAAAATGTTAAAAAGCGCGCGCTTTTTAACATTTTCCAAACCCTTTTTTAATTTTTTGCAGAATTCTGTAAAATCATCTTTTTGAAAAATTATCTGCTTATTTGATTACTTACCTACATAATTTGTCATTTTTTAAATGCGAATTAATTTTTGTTTTATAAATGAATAAATTTGAAAATATTAAGAAAATGTTTTTAATATTAAACATTTCCGAAAATAACTAAAAATTTATTAATTTATCAAATAAAGATGAATATTCAAATTTTGAATAAGAAAAGGAATGTACAACATCGGTTCCAATTAGTATACATATTTTATTTGAAAGAAAGTCAGTATATGCATTTCAAAAAATATTTGCGACACTTAAATAAAAAAATTTAGGAAAGTACCAATGTTGAATTACATTAATGATGTGTATTTTTCTTTAGCCAGCGCATATGCTATAAAAAAAAAAAAACAGAATTAGCAGAATTTTTTTGTTCAAATATAATGCTGGCAGAATTTTGAAAAGCAGAATTTTAAAAAGCAGAATTTTGAAAAACAGAATAGAAAAAAAGCAGAATTTTGAAAAACAGAATTTTCGCTGAAAAAGCAGAATTTTGAAAAGCAGAATTTTGAAGCCAGAATTTTGACCCGATCCCGTTTTTGTTTATTATTCATTTCTGAAAATTAATGGCGTTTTCGATTGGCAGTCCGGAAGCGTCCGGAATCATTCTGAAAGCGTTTTATTCGTACAAAACTGACAGTTTTGTGTGAATAAAATTTTTTCAGAATGATTCCGGACGCTTCCGGACTGCCAATCGAAAACGCCATAAGACTCCTTACTATGCCAAACTTTAAATTATATTAAAATAAAGTGAGTAAACAAAAATAAAAGATACCTTTTTATGAAGTAAACAAAAATAAACAAAACAAAACTTTCATCAGACGTTCGCATTATTTGATGATTCATAAATACAAAGAAACCCAAACTTCAGAATCAAAAAGAAGTATCCAAGTTTGATCGTTTGGCATTCCGGATCGGACAGTCCCGGACCGTTCTAAGAATTACCAAACGAAAACGCTATTAATTTTCAAACGATTTCGTTTATAGCCTGTTTTGACTACAGCCCAAATGAAATAATTTCGCAAAATTAGGTCAGTTCAAATTTCAATTAAATTTTGTTTATATACAATTTGACATTTGAAATGAGATAATTTGCGAAATTATCTCATTTGTTCTATAGTGAAAACAGTCTATTATTTCTCATTCCGTATCTCTATTGCAAAATCGCATACCAGTTGACTTGAAAACAACAAATTTGTAAAAAAAAAAAAAAATGGTTATTGCAACTTGCTTGCCAGAACTTGCAACATTTATTCAAGTATCAAGTCATTGAAAGCTAACAAAGAAAAACAGTCTTTTAAATTATGTTTCCTAAATTATTATGCCTATTCTGCTGTTCCCGTGAATCTCAGATCCGATTCACACATTCGGTTCACTTTAACTCTACCTTGCCATCCTGCTATCCATCGGGTAAACTGCATTATCATCCCTCAATTTGACGTCCAGGTGAACGTCAAATTAAAAAAAAAATGGCGACGAAGTAAATTGAAAGGAAAAAAAAATTTTTTGTTTGTGTTTATTTGCATAGAAAAAATAAAAGCAGCCGATTAAATGTTAAGAAATAATTAAAAATTTATGAAAAGTGGCATTTTGCTTAATTTCAACGATGGTGAATTTATTTTTACAAACAAAAGTGACAGATCCGCAACATTTTTTATGCGGATTGCAAATGTATGGAGCAAGTTCATTCACGTGATTAGTGGAATACTGAACAACATTACCGATATTACCGACGTGAGTTTGGATTCCCCCCGATGAATAGCAGAATGGTAATTGGTGAATATTTAGCGATTTTTCCCCCCGATGGATAGCAGAATAGGGCTGTATGTTTCAATTTGCAATATTTCTATCGGCAATTTTTAGCCATGCTTTAAATCCAGAACACGTGTGTACTCTGTACTCTCTAAAATTTCAACTCAAACAAACCCAACGAAAAATTCTGTCACACAACAATCTATCCGTCTCTTTCACTCTTCCTCACCACCAACCAAAGAAGAAAAAATAAAAAAACAAACAAACCTATTTTTCATGACATCTCGTGTCAAAAAGTGAAAAGTCGTTGAAAAAATGCTGCGTATTTTTCATCAAACGTGATTCCCAAAAAAAAAAATTTATCAAAGAAAATTTAAGTGAAAAGATTTATTATTCAATTATCAATTAAATATAAAGTGAAAACAAATATATAAAACAATCAACATAACCACAAAGTGTGAATAAATTCCACTCAATTAATGCAGAATTAAAAATTTCCATTTTTTTTGCGACTGACGAAAAAAAAAAGTGTGGAAGTGAAAAAGAAAAAAAAACTGCGTGCAGGGAGAAGTCCTGACTTTTTTTTTTTTTTTTTTTAATTTTCTGTGAAAAAGAAAAGTATAAAAACTGTATAAAAGAATTAAAATAATCCAACGACCAAGGATAAAAGCATACAAACACGCAAATTCTTTTTGTAAATTACACAAAAAAAAAGAAAGAATCCAATTTCATCAAACTTTAAGGATTTGCAAAAAGAAAAGAATTTGTAGGTAGTTAGTCAAAAATATGGTTTGGGATAACTTCTTACCAACTACCTCTTAACCTCTGTGTCTCATTTTATTCATTTGCATTTGTTTCAAGGACCCAAATGAAGTAGGCTGGAATTTTTGCGATGAATTTCCATTTAAGTTTTGTTTCTCTCATGTTTCTTTTGTTGATGTTACAAGTTAAAGTGTGTGCTAATTTCTTTTTGCAGGAACAAAAAAAAAAGAACAACGTGGGTGTAAAGAAATGTGAGATGCTAGAAATCATACATCAATTTCTTTTAGGTATCTAAAAACGCGGACAACAACTACAACTTTACAATGAGTCACATTGGTTTGTGGGACTCTTTTCCTTGCTCTAGATTAAAAAAAAAAAGAAAGGAATGTCGATTGTCGAATGCCATTCCAATACTCCCATTTTCCTCCATTCCCCATTTCACCGCCGTCGTAAACTGTCTCCCGTGAAATGTATTCTCGTATTCTTGTTGTAGTCTGTTCTGTACCTCTCCTCTGTACAACATACAACATTCTTTCTTGAGAAACCGAATTGACACGACAGACGACAAAGTATATACGTAATTTTATTTTTATATATATACAAATATATATTATGCAATTTTGCAAAAAAAAGACGCTAATCTTTTTCTTTCACTCTTGGCATTTCTCGTATATTTTGTATTTTGCATAGAAATGAACCCTTGAGAGAGAGAGTCTGGAGAAAAATAATAACAAAAATAAAACACATTTTTTTTGTTGTTTTTCTTTTCAATTCATAATAATAATTATTTTTTTTCATCATTTGTTTTGTGTGCACTTTTAGAGAGTTGCGTAGATTTTGCAATATCAATCAACAAACCATCGTCATTTTTGAAGCGAACACATGTTGGGCGTAGGTTCATTCTTTCTTCATTTTTTTTTTTTTTGCTGCGGATGATCCCTAATGGAATGCGTTTTGTTGGTTGGGTCATTCTCATTCATGCAATATTTTTTTTGTAAAATTTGCATGTATTCATTTGAAATGATATCGAAAATAAGAACCAGATTTTTAATTTTTGGAATTAGTTAAAATAATGTCACGTTTAAAAGGCGTGAGACTTACTAAAAGAGGTTGTTTATTAATTTTTTTCTGAGAATTGGCAAACGGGGGTTTTTATATTCTTAATAAAAAACAAAAATTAAAATGAATGAAATGAATTATTGTGGTTGTTTTTTTTATACGCCTCGGGTGGGTTTTTTTCTGTTGTTGTTATTGTTTGTTCCTTTAATGGTTTTTTTTTTTAGGGGTCGTTGATCTTGAGATTTTAATTAGAATAGGTCATGATTTTTGTTTTTTTTTTCACATTCAAATAATACTTACTCATTTAACTGTCTGGTATGAATTTTTAAATGGAAAAAATAAAAATAGAAAGATTAAAGATTTTTAAATTAGCAATGGATTCATAATGATTTGATGGTACAGTCCAGCAATGACCCGTTTAAGTAGAGATAAACTGTCTAGTTTTTGAGTTATAATCCTGTTTTATACCAAATACACAATTACATCTTACCTACTTGCACCATGTGATTTGCAAAATTTCTTTGTTTACATTTTTTTGGCGAATTTATATACACTCATAATTTCAAATGAATTTGAAAAAAAAAACTTAATAAAATTCGATAAATGTTTGTAAGATGACGGTTTCCAAGTGTCTGTTCTTTCCGTTGTTAAAAATACTACTCACATTAAAGTAAATTCATATTTTTGGCTGTACTTGAAAACCGACTCAATCGACTTTGAGTTCAGCATTACTAAAAATAGCAGTTGGAATGTTGGCTGTCAGCGTCATAAGGGTAAAGGCAAACATTCAGCATATTTCATGCTAAAACGTACCATTGCACTAGCAAACTCATGCAAGTATATTTGACCCGAGTAGGTTCAAAACAACAGTCGCATTATAAATTCGATCAATGATAAAATTTGTTTTCTTCATTGGCTACACTTCACCATTTCACAATCAATTTTGGTATAAAAACTGCGAAAATTAGCGCTTGATTAGGATTTTCTGAGCAGGTGCTCTAGATGATGCTATTTGCACTTACCTACCTTAACAGTCGATAATATCACTATGTATAATGTGGAATATGCTATCGTTTTAATATCCGCAGTGACTTCTTCCGGGAGCGATCCAATTGTCAATCAATGTATCGGAAAGATCTTGACAAATTTTAGCGGTCATGTTGAATTAAAAGGCAGTCTAACGGAGTCAATTTGGATCATCTTGGTGCTTATTCACGTGACCTATGCGACACATAACCATACCTTCAAATCAAGCATACTAAATGTTTATCATGACTTTCGATTTTTAGCAGGAAGTCTATGCTCCTATCGTTAAATTTAAACTTAAGTATGTCACTTCATTATGTCATTTTCAATAACCAAATACGCTGCCGGACACAGAGTTGCATTTTAAGATTTTCGCGTCAAAAAGTATAAAACTGGGCATTGATTCTCTGTACACAACACAAACATTTATTTCAAAATATGTAAATTAAAATTACTCACAGCATACATCGCAATTTTGTATTCATACCTATTTAATTTTTGACATAACTTTTTCGAGTGGTCTATGGGTACTTGAGCTCTTGAGTCTGTTGCATTTGGATGAGTTAAAAGCCCAAGTCCCGAAGAAAATATTCAAAATTAAAGTCTGTGTAAATCCGAGCCCATCTCAAATTCGTCAATCATGCAGATAAGACGACGCATAAACAATTATTAAGGTCTGCTGCTTTGAGCAACTGGGCATAAAAGAACAATAAAATCCTTAGATTCTTTTCGAATTTCGTTCAAATTCAGGTGGGTCATTCCGTAATATTGAAAATAATATCGAATAGACGATAATCGGTTCACAGTTTGAGAATCTTTGAAGCTATTTTAAATCATGCCTGATTCAATATTTCCAAAACAGTTTATATAAATAAAAGTTTTCATATCCTTAGAAGTCGTATTAGTCTAGGGGAGCTTGTAGTTGCCTCTTAATTGGGTGGCCGAGGTTCGCCTCCCGAAATTGATATTTTTTTTTTTGTGAGCAGTAATCGTGAATATGTACATTGTGTCCCAAAAGTAATGGATCAAACAAAATATGCTGATAGGCCAACTTAAGGGCTCTCAAAATTTGGTTTTTCTTTTTTTTTTTCTACCTTGCAACAGTATTTTGCTTCCTCCGCCCATAATTGATTTTTGTTTTTAACAATTCTTTCACTAAAACTTTGGCTAGTAATAAGAAACAATTAATTTATCAAAATATTTTTTATTTCATACGCCATTTCGCTGCAAATTAATTAACAGTTCCAAGTTTTATCAAAACTCAATTTCTTGCTTTTATTTCAGAGCAACAAGCCGAACAAAATTTAATGGTGTGAGAATGGTTTATTATTTTGAAAACTTGCCCTGTTATTGCAGTTTTCAAAAATTATAAAAACGTCCAAAGTTCAAGTTAGATCGCAAAATATTACAGAAAGGCGTTCGTTTAAGTATTTTGTTTTGTTTTTTTTTTTTTTTTTTTAGAATCTAAAGAAACTCCTTAATTTTTTGGAATAGGTACCTACTTATTTACGTAAATTAGTTTTCCTTTTGTTAAATTAGACATCAACATTATCAGCCTTCAAACTGACTTGCTCAGCATCCAAATCTATTGCATCCATCGTTTTTATTTTTTACAACTTACGCAACTAATTGCACAAATTCTGTCTATATCTCGGTGTCCTGGAAACAAATGCAAATTCAAATTCCTTGGTCGTTGGATTAATAAAAGTAAAAATATTTTCCTGTCCATAGATAAACTGAAAAATAAAAACAGTCATTTAAGAAAAAAAAAACAATAAAATGTCCAAGTAAATAATGGACATCTATCAGAAATAACTTTAAAACTAAATCGTGAGTGTTCAATTAAACAAGAAAAAAACAAAAAATTTACAACTGAACAATGCTCGATCAAAGTCGCTGTTCGGTTGGCAGTCGCAAGACTTCAATGTCTGACAGTCTCAATGCATCCTTAACTCTAGCCAATGGTTATTGCGGAACCGTAGTTCCTGACTGCCAGTGTCCAATATGTTTCCAATCGAAACGCCATCAAGAAAACATCGATGGCATAACATTCGAAAAGCAACAATGGCGTATTCGTGAACGAATGAAAACAGCCAGTGTTGCTTTAGTTCTCTGCCTCAATATTGGTGTCGATCCACCGGATGTTGTCAAAATCCAACCCTGTTCACGTCTCGAATGTTGGATCGACCCATCTTCGGTGTCTGCTCCAAAAGCAATGGAATTAATTGGAGCAAATTTACAAAAGCAATACGAGCGTTGGCAACCTCGAGCACGTTACAAAAAATGTCACGATCCCACTGTCGAAGATGTAAAGAAACTCTGCACCAGTTTGCGACGTAACGCCAAAGAAGAGCGTGTCCTCTTTCACTACAATGGCCATGGGGTTCCTAAACCAACAGCCAATGGAGAAATCTGGGTGTTTAATAAAACATTCACACAATACATCCCGCTGTCAATCTTCGATTTACAAGCTTGGATGGGGGCACCATCGATATACGTCTATGATTGTTCCAACGCTGGCATCATTATAAACTCATTCAATCAATTTGCTGAACAACACGAGAAGGAAATGGAAAAAGTAATGCAGACAATCGGACCAAGTGCCCTGCCAATGGTCACTTACAAGAAATGCATTCATCTTGCAGCATGCTCGGCAAACCAAATTCTACCCATGAATTCTCAACTTCCGGCCGATTTATTCACATCCTGCCTCACAACACCAATAAAAATCGCTCTCAAATGGTACTCGATGCAGGGCAAATTCGATCTTGTCCCAAAAATGCACAGTGATCTGATTGACAAGATCCCTGGACAAGTCAACGATCGCCGAACAATGCTGGGTGAATTGAATTGGATCTTCACTGCAATCACCGACACAATTGCCTGGAATACGCTGCCCAGAGATCTGTTTCAGAAACTCTTCCGACAGGATTTGCTTGTAGCAAGCTTGTTTAGGAATTTCCTGCTCGCCGAACGGATTCTCCGCTCACACGACTGCACGCCTGTTTCTAGCCCTGCGCTGCCACCATGCTTCCGACATCCAATGTGGGATGCATGGGATCTAGTTGTGGATTTAGCTCTCCAACAACTGCCTGATATTTTGGAAAAGGGTGCTCCCTACAAGCAACTTCCATTCTTCGAGGAGCAACTAACTGCATTTCAAGTTTGGCTTGATAGAGAATCTGAATCGAGGGTGCCTCCGGAACAGTTGCCAATTGTTTTGCAAGTTCTTCTCTCGCAGGTTCATCGTTTGAGGGCCTTGGATCTGTTGGCTCGATTTCTAGACCTCGGTCCATGGGCCGTTAATCTTGCCCTTGGTGTCGGTATATTCCCCTATGTACTTAAATTACTACAGAGCTCTGCGAAGGAACTGCGACCAGTATTGGTGTTCATATGGACGAAAATTCTAGCTGTAGATTCGTCTTGTCAAGTAGATTTGGTTAAGGATCATAAATATTTTCTCTCTGTTCTTCAAGACACCAGTGTCACGAAGGAAATACGAACTCTAGCTGCATTTGTGCTCTCTAGCATTGTTAAGAACTTCCTCCTGGGACAAACTGGTGCACTTCAGGGCTCTCTGGTGTCGATATGTTTAGTTCAACTAAACGACGACGATTGGCTTCTTCGTCAATGGCTAGCGATATGCTTGGGACAGCTATGGCAAAACTTTGACAAGGCGCGTTGGTCTGGCGTTCGTGATTTGGCCCACGAAAAACTATATCACCTCCTTCAAGATCCCGTACCCGAAGTTAGAGCTGCAGCCGTGTTTGCCCTCGGAACATTCATCAGTTCAGTGACAGATCGTTCCGAAGAGCATGCAAATAACATTGACAGAATAATAGCGATTACGTTGTTGGATAAAGTTGCCGATGATATGTCGCCTCTGGTTCGCTTGGAACTAGTTGCCGCTCTCCAGTGGATGGTTATTCTCTTTGAATCGCAATTTGTCACAGTTTATCTTCAAGAGCACCTCCCGAACTCAGCTGCTCCCACCATTATCTCACATAGTCCGACTGCTCATCCGTACCATCATTCTACTCATAGTTTAGAGCGCAACATAAACATGAAACGCGGCTATAGCTCAAGTTGTATATCGAATATGGCTTGTGCTCCTTCGAGCATTCCTTTCCATGCAATCTTCCTAAAACTCTGGCAAGGAATTCATAATCTTAGTCAAGATCCTTTTCCCAAAGTTGCCGAAGCTGCGCAAAAGGTTATTAACTTTGTTAGGGACTCGGCTTTGTCCCTAATCACTGCGAAGGAAGCAACTACAGAGAAATGCATTAGCTTGAGTGTTAGCCTGCCACCAAGTCCCAACACGCGGACGAATTATCTGGGAGAATCGCCGCCCGTAGGTCTGAATCACTCTGAAGGAAAGGCCAGTGCAGTGGGCAATAAACTCAGTGTTCTTGCAAGTGGGGTAACTTCAAAACTCCGAGGCTCTATGTTTCCCGATTTGGACTATCTCGACCGAAAGATCCGAACGACTTCTATGAATGACGAAGTTGATAGTGGTTCAGGTCCATCGACTGCTCCTGTTACAGATAATCATTTGCCAGCGGGACTACGGAATATGAAGCCAATTGTCACCACAGCTTTCCTTCCCTGGGCTGTTAGCTATTTCACTCGTCCCGGCAAAAATCGTTACACAAATCCAGTCAGCGAAGAGCAACAAACAATGCCCACGGACAAGAATTCTCCAGAATATCGTGGTCGCGAATGGCGATTTAAGAGAAACTCCAGCGTCCGACAAATAGCCCTCGATCAAGAGGCTTTTGCGGTATCTCAAAAAATTGATATTCAAAATTGGATGGGAAAGACTCAGTTTACACCTTCTATTGTGAAGCTATTGCCATATGAGCCGCAAATTGCAGTGGCGTACAAAGAGAAGGTTTCTGTGTACGATTGGAGTCGAAATTCAGTGTGTTCCTACACACCGGTTACGAATAGTCCAAGTCAGAGTAGTAAAAAAAATACCAGTGGTGGGAATGGATCTCAAACTACATCGGCGCAGCAAGCTTCAGCTTCTTCGTCGGCTCGAGTGGGAGCCATTGAGTTTGTCAACGCCCACGATGTGGCGATGATGCTAGTCGGTCACGATGACGGCATAGTCAGGGTGTGGCAGGAGCCATCATTCGAATCGAATCGGGAGTCTAGTCGTTTGGTCACAGCTTGGGACGCTTTGCCCTTGCGTGTGTCCAAAAAAGAAATGCCCGGAATCGTGATGTCATGGCAGCAGGTCACCCAGCAACTTGTGGTGGCCGGTTCGACGCGATACCTTCGCATTTGGGATGCCGAAAAGGAGCTTAAAGTTTGTGATATACCCGTGGGCGCTGAGACGGTAGTAAAAGCGCTCTCCCCAGCCCCACCAGATCCGACGCGGATGGATTTACTGGCTGCTGGTTGTAGTGACGGAAGCGTACGGATCTTTGATCGACGTTGTGCACCCAACGATGCCAGAGTGAGAGTCTATCGAGAGCATGCCGGTGCCATATTGACAACCTATTTGAGAGACGATCAAACTACACTTGTCTCGGGATGTTCCCAAGGACGGGTGAATGTCTTTGACATGCGAGGCAGGAGCACACTGCATCAATGGGAGGTTGGCTGTGATGTTTTAGCAATAGCCGTCCATCCTGGTGTGGATCTGGTAGCCTGCGGCAGTAGTCAGAAGATTGCAATCTATCGACAGTGCGGTCGGACGCAGACGGTGTTAAGAAGTCACGAAAGTGGCTTCATGGGACCGAGAGTAGGACTGCCATCGTGTTTGTCCTTCCACTCGCATAAAGTGAATTTGGCTGTTGGATTTACGGACAACACGGTGGCTGTTTATGGATCACCGGGTCTTCCAGGTACTTTAGAAATCTTCTATTTCTTTTAGATTTAAGATTTAAATTATTTCTTGGGACCGTGACTTTAAACTTTTTTCTTCTTTAATTTTGTTTTAGTTTTATAAACTATGCAAACGCTGGAAATCCGATGTTGACAAAAATCCCGATACATTGGATTATGTTAGAAAATTTGTTAGTGGACCTGAAATGCGCGATGTCGTTCGTCATATTCGACAACGAACCCAGCTTGATGATATCACACCGCAAGACGCCCATTTAATGTACACAATTTGTGCCTTTGAGACAGCATGGAATAAACATAAAAAAGTTTCACCCTGGTGCTCGGTTTTCAATAGGAAAACATTACATTTTATGGAATTTGCTGAAGATCTTGAATATTATTGGATCGATGGCTATGGCTATGATATTACCCACAAACAGGCTTGCCCTGCTATTATTGATATGTTTGATCATATTGAGTAAGTTTTGTTTAGTTTTATTTTTGGTTAACCTTAATTGACTTTGTTTTGTATTTTTTTTTTGTGTAGTCCTAAATCAGTGCACAGTAATGCAACATTTTATTTTACCCATTCCGGTACGATGCTTAAACTTTTGGCACATCTGGGATTGTACAAGGATGAACAACATTTAACTCATATGGATGCAACGATACCAAGGCATTGGAGGACAAGTGCAATAGATGCGTTTGCCAGCAATTTGGCTTTCATTTTATACGAGTAAGTTCACAGATTGATAAGAAAAAGTTCAACTTTCTCGCGTATGACCCGAGTAATGTTGCTAGAATTTTCGTTGTTTAGGGTTTAAAAGCCTTTGAGTAATTTTTGGGGAAAGTCTTTGATATTTTTCTTGTGTAGAATTGCAAGAACAACAATGTTTACTGTATGGTTGTCAAAATCCGCTGCGTGCTCACGTAACATTCTAACAAAAGGCCATGCAGAGTTTTTCTTGCAATAATTTTCTGTCTATCCATGTTTGAGCCATAAGTTAAGATTTATCAAATAAGTTCGATTTCCCATTGCCACCTAGAAAAACATAACTCAAATTTTTTTGTTGAAACATAAAATTATTCAACAGTTAGTTGGGTGTAGGTGTAGTTCTGAGCTCGGAGATTACATTACATTTTCATCTTAGTATGAATACATTGGTTTACATTAAGCTTTCAAAGCTTTTACAACGCAGCGTTATTCTTGAAAAAATTGGCATATTTATAACCATCAAACATGAAATACAAATTATAAGTAAAATGCACGACTGGAGTGAAAATGTGTACAGATGGACACACAGTCGCACAGGCAGACCTATGGACATCATGGCGAAAACCACTTTTTTGGATATCTCCATTGTAATATTAATGTTGATTTTAAGCTCTATTTGCTTTTTTTACTAGAAACCAATACTACTTGCACTTATAAAACAAGCAAAAGCCTAAAAAAGTGTAGGTCCAAAAATTCTGTGTCCAAAAATTTGATATAGAAAAATACGGATATTGCATCTGGATATTGCAAGTAGAGCAAGTAGGAAGTAATTCAGGTTTCGGAAAACTATTGATGTGACCTTAACTTATTTCTATTTCTCCTGCGGTTTCATGTACATGTTTATCCAAATTAACTTGTCTTCAAGAATATTCAAGACATCTTTGATAACTTCTGAAAACAAAGACTGAGCTAGACACTCGTCATTTATGTTTCCAACTACTTTTTGGTATACTCCCTCTGCAAAGAAGCACAAGCATGCTGCACTAAGCTTTGCAATTGAAGAATACTAAAAGATTTTTTTAATCTGGAAATGAACTTGAATTCCCAACAAGACGAGGAACATTGTCTTATTCGTACGATTGTATTTTGGTGAACACGACTAAAAATTTTGTTTGGGGTAAACGTTAATAATATAAACTCCCAATTTACGTTGCTTGTGGCAAATCAAGGGCATTGATTATGTCTCTTAAAAGTCTTCGCATAGTCCTAAAAGAATTGTTTTGCGTTTCAGTACGCTCTTCCTCATCAGCTAATATAAAAATTGCAATTGGTTGTATTTCTTTCTCGAAAACGAAATTCTGATGGAGAGAGAGGGAGGGAAAATCTACTTCGAAAGAAATTTCTCACATGAGATTGTCGATAGGGCTGATTCAAAGCACTCAGCCCTGAGATGTTTTTCGAGAAGATATTTGACTATTCCAATATTCTTAGACTGTCTATAATTTTTTACCTTTTAAATTTGGCGGTTTCATATGCTTGTTGACATTGTGAAAACTCTTTATTCGTTATACATACAAAAAACGAAAAGGAAAGGTCAAATCCGGAACGCGTTGAAATTCATTTGCGATTCAATAGAAACGCCAGGTCTTTAAAAAAAAAATATTTTTGTGTTGAAAGATCTTTCAATATTCAGTTGCATTAAAATTTCTTTTTTCTAAAAATGGTACCAGATAACTTTAATTTCACTTATTTTGAACAACAGCCTCGAAATAAATGAAAAACAAAAAAAAAATCTCAAAGTTTCAAGTCTCTATCTTTATGTTAACCTTACGCGACTTAATGTTTCCCATCAAAATAACGATGAATTAAGGTAGTTTGAAGTCTTTTACTTTAAAATGTGGTAAAATTCTGAAATTGGTAAACAAGTTTTAAACTTGGCAAATAAGTTTAGGACTGTGAGGATTACAAACAAATATTCTTCTACAAAGTTTTGAACATACATAAGATAACAATGATTTATTGAGATAAAATTACTTTATTAAAGAGTTTTTTTTTAATCTTTTGTATTTTTATTTTTGAATTAATTTTAAGTATGGTGTATTGAGTATTTTGGTATTACGGAGCCAAATAAAGAAACCTTATTTACTCCAGAAAATGTTCATTAATCACATTTAAAGTTATATTTCCTTTGTCAATTTGTTTTAGCAGGCAAAAAAGGTCTACTTTAAAAACTAGAAAAGATATTCTAAAAAAAATATAAAAAAAGTCTTCCTTTTGCTTTCTTTCTATCCACTCCATTTTATTTGTATTTTATATTAATCTCTAACCACATGAGCTTTTAAGAGCATATATGTAAATTCCAAATAATTCAAAATAAGAGCCGCCCCGATAGCATACATACAGAATTTGAAAATGTTCGTCGGTGACTTGTAAAAACCAGAGAAGTTATCGACCTTTTGTTGTACCTCTTAGGTCGTAGTGTTTTAACTTTCTATATTTTGATAGATCAACATTTCTAATCACAGTTTATAATTTTCTTTCTTTTTTTAAATTTTAGATGCAGCGATGGGCCAAAAGTATTGACCCTGCACCAAGAGCGTGTTGTTCGTCTTCCTGGTTGTCCAAAAGACAAAGATCTTTGCAGTCTTAAGGAAATGAGACGAGTATTCAGGAACAGTATTGAACGTTGTAATTTCAACGAAATGTGTGATATCGCAACTTAAAAAAAAAAAAAAGAAAACGATGCACAGCAACAACAAAAAAATACAAAAAAAAAAAAAAATGAAAATCCATGAAAGAAAAAGCCTTTCAGCAGTCATTACGTAGTAGGTTAGTCTAGCGCCAAATTTAGCCTTCAAGCTTCAAAACATGAAGAAAACAAAAAAAGAAACAAAAAAATAATAATACTTAATTTTTTTTTCAATAATTATGCTTTGCCTACAAATAATAATAAATAAATTCATACTAAAATCCATGTTGAGCAAAAAAATTAAAGAAAAACAAGCAGCAAGTTTTTTGTTTTGTTCTGGTTGGTTGTAACAATCCAAGCGCCACCAAGTTGTCAATGAGGAAATCTCTTTAGAGATATTACACTACACACACACAAAAAAATTGTTGTACTTCAATTTAAAAAAAGTGTCTTGAATGTGATACGTATTAAGTTTATTAATTTTTTTTTTTATTAAATTCAATTTTATGAGAACGAACAGAAAGAAAAAAAAGCAAACACAGCAGCAGCAAATTCAGGCAAAATCCAATGTATTTCTCGTTATTTTATATACACATATTATATATACGCATATACAAATTATAAAAAAAAAAACAAAAAAAATACAAAAAAAAAATATGAAAACAGAAAATGAATTATTCTTACATTTTCTATGTAGATAGTTATAACAAATTAAAATAACACAATTAATTAAAAATTAAAAAAAAAATAGTAATGACAATTTGCGTCGATTTGATGGCCGGCAATAAATAAGCATTATACATTAAATTATAAATTTATATATATATTATATTATATACATATGAAATACATATATATTTTTTTATTGAAACATTTATATAAGTCACATTTAAATGATTAAAAACAAATTAAAACAAAAAATAAAATTAAATGGCAGCGTACCGGGGAAACTTTATTATTAAATAACACACATAATACTGTAAAATAAAGCAGTTGACACACTAAAATTAAAATAAAATACAAAAAAACATTTGCATGATTCACATTATGTACAATTCTTTAATGTAATTAAAACAAAAAATAATATTACAAAACACTGACCCTACACATCCAATATTTATACACAAAAATACAGACTAAAAACAATTGAAACAAAAGAAAAGAAATAGTAATAAAATATTAATAAAATTAAATTAAAAAAAAATAAATTAACTGAAATATTCTTGGATAACACATAAATAAGAATATAATTCTGAATTAATCTTAATTATAATTAAAAAAAAAAAAAAAAAAATACTTATTATTAATATTAATAATAATAATTCTATTGTATAACGTTTCTATTGCAAATATTTTTTTTTGTTTTCTCTTTTTCTTTTTTTATTAATTAATTAATTATTATTATTAAAAATATTTACCTACGGTTCTTTTCCATGTGAATTATTCCCATTATGCTATGTTTTCCTATTTTGCAGGAAAACAGATGGGAAAACATGTGGAGAGAATAAAATATCCTATTAAATAAAAGTAACTAGTGTAATTTGTTAAACAAAAATGTGTTTTTATTGTTTATTTGAAGGGGAGAAGACAAGAAGAATGAAAATGAATCAGATATGATTTTATGAAAAACTTTGTACCGCGAAAGAGATCTTGTGGATGGCTTTGAAAATTTAGTACTGAACAATTTTTTTTTTTAAAGAAAATCTGTTAACCTTCATACGGTCCTCGGGTCATTTTTGACCCATTTTTCGAAAGAAATAAGTTTTTCTTGAAAACCTAATTCTTTAAGATTTAATGTTTTGGGACTTTTCGTAAAGTTTAAAGTTTGAAATACTTGTAATTTTCATGAAAAATATCTAAACTTTTCAATTATAAACCAAAGCAGTAATAATTATTCAAATATTTAACATTTATTCTGAAAAAATATTGTTGGGTCAAATTTGACCCGAAACCCTCTTACGTTAGTTTCTTTGAGGACCTTATGAAGGTTAAGAGATATAGATAGATCCTTCAAAGATTTTCATGGACATCGATTCAAATTTTAAAAGTTTTCAAATAATCGTGAATGATCTGCAGTATCCTTGAAAGAGCATACCCTTCAAGCAAGAAAACGGAGTTCAGAAAAGACACTCCGACCTCCGACCGAGAAAAACGGGGTTGCACTGACACACTTGCAACTTTTTGTGTATGAACACAAAGTCGAAGGAGAAATCGTGGTGAAAAAAACAATACATACAAAATCGGCTCCGCGGTGATTATAATTTCCATACTAATTTGAGCCGCCTTCAGACCCGTTTCTGAGCCGAAGTCGGACTCAGCTCCGCCTGAGGCGGAGCGGATTCGAACCGAGGTCGGACTTGTTTGCTTGAAGGGTATTCATAATTTTATGAAAACATTTTACTCCTATACAGGGTGTCCCAGAAGTTAACGTCGAAACGAAAACGGTAGATAGGGTAGGTGGTGACAGTTATCAGAAAAATAATAAAAAAAATCGCAGCCATATATTTGGGGAGTTATGGGCATTTGAAAAAAAGTCGAAAAAATAAAAAAATTTTATCTTGGTTATTTATGAAATATTCCCAACAATGTTATACCATTTTGAAAAGAAAATTGAACACACCAACTTTTAAGGCAACTTGCCGAAACATCGTAGTGCATTTTTTTTACACTACGGCTCATTGAATTAGAGTCATGTAAAATTTTTTAGTACTAAGTTGGGTAATAAAGTAATATTTTCTTTAAAACTGATGCAGCTGAGTTAAAATTTTTGAATGCATTTGATAGCAGGGTTATTCAAGGTTCCGTAACAAAAGAAAAAAATGATAAAAACTAAGATTTGTAGTCACGGCACATGAAACCGTCACAGGGTGACCATTTTTCCCAAAATATATGGCTGCGATTTTTTTTATTATTTTTCTGATAACTGTCACCACCTACCCTATCTACCGTTTTCGTTTCGACGTTAACTTTTGGGGCACCCTGTGTGTGTACAATCTCCAATTTTTTGAAATTATTCTCAAATATTCGTTAGAAAGGATTTTGTGTCTTTTACTGTCAAAAAAGTTATACATACCCCCCAGTGACTATTTGAAAAAAATATGAAACAAATTTTATTCTTTTCAGTCACGATTTACGAACAACTCGCTGCGTGCCCAAATTGGTATTTTTCATTTAAGGATCTCAAATGTTAATTAAAATGTTCTAAAACAGCTTTTAAAAATATTTAAAAGTATTAATATAACGTTCAGTTTTAATGATTAAAAGCTAGTGTCCGACCGAATCTTCGGCTTCGGCCGAATTCGTATTTGGCAACCCTAAATAAGTTAACATAAGAAAATCAAATCTTATCGCTCGCATGTTTTATTTTTTTTTCTAATGACGGTTGAACATTGAAACTAAGAACTGTGAATAAGTAGTATTTTCGCGATTAGGATACAAAACAAAGTGTTCAATAAAACGTTTACCAATACCAAACATTCAAAAAAAAAAATAAAATAAATTATGTAGAAGATAGACGTTTAAAAGTGAATAAAATATTTTTATTTCTGCACATAAGGTACAGACACATTATTTAACTTGATATTAAAAGTTTAAATACCCAAAGACTGCAAAATTGACTGTTTACTAGCCTTAAATAGTTAAGCTTTAATATGATTTTCTTATCATACCTATAGCTTTTAATGAATAAGTTTCAAGGTATACCTATGTATGTATGTGAAGTGTACATTATTTATTATTATTATTATTAACTAGTTAGCTACCATGTTTTCGGCATCGCTGGGGGCAACGACTTTAGTGTTAAGGTATTATTCTGATTTATGTTGCTGTTGCTATAATCAAGTTTTATCGGAATGTTTATGTTGCCATCTTCTAGTTTTCAAATGGAATACCGAAAGTTTGGAATTAGCCTTGATAAAAAAGAATGCGTTTGGTTAAATGTGTGTGTTCTACGGAAAAAAGACAAATTTTATATCGATTTGTATGTAATTTTTTAGGTTAAAAACGACCGTTGAAGAATTGACAGAAAGAACGAGCTTACATTACTTTCAGAATAAGTCTCAAGTTAAAACACCTCGAAAAAATCTGAACTTTAAAGTAACCTATCTCAACGGTACAAAGCAAAAATTGCAAGAATGCACAAATATCAACTGCAAGTCAGATATATCTAAAGAACCAAATTGGTGCAAAAACCTCATCCAGATTAAACTATCTATTTATTTTGGTGCAATACTCAAGTCAATGTACTTTTCAACAAGGCTTTTAAATTTGCAGGTACCTACCCTCTTCTCTGAAACCATTTTCAATATTAAAGTAGGTACCTATACTCCAACTTTAATCTAGCTACCAACTTCCAATGTTATCGACCCTTAAAAAAGTTCAAGAATCTCTTATTACTTTCAACACTGCAGCTGTTAAATGTGATTTCTCTCTCAAATCGAATCGACTGCAGTTTAAAATTTTGTGAAAATCAATTTTTCAAACAAAATTGAATCTACTATAGGTACTCTCTTCTCTACTTCATCAATCAATCTAAACTCAATTTATGATTGAACATCCAGCTGATACAATCGCATTTTTATAATTGAATATTGTCATTATAATTTTGCTTTAACTTTGCACCACCACACAGCCTCATCCTTTTGTTCCCCAGTATCAAAAACTCCAATAAATATTCCATTCCTCTTACCCAGGTTTGATCATCATAACAAAAATAAACCAACCTCTATACCTCTACCTACTCGTCGTATGTAAACAAACTTTCATCATCTTTTTGCTGTAAAAAAAACTACCCCATGCGCATGTCAGGGGGGTTCCATCGCACCCCTTATATCTCTCTCGCTATGTGTACATAAATCAACTTGGTATCGACAAAAATCCAGGCAATGCCCGTTTAAACTTTTTTCCAGTATAAAAATTCAGTAACCAGCGAAAAGTCTGCCAAGAAGGATCTAAATTTTTAAGTTTTAGTTTAGAAAAAGTCCTTTCTAAGCATTATAGATGTTAAATAAGGAATAGTTTCTTCCAAAAATATCCTTAAAACTGATAGAAAAGTGTCAATTTTTAGAGATTCCTTGCGGTTACTAGTTTTTATTTTAATAAATTCGAAATAGAAAACAAAGTTTCCATACCTTTACTGTGGTTTATCACAATAATGTCTTCCTAAATGATAGTTTTTAAAAGTTTCAAGACTATCCCTAAAATGGCTCCACACGGAGGGTACCTTGAAAACCAAGGCGGTGCTGCTGCTACACTCTACTATATTATTAAGGCGTGCCGCTAAGTTGCCTTTTTTTGGTTTTTCGTTCTTAATTAGTGCCTGCATCTAGTATCTCTGTTCATTGTTTTTCTTTTTTTTTTGTATCTGACCGAATACAATCATAGGACAGAAAAAAAGGACAACAATTAAATTCTAAAAGCAGACAAAAAACCAACCAACCCTTAATGGAAAAGTGTCTCTTATTGTTAACAAAAGAAAATCAATTTAATTGTGCAAACTTAAAAGAAAAACGCAAAAAAGAACAGCTCTCGAGAACGTGGTTATAAGAAAAAAAATTAATTAAAAATACAAAAAAATATTGCCAACAGCTAAAAAAGTAACGAGGAGGACGAATATTAAAAAAAAAAAAAAACAACAACAACAAACACATCCCACAGAATTGCAGTTAAAGCAAACATGGGTTCATGGTGCTATGTGATAGCTTGTTCCTTGGGGATTGTAGTACTTTTGTACGCCCTTTTAGAGGTGCACTATTTCCTACGTATGTGCCTTTGTGTGGTACTTGCACGATTTGTCAAAAAGAAGACTCACATTTTGGATACAACAACAGTTTCAGGTGAGTTTTTTTTGTTTCTTTCTTTTCTTTTATCTATGTATTACCTATACAAACTTATACCTAACCTTTGAAAAATCATGTCCTTTTTAGAATGGTCGAAAAGTAACTATACCTAAACCATGACGGTATAACTTAAAGTAAAAACAAAACAAAAAAACCACATACATATCTAACCTAAAAATTAATATCCGTGCAACGTCTTTTTAAAAATTCATGTCGCACACATTCAAGTTCATCCCTTATTTTTTTTGTTTGGAAAATGGATATCCTTCAGGAAATATTTTCTTTTTTTTTATTATTTGCCACTAGACCTGTAGAATTTTACAATACACTCCAAATCGCTTGACTGAATTCGATTGATTTTTTTGTAAGGAGGGTAAAATCAATGATACGCACTATATGACCTTGCCAAAATAAGGGTTTTTGGTGTTTTGTTTTGTATTAACCCTCTGTAGACACACCTCTTTTTTGCGAATTTGGTTTATACTTTTTAATGGCGCTAGAACTTTCTTCGGTCTCACTATTTTATGGAGAATCATATTTGAAATTGATGTAGAATTTTCCGAGGAATTCCATAAAAATGTATTTTCACCCTTAGAAAGACACTTTTCTGTGACTACTTTTCATTTTTGTCCTGCCAAATTCGCACCCGTGTGCCGACAGCGGGTTAAAATAGGGTTTTTGAGTACTTGTTCATATTTTAGAGAGCAATGGCCCCAGAAATTGGATAAAAAGTCATTAATTTTTCTCGAAAACGATATTTTGTATGGTTTTTCAATTGGTACACAGGGTGTCCAAAAAGAAATGTAGGACGAAATAGGTATGCTGAAAGACCAAGTTATAGGGTTCTCAGAATTTGGTAACATGTTCATCTCAAATGTTAACGGTTTTCGATTTTATGGAGTTTTTTTTTTAAATTTCTAAACAAACACCTACTTTAAATTTGTATTTTCCTTTCCCTGTCTATAATATCGATTTTTGTTTTTTTTTTTTTAAATTCTTTCATTTAAACACTGGTCAACTTTAGAAATTTGTAAAATTTTTTTGAAAGCTCCAATAAAAGGCCAAGTTCTTAGAATAACCAGTGTCAAACCAAATTTTTTTTTCACAGTGTTGTTTTAAAAAAAAATTGGAAATTGAAGGGAGAAGTTTGCATTTTAAAAATTGACAACTCTATTTTTACTTGCGATATAGGTACTATAGGGCAAGTTTAGGATTCGTAAAAAAAATCGAACTCGAGATAACAATTTTACATGACATTACGATGATGGAGAATGCCAAAAAAGTGGGTCCGGCAATTCTGTCTGTCTGTCTGTCTGTCTGTCTGTCTGTCTGTGTGTCTGTCTCTATCTGGAGCTGCAGCCTACACGAGTGAAGTGATTTTCTTCAAACTTGGTAGTTAGCAGTTTTTGGTGATTCCCTAGAGGGGAAATTGAAATTTTTTTTTTATGACCAAAACTAACGGTACCTGCCATATAACGGAAATAGAAAAGTTAATTTTTTTCAAAAACGGCTCTAACGATTTTGATTAAAATTTTTATGTGTAGTACTACACATAAGAGCCAACTTTTTAAATAAAAAAAATATTTTTTGTACCGTTATTAACGGTACCTGTCATAGAACGGTTTTTTTCGTTTCTGAATATCTCGTACAACATTAACCCGATTTAAATGAAAATTTTTATACAAACGTGTGTAAGTAAAAATAATATTAAAAATTTAGAAAATTTTCAAAAAACGCAATTTTGGATTTTTAAAAAATATTTCAAAATTTTTGTTTGAAAAATCAATTTTTTGAAAACGGATCAATGAAAAATTTTTAAATTTAGTTTTATGTGTAAATTAATTATTTCTTCAAAATGGCATACCAACTTTTTTTTTGAAAAATGTTAAAAAATTTTTATACATAAAAAATTATTTTTTTAAAAAACGGCTCCTACAATGTTCGAAAATTTTTTTCTAAAAATACCTTTTTATACAAGAAATAAAATGGCATATTTGTTTTTTTTTTTAAGATAATTTAAAACGGAGTTTAATTAATTATAAAAACTGATTTAATTTTTTTATACTACTTATGAAATTTCTTCAAAATATCAAATTTTAAATTTCTTGAATAAAAAGCTTTAACATTATAGTTACTTTAAGCATAAGAGCAAGTACGTGCGACCCCAGTCGTGCAATTTATTTTATTTCAGTATCAAATAACTCGACTTTTTCGAGAGTACCTAAATTAATTTAAGTAAATATCTTACAAGAGGAAGAATCCTTTTCTTCTGCTTTGATAAAAAAGGAAATGTTTCAAAAGCCAATTAAACAAAAATTAAACACAATGGCAACACTTGAACTACGTAAGGTTTCATAAAAAGTTTTTTTTTTATGATCTTTTTGATCAATGGATCCGAATTATTTATTATTTATTCCTTGGTTAATTTAGAATAATCATTTTTATCAACAAAAAAAAAACCAAAACTGACTTCCATGGATCAAAACTTGGTTTTATGGTTTTTCTCATAGTTCCTATGGCTATAACTGAACGAAATTAAAATGGGACCACATTGCAGCCACCAGCTTTCCAATACAAAAAGAATTATCAAAATTGGTTCACTCAGTCCAAAGTTATGAGGTAACAAACATTAAAAAAAAAAATTCAGGTGAATTGAATACTTCCTCCTTTTTGGAAGTCGGTAAAAAATAATAATCATTTTTAGCAAAAAAACAAAACCGACTTCCATGGATCAAAACTGGGTTTTTTGATTTTTAAAATAGTTCCTATGGCTAAAAATGAACGAACTGCAGCCACCAGCTTTCTAATACAAAAAGAATTATGAAAATTGGTTCACTCAGTCCAAAGTTATGCGGTAACAAACATAAAAAAAAAAAAAAAAAAAAAATACAGACGAATTGAATACCTCCTCCTTTTTGGAAGTCGGTAAAAAAAAAAATGGTTTTTTAGTTTGTCGACTTAAGACTCCTATCATTTTAAAAACAATCCACCACAGATATGAACAGATACCTACAATCAATTTGCTCAGATTCATTTTTGGTTTTCATTTGTTACTTATTTAATTCAATATAAAAAAAATAATAATTAAAATAAAAATAATTTTAATAATTTTTTATTATTTTTGTTATTTTTTTCTTCGTTGTTACTTATTTAAAACAATTAAATTTAAAATCTGATGAGGTTTACTTAAATTTAAAAAAAACTACTATAGCAAACAAAAAATACATCTAAAAAAAAATAACACAGTAAATGAATTAAAGGTCGAAAAAAGTATACAATTTTATCTCATTTGTTAAGATGCATTTTATACGAAATGCAGCCCTATTCTGCTATCCATATGGGGGGAATAATCACCAATTATTACCATTCTGCTATTCATCGGGGGGAATCGAAACTCACGTCGGTTATATCGGTAATGTTGTTTCGTATTCCACAATTCACGTGAATGAACTTACTCCATACATTAGCAATCCGCATAAAAAATGTTGCGGATCTGTAACTTTTGGTTGTAAAAATAAATTCACCATCGTTACAATTAAACAAAATGCCACTTCTAAAAAATGTTAAGTATTTGTTAGTATGTAATCGGTTGTTTTTATTTTTTCTATGCAAAAAAACACAAAACACAATTTTTTTTTCTTTCAATTTACTTCGTCGCCATTTTTTTTTTTAGTCGACGTTCACGTGGTAGTCAAAGGGATATGATAATGCAGTTCACCCGATGGATAGCAGAATGACAAGGTAGAGTCAAAGTGAATCGAATGTGTGAGTCGGATCGGAGACTCACGTGAATAGCAGAATAGGGCTGATAGTTTCAAAATCGTTAAAAAACTAACCTCTTATAAGAAATTGTTTGAATATCAGTTTTTAAAATAAAGTTGTAAAGACATTTTCTTGTAATAATTTAACCAAAATTAAAAATAAATCAATACCTCGTTTTCGAAAATTTGATTTTTCAAGAACAAAAATTTCAATATTTTTTTTTCAAAATAAAAATATGTAGATACCTACCTACTTTTTGAAAAACTCCACATAAAGAACAAATTTAGCAAAAATTAGTTTTTGAGTTACAAATTTCATCGTTTCCAGCTCCGTCTTTCTTTCTTTCTTTAGAATTTATGGAATGGAGTTGTAGGCTAAAAAATACGAATGTCAATGGATATGCGACCCTGACGAGAGCATCAGCTTGAATCACGGGTTAAAGGAGTACTTTCCGACAGTTGTGTTGGAATTGTCGATCATGAGCAGCGATGCCAACTGAGGCATAATTATGCCTTTTAGGCATAATTTTATTAGCGTAGGCATTGAGGCTTATTTTTTGACAAAAAGGCATAATTTTTTCATTCCACTCTTGATTTATGTTTTAAAAGTTTCTTATAATTTTTTGAATATTTTGATAAAAAAAAATTTTAAATTAATATATTAAATATATTTTAAATAAAAGTTGTTCGAATTTTTATTTACAGAATTCGTTTTTACCATTTAACTCTTGGTAGTGTTTAATTTTTCGAAGAATTGTGTGCACGCTTATCAGTTTTACTTGAAAAGAATATGCAAAAAGCGATTTTGTTGCTATAAAAAGGTCTAAAACGCTTGCAAATATGCTATTATTTCTTATTGGTGAAAAAAAAACTGGTCGCTAATTTCTTCCTGTTGTGTAAAGCAATGTATTAGTTCCCTTGAAAAATTCCTTTCGAAGAAAATAAGTTGCGGTTTCGTGACAAATAAGTAGCCTAAATGTATAAGTTAATTAATTAAACATTTTTTTTTTTAAGTACTTTCACTTTTTATATATAATTTTTCAAACATAAACTCAGAAATCTAAATTGAGGCATATTTTATTTGAAAAGGCATAATTTTTTTTCAAGTGAGGCATAATTTTGAGTGAATGGGTTGGCAACGCTGATCATGAGGCACAATTTTCGAAGTATGGGAGTGGATGTGCCAACCTGACGACTTCGAATAAAATTTGTTTCGGTGGGAGAATGGGAGGTGACCACAGACTTCGTTATGTGAATAATTTTACGGAGCCTAAAAATGTTTTGGGCACCGAGAAGAGAAGTGAGCTCCGTATTTCTTGTAGTCTTCGAGAATTCCACTATCGACTTTACTGCATCTTGAGGTGGTCTTTATTTTTGATATTCACTAAAAGGAATTGAACCCAACACATGAAATGTTTAAAATTTTAGCTGAACAATTGTTACTCACATCATTACTATCTGAAATATAAATGAAAGAAACAAGCCCCATAAAACGTACTAGGCACCGAAAAAAGTATTTTTTTTTTAAAGATGGTTCTTATTATACAGTGTTATTAACTTTTGTGATGACAAAACCTAATTTTCTGTTCTAATACGTCTATATCTTGAAAAAAGGTTTAAGGTCTGTTCTATTGACATGGAGTGTTTTAAAATAGGCAATTTTCAGCGGGAAGTATTATATTGCAAAAGGTCAAGGCTGTTTGTGAGCTTATAAGGGGGGGTGCTGTCGCACAATAAATGTCAATATTGGCATTTTGCTTTCACTTTGCTCTTTGGCATGGTGGACTACGACGTCGACTGGTTTCTATAATGGTTGTTTGTTTTTATGTACATTTTCTCTTTCAATTCCGGTCTCGTGTACTCAGTTAAACGTAAAATTCAGTGCTGTATTATTACATTTTTGACAGAATAGGTAATTGGTCTACCAGGTGCAATAAGCTTATCTCCATAATTGAAGTGTCAAGAAGGATAAAAATTGCAAACTTGCAAAAACCCATTTATTTTGTTATTGTTGGTAGAATAACGAATATGTTAGATTCAGCAAATGAAAGGCTTTAAATGCCAAAATTTCTGAACTAGGTTCAACTCTAAATAGAAGGTTTCTAAATCAATGAAACTGCAGTTTTAGAATTTGAATATTTTGGTTAGCTCATTTTTAAGTTAAAGTTTTTGACGTCTTTTTTTAATGAAATGAAGTTAGTCTCAAGGCCTCGACTTGGACAAATCTGGTTATGGAAATGTGGCCAAGTAATTTTCACACAACGACAACGATATTGGTTACATTTTCTTGTCCATTTTCTAGAGCTTCATTGTGGCGAATGGAATGGTTTTTTAATTAATTTCCTTGTTTGATAAGAATCTTGTCGCAATGTGAATCAAAGGAATTAGTTTTCATTAATTAACATAGTCTACATGGATGCGATGGAAGAAGCCTTACATTCTACTTGTAAGTGCGAAGAATATAAAACTAATTGAATTTGTCATCAATTACGAGCTTTTCTCACATTCTTCCTTTCTGGGGTTCAACAAAACAGGGAGAGGGAACGAGATCCTGTTGGTTCAAATAGATTTCATTTTAATGATTTATTTTTATTTCAAGATGAAGTGGATGGTGTTTTTTTTTATTTATTTATGAGTCCATGAGGGTAGATACACTCTGACAATATTGATTTTTTTTTTTTGAAAAGTACTTTATAATGATGTCAGACATAGCTATATGCAGAGGTTAACCAGTTGAATGTTTCTAGTAAAAAAATAAAAATGATACATAAAAACAAGGATTATAATGGTATGTACGCAGATGCCAGGATATCCGGTATACACTCACAGTACATAAGTAAAATGAGTGTACAGTTATGAAATCATATTTTATTTTTTCAAAAATCTTCCAGTTCATCCCTAATAGTAAATAGATCAATATACCTAATAGCCCAAGATAAGTATAAGATGGAAAAAGTGGCATTATTACTAACTATGCTTACCCAAAAATGGAACCCTTAGATTCTCAACTTGAACTCGTGCTATTCGAAACTCTGAAGCCCCCCTTGTAAATACTTATCCGATTTCAACAAAAGTTTTTGTAAAAATAACTTCTCTGTAACTTTGAAATAAATATGACTAATCCCTGATTTTTCAGCAGAATAAATGTCAATATAATAAAAAACTTTTCTTCCTAGGAGGAATAAGCTCTAACTGAGGTTTATCTGACTATTGAAAAATTGGCCCTAAAAAAAATAACAAATTTTCAAAAATAAATTATACAGGGTGTCCCAAAAGTATTGGATCAAACGAAATACGCTGATAGGTCAACTTTAGGGCTCTCAGAATTTGGTAACTTGTGCATCCCAAATCCTTACGGTTTTTGATTTAATGTAGTTTTTGTGAAATTTCGAAAAATCTCGACTTTGCAACAGTATTTTGCTTCCTCCGCTTATAATTGATTTTTGTTTTTTACAATTCTTTAACTAAATCATTGCCTAAAATTATAATATAATAATTATTTAATCAAACCATTTTTTTATTTCATTCGCCATTTTGCTGCAAATTAATTAACAGTTCCATGTTTTATAAAAACACAATTTCATACTTTTATTTCAGAGCAACACCCTGAAAAAAATTTGTATGGTGTGACACTGGATTATTATTTTGAAAACTTGTCGTGTTATTGCATGCAGTTTTCAAAAATGTATAAAAGTTTCCAAAGTTGAAGTTAGAACTAATATTTAAATGGGTAAAAAGTTCGCATAATAGGCTTTTGACCTGAATACTATAGTAAGTTCGGATAATGTGCTACACATTGTTTTTTAGGAAACTAACGATAGAGGAAGGACGTCTTTTGAATCAATAGGTGACAACTTTTATGTAAAGAAAACTGCGTAGGTACTCAAAAACACGAAAATATTCCATACTTTTTAAAAAAATTGATAAATCCTTATGGAAGGATAGGGCCTAAAATGGCCCTCCTAAGGGAAATGTCCCATATCTCGAAAAAAAGTAACATTCAAAATTAAATGCTATATACTTTTCAAAGTTTAATATATTACTCTCACATTTTTGTGCTTTGCGAGTTAAAAAAATTCCAAAAAGTATTTAAATTTTTTAATTTTCAAGACATCTACAAATTTCACTGATCAAATTTACTCGGGTAAAATGGCACACTGTCCAAATATACGTGATTTTAAATGAAAAATCGAGTCAAAGGGCTCCTTTTCCATTTTCTTACAACAAGTGGTGCTTAATCCCCCCCCCCCCCCAAATTTCTGTGATTCATTAAAAACCCTGTTCCTGTTGGTTTCTCATATTCTTACTGTAGTTTTTGGAACTTCGAATAATTTGGATGCTTTTTCCCAGATTTTGGACGGAATCAATGACTTTCCTCAGTCCAGGGCTTCCTCTCTGTAGATCGTTTATGTTTAGTAACCATTTTTACTATAAAAAATGAAAATGTGAAAGTCGGTATAAAATGCCATGTGAAAGTAAGTATGCCATTTTACCCGAGTACTAAGTAGGCCATTTTGCCCATTTTGGGTTTTTTGAATTTAAGTTTTATACCGAGAAATCTAAAATCGTTCTAAGCCAACTTATTACATTAAATTATTGAGAAATACTTCATACATACGTATATTAACTTCTTTTTCCAAAATACAATGTTTTTTATACTCTTTTTAGCAAAAAAAATTTCATAAAACTAAAATCGAGTGTACTTTTTGAGGTGGTTAGAGACAGTTTGACCTGTCGAATTTTAAATAATGGCTTGAAGTTGCTAAAACTTCGTATATGTATGTCGGTTTTGCCAGATTAACATAAGAATCGCGTTCATAAAACTTTCTAATTATGTTCGATTCTACGATTTCTAGCAAGGGGGCCATTTTACCTTAGGGTGAAATTTTAGGCCACTTTCCCTTATATGGACTTTTTTTAAGACAGCATTACAAAATGCATTCCCAAGCGTTAAAAAAGAAAAAAAAATTTACAAAATTGTATTTTTGAATGAGAACAGTTTGTTATTGATTTACGTGATTTCGGCATGAGTTTGGTTGAAATCTAAATTTTAATATATTTTTTAAACTTTTTTGTAAAATATCACTGTTTCGCTAATGTGGTATACCTACCAATGCTTTAATGTGGTATAGTTAACTTCTTTAGAATATATACCAACAGTGAAATTAATATTTTACCTTTAATTTAAAAAATGCACAAGTAATTTTTAATCTTATGCTATTTTTTTCTTCATTCTTTAAAGCAAATAAAAACATCTTTATTAGTTATTTAAAAAATGGAGAAACTCATAAAATATATATTATATTAAAAATGATTATACTACATTAGCAGAAGTGACATTTTCGAGGTCAGCGCACATTTCAATACAAAACTTTTTTCAGAAACAAAAAAAAAACACAAAATCCCATCAAAAAGCTGGTACTGGTAAAAACGGCAGTGATTCGTTTATGGTATGGGGGTTTTTGCTTATAGCTTTTGGTGTGGGTTATTTGGTCTCCTTGAGGAAACAATGGATGGGTATTGTTTTTTAGATATTTTATAGACAAACCTGCACCAGAGTGTCGAATAAGGCTAAGATGGATTGATTACCTTCAATAAAGGTAACGGCCCTAAGCAAACTCGGTATTTTTGAGTGAATTTTTGATCAAAAACTTTCAAAACCAGATGCAAACGTCACCCAGTCACTCGTTTTTGGATATTATTTAGCATCTGTTAGACCATTTGGTGAGAAAAGTAAGGAAGCATTCAAAGGATTAGCTGAAACGAGTCTTTTAGGAAGAGTGGAAAAGATTCGGCCCAAAAGTTGCAAAAAATCTAGTAAAATCAATGCCTTCAAGTGAGTTTGACCTCGTCAAGTCTAGGGGGTAGCCTAAAATATATTAATTCCCAAAAAAATTTAGATATTTATACTTTTAACATCGATTTTCATAGTTTTTTCTTCTCTGTATACTTACTTTTGTAATGCGAAATTTTGTACTGTGTTTAATTTTTTGTTACTTTTTCATTTAGTATTGATTATTTTTTGTAAATATGTAGGCAATGATTAATGAAATAAAACCACATTTAAATTTTTTTCGAAAATGTGTTAGATTCTTTTTTTTTTGAGGTCTTGGTTAAACAAAGTTAGGGGTGTATACTTACTTTTGTGACTGAGTGTATATAGTAGAAGATCCCGCCTAGGACGACCTTCCCTCATCGTAATACCAGTTAAGAGTTATATTATTTTCTCAAAGGTTGTGTCCAAAGAAGCAGTTTGTACATGGGTAGCCTGGCAAAATACTGTCAAGGCATAAGGTTGCCATTGCCATGATTTAAAGTTCATTTTTTGAGTTTTTTTTTTTTCCAAAACGCCATCCTGTTTATATGGTTATTGGTAAAAAAAATATTATGTCAGAGAAAATTAAATTTAAAAATTTGCATATTCAGGATTTTTAGAAATTTCAAATTTTAGAACGGTAAACTGAGGTAATTTCAAACGCTATTTCCTTAACAAAAAGTGGTAGAAAAAAGATTGATACTTGAATTGAATTGATTAATACATAAAAAGTCACACATACAAATGAAAAATGTAAAAAATCTGCAACTCGAGATATGGACGTTTAAAAGTCAGAACCGTGAAATTCGAAGTTTGAGAAATAATTCACCAAAAATCAGCATGAAAGGTATTTGAAACAATGTTTATATTATTACAAAACAGAAAGAAAATAACTTGAGAAAATAACTGCCAAATTTTTGGTTTAACTTAGTTTTTGGGTACTGTGTATTTTAGAAGAATAACAGATTTTTACATTTCAATACACTGTTTAACGAAAAAAACAAAATTTAAAAATATTTTTTTTGGTAACTTTATACGTTTACTAGGTCATATTGAATATAATTAAAACTGCATATTTTATTTTTCAAAATATGTACCTCCAAAATCTGGATTTAGGGACAAAAAACCTATTCCATACTTGTTTTATAGCGAATACCAGTCCAATATACAGTATACATGAAGATAAACAACTGTTAAAAAGGTCTTTTTGTGCACGAGTATTACAACCTTACCTAACGTTTTATTTTCTAGTCATCCTTTACTAAGAATTGTTGTAGGTGTTACACCATATAAACCTAAATAACTTTTTCCTGCATTTACGCAACCATTAAAAATAAAATGCTTCAATAATTTAGGTGATTGCACCTGCTATCAAGTGTTATTTAGTTTGACGTAGAAAAATTTTACGTCAATGAATAGGGAATATTATACTCATAAAATAGAAACTTAACTTGAATGTTGATGTTGACCTTCTTCTATTTAAATGAGTGAAAAAAAATTGATTTTTTTCAAATGAAATAAAAAAAATTGCCATGACCTACCTCTTATTTTTGAAAAAGGCAAAAGCAAAAACGGAAAAGCATTTTTAAGTACCTGGTTGTGTTTTTATTCATATTAAGTTGAGTGTAATTTCTTCTTATACTTGACCCAGTGGTGTTTAAATTATATTTTACAATTTATTCAAGTATCCCTTGTGTTTGGCAAAGGACATCAAGAACCATCTGGTCGTCCGTCGTAACCCTTAGATATAAATACATAAAAAGAACTTTTGATTAATTTGCAAAGCAACCAACATCATATGCATTGCAGATGAACCTGTTTCTTTTTTGCTTATTTGCATAGTGACACTTTGTTCCTTGTATAAAGGTAAAGTGGGTCCTGATTTTAAATTAATTTCAATTCGAGCAGGAGAAAACTCTCTTGCTAAAAGTTTTTGAACTTAAAAGTTGGCAACTATCCAAATCAGATTCTTACTTTATATCCCAACACTAAAAATAAAGGTTATACCAACATTCATATCCTTATTGACTTTGAATTTTGAACCTTGGAATGGAAAGTTTTTGAAAAAAAAAATGTTTATTTCACAAAGTATTCATTACTTTTAACGAAAAAATCAATTTTCTAATTGTAAGGTGTAAGGAACAAGCAGTCCTTGAGGACGAACTTTTAGAAATAGAAATAAATCTTTGTTCGAACATAAAATCCAGGCAATAAATCGTTGAACTTTCAAACGAAAATATTGTGTATTTTACCGACTTGCAAACATAACAATAACTTTGATTATTTTATTAATTTTTTTCAATTTAGATCCTTTATCAATTTTTCTATTATTTTTTACAGGAATTTGTTTGACAACAGATATCGATACTTTGCTCTATCACATGAATAATGCCAGATATTTACGGGAGTTGGACTTTGCACGAGTTGATTTTTACGAACGAACACAACTTTATCGAACGATTGTACTTAAAGGAGGAGCTGTTGTCCAGGGCGCTGCAACAATCCGCTATCGTCGATTTATACGTCCTTTTGCTAGATTTACCATAACATCCAGAGTAAGTTACAAAACGGGAGCGGGTCATAATTCTGCTTGTCAAAATTCTGTACGACAAAATTCTGTGGGGTCAAAATACTGTAATACCATAATTCTGTACGTCTTTATACTGTAAATACAAAATTCTGTACGTCAAAATACTGTATGAACAAAATACTGACATGCAAAATTCTGTTTTGTAAAATTTTGTACGGCAAAATACTGTATATCAAAATTCTGTAAAAATGCTGTAAAAAAATATCGTTTTGATAACGTAAAAAAGTGCGCGCACACTTTATTACGTATTTTGACCAACCAGAATTTTGCTATACAGAATTTTGACTTTCAGAATTTTGTTCCTACAGCATTTTGCACATACAGAATTTTGACATACAGTATTTTGGCATACAGTATTTTGAATACAGAATTTTGCAACATACAGAATTTCGACCCCAACCCTTACAAAACATTTAAAATAAATCAAAAAAATCATCTTAAACATTTTATTTTATAATTTTATAGATAATCTATTGGGATGACACATCTGTGTTCATGGAACATAGGTTCCTTACACCATCCGATAACTTCATTAATGCGATAGCAATCTGCCGTCAGCGTATACTCGACTGTTCGGCCGAAGATGTAATGCGAACACTTTTAACGCCAAAATCAACAGAACTCCAAACAACTACCTCTGGCAATACGGTCAGTCCGACTATCAGTTTACAGAATACTACAATGGAGAATATTGAAAATGGTCATATAAATTCAAAGCTTAAGCCCGAAATGCCACTGGAAATATCCAAATGGATTGAATATAATGAGATATCGAGTAAAAATCTTCGTAGGGGTTGCTGACCAATATTATATTAAAGTGGGCAATGTATTATTTTTTAAGTTTTCTAGTATAATTTGTGTATTCCTTAAGAAAAAAAACCTTGGATAGTTGTGTAGTTAAAAGGCCCGCTTTATGACAAGCTTTTTTTTTTTGACTGTCTATATTATGCCTTAAATTATTTAACAAAACCAAAAATGAAAAAAAAAAAATATTATTATAACCTATTTAATTTATATAAATGTAATGTGTAAACAAAGTCAAAGTGTATGAGTGATAAGATACACGCATAATGATTCTACATGATACCAAAAAAAAAAAAAAGAAAAATATAAAACCAACAGAGAAAATCTACATTTTGGATCTGCTGAGAACAGATCCATAGATTAAACAGATTGGGTTAATCTATTCTAGTAAATTGTTGTTTCATTTAATTTCAAACAAAGATTTCGAAGTGAAAGTAAAAAATAAGTAAAAATATCATTGGAGGACAGTTTCTAAAAAAAAAATCAGACCTACGAGTAAACAATTATTTTCAATTCGACTTTCCCCTTCAAACTATTTGAACAAAATTTGTGTGCATACCTGCCTCTTAGTGCCTTCATATCTGCTACAATACTTCAAACTATCATTATTTTTGTACTAATTTAAAACATAATCTTAAAAAATTAGTTTTGAAAAAAAAAATCATATAAAATATACAATCAAGCTCGGGGAGTTACTTAAAAATCTGTGACGAAATTCCGCTCAGATTTGTAGTCAGATATTCAAACACAACAAGTTTTATAGTAGAGTAACTAAAGCAAATTATTAGGGAACCCGGCCGAACAGCTCTGATTTTGACGATTTTTTTTTTCAAACGTAGGTAATTAAAAATACTTTAAAGTCTATAGATTAAAAATTGCCGGTGTTGCCGTATTGTTTTTTAAAATTAAAATTAATTTTTTTTTAACAAAACCATTTTTTTTGCTTAAATTTCATAAAACAAATGATAGCAAAAGATTCTCTAGGTAATTTAAGGAAAATATATAAAAAGCAGTAAGGGACAATCTTCCATCGTTTAAGCGATAAATGCAATTTTCTAACATTCTGACCTCAAACACAAAAAAAAATATTTTGAAAACAACGGCAGCACCTACAATATTTTAAAATACATTTTTAAAAAGCCAGAACCTCATTCTTATCTCTTAAATTTAAATCCACTAAATTTAATCAAGACTTTTTGAAAAAATGGTCCTCAAACTCAGAATTAAAAAAAAAAAATTTTTATTAGAAAAATTTAAAATGACTTTTTTCCAAACTTTTTCTAATAAAATATGAATTTATTTAAAAAAAATGTTTGGCCATAAATATTATCAGTTGAATTTCGAAGCAAAAATGGTAAAATATATCACACTTTTGAAAAAAAAAATGAAAAATTACTTCATTTCAATGGTTTTTTTTATTAAAACTGAATTTTTGCATTGAAATAATTAATTTTCTCAAAGACTGTGGTGAATAGGAACTTTAAATTTTTGCTATTTAACTTTCAACCGTAAGGGTATTAAATGAAGTATTAAATGAATAAAAAATAATTTTATGTTTAGATGTTGGACTTTAAAAAAAAAAAAAGTTACATTTTTTTTCAAAACTTTTATTAAAAAAAGTTCTTCGAAAATGAAATACTTTTTAATTTTTTGACATTTCCTTTTATAATTTGAAATCATAATAAATGCGGCCAAAAAAATTTGAAAATAAATGCATTTTTTCAATAATTTTTTTTTTTTTTCAAAAATCTGAGTTCAATTACCATTCTTTCAAAAGCTGTTCATTCAATTAACTTAATTTTAATTTTACATGTATGACTAAGCTTCTAGCTTTTAAAAAATGTATATTTGAATATTGTAGGTGTTGCCGTTGTGTTCAAATATTTTTTTTTGTATTTGAAGTCAATTAATAAGAAAATTGCATCTATCGCTTGAACGATGGAAGATTGTCCCTCACTCCCATATATTTTTTTTCCTTGAATTTCCTAGACAATCTTTTGGCATCAATAAATTTATGAAATTTAAGAAAAATTTTTGAAAAAAATTTGTTTTTGTTCACAAAAATCTTTAATTAAATTTAAAAAATCAAAACGGCAACACCGGCAATTTTTAATCTATAGACTGTAAAGTATTTTTAATTACCGACGTTTGAAAAAAAAGATCATCAAAATCTAAGCTGTTCGGCCGGGTTCCCTAATATTGCCAATTTTTGAGCTTTAGTTACTCCACTATTATAAATGATTTCGAATGCTTAAACAAATCAACTGAAAACACTGTGAAAAACGTCTTTACACAATGCATACAAAAAAATCTTTAAAAAAGTACGCATACGCCATAGGGACCACAATATTTGTTTTTAATACCTGATGAGAATAGGTAATTTTTTTTTTTTAATTCTTACTGTATGACTGTAAGACCTAAGGTCTTTTAAATGTATACTGCACGGCACTAGTTAGAAGGAATAGAAAAATAGGAAACAATTTGTGTTGGTACAGTGAATTGAGAATAAGATGATTATTTAATATTAAGAGCCAATTTTTCAATCTTCTAATAAACAGTCAGTTAACTGTTCGAGGAATAAAGTTATTAGGCTCATAAACAATCAGATAAAAACATTGAATTTTTCAATCAAGAATAATTTATTCTACAGAATAACAAAAAAAAAATTGTCAAATTCAAAAATATTTAAAATCAAACGTCATTTTTATTCATGATTGTTTTTGTTTTCTTGTGTTCCACTGTATTTTTTTCAAAATTCTTTCAAAACAGCTTTGACAACTGACACAATATTTTTGTTCAGATTATTCCTTAGAATAATTTTTATTCTTCTCTGAAAGAAGCAGATAGTTTTATTCTTAGGAATAAAGTATATCTGCTTGTTGAAAAATTGTTTTTTTCTCTATCCTTATTAATAAGTACTAACTGACTGTTTAACTGACTATTGAAAAATTGGCCCTAAGTAGAATATCAAGATTCTTGAGTAATTCAAAACTTGGAGTTCTACGATTTACCCTAGTTTTCGCTTAATAAATAAAGGTTCAATTTTGTTATTATGCGTTTGGCCCCGACAAAAAAGTCCGTATGCATTATTAAGTCAAAATCGAAGACATAAAGGTGAATGATTACTTAGTGTAATATCAGCGCAGATGTAACCCCTTATGTTGAAGATCATAAATTTTGTTTTGTCACTTATAATAAGCCGGTGAATATAAAACCATTTTTGCAGTATCTCTTGATCATAATTAACATCAATAAATAATTTTAAATTATTTTTCGAAGAATAAGTATCATCAGCAAAAGATGTAAAAGCTTTTAACGAAAAATTTTAAACGATTTAGCATTAGTAAAATGCTAAAGCCATTTCAGTAATTTACTAAGTCAAAAGCAGATTGATTTTTAGTAAATTACTAAAATGGCTTTAGCATTTTACTAAATCGTTTAAAATTTAACGCCATTGTTTTTAAAAGGTTGAACAAACAGAAAGTTTACAAATATTAAAAAAATGATAGGGCCCAACATTCTGTACGTCACACAGAGGAGTATTCGAATTCAAAATCCGGTCAAAAATATTTTTTTTAATGTTTTTCATATTGGAATTGGTCTAAAATATTATTTTATAACTTATAACGCATTAAAAAGTTACACTGAAAAAAATGTTTGGGTTGATTAAAAAAAAAAAAATAAAAAAAGTAATTTAATTCATATAACTAATTTTTACATGAAATTTTTAATATCTATTGTTAATATTTCAGGTTAAAAAAACAAAAATTTGAAAATAAGTAGTTTTTTTATGCAACAAAAGGCAATTTGACTACAAATACCTCAAGACTAAAAAAACCCATTAAAAAAAAAGGTGGAAACATGTGGAAATTTGTTTTATGTCCATGAGATGACAAAGATGAACAGTTAAATATAACACAAAAAAGGTTTGCCGTCATACCCGAGACTATAACAAAAAATTACATAAATTTTTACGTTTTTCTATGTACGCTTGTCATTTCAATTTTTAATATATTTTCAAATATATGGAAATTTCTGTATTAACATAAAGTACAAACCTTGACCTTGGACATGCATCAACAATTTTTTCACAATTATCACAAATCACAATAAAAAAAAAAACAGACTGCAGTGTTAATGATTAGAAAACAAAATTAGCTTTTGTGGCGTAAGCTTATAAAATCGACTAGATTTAGACAAAGATCTTGGTGATTAGGGGGTCAACAGTAATTATTTGAAACAGGTTTAAGTTAGCATGGGTATTGAAGAATGCGAAAAGCAAAAAATAACGGGTCGAATGCGATTTTTTTTTTACCTATGGCCGGATTTTGGGGTCGAATACTCCTCTGTGCGTCATAGAAAAACGACATGCTATACTATTATACTAATGTATCTTTATAATACTAGTGGCATTAGGGTGGGTCAAAAAAATCGAAATTCTTTTTTTTTTGATTTGGTACTCCGAAAAATCGATTGCTAGACACCTCTAGAATATACACACCAAATATGAGCTCTTTATATTAATGGGAAGGTCCTCCGCTGTGCAATTTTCCATTTTTACATCAAGCTTCTACTAAAAAAAATAATTTTTTTATTAATTGACTTTTTACCAAATATCTTTTCATATTCTTGTAGGAAATTGAACGCTCTACAAAAAAGGCCTTATACACTTTTTTCGTTGATCTAACCGTTTAATAGATATTTGAGGTCCAAAAATAAAGAAAATCTTTAAAAATTCGATTTTTGTTCTAAATTTTGTAACAAATTGAAAAATTATAATCATCAAACGCGCAAGACATATTCTTGTAGGAAATAGATTGTTTCACAAAAAAGGTCTTATTAACTTTTTTCATTAATCTAACCATTCTAAAGATATTCGACGTCAAATTAAAAAAGAAATATAAAAACATTTTTTACTTTTAAAAATTTTCTAATTCACTAAAAATTCATTATTTTCAAATTAACAAGATATATTCTTGTAGGGCCTTAAACATTCTACAAAAAATTCCTTGGAATCAAATTGATTGCTTTAACCGTTTAGAACAGGCATGTCAAACTTGCGGCCCGCGGGCCGCATGCGGCCCACAACGAATAACTTTGCGGCCCAGTCCACATTTTTATTAATTTTGAGTTTTAGATTATAATTCACAGCTTTCGACACACATGCACCTCCTTTTTTCCTAATCAACAAATAAATATGGGAAAAAACCAAAAAAAAAATAACAAATTTTATAAGCTCTCGTGGGTTAAATCAGGGTAAGTTATGTGATTTCTTAAAGTGAACTAGGAAGCGAATATATTGAGTTAACCTACCAACGATTCTGGGGCTTGGGAATTTTTTTAGTTTTTAATGATAAGTCTTTAAACCAGCATATCTTGCTATCTACCTACCTAGATGTAACAAAAAATTTATCTGAGTTAAACTCAAAACTGCGAGGAAAATTCATAATATAACGAATATGTGAACAAATGCAACATACAAATGCAAATGTGCATTCAAATGCAACCTAGCTCTTTTGGAACATCAGAAGATAAACGTATCAAAAATACTACGCAAAATATCTAAACTAAAAAATTGAATACGAAAAAGGCTTGCAGAATATTTCTTGAAAGACAAGTTCGCTTGATTTTTTTCGATTAGTTCCATAAACATAGATTTATGCCGAGTGATGTGAAAATGGAGGAAAGCGATTTCTAATTTGACTCCGAAGTAAGTTCCAAATTCGTTGAAATGCCCGATTTTAGAAGTATTTTTGTGCACTTGAAAACTGCCATATAAAATCGTTTGTAAATTTCACAGTAGGTACCTGTCGAAGCGAGCAATTATTTCAGTCATTAAGAGGAATGAGTTACTTATAAAATCCTGAATAACTAACTTTGGTCTGAGAAAAAAATGGTAAATAAAAAAAAAAAAAAATAGTTTCATCATTTTCGCTGTTTTTTTTACAAAATTGTTTTACATATAAAAATTGTAGCTTAACATGTTCTGCGGCCCACAAAAATTTTTATCTCGCTGTTTTGGCCCCGTATAACCATTGAGTTTGACATGCCTGGTTTAGAAGATATTCGTTTCCAAACCAATGCCCACTGATTTCAATAGTTTTCTTATGACCCGTATGTATTGCGATTTGGATACGAATCGGTTAAAGCAATCAATTTGATTCTAAGGAATTTTTTGTAGAACGTTTAAACTCCTACAAGAATACGTCTTGGTAAATTGAAAATAATGAATTTTCAGTGAACTGGAAGATTTTTAAAAATATAAAATGTTTTTATAATTTTTTTTAACTTTGACCTCGAATATCTTTAGAATGATTAGATTAATGAAAAAAGTTATCAAGACCTTTTTTGTGGAGCAATCAATTTCCAACAAGAATATGTCTTGCGCGTTTGTTTATTATAATTTTTCAATTTGTTACAAATTTAAGAACAAAAAACGAATTTTCAAAGATTCTTCGATTTTTGGACCTCAAATATCTATTTAACGGTTAGATAAACGAAAAAAGTGTATAAGGCCTTTTTTGTAGAGCGTTCAATTTCCTATAAGAATATGAAAAGAAATTTGGTAAAAAGTCAATTAATAAAAAAATTATTTTTTTTTTAGTAGAAGCTTGATGTAAAAATGGAAAATTGCAAAGCGGAGGACCTTCCCATTAATATAAAGAGCTCATATTTGGTGTGTATATTCTAGAGGTGTCTAAATTGAAAAGTACCAAATTGAAAAAAAAAAAAAATTTCGATTTTTTTGACCCACCCTAAGTGGCATGCTCTTTTACTATACTGACCCAATTAAATTGGTACACAAATATTTTTTGAAAGAATATCTACTGCAGTGTTGGTATATTTTTCTTCTTCTCCTTTAACATTGGCCGACAGATTTTGTATTTTCGTACAATTTGACAATGATTTTAGATACACTGTAGCGTGAAATATTAACCGCAGATCCGAAATTTTGATATGATTAACTTTCACTTAAAATACGGTTTTAAAGCAGAGAGAAAGTGTATTATGAGACTATGAAAATGGTTTTTATCAGCCTAAAGCCTATCTGCAAAATTGATCGTAACTCAAAAATGTAGTTAAGTTAATCTAAGTTTACACGGTGAATAGTTACCTCTATGAAAACAAAGGCTTTTAACAAGAACCTGGATATAAGCTACGCGAAACCGATACCGATACTACTTTTACACGAAAATGTAATTCTTATTTGAGAGGTATCAAAATTATAAAGTACGTATACACCACAGTGTACGTAATTTTTTTATTTTTGTTATTACTCCTTACGACACTATGTAATGTATCATATTTTTCATCTTATATGTATAATTATCTCCTGTTGATGTTGTTTCATTGTATTTGTGTCTGTAAGAAACATTAAAGACACAATGCAATGAATGAATGTTTCTTAAGTTTCTATTTTGTTTGCCTCTATCGTCTTTTAGTAGCGATTTTTGCAATGCTGAACACGAACCTGAAGTTGTCCAATAAAATTTCTCACGTTATTATCAGATATTACCGAAAAAGTTACAAAAAGTTTGGTGTTGCTTTTTTGTTATTGGCATAATAATTGAAAGTTTAACTTTTTTCCAAAAGAAAAGGGCGGCGTACCTTGACTAAAAGAATACTAATTTTCAACACTTTATGCTTTACATTGTTTGGATATGAATTATGTCTAGAAGCAGTGAGCAGATTGGGTGAGAGATAATTAATTTTAAAATTACAAGGACGTTAATTTATAGCGATAGGAAGCATGTTATTGTAACTCTGCCGGTTTGTATCGGCCCTGTTTCTGAAAAAAAAAAGTTAAATAACGGTGGAGTTTTCTAAAAAAAAAACCTATTCAATTAAAAACAATTTTTGAGACATAAAAAGTTCACTAAAACTATTCCCTGAAAAAAAATCTCTGAAAAAAGTATTTTGTCTATTTTAAAAAAGTGTTGATTTCTATGAGTAATACATTGCTTTTCGACTCGAAGCCATAATTCGTAAAAAAGATATTAAAATAAACATTTTGAAGAAGTTTCAAAGACAAACTTATTAAAAATAAAGTCAGCTACATCTTTCTGAACTACTAATAATGAGTCAAGCGACTGGAGAAAAGTTCAGAAGTTTTCAAAACATACACTTTCAAAAACATAGACCATTAACAATAAAAAATTTATTTATTTACACACATTAAACATTGTAAAAAAAAAACCTTATTAAATAATTTTAATATCAAAACCCTATACAAAAATAATTCAATCTCACTCTCTTTAAACAAAAAAAAGTTAAGAAATTCTAGAAAAGACCTCATTTATCTTTTCTCAATTTATCACTCGACACCTCAATTGCTTGCAACCATAATTTCAACTCTTCTGGCATCGCTGGGGCAGTCTTTCCCTCTGGGAACTTCTTCATTACATCAATGACATTACAATTTGTTATGCACTGCTTCGACAATGCCACAGCTCTCACGAAACCATCAGCAATAGTAATAAATTGTTGTTCCAAATAGATGGCCTTGTCATCCCACCAAATGAGCTTCGTATCGATTTTGTATGGATGGAAGATTGGAATTGTTCGCCTGTAACGAACACTTGAAGCGCCTTGCACAGCTCCGCCACCAAGTTTCTTAACCTCTTCATATAACCCGGTTAGACCGTAGTAATGGAAGCGGGCAAAATCAAGTTCACGCAGATATCTGGCATTGTTCATGTGGCGAATGAAGATGTCTACATCTTGAGATGTGCAAATGCCTGGTGTAAAGATACAAAACAAAATAATATCAATCAACAAATTATTACGTAATTAATGGAAAGTTTTTTAGTTTAAACAAGATTTACATATCATTACCATAAATTGTGGTCTTGTCTGTGATTTTTCGCTTCTTTTGGAATAAACGACCAGCTACAACAGTGAAGACGACTCGGATAAAATAGTTTACATCCCAAATAATGTAGAGTATCAATAAAAACACAATCAACGACATTTCGTCTGTAATATCTAGAATTAAAATAACCAATTGAATGTAAAATTTTGATTGTTATGCACTTTTTAGGTAAACGTTAAGTTACTTAAAATTCAAGCTTAACTTATAGGCTTTACTCGCAGTCATGACCTTTACCTAAATAATTATAGGGAAATTATACATTCTGTCTTTTAAAAAAATCGAACTTCAAAAACGTTCAAATTAGGTTCAACACAAAAATGCATTTATTGTGATTAAATTTCTCTTTTACAGACTGAGCAAAAAACTCTAGTTTAATAATAAGTTGCAAAGATAAACAAGTATATAGGTACTTTAATATAACCATGGTTAAGGTTATGTTTGAACCTACCTAATTTAATAACAAAATCACTATCAAGTTGTAAGGTAAATATACAGATGTTGTACCCAAGAGAGCAGACTACCACGCTTATTTGTTTGTTAACCGACACTAATTTAATGACAACAAAAAATGTAAACTTGGGTGAAATTCGATGTGAAAAAAGCTTTAAGTTGAAATACTTTCTAAAAAGCAACAATGACGAACAGGTGAGAAACTGACATAACAGAAGAACAAAATTGATATCAAGCTAAAAAGCTTTTATTATGTTGATTTGACGAAGACTCGGATATACACTTCACATTTTACCTTTAACTAATATTACTTTTAACTCTTAATGATAAAAAAGAGGAGTTCTATGAATATTAGTTATTCTGAATGTTTGAAATAAAAAGAAAACAGAATTAGATAAAAAAAAAACTCTTATATTCGTGTAGTGCTGCTTGAAATAAAATTTTATATTAAAGTCTGTTTCGGATTTTTAAGCCGCAAGATTTTAAAACCCTACCCGCAAAAAATAGGTTAGTTAGTTTACTTCAAACTTTGTTTGTGGAATTATTTTAACGACACTCCATAGGATTTTTGGAATTATTTTTGTATAACTACCAGATCCGTACGTTGAGTTGTCAGGGCTCCGGGACAAGACTACATTTTTGGGGCCCCTTTGATATAGAAAATGAGAACAAATAAAAAAGGACGCCCACTTATTTTTTTTGGGGCCCCTGATGTACCTATCATTTGTTGGGCGCTAAAATTATGTATGTAATATTTTTTGGGGCCCCAAGATAATATTTAATTTTTCTTTCAAAAAAGCAATTTTTTTTTTGGCACCCCTAAGGTAATACTTTTTTTTTTAGATGAAATATTATGTGACCGGCTACCAATCCACTGAAAAATATAATTTGTCTCTCTTGTGTCCGAAGTGATTCATGTCAAGTATCTTATCTTTTTGCTTCGATACTTTTATAACCAGTTGCCTTCTCTATATTGCACAGTGGGTTCCGCCATAAGTCAAAAATAAAAAAAATAAATGTCAGTTTTTTTAAAATCCAATGATTAAACAACGTTCTACAATCTCCCATCGAACCAAAACCAAAAAAAGTTTGACGGTTACCCCTTTTTTCATTTTTTAATAGCCATTCAAAGTCGGTATATAAAAGAAGGTACATTTTTCTTTTCGCTGCAGTTATAAGGTGTGAACTTGCGATAGTGATAGTGGGTGTTAAAAATGTGAACAGTATTAAATTGTTATGGATATTAAACGAGAAGGTTAATACTTCCTAAAAACATAAATTATATTGTTAAATAACATTAAGGCTAATTGTAATGGGGCTCGTTAGCGAAGCAATTTTAATCATTTTTATTAAGCTTAATTTTCATTAAATTGGTTTGCTTTCGACTGCCCTCTACAGTTTTAGTTCTCAAATGAAGAATACTGCCCTACCTTTCGAAATAATAGCGCCGTTTTTTTCCCTTTTTGGCATTATTATTTTTATAAAAGATTGAACTAGAGGGTAAGGATAATGTGCTCGACTGACAGTCAGGTTCCATTTCCGGCATTAACCATTAAAAAAAAAAAATTATTAAACAAATTTTTTTTTTACCTTTCTTTATTTTTCTTCAAAATAACAAAAAACTGACTTGATGCATTTTTTTGCAATAATAAATCATATAAAATGATAATACAGGCGTTTCATTAAAAAAAAAATGGTCATTATATTTTTGACCGCACTTTGTATGGGAGGGTACCCACTGTGCATTGTCTCCTTACGGGGCCCTGGCGCGTTGGGGGCCCCGGGGCACCGCCCTACTTGCCCCAATGGTGTGTACGCCCCTGATAACTACAATAATTAACGTTAGCTACATACGAAGAATCAAAAAACTTATTTTTCTCAAAACGGATCTTAAGATTATGATGAAAATATTCAAATTTAGTTTTTTAAAAAGGAATTATCTTTAGTTTTTTATATTGAAATTTCTCGTAAACTATACCATCTGGAACACTATATCAACACTTACATAAAAGATATATTTTTTAAAACAGATTTTTTGGATTAAAAAAAAAAAAAATCGATGTATTCTCCTATACCTGATACATTTTTTTGAAAACAGGTGATTGCACATTTTTTGATATTTTGTGTTAAGATATTAACATTATTTTGTTTGCAAATGGCACACTAAGATTTTTTTCCGAAAGTAATAAAATAATAAGATTGAAAGTTAAAATAACAAGATGAAAAAATAGAATTTTCTTTTCCAATGTTATTATTTTTCAACGTCTTTGGCCATGTTAAGGTGTTATAAAGTGTTTACGTTATATACATGATTTTTACAAAATTGTATTTGTGTTACATTATAATGTTTTAAGTTTACCTACATGAAGAAACTGTTGATCAGCTTGTCTTATTAACATTAGACTCTTTATTCACGTACCTTGGCCCCTGTTAACTTTAAACCTATAACTATTAAAATTAACATTGTTCAATGTGAAAGCAACAGTGACATCTGGTCTTTTTTACAATATTGATCGTGTTAAATTTTAACGAAAACTTCGATAACACGATGATCTTGTCATAGTAACCGTGTTATATTAACACTATATTAGGTTAAAAATTTAATTTCTTCAATTGTATCTAGCTACACGTTACTGTTAAATTATCAGTACTTACCAGTAATTAACGTGGTATACCCGTATACCTGTAAGATGTACATGACTTTTAGGAAATCGAGCTTCATGTTAAAGAAACTTGATCGTCAGCTCGTTTTATAATAAATAGGAGAACTTTTTTTATTCATTGAAAACGAGGCATTATCCTTACCAGACGCTTGCGAAAACTGAAAAAAAAATTTGGGTTTTAAGGTCGAACAAAATTCAAAAATTTATTTTAATGCTTGAGAAAATTATAAGAAATCTTCCTATAGTTCCTTTTTGTTGAAATTGGTTTAAAAAATAATGTCTTGTCTGAAAATATATATTTTTAGTCCATCTTTCATATATTTCTGCCTTTTGGCCATATCCTGAAAAAGAAAAGAAGACGTTTAAAATAGTACATTACATGAAATACAACTAACTATTTTTTTATGCAAGTTTAAAATATGCAACTTTATGTCCATTCCTGATTTCACTTAAAATATTAAACTATTTTTTTCATAAATTTATCTAGGTAAGTAGATATAATGAGGGTCAAAGCTCTTTTTGATCAACGGCGTATACAAGGGGGGGGGGGGGGTCACGGGGTCATGACCCCCCCCAAGAACTCAGAACTTAAAAAAGAATTTGTTATGTGATACTGAAATCTCTTGAGTAAGATTATTTTCAAAATGTTGAAGTTTTAGAACATGAACGAAAATTAAAAATAAAAAAAATTTTTGGTATTCAAACAAACTATTTTAGCATATTTTGGTCATATTTTTAGCGAACGCTATGCTGGATTAGGATTATTTTGATTCGTTCGATAATATTAGTTGAGCTGTAGAGTTTTGTATGGAAACAAAATCCGGCTAAGTATTATATTCAAAGCTTTTTAAAAGAAATTGAATCTAGTAGGTACACAAAAATAATATCTTAAGGGCAAGACACTGCTTACCAGCAAATAAAAGAAGCAGCCATACCTTCTATTTTTTTATATGATGAAGTGAATAAAATATGTTTTAAATAGGGAAGCTTTCTGTGGCCTTGCTGTGTGGAGGTCAATTCTGTTGATAAAATTCGTCATCGGCAAAATGTTAAAGAAGGATATCATTTCTCAAATCTTTTTAGTTTTTTGCAATGTTCCAGTTCAATACATCATTTGTCTGATAAAATTTGGTGAATTTTGTTTGCTTACAGAATATAACAGTATTTTGTACATACTAAATTTGCTAGATCTGTTGCATTTTTTGAAACAACTATCGATTTGTTAATCATCAATGGCCAGCCAATTATAGAAGCAATGTAAGCAACCTTAAAGGCAATTTAAATACATATTATTATTGAATATCACTTAGGGCTAATTTTTTGAATAGTTAGATAAACCTAAGTTAGAGCTTATTCCTAGGAATAAAAATTTTTTTTTATAGTGACATTTATTCTTCTGATAGTCTATCTGACGATTGAAAAAGCAGGGCTTAATCTAATAAATACAACTGAATGTTTTTTATATTGTAAACCGCTGATTAATACCTGAAAACGGACGAATTCCAAAATATCGCCAAAATTATTTTTTTTGTCTTTACTATTTTAATAGAGGTATTTTAAATTCCCATACAATTTTAAAACAAAATAAAAAAAAAAAATATATTTTCAATGCAATTTTTTTTACAAAACTTTGCGATTCGTTTGCCTGAGGTTAGTAAGACTTTTAATTCAAAAGATAAAACTGTTATTAAGTAAAAACGATTTTTATTTTAACTTTCTGGGCTAGCGGAAAACAATGAACAGTTGTTTTAAGGCAAATTATTCAATCGAAGTACTCGTACAGTACATTTTATTTTTAGGAGAGGATAGCCTCAATTGGTCAAAATTAAAGCCTAGTACGCTGCTGATAAGAAACGAAAAATCCCATACAAAAATGAAACAACGAAATGGTAAACCAAAAATTTCGTTCAACTTTTCGTTCTGTAGTACGCTGTTCGGCACAACGAAATTGAAAGTCTAAACTTCTTTTTCGCACACAAACAATTGCCGGGGACATTCATTGTGTGTGGAAAAATGACATTTTGAGTTTTTTTGTTGTTCATTTTGTCATTGCATGTCTTTCTGCGATGCGTGTTTGCTTTTTTTTCATTTATGTTTTGCAATTTTTGAGTATTTTTCGGTCCAGATTTCGCAAGCATTTCGTTGTCCTCGTGGAGACCGACGAAAAATTTCGTTTCACATCAGCAGCGTTCTAGGCTTTAAGACTTAACGCTAAACTTAAACGAATCTCATACCGTTTTTGTTTGGTTATTTTTAGAACTACATTCGGAACTTTTCGATTCGAAAAGCAAGACGCACAAATGTTAATGTTTAATAATTCAAAAAGCCCATTTTCAGGTTCATGCCTGCTATCAAAACTTAAAAAAAAAAAAAAAAATTGGCATGACCCCCCCCAAGAAGCAAACCTGTATACGCCCCTGTTTTTGATATATATGTAGTTCATTTATTAAATTTAGTTAAGGATGAGAAAGGTAAAAATACCCTTACTAAAGGGTTGACATTTCCTGATAATTACCACGCCTCCTTGTTGTTCCCTTTCTAAAATAAATTGATTGAGACAGCGTACAAAATCTTAAACAAATAATATATCGATTGAAATCCAGGAATAGGTACCTACTGTTTAATTTAAATTCCTTCTTAAGCCCTCTCACAGCTATGATATTGCCATTATTTTCATTTACATATCGATAAACGGAAATACCACCAAATTTATGTTCAAATAATATTTTTTGTTAGAAAAGAAAATGAATACTTAAGAAGATTAACCCAGGAAACAAAAGCAAAACTTAATCCGGAAGAGTTCACAATCAAAATTCCTCCTATAAAAGGACTTGTATACATTGAAAGGACAGATTTTTGTGTTTTTTCGTGATGGAAATTTTGTCATTTTGTTCGTTTTATCCTTTACCCGCCTAGGCGTAAGGATTTTCTTAGTGAAACTACTACACACAAATTTGATTCATTCGACCGAACTATTACTATAATAATTTCTCACTTTTTAATTCTTCCTAATTTTTTGTTTGTGGTGCAAAAGTCCATCGACTTGTATAAGCAATTCCATAACAATGAACTACTTTCAAGGAAACCCTATCACTTGTGGAAACTTGTATTGTTCATCGTCAAATGTTAAAACAGGATGCGCAATGGCTAACTTCCTCTTCAGACTGTTTTGTCACTTTGCACATGAATGCGATACTAGAGACTGCATTGTTTAGTGCAGTTTGCTTGCATAGCCGTGCTATTAATTTTCAGCTATTCAGGAAAAGAGGAATAAAGTTCATTATTCAGTCTGTTATTAAATTTTGATACAACTTTTTAATGGATGTGATTAATGTTTTGATTATTTCAAACCAAACAACTAGCGATAGGTAAAAAAAAAAGTTGTATTCAATACGAAATATGTGATTTAATAGCAACTTTAGTATGCAGAACAAAGGTTACACTGATGTACAGAGATTAGATGTTGCGAATTAGAACTTAAGAACACTGAAATCGGTGTCCCACAAGGAAGTGTCGTAGGGCCTGCTATTTGTAACTTAAATACAAGGGATATTCCAATAGACAATGCAGCCATCGTAAATACATTTTAAGACAAAATGAATACTTTCTTCTACGAAAAATTTTGGTAAGATTTTAGATTTTATTATTAAGTTAGAGTCATCATGAGAATTCTATGCTTCTGGTGTTATCTCAGGACTTGAATATTAAAACAAAAAAAATATTGCTTCAATAATATTTATTTTATTAAAAGATCAATCTTACACAAGTAAGGGTATATTAATATCATAAGTATGTAAGGTCCAATTCTGAGTCATCATAAATTTATTCTTGGGAAGGTTCTGGTTGTTGTTCTCCTTGTTCTCCTTGTCCTGGTTGTTGACCTTGACCTGGTTGTTGGCCTTCACCTGGCTGTTGTCCTTGTCCGGGTTGTTGACCTTGACCGGGTTGCTGATCCTGTCCTGGTTGTTGACCACCTTGTCCTGGCTGTTGTCCTTGACCTGGTTTAGGGCCATGACCATGATGGGGTCCTTGATGTTGTCCTGGATGTTGTCCTGGATGTTGTCCATGGTGTTGGTGTGGTGGTTGATGAGGAGGTTGTGCTGCGACTACAGCAATAGCTGCGAATAATGCGAGAACTACGAGAAACTTCATGTTGGTAAATTATTGTCAAAAGAAACTTTAACTATACTTGAACTAAGAAAATGCTCTCCAATTTATAGTAAATTTACTTGCACCGAAATGATCATTCATATACTTAAAAATTGTGTTTACAGCTGTGTTTATAAGTTGTCATTATTTGCAATCGAATGACGTCTGACTAATCTATAAACCAGAAAACTGTTTAAACTATTATGCAAAACCTGTTGTTTTAAGAAATGTTCTTGATTGTTAAGGTATAGGTACGTTGTTATACTTCTCTCCTTTAACTTATTTAACTCGTTAAAGCCGTTGATAAGTAGAAAAAAAGAGAACTTTAATTAAAGCGATATTAATACAATAACAGTGTTCCATCGTCACGGGTGGGACACGTGTACCAATAAACTGTAGAATTTAATAAACGACTAGCTCAAATTTTGAGAAGATTTTCTCTATACCCAAAAATAATAAGAAATCTGTTATGGAAAAACCTTCTTAGTCGTTGATTTTAATAAGATTTCCTTATAAAAAAGTTGAATAAGGCAATCTGTTAGTTTTTAGATCGTCATATTTTTCTCTGCGTATTACTTTTGGTAGTATTGCAAGTTTTAAAAAACGTTGTTAATTAAAAAGAAATTTTCTTAAAAACAACAAGTTTTGCATAACAGTTTAAACAGTTTGCTAGTTTATACATTCGTAAGAAGCGTCATCTGATTGCAAATATTAAAAAATTATAAACACAGCTGTGAACACTTTTTTTTTAGTATATCAATGGTCATTTGTGTTCAAGTAAAATTACTATAAATTGGAGAGCATTTTCTTAGTTTAAGTATAGTTAAAGTTTCTTTTGACCATAATTAACCAACATGAAGTTTCTCGTAGTTCTTGCATTATTCGCAGCTGTTGCCGTAGTCGCAGCACATCCTCCCCATCATGGTCCACCACAACACCAAGGACAACATCAAGGACAACATCAAGGACCCCATCATGGTCATGGCCCTAAACCAGGTCAAGGACAACAACCCGGCCAAGGACAACAGCCAGGACAAGGTGGTCAGCAACCCGGACAAGGACAACAACCCGGACAAGGTCAACAACCCGGAGAAGGACAACAGCCAGGACAAGGTCAACAACCAGGTGAAGGCCAACAACCAGGACAAGGAGAACAACAACCCGAACCATCACAAGAATAAATTGATAATATCAAATTGAGTTTAATCTTGCATAAAAATAATACCCTATAACCTATGTATGATTGACCTTTTTATATAATAAATGTAGTTGAAGCAAAAAAGCATTGTTTTGTTTGGTGTAAATATTTTTGTATTTCTGTTAACATAGGTACATATTATAACCCAGTAAACCTAAAGGAAGTTTTTTTTCGGAGTTAAATCTGAAAATATTTTGAGTAAAAATATACATATGCTTATGCATTACAATTTGATCTTATGAAGTATAAAGGTATCATATTTTCATTCATAGGTCCTTAATATTATTTTACTTATCGAGGAATCGCATAATTTTCAGGGATTTACCTATAATTTTGATCGGTGAATTTACCAAAACGAAGAACAAAACGAATTTTTTTCAGAGCGATTATCATTAAACAAGGGACGTTCATAATTCACCGGGGTACCATTGATTTTACCGCAGAGATGTGTGATTTTCCCATTCGAATCATAATTTTCTCTTAAAACCCCGTAATTTTATCGAAGAAATTCTCGATTTTACCGAATTTTAGCGGAGTGATCCGTACTTTAAGCGAGTTTGTGGTTTCTAAATTAAGGGATGGATTTGGATTTGAGGTTGGGTGCTCACCAAAGAAAGCTGACTCCGTATTAGCGTAAAAGTTAACTGCTTAGCCTTAACTACATTGACTCAAAAAGTGAAAAAGTACAAAAGTGAACAATGTGAAACGCATTTTTTATAGTTTTTTTCGGGCTGAAAAATTAAAACAAATGAGCTTTTTAGGTCCAAAAAAATAATTTGTGTACTCTTTTTTTTACAAATTAACAGCGCCAGCGGAAAAATAATTTTTAATCTTGTACTTTTGCAAAAATTGGCCACTGTAGTGTAAAATGTTACACTCATGAAACTTGGCAAAAGTTTGCTTTTCGGATAAGAACCAAGGTCAAAAAAAGTCTATACAAAAAAGTTGGGTATAAGGGGTTTTTTTCGCGGACCAGAGGGAGGGGGTGAAGGTCAAAACTATACTGAAAAAAAATTGTTTGTCGAATATCATCACATGACACTTGTTTTCAAAGTATTTTTTGATGCTGAATCTAATGACAAAAAAAAATAAAGTCAATACGATTGCTCTAAGAAAAGTTATTGTCGATTAAAAACAAGGGTGCTTGTTTTTTTACTTCAACAGGTACATATAAAATACAACAGAAACCTATGTGAAAAACATGCTACACTGAAAAAATTCGGGATGAACGTTTTAGATAAAGCAGGGATAAAGTTTTTAAAAATATTTTTGGTGAAAGGGTGTTTTTTTGATGGGTTAAGTTGTGTGTGAGAAAGGTATCATAACAGCTAACTTAAATTTTATTAATTTTTAAAATTTGGTGAAAAAGTTTTGTTTGGTATAAGAATTAAGAATCCATAAACTGTACAAAATTATCTTGAGTGAAAGGGTGTTTTTTTTTTAAAGATATGATGAAATTCGGAATTAGTACCACAAAAACTGTGAAAAAATTGTTACACCAATGAAAATTGGTACAAAAGTTTGATTTATAATAGAAACCAAGAATCTAAGTAGTCTATAAAAATATTTTAGGTGAAAGGGTGTTTTTTTTTGGAAATCCGCGATAAGTCCGATAAAATCAATGGTATAAAAGTTACCCATACGAAATTTATTAAAAATATTGTCTTTCTAATGATAATTACGAATAAAGTAAAACTATAATTTTTTTTCATGTGAAAGATTGTTTTTTTTAGGTGAAGAGAAAATATGGGTACCTATATTTGGAAAAGTGTGCAATACTAGAGTAATGCTAGCGGTACTCCATTGAAATTCAGGAATTATGTTACTTTTAAGATAAGAAACAAGAATCTACAGTGTCTATAAAAATATCATGGTTAAAAGGTGTTTTTTTGTGTGAAAACAAAAATGATAGGTCACCCTAATGAAATTTGGTAAAAACATTGAATTTAGGATAGAAAGCAAGAATAAAGAGTTTTCATAAAAAAAATTTAGGTCAAAGGGTGTTTTTTTTTCGAAGAGACAGTAACATCTGTAATTAGTCCCATTATTTCTTGATTGTATGCCCTATTTTACCTGTACTATATGTATACAATACATATGTGTCAAAATTTGAAAGCGACGTGACTGCGATCTGTAACGTTCTCTTATCGAGGCTATACAATGAATGTACCTACATTGTGCGTTCATATCCGGACACTAAGCAACTCTGAGCCGAAAATTCTTTGAACTTATCCATTGGAGTGCATGAGACATGAGTGTACCGCTATCTTTCAAATAAAGTGAAGTTTTTTATGCTTCAATACAAATTCTTCGAACTAGGTTTTATTTTAAACTCAACAAATAGCTATTCACTAAGACTCTTTTACTAAGTAATAATGGCTCATATTTATTTATAAAATGCAGGTGTTCAGTGGTCTCAATGGATTGCAATCGAGAAAAAATCCCTCTATGTTCTACAGTATTCTTCAGAAGGAACAATTTACTGTCATGATTGATTGCCAGTGGATATTAACTCAATTGCATTTTGTACGCATAACTTACTCTTCGGAAATAAAGAAACTTACCTACTGCATGGAGTAGACATTCCGCTGTTTTATTTTGATTTATTCAACTGGCCTTTCTCAATGGATTTCTGTCATTCACATGTCTTCGTTCTACTGGATAAAAACATTCATAGACATGTGCCAATAACATGGAAATAAATAATAAATTTGCCTTGAAGTAAGGCTTTTCTAACAAAAACATTTCGCTACTGTTGACAAAGATCAGGATCAAGTTAAAATTGGATTGAAAATTCTTTGCCGCCGGGTTCAAATGGGGTTAAGTCATAAATGATAGTTTTCCAGAATATGCGATTGAAGTTGAGCTAATGTATGAAAATCGATGAATTTTTGAGCATTGACCCTCTTATTTTTAAAGGAAAGAGTTGTTCTAAATTTATGATTTTGATACCAAATAAAAGTGGAAAAAGAGCTTATTCTCATTTCATCAAAACTCGAAGAGTGCGATTTTGTGACTTAACTCCTTTGTACCAGGCAGCAAAGAATTATTAATTAGGTTTTGAAAAATTTGAAAGAAACATAAATACATTTTGCAAACACCAGTAAAAGCGTTTTTTGATATTTGCTCCAGAAATAAACAAGTATCAGAAAAACCCACAAAAGTATCAGACTTACTTTCCTTCAATCTGTGTTAATATTAAATTTTATTTGGAAATAGTCTATCAATTTCAGGACAATAAGTTTCATTCTTTAGAATGCTAAAAACTTAAAGAACGTAGTAGAAAAAGCTGATCTCGTAAACAACAACTTTTGTATCATTGTTTGAACAGTTTATTACTACGTACGTTTAATAACATGGTCATCTCAAATATTGACAACATTATTTACCAACCGAATAGACACAGCTGGAAGAACAATTTAAAAAAAAATCATTGCTAGTCGTTTCTGTCTGAGTAAAATTAGTATAAAATAGAAATCATTTTCCAACATTAAGTATAGTTAAAATTTTTTTTTGACAATTTATTAACCAACATGAAGTTTCTAGTACCTAGTTCTTGCTTCGTTCGCAGTTGTTTCTGTATTCAGAATATCGGAAAAGCGTTCTTAACATAAAAGACGCGAAATTAAATTGCCTACGTTTTTTCTAAACTTTTATGTAGGATAAATAGAAATCGAGATATTCAAAAAAACTAAAATCCAAGATAGCGGCCGAAACTTGAATTTCGCGAGTGCGAAAAATCAGGGTAATGATCTTCAGCCAATGCTCTATCGAATGAGCAAAAAAAAATTGGGAGTGGTACAAACTGCTGGGTGAAATTATAAATGCACTGACCTATTATACGTTCTTTAAGTTCTTAGCATTCTAAAGAATGAAACTAATTGCCCTGAAATAAATATAAATATGAGCCATTCATACTTTTGAAAAAGACTAAGTCTCTTGTAATATATAGTATTGAGTTCATTCATATTGTTGGGAACATTCGTTTTAAACCAGAGACTATAGAAATAACAGTCAACCTTTATTTTGAATTGGTTTCTCTCTGAGAGTTAGCACATTACTTTAGGTAAATAGGTAAATACTCCAGTCAAAGCGTCGGAAAAAAGGGCCTTACCTTGCGCACAGAGGCACTGTCAGTTTTTATTTCATGGATCGATAGGGGTATATTTGGAAGGCTTAAACCCAATTTCTCACCACCTGATCATTCTTTTTAGTGGAGTTATTTACAAAAATGTATTTTTTGGGATATTTTACTTCTAAGCTAATATCTTTACTTTTGCTCCAGTATGTCGTAGACCAAAAAATAAGCATACATTCTCTTCCTTATAATATTTTCTATAGTTGTATGTAATTTCATTGTATTAAAGTAAGTTAATACAAAATGGCAGCCAGTTAAAGTCAAATTCTAGTTGTTAAAAAACACATTTTCGTTTTTATTTCGAAAAAAGTTATGGTTAACATTTTTCTAACCTTTTTTGGTGTCCTCTTAATTTCCTGCATTTTACAGAAAAAATCAACTCCTTATCTCTTTATCAATTGATAAATGAACGCACGAAAAATCGGTGCGAAACCACCCAAAAATATCGTTTTTTGGTAATAACTCGGCTTCAGAATGTCGTACGAAAAAAAAATAAAGTTCGTTATAGGATTTTCTATCGATTTGGCGCACATAATTTTTGTGTAAACAAATAAAAAATTAATAATATTAAGTCGAAATCGTTATTTTGTTTATCAAACTATTATTTTTCAAACGGTGCTAGTATTGGCTAACAAAATAAAATAATGTTGTAGTCCTTTAAATTATCTACAACTTAAAAAAAAATTAGCTCTCTACGACCCACACGAGCCGAGCCAATTTGATTTCAGGTTTTATTTTATTAAAAAAAAAACAAACAATTTTATTTTTTTTTCCAAATTTTTATATAAAAAGTCTTACAAATTTAAGCAACTTTAACTCTAAGGGCAAGTTCGTGCGACCGTGCATTTTATTTAAATTGTCTTAACTCAACATTTTGATATCGAAAATTCAATGAGTTTTTTTTTCATAATAGTCTATTCTTCACGACCTTCCAAAGGTATTATACCTAATTGTTTGCAATTATTTACTTTTTATATAAAAATACTTAGGCTTTCTGCTTCAATCACATATTTATTATTAAAAGAACATACAAAGGTTAGAATATATCAACAAAATTGTTGGTTCAAACTCAAGAAGTGATTATTATTTTATTCTTGGGATGGTTCGGCTTCAGGTTGTTGTTCTCCTTGTCCTGGTTGTTGACCTTCACCTGGCTGTTGACCACCTTGTCCGGGTTGTTGACCTTCACCTGGCTGTTGTCCTTGACCTGGTTGTTGACCTTGTCCTGGCTGCTGACCACCCTGTCCTGGCTGTTGTCCTTGTCCTGGATGTTGTCCTTGACCTGGCTTAGGACCATGACCATGGTGTGGTCCTTGATGTTGTCCATGGTGTTGTTGTGGACCATGTGCTGCTGCAATAGCAACAACTGCGAAGAAAGCAAGAACTACGAGGAATTTCATGTTGGTTTATAAGTTGTCAAAGAATCTTTAACTATACTGAAACTTGGAAAATGTTCTCTATTTATACTAATTCCACCCAGACTGAAATGAACAGTAATAATTGTTAAAATTTTCCTAACAGCTGTGTTTATGTGATGAGCAAATGATGTGTCAATATTTGAGAGTTATGAAACTCACTGATGCAAGATTTACTGAGATGAAACAAGCAACAAACTGTTTAAACAATTATGCAAACGTTATTGTTAATAGGAAACAATAGTTATAAAAGATGACAACTGATTGTTTTCAGGCCTTGAAAGAATCTATTAAACAAAGGTTTGGAATTAGATGGGTCAAAATCATGGACCGAATTCTTAAAAAATCAACTGATAAAAATATCATGCTCAAATGTTCGCTTTAGCCATAATTTGTCGATTCATGAACGGGCAGAGCACAAAAATGTATATTATTCAATTTACCGCAAAACCCCAAAAATTTCGTAGGTACTAGAAAAACGTTCCTCGAAATGGTGGTGATCTCTTCAAAACGACTTTAGGGGTCTAGAAATAGTATCAATGTGAAAGATATATTATTATATTAAGATTGTGGGTCTTAAATAAATCAAATAAAACTTTATTACTTGGGACTGAGACCGATTTCTACAAAAAAAAAAATATATGCACGTCCGAAACAATTAGGGCCTAAGTAATTTTTTCTTTTTTTTTTTTTTTTTGTAACTTTTTTGATAAAAGTGTATATTACAGCCATACTTCGATAGGATGCTGAGTTAAAATACGAAATACTTAAAAATAATTGAGTTGAAAATATTCATGGCAACCCAACAATCAAAGTCGCAGAATTGAGCCCGATTTATGTTTTTTTTTAAACTGAAACGCGTCGCAATATAAAATAATTAAATGTTGTGAAAAATTAAATTTTTTAAATTAAAATAAAATTAAAATATACACAGAGAAAAATAGACCACATAAAATAGAACAAAAACAATAAGATTTCTCTATGGTTTTCATCCAAGAAGGAAACCTTATTAAAACAATCGGGTTTTCCTTATTGTTTTAAAATCTGCAAAAAAATAAAAAAAACGATGACCAGGCTGGGAATCGAACTGGAGACTTCAAATCATTAGTCGCCCACCTTACCACCTGAACCAACCTGCCATGAAAATATTGATCGCGATTTTTGTTCTAGTGCTAAGTTGCAAGAAAAATCAACTTTTCAGTCAAATTTTAATAAGATTTTCTCTATAAAAATAATAAGAAATCTCCTTAAAAAAACCTTATTAATCGTTGATTTTAATAAGATTTCCTTATGAAATGTATGGAAGGTAAAACAATATGGCAATCTGTTAGTTTTTAGCGGGTCATATTTTTCTCTGTGTACAAATAGCTAAAACTTTTTAATTATATTTTTACCTTTTTTTATATTTACATACCTATACATTAGGGTGTCCGTTATTTCCCAAAGTGATGTTTTCGGGGATGACACCCCCTAGATCGAAAGCTTAGGGCCTAAATAAGGGGAATTTAGTAAAAAAAAATTTTTTGGGGGTCATTAACCCGTGCCTCTAGGGTCATACTTTCCCCATACAAATTTGTATGGAAAATTTTTAACTCATACATAAAATTTTTTTTCTCTCGCGTTAAATCATATTTTTTTTTAATGTTTGATAATTCTGGTTGGAAAACAGTTACTTTAAAAGATCACATTCAAAATTTCCCGTTAAAAATTTTGTTTATATTTTATTTCGGTTTTTGAAATTATTAGCTGTTTTCGTGGTTTTTGCTTTCACCTATCACACAATTTTAAATGCAGTTTTATTGTTTTTTAATTCTTTTCAAATATTGCATTCAAAAATTTGTGAATAAATCAAAAATTTCAATTTTTGAAATTTTTTTTTGAAATTTTTACCGTTTTTATACGTTTAAATTTATTTTTCTCGAACTACAAAAGATATGTTTACAATATTTTTATTGAATTTTATTTAAAAATTATTCACCTAAAAAATTGCATCAAAAAAGTTGCAAACAAGGAAGGGTAAAGTATTTAATAATATTTATTTATTATAAAAACTGCAAAAACTAAAAAAAAAAAATTCAAAAAATTGAAATTTTTTATTTATTCACAAATTTGTGAATGCAATATTTGAAAAGAATTAAAAAACAATAAAACTGCATTTAAAATTGTGTGATAGGTGAAAGCAAAAACCACGAAAACAGCTAATAATTTCAAAAACCGAAATAAAATATAAACAAAATTTTTAACGGGAAATTTTGAATGTGATCTTTTAAAGTAACTGTTTTCCAACCAGAATTATCAAACATTAAAAAAAAATATGATTTAACGCGAGAGAAAAAAAAATTTTATGTATGAGTTAAAAATTTCCCATACAAAGGAGATGGCACATTTTTCTATGGAGCTTGGGCCCAGTGTGTTCACTAACGAAATTGGTATCAAATGAAAGGTGACGGTAAGCACATTACGTGGGTAAAATATTTTCAAATTCGTTAGTGGGGTTTTGGAGATATTTGAGTTTGAAGTTTCGGATTTCACAATCAAGATTTCAGCTAATTTTTCGAACAATTAATCGTAGAATGCGTAATAATGGGTGTACAGAAATAATATTGGTATCAAATAAAAGGTATTTCTCTTGTCTATAAATCTGTATCAAAAGTTTTTTTCTTTGTTAAAAAAATAATACATATCGACGGTTAAGGTTCATAACCTCGTAAGTCGTTTATGCAAGTTTTTCAGAAATTAAAAAACAATATGTTGTGTTTCTTGTTTTTGTATGGGATATATCAATACGAGCTTTTGAATTTCGTCATTCCTGAAAAATGTTCAAAACAACATTGTTGAACTGAATATACCAAAAGATAGCTTTGAATTTTCTGAATTGTTTGCATTAATAATATTTTTTTCACGAGGTTATGAAGTTTAACCGTCGATATTACTTCTCAAAAGGTGATTTTTTTAAGCGAGGCATTTGGCACATCGAAATATCAAAATATTCAGTGGTGACATGCACTTTTTTTTTGTAATTTTTCGATAGCTTAATGTGTTACTTTTAATTCTATATATAAAATAGTTCTATAAAACATACAAAAACCTTACAATAAGCAAAATACACAAAAACGAGCTGAAATATGCCTATTAAATAATAAGAATAGAAACTATAGTTCAGTCAATGGGGAAAAATCTGGAAAAAGCTATGACGTGAGCTAAGTTTGAATGCAGTATTGAAGAGGGGTTTATCCCAAGTACAAATCTCAGATTGCGTATTGTTTGGTCTTGTGGGGCGACCGCCATTTTGAAAAACGCATTTGTCTCAATATCTCGAGAACGACTGGTCGGACAGAAAACTAGAGAGGACTTTTTAGATTGGAAATTAGTTAATCTTTCTTTTTTCTAGTACATCATTTTTCTCTAGGAGTTTTAATTTCAGAGTTACACTACCGAAAATTGTGTGTTTTTTGATATTTTAAATATTTTAAACAACCCTTAGAGTTAAGTGCGGAATTACTGAGAATGAGATACTTTGCGGTTCTGTTACTCTGAAAGTATAACTCCTAGAGAAAAATGATGTACTAGAAAAAGAAAGATTAACTAATTTCCAATCTAAAAAGTCCTTTCTACGCATTCTACGATTAATTGATCGCAAAAATAGCTGAAATCTTGATTTTGAAATCCGAAACTTCAAACTCAAATATCTCCAAAACCCCACTAACGAATTTGAAAATATTTTACCCACGTAATGTGCTTACCGTCACCTTTCATTTGATACCCATTTCGTAAGTGAACACACTGGGCCCAAAAATGTGCCATCTCCTTTGTATGGGGAAAGTATGACCCTAGAGGCACGGGTTAATGACCCCCAAACAAATTTTTTTTGCTAAATTCCCCTTATTTAGGCCCTAAGCTTTCGATCTAGGGGGTGTCTCCCCCGAAAACATCACTTTGGGAAATAACGGACACCCTACTATACATACATATACATATTGGATTCGTTTGCTAAGGTCGTCATCAGTAAATCCGTCCGTATCCGAGGCCTATCGTCGTCCCATAACTACATCCTACCCAAGTACACTGAGGGAAAAAACAACTTAAAATCAACGAAAACCACGTTGATTCAACTATTTTTTGGAATGATTTTGCGTTGAAGACGAAAATTTTAAAATCAAAGTAGAACATCGTTAGTTTAAAGTGGTTTACCGTTATAAAACATCTTTAAATCAAAGTTGTTTCAACTTAAAAAAAAAGCATCAATTTATTAAAAAAAAGAAAAAATGGGCAGTCGCTGGGGATCGAACCTACAACTCTTGACTTCCCGGATTACTTGCGTAGGATGTTATAATGAGGCTTTATAAAAGTTGTTGCATTTATGCATACAAAAAAATTTATTGAATTTTATTTCATTATTTTAATTTTATTTTGACTCTTTCTATTTAGCATTTTCTACTTTTTATTTTATTTATTTTAATTTTTTCCTTTTTTGTTTTTTCTTCTTTTTTGGAAATTCCACTGCTTTTTCTGTTGTTCTGAAATGATAAGAATATTATTTTAATTGAAAAAGAACACATTTTTTGATTTTCACATGGCCCGACCTGGAATCGATCCCACGTACTTCTGCATACCAAGCCAGCACCTTACCAGTAGACCACCATATAGCAATATAGAAGGGAATGAAATAGTGGATGAACTAGCTAGGTTAGGGCAGTGCCGGATTAACCATGTCATGGGCCCCTAGGCAAAATAATTCTTGGGCCCTTTTCCGATTCCTTTTCAAAATCAGAAGCTATTTTTAAGTTAGGTTAGAAATGTGTGCAGGTAACTTACTAGAGACTAATCAGATATAATCTGGTGTCCTATCATGTCATTTTATAAATGTAAACTAAAAGTTTTGAAATAACTATAATAAATATTGCAGTGATACCTCAACAAAAAAATTTTAGCAACTTGATGGTTCACAGATAATTTTTATTAACGATAAGTTATTAGAAAATATCTTAGACTCAAAAGGTATAAGTAGGTATACCTATGCCGACTTTTCAGGAGTCGATTTTAGCCACATGATATGTCTCACGGCTAAAGTCGACTAGGACTCTAGTATGGGGATTGTCACTTTAGTCGCGTACGGCTTACGTTCACACGACTCGACTGACGCCGAAAAGCTTCGCCGCACGGCGAAAATCGACTCTTTATAAGTCGGCATTACGGTTTCATTATAAAACTGGAAAGAGAAATCATACGTAAAAGTTTCAATTTTGATTTTATTATTATAGCCAAGGAAAATTACTCAAAATATGGGCATGAAATCACATTTTTCAAAATTTTTTTCATGGAATGTGTTTCGCTGGTTGTCCTTATCATAAAAATTAATTTGTTTGGCTGACAGGAGGTCGGGAGCAGCCGCCATCTTGGAAAAGAGATTGGTATCGTTTTTATTGAATAGCTCCATTGTTGTTCAAATAAACAAAAAATGACAAATGTAAGATTTATTAAATATAAAATTATCCTAAAAAATGATATACAAACCAATTACGTCAGTTGATTAAATAAAATTTTATAATTTTCATACTACCCCAACAAACTTCGTCAGATATATGAAAAAATTCCATTTTGCTCCTACCTTGCGAGACAAACCCGCACCTTGACCAACTATAAAATTTTATTTAATTAACTCACGGAATTGGTTTTTATATTATTTTTTAGATAATTTTATTGTTAATAAATCTTACCTTTGTCATTTTTTGTTAAAATTAACAACAATATAGCTATTCAATATAAACGATACCAATTTCTTTTCCAAAATCTTCGTGTAGAAGCAGACGTTAGAAATCATCAAACTTCTGTAGATTCTTAAGGTACAATACAAGTTGGGAACGTTTATTGGACAATTTTATCTAATATTATTTTGAGTAACTTCTCTGCATGCACAATCTCAGATTTTTCTGACATATCCTCTGAATGCAACATGAAGAGCTTGAATGGCACCATCTCGTTGCTAAACTCTGGTTTGATGTCGTTGGAATAATATTCGAATAGACCAGTAGGTAATAATAATGTTTTTTTTTAAGAAGAGATTTACAGTTTAAATATTAAGGGTGAAGCACATGGGAAGAAGTAGTTTTTCTTTAATTTGTTGTATAAATATGATGAATTTTGATTTTAAATGTTGTAAAAAGAACTTTTGGTATTTAAACGTGGTATATTTTGAGCTGACTGTTTTCCCATTTTCTGGGTTGATTTTCCATTTTTTCCTAATCAAAAATACCGAAAAAATACAAATGTAATGCTGTTATTTATTGAAGGTCCAACTCCAAGAAATTTTTGTTTTTTCGTAGTCAGGGCGAGGGGCCCCTAGCTGAAGTGGGGCCCCTAGGCAGCTGCCTAGTTTGCCTTGAGGCTAATCCGGCACTGGGTTAGGGTCAGCGTCAAAAGAGGATAGCAGCACCCAATTAGTAAGGGGACCAGATATCCCTATAGGTGTGCTCAAAAGGAAAATAGACCTAATGACTAAAGAAAAAATCAATAACACCTGGAAAACTAGGAACGATTGTATTATCTCTAGAAGTTTATGGCCTAAAATCAACGAAAAAGGAACTCGGTATATATTATCCCTGAGTAAAAAGAACATTAGAATCTTGATAGGTGTACTAACGGGTCATTGTGCCATTGGTACAATGGCTATTAGAATGGGTGTATTTGCACCTGATTTCCGCAGAAGCTGTCAAGATGAAGAGGAAATAGAGTCCATTAAACAACTGCTCTGCGATTGTCCAAACCTCCAAACAAACCGACTCCGTTACTTCGGAAAAAGGTTCGTAGAAGAACTAGACGATCTAGCGCAAGTGTCAATGGCTAACATGAGAAAATTCATTGAAAGTACAGGATGGTTCGTAAATGAGCCAGTTTTTGTAAACCGATGAACAGTTAGGAACATCAATGCGATTTTTTAAATAAAAGGGAATCACAATGGACCAATAGGCCCCCGTGTATGCTGCAGCTTAGCTGTGCACTACCCTATTTACCTAACCTAACCTAACCAGTAGACCATGCTTGAATATTAAAGACGAGTGGAAAAAAGTGAGCTAAAACCTCACATTAAAATGCAATGTGTTTTTCTAATGTGTTACAAGCATTGCATATCTGCAGGATAAAAACTTTGCATACTTATAGGTGAAAAACATTGCATACTTACGAGATGAAAACATTGCATACATACAAGAACCTCTTGGAACAGGTCTTATAAAAGCCTTCTGTCACTTGAAAATACAAGGCTTCTTTAGAACGGTTCAAATAGGTCTTATAAAGGTCTTCTTTAACTTATATTTACAAGGCTTCTTCTAAACACTTCTAGATAGCCTTAAGGAGACCTTCTTTTTTTCAAAATGGTTGACTTGCGTAAAACTTGCCTTAAACTAAACGTATACAAACTATAGCTTGTCGAATCGAACAAAATGGACCTTATGCAAGCAAAATTGTTACTTGGGTACTTCTGGTCGGGCAGTTACCCCGATAAGGCAGAGGCCCCCAACCTGGAGGGCCTGGCCATTTAATGACTGCAAGTGTGCGATGTTGGCTAAGCCGCTCCTTAAAGGCCTGTGCTCTGAAAACGTCTGAGTAGCTCGCGTATAAGATGTTCACCAAATGAACTTCATTTTTTCAATTTATTGTGAATTTTCATCTTATAAATCCGATTGAAAATTAAAATTTTAAAATTATCGTCTGATTCCATCTTTAGTTGCATTTCATCATACATATTTCCAACAGCGAGTTAGCTTAATTCTAAAGCACTCGCCAATGACCCCTCATTTGTAAGTTCGATCCACCAGTGGCTGCCAGCTTTATTTTTTAATTAAATTTTTCCACACATAAATAAGATGATTTTCCGCTTAAATTAAGTGGATTTCTTTTAAATTTGCACATTCAAGAAAATAAGAAGATTTGTCCGCTTACTTTAAAACGGAAGTCATCTTGGCAAAAAAACCATGTCAGATTTTTGACATAATTAACCCTTAAAAAAGTGTTCGTTTCAGGGTTTCCGTAAACACCTTTTGAGTTTATCTAAAAAGCCTGACATAAACGAGTGAAATAAACTTCGGATTTGTTTTCACCGATGATAAAAACGTTGTATTTAACATAGCCTTGTCCCCATGGCAGAACTTTTTTTGTACCTGTTTAATTAATAAAAACAATGGCAACACTTTTTTTTAACTGCTTCCCTTTTTTTTCTTTTTACTTGTAATCCTACTTTGTTCATTCATTGTGTAGTTCAACTCTTTTGCTGGGCAAAAATGATTAAAAATTATGAACTTCTCCTAATTTGCAAATTAAAAAATTAAATAAAAAAAAACTCAGCTATATAAATCTTCCAACAATGCAGTTAATGTACCCCAACTCAGTGAGTAATTAAGTTCACCTACCTCACCTACAACGACAGATCAGACATCACCCTCCAAGTTCATGATTTGTGTGAAGCAGAGCTAAGCTAGTAATTATTTCTTTATCGACATAAAAAAAAAAGAAAAACTTCCATTTAACTGGCAGCATGTTGCCACATAAAAATCAAAGAATACTTTACGTGTTTCTATTTTATACACCTTATCTTAATTAATCAGCTACCCAATCAATTTTCCAAGCATCTATTGAAGTTTTTTTTAATACTAACAACGCCCTATTTCGTTCGACACCAACTCAGCTATAATATTGCCAGTGAGTTTTATGTTTTAGTTGGGGTTGCTACACTCTTCATTAGATGGTAATAAATTCTGTTATTAACATACTTTTTAACATAAAGTTAACAGAATGACTAACGCTGGCAACATTTGTTGCATATTTTGTATATTTTGGTTGTGTATCTAAGAGATTTTGTTTGAACGAACAATGATAAAAGGTTTATGTTTACTTTAGCTGCTCAAAGGTTGGTTGTGAACTTGTGGTTCCATTCAATTTCAGTGTGATGCAAACCTTTAAGCCGTAAAGTTGCTTTTAGGAAAATATCTGATTTTTTTTAATCAACAGAACGAAATCTGCGTTATCGAAGCTGCTTGACTTACCTTTCTATGTCATTTTTTTTACATGAGATATTATTTCCCACTGAGATGAAAGGTTCATTTCTGGTTGCAATAAAATAATGAATCGGTAAATCATCTCACGTAGCTTATACTCGCATTTATGTTTTATTCAAAGCTTACAGGTGTGGATAATGAAAATGGAATTTTTCTTATAGTGCCAATATTGTATTGAGTGTTGATCTTTTGAAATATGTATTGTATGTGTTTATGATTTCTTATGCGCGTGAAAGGTAACCGATTCGAATCAATATTGGAAGCTTTTTGGTAGATAGTATCGGCTTCTTTTCTGAGAAAAAGTGCAATTACAAGTCAATTTCAGAAAATCTGGAAGAATAATGTTTTTGCTATATCACTATAAATTGACCTGCTTGCAATACCTTCTGATGGAATTGGTTATCGCTCGTGCAAGGTTTTAGGAATTGTTCTACTTGGCCCTTCAAAAGAAAGAAATTTTAGTTCATATTTTCGTAACACGATTTTTTTGAAAAAAAAAAAAACAAACAAAAACGGTGAATTGAATACAACAAGTTTAAGGTTGACCGGAAATGTTGACAAAAACTAAAAATGAGGCGTAAATGTGTTTTTTCGTGAAGAATTCATATCAACGAAAGGCACGAGTTAGGTACGATAACTTACTCGCCGATAATAATTAATAAGGGTTTATTGTAGAGGCGTTCAACAAACTCATTTTTACTACAGCAGGGGGGTTTGTCACCTCCCGTTTAGGTGGGAAAGGCAATTTTCTAAAAACTGACTTTAAATAAAAACAAAAAAATATTTAAAAAAAACGGCAAATTTTACACTTAATTTTAATTTTTAAATCAAGTTATGTCAATCAATTGTTTTTAAAAAAAAAAAGAGGTTGTCTGTAAAGCCGGTTTACGGACGATGATTTTACGTGATAACGTCTTAAGAAAACAGGTTGTGTGCTTTTAAAATGAGTCAATTGAAGCGTTTATTTATTTCAAACAATCATAATTTACAAGAAAAAGCTAAAAAAAAATACCTTTTTTCTTTTCTCATTATATTAATTTTTTTATTTTAAAAGCTTACAAAAAAAAATTATACAATTAAAAAGCCAATTATTTCTTCTAAATAATAAAACCGTTTTTTAATTTTTACAATGCGCAATAAGTATTAAAATAACTCATTAAAAACAATCATTTCTTATAAAAAAAAATGAAAAAAATCATTTGCATCACCCAAAAATTCATTTTTTTGATATTATAACAACTTATAATAAATTTTATACCACCTGAAAGCTTATTGCTTCAGCTCAAAATATATATATATCGATCATGTCTATTAGGCATCTACAAAAAGAGCTAGAACTTTTTTAACTCGATCAATTTTCATCAAAAAAAGCAAAAAAAAACATATAATTTTATGTTCTCACGCTATTGAATCAATTTTTTTTAGACAACCAATAAAAAATTTTATATCATGTAAAAGCTTATAATTTCCCCTTTCATAGGACGTTTCAATCTTATTTCTGCGATGTTCAGAAAAAAAGTTAGAATTTTTTAAAGTCAACCATGTCGAAATTCCAAACTGAGATTATGGTACTTCCCACACTGGTGGCTGTTCATGATCAACAGAACAGGTATTTTGAGGTATTTCGCAAGTTTTTTAATTTAACATTGTGTAGCTTGTAGTGAATGTACAGTTATGTGTTTAATAAAGTTAAATCAAATTTGTATTTGCTTTAGATTAAAAGATAGAACTTGTTGAATAATAAAACTTTATTTTACCGTTATCTCAAAATAGTGACTACAAAATTGATTGAAATTTTGCACAGATATAGTCCTGTCTATTATCTATCTACAGTATAAATTTCATTTACTTATCTGTAGAAGAAAAAAGATAAAAATAAAAAACAGTTAAAAAGGTCAAAAAACTTGGGACAAAAAAACTTGTTTTTCTCGTTATTCGGTCAAAAACCATTTTAAAATACCAATTTTTTGCACATGTATGCGCACAGTCATAGACTACATGTTCTATAAGCTTGAGATTTTTTGAATGCTACAAAAAATTTAAAAAAATAAAAACTCACCCAAAAATACCCCAAAATAAGTAGGTGTTTTTCAAAAATTCATATTTTGAAACTCAGAGACTTAAACAAAAATCCGTATCAGGCCCCTAACATTTTTTTTTATTATCTTTTGAATGACGTTTTTCAAATTGTCAAAAAAAAAAAAGTTTCCCCTACCTATAATCTCTACTTTGTCAAAGGTCTACCTCATGTTTTAGTTTTAGAAAACCCTTAATAGCTTGGTTTTGAATTTTTTTTAGAATTTTTTCAATACCATTGTCATTGTTGCAATAAATTTATCTATTGATTAAAAAAATTCAACTCGCATTTAAATATAGCCAATTTTTTGAAATTTTGTTTTACCCCTATTTATATTTACCCTATTAAAAGATAGAATTTTTAACTTTAGGTTATTATCTTTCAAATAAGCTATAGAAGATTTTTGTATCTCTAATAGTTTATTTTTAATTGAAATTTTAGCCGCACTGCGAAAGTGCGAGAGTGGAACGTTAGAAAATGGCGTCACTTTTTTGTGGTGGCTGCCATGGTTCATCGATTTATAAGACGTTATCATGTCAAAAAAATTTAAGAAATAGGTACATTGAATATCTAGGTAATTTTTGTCAAGATTGTGGATTTCAATACAAAATTAATCGATAAGGTAAAATGCCTCAACTAGTTCTTTATCAAAACACTGAAAACCATATCTTCACATGCCTTCTAATTTTTGAGAAAGTTGAAGTACCTTTTGATAATGACACTCTTACTATCAACGTAAGAAACTGAAATAGAACAATTGAAAAAGTAGTCTGCTAGTTGTAAGTTCAAAAAGGGAGACAGAAACAGCAAAGGGGGAAAAAGAGTCATCACAGACATGATCAACAACAACAAGCTGTAGAGTAGAGCCTACTAAGTTTGTGGCTTGCTTTGGTAGTAGGCTTTTGAAAATTTTGTGCTATATCGTGAAACAATCCACACAAGGATACCAGTAGGTACCAGCCCAAAATAGAAGCTTGGTAGGAAATATGTAGTACTTGGAACAAGCCTAAGGCATTTCAACATAATCGCGAAAAAACAAATACTATGGAGTTAGTAGACCTCAAATTTGAGAGGCCCGCTAACACACTTTTTTTCTGACGTCAGGTGGAACTTAAGCTTAAGAATGAAGCAGTAAAAATGCAAAATTTTAGCCTGATTTCAGAGCCTGATTGCCATCCTAATATTAATGAAGATTTTTTCTTCCATTATTGCAAACTAATCATCACCAACAAAAGCCATATTTTAGCTCTTTATGACTAAATAGGAAAAAGCTGTTCTATTTTATCAAAAACGGCTATTACCATTTTAATAAAAAAAAAAAAATACATATTATGCGACAAGTTCCTTATGTCGTATTTTTTAAATCGTTATTAATGGTGCTTGCAGTAGAACCGTTTTCTTAATTTAAGACTTTCTCATAAACGAGTTAACCGATTTAAACGAAACATTTTGTACAAAAACCTTGTTGTAACTTCAACATAAAAATCAAATTTTTTGTATAAAAAATCCTAAAAAAAAAATGCTTTAACGATTTTCAAAAAAAAAGTTTTTTAATTTTTTGTAATACAAGAATAAAAATGACATACTTCGTTTTGAACTCAAAAACATTTAATAGTGGAGTAACTAAAGCTCAAAAATTGGCAATATTAGGGAACCCGGCCGAACAGCTTAGATTTTGATGATCTTTTTTTTCAAACGTCGGTAATTAAAAATACTTTAAAGTCTATAGATTAAAAATTGCCGGTGTTGCCGTTTTGATTTTTTAAATTTAATTGAAGATTTTTGTGAACAAAAACAAATTTTTTTAAAAAATTTTTCTTAAATTTCATAAATTAATTGATGCCAAAAGATTGTCTAGGAAATTCAAGGAAAAAAAATATATGGGAGTGAGGGACAATCTTCCATAGTTCAAGCGATAGATGCAATTTTCTTATTAATTGACTTCAAACACAAAAAAAAATATTTGAACACAACGGCAACACCTACAATATTCAAATATACATTTTTTAAAAGCTAGAAGCTTAGTCATATATGTAAAATTAAAATTAAGTTAATTGAATGAAAGGCTTTTGAAAGAATGGTAATTGAACTCAGATTTTTGAAAAAAAAAAAATTATTGAAAAAATTTTAACATGTCGTTTTTTAAACTTGGTGGTAATATAAAATGCATTTATTTTCAATTTTTTTTGGCCGCATTTATTATGATTTCAAATTATGAAAGGAAATGTCAATATGTGTTACGGTTTATGAAAAAAATTAAAAAGTATTTCATTTTCGAAGAACTTTTTTTAATAAAAGTTTTGAAAAAAAATGTAACTTATTTTTTTTTTAAAGTTCAACATCTAAACATAAAATTATTTTTTATTCATTTAAAACTTCATTTAATACCCTTACTGTTGAAAGTTAAATAGCAAAAATTTAAAGTTCCTATTTACCACAGTCTTTGAGAAAATTAATTATTTCAATGCAAAAATTCAGTTTTAATAAAAAAAAAAAAAAACTATTGAAATTGAAGTAGGTACCTAATTTTTCATTTTTTTTTTTTTCAAAAGTGTGATATATTTTACCTTCTTTGCTTCGAAATTCAACACTGATAATATTTATGGCCAAAAATTTTTTTAAATAAATTCATATTTTATTAGAAAAAGTTTGGAAAAAAGTCATTTTAAATTTTTCTAATAACATTTTTTTTTTAATTCTGAGTTTGAGGACCATTTTTTCAAAAAGTCTTGATCAAATTTAGTGGATTTAAATTTAAGAGATAAGAATGAGCTTCTGGCTTTTTAAAAACTGATTTTAAAATATTGTAGGTGTTGCCGTTGTTTTCAAAATATTTTGTTTGTGTTTGAGGTCAGAATGTTAGAAAATTGCATTTATCGCTTAAACGATGGAAGATTGTCCCTTACTGCCTTTTATATATATTCCTTAAATTACCTAGAGAATCTTTTGCTATCATTTGTTTTATGAAATTTAAGCAAAAAAAATGTTTTTTAATTTAAAAAAACAATACGGCAACACCGGCAATTTTTAATCTATAGACTTTAAAGTATTTTTAATTACCTACGTTTGAAAAAAAAAAAAATCGTCAAAATCAATGCTGTTCGGCCGGGTTCCCTAATAATTTGCTTTAGTTACTCTACTATAAGGAGATGGTTTTTAATTTAAATTATTTTTTATGTTTTTTTTTTCTTTAAAAAATCTTATGAATTTCTGAAAAGCTTAAATATTCTAAGGAACTTTTAACATAAAAGCAAGTACGTGCGACCCAGTCGTGCACTTTATTTTTTTTTTGTATGCATTTTTGTTCTGCTGACATATTAGATATGACCCATTGCATAGTTAACTTAAGAGGGGAAATACGATAGAATTTTAATTTAAGTCTATTGAAGTCTTGTGAATGTCTCAGACGCTATGAAAAGCTGTCAATATTTAATATTTTGCAACTGTCTCTCCATTATAAATCAAAACATTATTGGAATAAAAGAATATTAAAAATTTAATAGCCTAATAAAATTAGAAAACAAAACAACATTCGCCTTCTAACATCGCATTACATCCATCAGCCATCAACATTATTATAGAATTCAAAATCGTAAAACATTTTTGATGAATTTATATGACCAAATTGATGATGGATTTGTCCTGTTGTCATCCTCAGATAATCATGTTTGAAGGGATGTCCAAAAATGAAGTGCCTGAAGTATCTACACACCCTCACCCCAAATTTACATTATACCGACCTACCTTCCAATTCGATGTCAGAGAGAACATGGAAGATTTATTACCTTCCTTTACAATACTGCCTGCTCCTGTGTATGATATTGGAAAGACTAAAAGTATAGCAACATAACACCCCCGAAAAACTCCACAATGAAATGGAGCATGATGTTGCTGTTTTGGTTTTATAACTTGTAAGCCGTGTAATGGTTCGGAGATTCTCTCTATAAGGCCACACAACATGAAAGCGCGCTAAGGGAGATGGCTATTTTTGTCAGCCCCCTAACTTTCCACACAGCTCATATATATAACAACATCATCATTGATGTCGAAAAGCAATGTGGTAGAATGTTTTTTGAGCTATGTTCTCTTGATGGAAGAGGATGATGATGTCGATGATGGAACTGTCAATGACTGTAGTAAGTTTTCAATGACACAAAAGAAATCAGAGTATATCTTTCATTGTTTGTTACGTTACGGAATTTTGATGATTGACTTCTGATGGGGTTTTGAACTATAAAATAGAGAGGTTTTCGTTTCCCCCTTTTAGAGTTTAGTTTTAGATGTTGTTCCATTTGTTTGAGGTTTTTATTTGGCGACATTAGCTGTCACATTATCCCTTTAGTTCACCTGGTTTAAACTAGAAAAATGTCAAAATCATTTTGATGAATGGGCTTATTGACAGTTTTTGGTTTCCTTTATTCAAAAAATGTTAATCTAACATTTTACCATATTTTGACAAATATTATTAGAACATTGGACAGTGTTGACATATTAAACTCAATCATCTAGATTTATTATGACTGAAATCTATTCGTTATTATTCAGGCACAAATTTCCACTTGGTCAATTAATGTTTGTTCTCACTTCTGAAAATGTCTACATTTCTGAAGACTACACAAAAAAAAAAAACTGAAACGGACGAAATGTAAACAGGTCAACTTGTTGAATTCAATAGTTTACTTAAAAATAGTTTGTTTACATAAACCAAATGTAAATATACTCAAGAATATTTATATGAAGAGTTTCCTTAAAGAGGTTTCGTTTACTTCCTTCCTTGATGGGGTGTTTTTTTTTTTTTTTCATTTTATTTGTTTTGGGAAAATGTAAGTTTTCTCTCTTCAAGAAAGTGGGTGATATACCTACTTCAATGTAATTGGTTGACCTAAAAATTATTTATACTTTCGTGCAACAAGTTCTGATTTCCTAAATGATGAGTACGAAAGTTGAATAAACAGTCATTTAAGGGAGAAGTTGAAATGTTGATGAGTAGGTAAAGTACACTTACAGAATTCGTCTTCCTTCTTTCTGAGTAAAAAAGGACAACCCATAGTTAAAAACCTACTTAGCTTCATTTATTGATGAAAAAAGAAGCTTTAAGATTTTAAAATGGGAGTGACAAAAATCGATGATCGTTCTAGTTAAAAACCTGTACAAAAATTTTTTTTTCGTATTTATTTTTAGTTACTATTAAATAACAGTTTCTAATTGGTTTTTATTTAATTTGGCAAATACTCGTATTTTTATACACAAAACGTATTAATTCACGATATGAACACATACAAATGCTTAACGTGACTTTTTGCCTTGTTTTCTACCTCTCGATCCATTACCAGCTCACATTTTTGCTGCATTAAATATCCAAGTATAATTTAATTATCACAAAAATAAAAAAATATCACTATAAACAGTTTAATAACGTTGTAATAACTAATCATAAAAAAAAAACAGTTGTATGGGGCGTATGAGTGCTTTTTTTCACACGAAATAGAAAAATTAAAATTTTGATAAAATTTCGTTAATTTTGAACTCAGTTTATCAAAACACACAATGAAGAAGAAAAAAAAGCTGCGTGAAGTGACACATGTATGATGTATGTATATTAAGGATGCGCTAAGCCAAATTTTTACTTTTTGATTTTGCATTTTAAAATATTGAATTTTTGACAGTTTTTGGTGTAACTATTCCTATGTGGAACCAACGCATAGACACCGATCTTCGTCATGAATAGACCCATTTTTTGACTTCCTTGTCATCGTAATGTTAGTTTTGATTAAAACCTCGAAACCAATTGAATCGTCAGTTGTAAGAACGGAATAAGTCCACTATTTTCCGAAATTGACTTTTTGATGCAAATTTCAACTTCCAAGTTGAAAAAAAAAAACAAAAAAATTATTTTGGGTGTCGAAGTTACAGGAGTTGAAAAATGTTATAAGTTTGAAGGACAGAATAAATCCAGGATTTCAGGGTATTGATTATGTCTTAACTAAGACGTTCACGAGTTTTGATTTTAGAAAACTTTGAATGGGTTATAAGAGAAGATAGTACCGCAGATTGCTATTAAATGAGAGGGTGGAAATCGTAAATAAAACATAGAGCGCTTTCATAAATGCATGGTTGCGCAAGTCTGGCGAATGCAAAGCTTTCATTAATGCAAATGACAAATGTCAGGTGTTCATAAATGTAAAAAGCAAATATTTGCAGCGCAAATGTGCAAATGAAAAAATTCTCATGCGCAATGAATTTAAACTTAAAAAAAGAAGGAACATGACGTAAAAGATGATACAGCTTTTCTTTGTTTCTCAATTCTGTCAAAATATTAATTGGAAATTCAAAGTTCAGGTCAAAATAACAAAAATAGCCGCGAATTTCTTCATATAATAAATTTATAAATATTGACAGAAATGTTTAAAAAAAAGTTTTTTTTTCTTAAAGGATGGAATTAAGATAATATATTGCTAATTTTGCAGAAGAGGTTGAATTGCAACTTAAAATTTTTGACAAATGACGCAAATCAGAAAAAGTGTTCATAAATTCAAAGTAAAATACATGCGCAAATAGTTTTTCTGACATTATTATTTTTTTTTACATATTTTTGGAACGATTTTTATGAAATTTTGTGGGTACATCGGGTAAGTCTAAGAATCGGTCAAAATCTATTTCCATACCATAAATGGTTAGCATGGTCCACTCCAAATTTTTTTTGAACGATTTTTTCAAGTACTGGCTTTATGTTGTTTTCAAGGGGTTCAAAAAAGTTAGCTTTCCAAATCATATGAATAGCCTAAATTCGTAATATTTCATATTCCAAATATAGAAACTTTAAGCCTACAAACATCAACCTTGATAATGCGATCAATAGAACTCGAAAGAACACATTCTTTTATTTATAAAGATCTGGGGTCGAACTACGGCAAACGTTCGTTAACGTTTTGACTATTGCTCTCTCTCTACTTAATCAGAAGAAAATGATAGAGACATAAGGCGTCAATACGTTAACGAACGTATGCCGTAGTTCGACAGCTTTATACTATATTTGATGTTGTGACCCGATTTTTTTTTTGGAAAAGATTGACACACTCCAAAATTGGAAGTAAATAGCCGAAGAGGCGTAACGAAGTCTGCCGGGTCAGCTAGTGTTTTATAAAAACTAAAAAAAAATTCCATACCAAAACAGTCCAAAAAAACATGAACAAAATTCAAGAAAAGCGATTTTTTGAGTTTTTTGCTTTTTTAACGGTATTTTTTTTCGGGCTAAGATTGTCATATGCATTGCTCTAAAAAAAAACAGAAGACTAAATTTCCTTGAAAATAATGGGCTCACAAAGTTTTTTCATTGGCAATTAACCAAAGAATGACCATTCGAACCTATCTTTATTTCCCCATTTTTTTTGTTTTACTCAAGTAAAAAATAGACCACAACAAACATTTTTGTTTTACTATGTATAACACTTTTTTGTTTTGATTACTCAAACTCAATCAATAGTAAATCGATTGCTATCAATATGATATGATATGTTTATTTCATTCAAAATTTGGCTTTTGGGTGAAATTTCAAACCGTAAGTTGTAAGAACGGAATAAGTCCAACGTTTTTAAACCGTTATACCTGTCTTCTGTCTACCAGAAACCGATAGAAATAAAATTTTTGTCTCATTCTACTCAAATCTACATAATCTACATTTTATCTGAAGGTCAAACATTTGAAAACAGTAAAATACAGAAGCTATTCATTATTTTGCGTTTTCCCAACAATTTTGCAAAATGGACTTATTCCGTTCTTACAACTTACGATTCAATTATACAACTTGGCTATTGAGCAAGTCAAAAAATTTGGTATACCACTTTAAAAGAAATATATTAATCGATTTATAACAAAGTTTCAAGAAAATTCATTGCTCCGTGTTCTAAAAATTGTTTTATTTTAACCGAAATTCGAAGTTCGATTATTCAAGAAGATTCTCTTCTTTTCTCCATTTTCAGGGATAGTTTGCGTTGTGCGTTCAAACATTTATTAAAATGTATACATTTTACGCTTCTGACGTTCAAACAATAATCCAACAAATTTCACATAAAATTTTTCTATTTTCTACTTCCTAACTTGGCAATTATAATATTGAACGTTAGTATAACTAACAAAAATTACTTAAATTTCTTTTACCATACAATATTTCAGGGTATTAATCAATCTATCTCACTATTAATTCCCCAACATAAATGTTTACTCAGAATATGTATTGTATATCAACAATATTACCTGTCACTAATTACTTTTCCATTAAAAGACAAATAGATTGGCAAAACTTTTGCCAAACCGTTGCCAATTCAAAAGGAAAAACGCGGGACTATCCCAAAAATACCATTTGTTTTATACTAATTGGAAATTTTCTATAATAAACACATTTCTAATTCAATCCAATATTCTAAATGGTCTTTACCCACCTTCATCCAAATACTGTTCTAGAAAATTGATTTTTTTGGTAGAACAAAAAAAAAGTCCACATTCATGGGAAAAAGAGACAAACTAATGAACCTACTAACAACTACTCTGTAACTAATTGGCCATCATAGACCAATCACCCTGGTTACACAGAGAGCAGCAAATTGATTAACATTTTGTTGCCACTTCCCCCATTCTATCCCCCAAAAAAAAAAAACCCTTCAAAAAAGTTTTGCATTTCTACTGTTGTAGAGTAGTATAATCTACCTATATATTGAGTTTTTGGAAATGGAAAACTTTTTGAGTTACAATGCGCTGCAGAAGCAGATTGTATCCACCATTCACACTGAAAATAGCTCGAGGGATATCAATCAGAGAGAATTTTCTTCAAATTGTTAAACATTTTACCAGTGTCCTTTTTTTGTTGTCCTTTTTCGTCGTCGTCCTTTTACGTCGTAAACAAACAATTGTACATTATGTTGAGCCTTGGTTGGTGGTCGGTTTTTCCATTAATTTTATGTGAACCATGGGTTAATGAGTGCGGAATTTTTGTTTTAATCTCAAAGAACTGTCATGGATGGCCATTCTGAGGGCGAAATACACATAAAGTGTCAGTGTGAATGGTATATTTCTTGTTCCTTGATCCAATTGTTATTCCAGGACAGTGCCAATATCCATCTCGTGGATGAAATATTTTAAACCAAATAATGACTCTGTTGTGCATGGAGCATGGACAAAGAACATGCTTGTAAAATTCTCAATATTATGTCGGATCGATTTATTTAATGAGCAATTAATTTACGAGTACCTATACATATTCAAAGTATGAGGTGCAGACAAGTATAAAATAAGTGTGATAGTGAAATCGCGATACGAAAATATGCAGTTAGGGGCCAAAAACGTTTTTTTTTACCTTCAGCCATTGAAAAAAATCTAGCTTCGTCAAATTTACCCATTTTAGATTTTTTTTTACAGTTTCTGATAGAAGATAAATATAAAATGTATAAAACATGTAACTCGGTTAAACCACCTAAAATTTATAAGCTGTCAAAGTTCAAAAATTCTATTTTTATCGTCATTTATCCAACTTCGACATCAAATTAAAGTATATATTTTCACAACAACATGCTGTTTTAAAAATATATTCTTAAATAATATTTATTTCCAAATCAAACGAGGTATTTTTTATGAAAATCAGTTTAAAATTGGCTTAGAAAAAAAAAATTTACGATTTCAACCCAGATACAGAAATTCGAACTTTTAGGTATGGAACAAAAATGTTGTTTTGGCACGTAGTAGGATAACTTGGACGCCAGGATTTGACAACAGGTTTTTGTAGAATAGTTCAATACAAACATTTTTTTCTCTGGGTGAAAGGGGCAGTTTTGTAAAAACATTATTATCAAAATAAAAAAAAAATTATTAAAAAACAACGGCAACACTTACAGTAATAAATTGTCCAGACTGTGAATTTTAATAAAAAAAATTACTCACGCAGAAAACTGCCTCAATTGATTCCTTATCGAACAGTGAAAACTCTATGTTTCTATGTCTTCTAGTTTTTGAGAAAATTGAAAAATTATTTTATCAGATTTTACTTTTTTTCAAAATATTTTTTTGTTTTAATTTTTTTTTTATTTTTCAATTTTCTCAAAAACTAGAAGACTTAGAAAGATATAGCTTTCGCTGTTCGATAAGGAATCAATTGAGGCAGTTTTCTGTGTTACTAAATTTTTTTTTTATTAAAATTCACAGTCTGGACAAAAATAATATAAAATGAGTTTAAAAAAAAAATATTTCGCCTATTTTTAACTTTGAAATCGATTATTTTAAAAACAATTGGTTATAATATATTGATTTAAAAATTAAAATTAAATGTACAATTTTGCCTTTCGGAATTGGTATCATTTATTACTGTAAGTGTTGCCGTTGTTTTTTAATAATTTTTTTTTTATTTTAATAATTTTTTTTAGAAAACTGGCTCTCCCACCTAAACGGGGGGTAATAGACCTCCCTCCCATATAAAAAAATGTTTGTATTGAACTCCTCTACAAATCCTGGCTCCCAAGTTATCCTACTACGTGGCAAAATAACATTTTTGTTCTATGCCTAAAAGTTCGAATTTTTGTATCTGGGTTTAAATCGTAGCTTTTTTTTGTCTAAGCCAATTTTGAACTGATTTTTCTCGTTTGATTTGAATATTTGATTATTTAAGAATATATTTTTTAAACAGCATGTTGTTATGAAATCATATACTTTAAATTGATGTCGAAGTTGGGTAAATGACAAAAAAAAAATGGAATTTTTGAACTTTGTCAGCTTATAAATTCTGGGTGGTTCTAATCAAACCACATGTTTTATACATTTTTACAAAGGTCTAAATGTCTTCTATCTAAAACTATAAAGAAATTTAAAATGGGTACAAATTTGACGAAACTAGAATTTTTTCAATGAGTGAAGGTCCAAAAAACCGTTTTTTGCCCCTAAATCCAGATTTTAGGGGGGGGGGGGGGGGATTATGGAGTTTTGAAATAACGTTTCGTAATCAGTGCAACTAGCTCTACAAATCGTGATAGGTATCCGTCCGCGTATATTTTGAGTGTTACACAGTGTTATTTTTATCTTTTGTTTTCAAAAAGGGTTGTTTTGTTCTTGTTGACTCTTGGGTTTTTTCTAACAATTCATTTCGTGTTTATAATATCGCACCCGCGGTTGCGAGTTGACACTTTTGGGTTTTTTTTTTTTGGTGTCAGCGAAATTCTTTGCATTGTGTAATGTCGTTTTCTATTGACTTTTGAGATTTTTGTGTAAAATTCTCAGATTTTCCACTGCAAATAGAATATAAAATCTAGTTTTGTAATTGTGTGCGAAATCTGTGCGTATAAAAAAAATAAAACAACAACAAATGTTCAGACAAATGTCAAACAGAGGAGTGTGTGTGAAAGTGCGTGTGTTTGTATGCGTGAATCTTGATAAAAATCCAGAATCAGATTCTTGAATCTGAAAATTTAAGGAGTGGTCTTTGACTCAGAAATAGCACTGGCCAAACAAATTAAACTTTTTTTTGCCACAAGAACCAAAATATACTTTTTTAAAGGTTTTTGAGTTGCTGAACTCGAATGCGCAATCAGAAAAATGCTATTGGCAACAAATTTGTTTATAATGAATTACCCCACATAAAAACAGAAGCTAGAAAAGAGCCAAAATGACGTTTTTCAGCATTTTATAACGGTTATATCTCAAAAACGGAGGCCAATCAAATTTTTTTTGACTTCAGATTCGAGTTCAGCATATCAAAAACCTATAGAAAAGTATATCTTGGTTCTTGTGGCAAAAAAAAGTTCAATTTTGTTGACCAGTGTTATTAATGCTGCTTTATTTTTGTTTCCTAATAATGTAGGTATAGGTAAATAAAAAACAAAATCGATTCAACTGAGTTCATTGCATTGGTGACTCTAAAAAAATCTTTATTAAAAAGGTGTTGAAAGTAAATTGGATTGATATCGAGTCCATCCTCAAACAACATATAGATAAGAACCTAAACATTTTATATATTGTAAGTAAATACATTTCCATGTCAGCCGGCACGCGCGTGTGCGAGATAAAAAATTGCTCAACGAAGAACAACTGAAAAGTGAGCAAGAACCTGAAAACCAATCCTTCTGCGCATCTACTCATATTTTTATACAAACTACACAAAGGATACTGTCAAGTATATTATATCAATGCACCCATATAACACATCCTCTACCTGCTTCTCCGCTGAACAACTATAATTATTATTATAATGCAAAAAATTTCTCTGATACACAAAAAACTCAAATGCCATCCACAACAGCAACATGGAAACAAGTTTTCATTTCAAAAATAAATAGGTATACACTCCAGAAATCTTTCATGAAAATATTGAATTTCAAACCAGTTTTCGCCCACAAACACCATATCCATATAAAGATCTATGTAGTATAATACCTACATCCATTTGCATGTCACCCCGCACGCGTGAGTGCGATGGCGATCTCACAAAGAGACAATGAATGAAAACCATAACCAACATCCTGAGAGTAAAAAACCAGAGAATTCGATGGCGAGAGAGCGAAACACATTCACTAATACACACAAATGCTTTTACATGAGATTTGACTTTGCTGAAAAAGGGAACCCAGTCTTAAAATGAAAAAGTGATAAATTCATATTAACACGAAGTTTAATAAAATTGCCCGAGTAGTTTTTCATTATAGTACATAAAATCAACAAATAAAAAAAATATGAAACTTGGAAAAAAGTTTGCTTTTGGGATAAGAAGCATGAATCAAAAAAAATCTGTACGGAAAAATAGGGTAGAAGGGTGTTTTTTCGCCGACGAGGGGGAGGGGGTGAAGTTTAAAAATGTAGTGAAGAATTTTTTTGGGGAATATAAAATATAGGTATAAAATAATATGAAACAAATTTTGTTATGAAAACTTTCCCATGGAAAAGGCAACATTTTTAATAAATTTCGTATAAGTTTACCTACTCTTGATTTTATAGCGGATTTTCCTTATTTCCCAAAAAAACACCCTTTCATCTTAAATTTTTTTATAGACTGCCTAAATTCCTGGTTTCTACTATAAATGAAATATTATTAACAATTTTTATTATGGTGCCATTTTCGTCCTAGTATTTGTGAATTTCATATTCTGAAAGTGCTTAAAAAAACACCCTTTAATTCAAGATAATTTTGTACACTCCTTATGAGATTCTAAGCTCTTATAATAAAAGAAACGTTTTCACCAAGTTTAAAAATAAATAACATTTATATTAGCTGTTATAATACTATTCTCACGCATAACTCAACCCCATAAAAAACACTCTCTCATGAAAAATGTTTTTAAGAATTTTGTATTTTCTTACCTGTTTTATCTTAAATCTTCATACATTTTTTTTTAAACCTATTTTACCTGTACTTATTGTTTTTGATAAAACTGTATGGCTATTAAAAGTTAAACGAGTAATATAAGAGCTGAAGTAGCCAAGGTGGGGTCAGTTTTATTTACCCTGATTTGTAGGCTTATTTGATGTTTAACTCAAAGGGGCATTCTCTATCCTCTGAAACTTTTCAAACAGAAATTTTTAATAATTTCTTTTTTATTTTTTTCTGCATCGAAAAATTGGTGAATTTTTCCCTTCAAAATTTCCCCCAATTTTATAACAGATTTATTCATATCATTTATTCATTTTTTATTTTCGAGTTACATTTATATAATTTTGAAGAGAATGTGTATTTTAATTAAAAGTTTTCGACAGTGGTAGTGCCGACGAGTTTGCATCATCAGCAGCATTGTTTAGAAAGTTACTCTTCACTCTCATTTATGAAATTGCAAAAACAAAAAAACGAGTTTGAAATTGAACACCGACTACAACACCCTCACATGCAACTAATATATGATGTGTTTTGTGGGTTTTTAATGAACGTGAACGTAAAACGTAAAACTATGATAAATGAATGAAGTACTCGTAAAATATATCCACGACCACACGAGCCACAACACTCGTTATGAGATGGAGAACCCTATCTATAATAGCTACTACATTTATATTGTTCTGCGGATAGTGAGTTTATAACGACATGGTCTCATGTCTGTGAGAAGTTAGATAAGTATAAACTAACTTCAAATTGTTAGCATGCACAATCCAAGCGAATATATTAAACGTGCGGTATGTGTTCTAATTAAGAATATAATTTTGAGAGGTAGGTATATAAACTTACACCCATTTGAGATTCTCAGAACCTGTGGTTTGGAAGACGGAATTAGGTAATTTTAAAACGGAAATTATTTTCTTAGTTAAATTCGTATGCAGGTTATGTTGAATTTAAAGTTTCAAGTTATGAAAAGATTTGGTTTAAATGAAATGACTCAAATTGTTTTTTTTTTTGCATGCTGAGAGGTGAAAAGTTGGTAAATCGCAGCAAAAAACGGATGAATCGCAATCAAAACTAGTGAAAAGCATGCAAAATTGGTAAATCGTAGCCGAATCTCGTAAATTGCAATTAAAACCTTATAAATGCGAAGTTGGTAAATGCGAAACTAGAAAATAACACGCGAAGCTTGTAGATAGATAAGATAAGATAAGATTTCTTTATTTCTATAAATTGTATTTACATTAATTTTACAAGTTTAAAAATCTGTAAAGCATGGCTTTTTTGCCGTCTGCCTGAATGACAACTTTATACTAAAATGAACATTTAAAAAATTTAATAAGGTACAATTCTAATTAGAAATTTTCGTTTAAAATTCTGTTTCTATAAGTTAGTGCTATTTTGCAAAATTGGTACAATATGGGTACATTTATTTGATCAAGATATTGTCTCGTACGCTCTTCGGATAGGAAATCACTTCCAAAAATACATCTCCTTGTTTCTCGCAGAACAGGACATCTACCGATAAAATGATAAATATCTTCTCTTTCTCCCATATTGCACATTTCGCACAATATGGGCAAATCATCACGGTGGGGGATGTAGTTGAGGCTGAGGAGCTCACCTCGTAATCTGAACATCATTGATATTTGATCCGTCGTGTAATCATCACTGAAGTAATTCTTTTCTTTGAGGTTGTGGTCTAGCTTACTGTATATCAACCTGTAGATGGATTCTTCCGCTTCCGTTGAGAACTTCAGTCTCAATCTTTCATCTATCACAGAAATTAGTTGATACAAGGATGCTTTCCAACTTGAGTTCCCATTCGGGCGTCCAAGATCTATATTACACTCTTCAGCTAACTCCAACCACTTTTGAAACCAACCAGATCTACTATTTATAGCTTGCAGTGCTGCTCTTTTTGGGAGACGTTCATCTGTCAATTCAAGGACATTACATATGTAGTCAACTTGCAATTTTAAGGTTTTGATAAATAGAGGAGAGATACCAGTTTCTAGCATTATCATGTAATTTGGTGCATTATGTGGTAGCCGAAATATCCTTTTAATATAATAACGAAGGAGTTTCTCCGCGGTTTCATATTTCTTACCTCCCCACACTTGCGCTGCATACAACAATGTTGACTCAGTTACTGATTCAAATATTTTGTATTTGCTGCTGTGGGCTATATGTTTATTATTAAAAATGTTGCTCCATGCAATGTTTATTGTGGTTTTTGCTTTTTGTAATTTTTCTTTGAGATGTCTCTCCATACTATTATTTTTCGTAATATAGACTCCTAAATATTTGTATTCATTAACGACTTCGATTCTCTCGTTATTGTATGTCCAACGTTCCCGTCCACTTGCTCTTCCACCACCCGAAGCTTTTAAATCGGAACCGCAACTTGTGAATCGCAACCGAAACTATTGCAAACGAAACATACAAAGCTTATTGGTCACAACAGAAACTAGGAAATCCAAATCGAAACTAGAAAATAGAATGCGAAGCTGGTATATCGCATCCGAAATTATTAATAAAGAGCATGCGAAGCTTATACATCGCAGCCGAGCTAGTAAAATGCATACGAAACTGGCAAATTGCAACTGAAACTGATATCTGGAGCCAAAGGAATAAATCACAACAAAAACATTACTGTTAAAAAAGGAGCCAAGTTCTCCTATGTTGAAATTATGCTGGCACAAAAAGTACTGAGATGTAAAAGTGTACCAAGTTCTAAAGTTTGTGTTCAAATTCGTATCAATAAAATTTTGATTGTTCTCTTGACAATTTTTCTTTTAATTACCGATTTTTAAAGTTATTTCAAAAATTGCCAAGTAAACAATCAAAATTTTATTGGTAAGAATTTGAACCCAAACTTTAGAACTTGGTACACTTTTACATCTCAGTACTTTTTGTGCCAGCATAATTTCAACATAGGAGAACTTGGCTCCTTTTTTAACAGTAATGTTTTTGTTGTGATTTCACTACTTTTTGCAAGGTAGAATGTAGAATTGAAAATCTCTATATTTGATGAAAATTCAGTGAAAATGGGCGGTTGCCACGCCCCCTGGCTGAAATTCTCAATTTTTAAATTTTTTGCTTTGTATAAACTACCATCTCTACCATTCTACCAAATTTCAAGATTCTACGATAATCAGAAGTGCTCTTTTATATTTAATCAAAATTCAGCGGAAATGGGCGGTTGCCACGCCCCCTGGCTGAAATTCTCAAATTTTAAATTTTTTCCTTTGTATAAACTACCAGCTCTACCATTCTACCAAATTTCAAGATTTTACGATAATCAGAAGTGCTCTATAATATTTGATGATGATTCAGCGGAAATGGGCGGATGCCACGCCCCCTGAATTGAAAATCTCAAATTTTCGATTTTTCCCTTTGTATACACCACAAGCCCTATTACCGTGTAAAATTTCAAGTTTCTACGTTAACGGGAAGTTCTCCATAATTTTGATGATCTGTCAGTGAGTGAGTGAGTCAGTCAGTCAGTCAGTTACGGTTTTTGCGATTTTTGAAGCCCTATATCTCAGAAACTACTCATCGTAAAAGGCTGAAATTTTGTGAGGAGTTTGGTTTTGACAAGTTCAATAAATGTAGCGAGTTTGAAATTTTCTAGCATCTTTGGTGTGGAAGTTAGAGGGGGGTCGAAAATGGCCTGAGTTGTTTCCTGTAAATAAGGGTGTAGTGCCAAAGTTGCTAGAGAACTTGGCTGGGCACTACCGTGCCCCTTGATCACTTAAGAAGCTGGTAAAGGCAGCCAAAACTGGTAAAACACAACCGAAATTAATAAATGACATTCGAAGCTGCTAAACCACAATCGAAACTAGTGAATAGAATGCGAAATTCATAAATCCGAGCTAAAACTGGTAAATCGCAACTGAAACTAATAAATCGCAAGCAAAACTAATTAAAAACCATTCGAAGCTGCTTAATCGCAATTGAAACTGAGAAATCGCAATCGAAAGCAGATAATAGAATGCGAGGTTGGTACCTAAATCGCAGCTGAAACTGGTAAATTGAAAATGAACCTAATAGGTACAGAGAATGCGGAGCTGCTAAATCGTATTTAACACTAGTGAATAGAATCCGAAATTTTTTAACACGGAGCTGAAACTTATAAAGATCATGCGAATCAGGTAAATCACAGTATAAACTAGTGGATAGCATGCAAAGTTGGTAAATCACAAATGAAACTGATTAGGAGCATGCGAAGCTAGTAAATCGCAACAGAAAGAGATAAATAACATTCGAAGCTGCTTAATCGCAATTGAAACTTGTAAATAGCATGCGAAGGTATTGCATCTGAAACTGGCAAATCGAAACCGAAATCAATAGGTATAGAGAATGTGAGTCTGATAAATCGCAATCAAAACTAGTGAATATTTTGCGAAATTGATAAATCGGAGCTGACACTGGTTAATTGCAACTGAATAAACATTATGCGAAGCTGGTGAATCACAATGGAAACTAGTAAATAGCATGCAAAGGTGGTAAATCACAAATGAAACTGTTTAAGAACATGCGAAGCTGATAAATCGCAACCGAAAGTGATAAATAACATGCGAAGCTGCTAGATCACAATTGCAACTGATAAATCGCAATCGAAACAAGTGAATAGCATGTGAAGCTGGTAAATTGTAACCGTAACTGTAAAAAGCATGAGAAGCTGCTAAATCGCAATTGGAACTAACAAATCGCAATTGAAACTAGTGAATAGCATGAGAAGTTAGTAAATAAAAGCAAAAACAGACAAATAGAAGGCGAAACTAATAGTGCATGTGAAGCTAATAAATCGCAAACGAAAGAAGTAAATAGCATGCGAGGTTCGTAAATAGCAGCTAAATCTCCTTAATTGCAAAGTTGTTAAGCTGGTTAATCGGAACTGAAGTAGATAAGGAGCATGCGAGCATGTAAATCGCAATTGAAAAAAGTGAAAAAATAGCAAGTTGGTTAAATCGCAATTAAGAGCATGCGAAGCTTATAAACCGCAACCGAAACTGATAAAGACATTGCGAATCTGCTAAAACGCAATTGAAACTGATACAGATCATGCGAAAGTGGTAAATCGAATTCAATTGCAGCTAAAACTGCGGTAAATCAAAGATAACTCCAGTATTTTACAGAAGTCTCCTTACCAATAGAGAAGAGATTTTTTTTAGAATGTATTAAAATTTCTTTTTACACAAACCCAAGACTTGTATCACAATTTAACGAATCACCTTGTCTAATGTCTACCCACGTATCCAATATTTGCACTTCAACACAAAATTTCCACCCGAAATAGAAGAACAAAGAAGAATCGCAATGAAACAATTATCGAAGATTTGAAAACTCAAAGTCGACACGAACAAAACCGCCTACCTACGTGCTACGTGATGTAAACAGAAACCAAAATGATAGCAGAGGAAAATATCGTCTTAAGGTTCAGACTGTTAAAAAGAAAAAAAAAAAAAGATTTACCCGCCAAATAATATTGATTGTTGTTGTTTTTTTTTCTTGCCTTGCTCCAAGAAAAAGCAGAAATTGCAATATCTAGGATTTGGCAATAAACATGAAATGAGTCGTTAATAAGAGGACTGCAAACATTTAAAACTTTTTTGTAGGTACTCCTTCTTCGAAGACGTAAGAAATTGTTTTTTTTTTTTTTTGTTTTGAAACTTATTTTTTTGTTTTTATTTTAAATTGTGTGAGGTAGGATATAGAAAAGCTTACGAAACTTTATTTGAGTTGAAGGATTTCATTCTTTTTTTGAAGAGTTTTGAAGAACATTGAACTATTTTGCCAGTATATCCCTCTTTAAAAGGATAAACGAAGCTTAGCAGTTTTTTCTTGTTTCTTGTTTTTTTTTTTAAGAAAAGACTTTGGGAACAAGAAATCGATTCCATTGTATGTATCACAATAAAAATGGAAGGTTAGTGGGAAATTTTGGATTTATAGTGATTGTCTTTAAATCCAAAAACCTATAGCCTACATGCAAAAATATAGTTTTTGAACAGTGTTTGATAAGTTACAATTGTTTAATAGGTTAAAGTTTTCAATGAGGATTGACTCTCAATTTGGAGCCAATTTTTCATTTTACACAATCAAATTGAATATAGAATTCGCTTCAATGCATTTGGCAGTTATCGACAGACGCCTGTCATTTACCTTGCATTTATACCTTTTAAATGAATTCTCATTAGCTTTCCTCGAATGTGAATTGGCGATATTTATGACCAGGCGACAGAAACACCCACTTTTCCTCATAACCTTCTACGCTTTCATATTCCCCATAAAAAAAAAAACACATTGCCTGGATTTGTATGAAACTACTCTCAATCGTACGTTTTGTAAATGACATTTCACTTGAGTGTTTCATGCTGTTGCATACCATATCGATAGAACTTTTCAGTTCTTCATCATCATCATAACCACTTTTCCCACCTTCTACTGGTGTTGAACAAAATGACACCTTAATTTCAAAATTCTGCATATAAAACCTGTTTATGATGAAGGAGTCATTGGTGTTGACACCACAAGAACTTATGGTGACATAATTTGAAGCATGAGGTAGCGATGATGGTTTTGATGTAGTACCAACGTTTGTAGTTAAAGTCGTGGAAGCTATAAAGTCGTTAACCCCTACAACTGAGAAAAATTGCTATAAACAAACAGGTCCCCAAGTTAAAATAGATATTGAATTTTTAAAGAAAAAAAAAAAAACATTTCTTGGCCGCCGCATCAAAGCCGCATCACTGCCGTTTGGCGGAAATTTCGCAGCAACATCGCCGCATGCTTTCATTTTATTAAAACATTTGTATAAGTACGAGAATACAATTTTTGATTATAGTGTGGTGTGGTGGTGCGGTGGAATAGAAATTTTTGATAATGGTGCGGCGGTGTTGCGGCGTATTTTTGGCTCTCAAAAACCGACTGATTTTAGACTTCCGTTACATCTTATTTACCTAATGCTCACGAAAAGGTGTCAAATTTTAGCTTTATTTTTATTTTATCTTTTTTGATTTTGGAAAAATAAAATTTCTGTTCAAAGATATTTTTTTAAGTGCAATTGCAACTTCAAGAAACTCAGAGATTACCATTAAACTATTGAAGTCGATTCTTAATGTTTCTCACTTAGCTCGAATATAACCTTTTTCGTAATAGCATTAGGTAAAAGGTACATATGCTTTGCTTTGTATGTTTGACGAAGAGTTATATAAGTTAAGATGATGTCGACATGTTGGGTGTTATTGATTTGTGATAGACACAGTTCTTTTTCAACATTTCAGCTTTAGAAATTGATATACCTACGTCAAGTTGTCCATCAAAAAACATTGACAACTTTATATTCCATGTAATGAGGGCTAACGGCTAACCCAATTTAATGCGGATAAAGGGCTTAGAGTATGTGGGTTACCCAAGTGAGGTACAATGGAGAAGCGGATATGAAAGTAAAGCAATTTTTTTCTTTTATTTCAATATTCCATCATTGAATAAGATTATATTTGTTTAATCTATAGTTGACTCTTGTCGATAAGGAAAGTTGAACTCATAGAAAGTAATGTAGAGCCCAGACCTAGTGACTTAATTATATAAAATTATTCTGTTTTACGTGTAATTAGTTTAATTAATAGTAATTAAGAGCGCTCACAGATTATAACTTTTCGAGGATTTTTTTTGTTGAATTTATAACAAATATATACAAAATGAAATTTAGCAACAATTTTGTTAATAGTTTTTCATATTTTTAGCCGAAAGAGGTTTAATGGGGGGTCATTTTTGGGCAAAAGTTCGATAACTCAGAAGGTGAAAAATTTTAACGTATTCTTGTAGAGGTAAATACAAGCATTTTTGTACTACCAGAGAGGGAGTAGATCTCCCCCCGTTTAAGAGGGAGGGGCAATTTTCAAAAAAATTACTTAAAATAAAGAAAAAAATATTTAAAAATGACGGCAACACTCACAGTTATGAATGATATCTTTTTGAAAAGCTAACGTTGTATACTGAATTGTTATTTTTAAATCAAGTTATTATAATAAAAAGTTTTTGAAATAATCGATTTCAAAGTCAAAATTTGGGGAAAAAAAAGTTTCAAAAAACACATAGAATACTATTTTTTTAAAGACTGTGGATGTCAATACAAAATTGATTGATACATCCAACTCTCTCAATTGATTCTTTTTCAATCACTAAAAACCATATGTTCCTATGCCTTCTAGTTTTTGAGAAAATTGAAACATAAGGAAACAACTTTTTTATCAGATTTTTATTATTTGGGTATTTTCGATAACTTTGGTGCAACTAACAAAAACGGTCTTTGAAATTTAACACATAGAGTTAGTTGGAAGGTTTAGGTGCCTGAAAAAAAACAAAAATTAGATACCCCTGTAAGTATTGAGTTAGCACTGGTGGTGCAGGGAATTAAATTTTAGATTAAGACACACAAACATCAAGAATTTGCGTCTTAAAATTTCGAAAATTATTTTTAGAAAACAAGAATAGAGACCATTTAATACACCTATTAATGGCAAAAAAATCCACACAAAAAACGTTTCAAATTAACATAACAATCCTTATAATTTTTTTTTTGATTCTTTCCATAGTAGTTATTTTTCTGGAAAGCTAGTTCGAAAATGAAAAAAAAAAAAAAATGTATGGGTGTCGCAGCTATGCGCAGCCACTTAAAATGCAAAAGGAAAGCTAATATATCAAGCTTTAAAATTAATATGGATTCTCAATGGAATAATGCGGAATAATTTTAAATTATCTCCATTTAATGTAAAAATTAACCCAAAAAACACGATTTTTCAACTTTTAAGCAAAATAGCAAAGTATTGAACATCATATGAAATGAAATTTTACTTAAATTGATATGCTCCTGTATTATATTTAATAAAAATCACACAAAACATTCAATTACAAATTAAAAAAACACTTAAAAAACCATAGTAACCAAAGCACCTTTAAATCTCAATTTTACCTCAAAAAATCACAAATTCCAACTTTAGGATCAGTTATTTTTCGTTTGCGTTATCTCCACCCAAAAATTTAATCACACTTACTTAGTACAATGTATTAGCTTCACATAAAACCGGCCTTTGCATAGATTCTTGCAAGTGATTTGTTTAATTAAATTCCGCTAGATGAGCGATTTGTCACACTGTGCGTCGGTCTGTGAGTATCACGGGTTTATCCAACAAATATTTCAAGTTGCCATGGTAAAAAACTAAAACTGCTCAACAAGAGTATCACAGGTTGGCCCCCAAAAGTATCACAGGTTAGCATGGAAAGTGTCATGTATTAGTCGGGTAATTTTTAAAAAAGTGAATAGTAGTTAATAATAATAAGCCAGGTTATTGAAAAACCTTCAGAATGCCGATCAGTTTACAATTAAGCTCAATTTCGGACGTACTTGACAGAGATTCTTTCATTAGTTTTCACACTTTTTATACATTTAACTAATTTAAAATTTGAAATCTATACTAAATTTTTTTCAACTTATGGCAGGTATATGTATAATATTATAAACAGACACTGATTTATCTACTCACTACACCCGTATCAGGATTAGAATCTTTTTATTTAAGAATCGATATAATCTTACTCGCTGTTATCTTTCTCCCAAAAATGACTTGACAGTTTTTGTATGTGAATTTAATTTCAAAATTCAAGTAGAACAAAGACAAAGATCGGTTGATTTAAAGTTATTATCTAGAGATCATCATAATTGCTGTTCTTACGTTGAAAACAACCCTATCTTAATCAGAGGCGTACCTTCACCTGTTGTACCGGGGCAAGTCTTAATTTAGGGCCCCTTTGCTTTTTCTTTTTAAGAAAGACCGAGTCTACACAAAGCCCTATAAATACATACGCCTGAATGTCTATTTTTTTTTTCTAAGTTTTAGGGCCCCTGTTTAGGACCCAAAATTAAATCTTTTAGGTTCGTTATTTTGCTAACGTTAATCACCCGTGGGGCCTTGTCATCCGTTACCCTGTGTACGCCCCTGATCTTACCATTTTCTACTGGTATATGTTTCGTTATCTTAAAAACAGACAGATAATCCAATTTATTTATTTACCCATCAAAGTTATCGAAATTTGATATAAATACCGAATAAATTTTGTCTGCATATTAGTTTTTAATAAATCAAAAAAATGTCGTCGCTACTACTTTTTATTATCATTGGACTTTTTGTGCCAGACAAATCAGTCGACGCTCTAAATTGTACAATTCTTTCAAAAGGAAATTCAAAATTTCCAAAAAATTTTAAATTCGGAATTGCATCATCAGCTTTGCAAACTGAAGGCGCTTGGAATGCAGATGGTAAAGGACCATCAATTTGGGATGATTACACACACAATTACCCTGACCAAGTTAAAGATGGATCAAATGCTGATGATTCGGTAGAATCATATCGATTATTCGATTCGGATTTGAAAATTTTAAAGGATCTAGGAGTAAGTTAAAAAGATTTTTTTTTTCATATTGATGAAATAAATAAATAAATACATATTAATGAAATAAATATTGTTTTCTTTTTTTAAGGTTGATCATTATCGATTTTCCATTGCATGGCCACGAATCTTTCCAAATGGCTCAGTTCATTTGAGAAACCAAAAAGGAATCGATTACTACAACGATGTTATCGATAAACTCCTTGCAAATGGCATTGAACCAGTCGTCACTATGTTTCACTGGGAATTGCCCGTCGAAATACAAAAGTTCGGTGGTTTTACCAATTCTCTTATCATTGAACAATTTTTAGACTATGCAGAAGAATTGTTCAAGTTATTCGGTGATAGGGTAAGATTCGCAATGTTTGGTTTTTTTTATTTTTGATTTTTTTGATTGCCGATTTTTTTTTTGCTAATATTTCATTTGCTTTATTTTAAAAGGTCAAAACCTGGTTAACAATCAACGAACCAAAAGAGCTTTGTAAAGCATTATATGGAAGTGGAGTATCACCACCTTCGATTAATGCTCCTGGCGTTGGAGATTATTTGTGCTTAACCAATATCCTTAAGTCACATGGTGCAACTTATCGCATGTATCGAGAGAAGTTCTATGAAAAACAACGTGGACGAATTGGGCTTCCTAGTAATATAAATTTTCTTTACTCTAAGGCGAATAATACAGATGAAGTTGCTCGTGCAATGGATTTTGAAGTAGGTTTTTTTGTACCTAAATGAATTTTTCCAACTATAACTGAATGATGAATACTTTTAGTTCGGAGTCGTGGGGCACCCTGTTTTAAGCAAATCTGGTGATTTTCCTCCACATGTATTGAAAGAAATTGAACAAAAGAGTCTGGCAGAGGGCAGAAAAAGGTCACGTCTTCCAAGCCTTGGCAAATATTGGTCATCAGTTATTAAAGGTTCATCAGACTTTTTGGCACTAAACTATTATACGGCCTGGCAAATTGAACCTTTAACTGGACAAGTTGATGAAGATTCAATGATGATTGATGAGAGAGATACCAACTTTGCAACTTCTATGTTTGAAAATTGCCCGCGCGCAGAATCTGTTTGGCTTCATTTTGTTCCTCAAGGATTGGAAGATCTTTTAAAGTAAAATTTAAAACAAAAAGAATTATTCAAGGGATTTTTAATTTTTCTTTTTGTTTATTTTGTTATCAAAAAGATATATTCGAGATACATATGACAATGTAGAGGTAAAGATTTTAGAAAACGGTTGGTCGGATACTGGTGGAAATGATGATTATATGCGTATTGAGTATCATAGGGTAAACACTAAATTATTGGTATTTTACGAAAAAGAACAAAATACAAAATTGCGTTTTGTTTTATATTTCAGAATCATTTGCAGGCTGTAGTGAATGCTATTAATGATGGCTGTAATGTTACTTCTTATGCCCCGTGGAGTTTGATGGATTCTTTTGAATTTACAAGCGGATATACGTGAGTATTTTTTTTTATTTTGAAACCTAATATCAAAATGTAATAAGATTTTTTTTTCAATTCTGTTTTTTTTTTTATTTTAGACAAAAGTTTGGTTTCTATGCTGTGAATATGACAAGTCCAAATAAAGAACGTACACCCAAGAAATCGGCCGAGTTTTACAAAAAAGTGATTAAATCAAAATCAGTTCCTTATAAATTTTGAATATTGTAAAATTCAATTTGTTAATTTTATTTCTATAGCAAACAATAATTATGGTTTTATAAAAAAAATACATTGGAAAAAAAAATATTTGAAGAGTGTTCCTAATTTGGAGTATTCACTTCAGTTACGAGGAGCAAAAAGTTACTTTCTTAATTAATTATATCATTACTCGTATGTTTCGCAAGATGCCTAAAATTTTATAACTTGTCGAAGACACAATATTAAATATTGTGAACCTAAATTTAAGCGGATTTCTGCATGATTTTTAGTCAATGTGACTTCTTTCTTAAATTAAGCGGAAACCCACTTAATTTAAAATAAAAATTTTCATATTTCTATGATGATAAGAAGATTTTTATCTTAAATTAAGTGGTTTTCAGCTTGATTCAAGACGGTAAAAAAAAAATCGGGCAAAAAAAAAACATGAAAAAATCCGATTATTTTTAGATGGTCATTAGGTGGTGATTTCCAGAACTTGGAATGAAGCGTTACAAATTTTGTGCTATTTCGAACGAATACAATAAATACCTTTATAATTATTGCTCGTTAGTTGTTATTAAATTCAAAATATTGAATTAAACATTTAAATCAAATAATAGAACCTAAAAGTATGCAACGATTTATACACTTTTTTGTATAACACTACAAATTATACTACTGCATCAAAACATTGTACAGACCTGGAACCTGAAACATTGGAATCTAAATGGATTTTTTCGGAAGTCTTGCTTTGTTTGAATGTAGTACGGGTTTTCTGGCAATCGGGGAGCACTTACTTCCTGACCGCTTCACTATTCACAAGTTTGTCTTCAAAGGTTCATTCAATCAGCGAGGGTTATCTATCCGTGGGTTCTTCCGAATCATATTCTGGAGTAGCACAAAAACAGTCAAAGCCTTTTCTCTCGGACCTTGACATTGCAGGGGAATAGAGGAGGAAAGTTTTTTTCTTATTCTAACATGGCGGAGTTGACTCCAACAGTGTCAACATTGGATGCATTCGGAACATCGGAGACCTGAGATATTGTCTGAGCGTTCATCGGCTTATGCATGACGGGTAAGGAAACATAGTCTGTTAAGAGAGAGGGAATTGGTACACGGCGAAAAAATGAGCACCTAAAAATAAGATGATGCCTGCCTTAAATCCCACCACATTAAAACGATAACTACGATTCCCGCTAAAAATAAACGAAGACCACTTAAATTCAAGGTGAACTTCATTTCATTTTAATGTGAATTTTCATCTTAAAAAAAAAAACCAACAAAAAATAAAAAGTTTTAAATTATAGTCAAAATTTAGCTTTTGTTGCACTTTATCATAATTATTTCCAACCGTGAGATAGCACGATGGTAAGGCACTCGCATAGTGACCCAACAGTTTGCTGGCTGAAAATTATAGGTTTGTATGTCTGCAGGGGTTTCCATAATTTTCGACCAATTTTTCTTTTTAATTTATGCTGAATTTTAGTGTAGGAACATGTTATTTTATTGTGATTTTTTTTCTGAGAATTCGATACAAGTTTAAGTTTCAGTGATAAGGTCTTCATCGTTCTCTTCTTCTTCGATGTTTTCCTAACATTAAAATGCTCCTTGTTTGGTCCTTGCTTAGCCTCCAATTTATGATAATTTCTTTGATATCGACTTTGATAAAATCCATCACAAAATCCAAGATTGTGCAGGAAGGAATAATGTAATGGTTAGATCAGAAAGTAAAAGTGGGCGAATTGTATTATTATCATATAATAAAAAGGCGAACACGAATTTTGTTATACAAAATAGGCGGCCCACAAAAACCCAAAAGGGGCATAAATTATACAGGGTGTCCGGTAAAAAATGGATAAGCCTGAAATGGCTGATAGCTAAACTTATGACGGTACTAAAACCAAATAGAAAAAATTTCTATCGCAACCAGTTTAGAAAATATTAGCTTTTTTCCGTTCAGTGTATTTTAAATTTTATCATCTTACGTTTTCGTTCACAACAACCACGAATGAATAAATTTTTTAAATTTCTTTTTTCTATAATTTTCTACAATAAATTGACTGTGAAAACTTCTTTAGTATTGCAGTGATTTGAAACAAGATAAAACGAAAAAGCGACATGAAAAATCAATTGATCATAACTTTTTTGTTTTAATAGATAGATGAATGAAATTTATACAGTGTAGATAGGAAATTAAATAAATCATGATTGTGAAAAATTTCAATTAATTTCATATTCAAAATTCTGAGATAACACGTTATCTCAGAAATTTGAATATGAAATTAATTGAAATTTGTCACAATCATGATTTATTTAATTACCTATCGTTATAACGGTGAAAAGATGTTCTTTTTCTAAACACGTCATATCTTTTGATCTAGAGCACATAATAAATTTATTTAACTTTAATACGCATGCTGATAACATTACCTTTCATTTAATATATCACACATAACGGTACGTGCTCTATAAGTTACACAATCTTAAATTGAAAAACTTGAAAAATACCTCAAAACACCTGTGAAGATGAAGACCAGCCAGCAGTAGAGGAAGTACCGTAATCTCAGTTTAAAATTTCGACATAGTTGGCTTTAAAAAATTCTTATTTTTTTTGTAGGTATGGTAGAAATATGATTGAAGCGTCATATAAAAGGTGAAATAATAATGATATACAATTTATTATAGGTTGTCTTTTAAAAAATGGATTTAATGGCGTTAGAAGAGAAAAGAATAATTTTTCAGATGGTATAAAATTTATTGTAGGTTGTCATACCTATAAAAAAAGTGATGGAATAAAAAAATATTTTTTCGATTTTTTTAGAATGATTTTTAAGGTTTCACTTCAACCACGTGTGAATTGCACACATGATTTTTTTTCTATTTGGTTTTAGTACAGTCATAAGTTTAGCTATCAGCCATTTCAGGCTTATCCATTTTTTACCAGACACCCTGTATGAAAATTTTCTAACATTTTTCAAAATAAAAAACCTGATTTTTCAAAATAAATTTTAATTTTTTTTTCAAAATAAAAAAAAAATTGAAAGTTTTCTGAAATTTCTAAGGTCACTTGTACAATTTGCGTTTTAATCGTTAATAACGGTTCAAAAAATATTTATTTTATTCACAAATTTTAATCTAAATCATTAGAGCGGTTTTTTGAAAAAATATATGTGTTTTTATTTCCGTTTTGGTCCTAAAAAAAAAAAATCAATTCCCCTCTAGAGAATCACCCTAAACTGTTGACTATCAAGACAGATTTGCGAGCCCACTTTTTCTATCATCGTAATTTCATGTCTGGTTGTTATCTCGAATTCGACTTTTTTTTTTCAAAATCCTAAACTTGCCCTATACTTAGGGTGACCATCCTTTCATTATAATATTGAACTGTTCCTTATTTGAAGTACATGTTCATTATGAATTATTTTGTATTCAAAAACATAATAAATGTTCATTATTTCAAAAACTGTTCATTATTTGGTAAGAAGTATTTATGATTTTATCAAACAAAAACGGAAAAGTATTGTTATTTTTGGAACAAAATGATAATGTGAATGAGAATTAGTTTTCGGAATGTGAAAAATTGTAATGTTATAAAGAAATGATGCAAGTTTAATATAGGTGCCTACAAATATGAAAAAGAAAAGCGATTTTAATCTTGATGAGATTGTGACGTTAAAAGACAGCTTAACAACAAGTAATTTTAGAAATAAATATTAAAAACAAAAAACATTAGCTGTTAAAGCTGCCAAATACATTTTTAAGTGAATAGAAAACAAATCAGAAACAAAAAATGAAGCATTTCGGTCACACCCGTTACAATGGAAATACCCAAAAGGAATAGACTGAATTTAAAAAACAACCGTGATTAAGAATTGGGTTTTAACTTTTTTTTTAGTTCATTATTTGGAATTCAAAAATATGGTCACCGTATACCACCAATATCGCAAGTAAAAAGATAACAGTGGTATCGGTCTATTATTATTTTTAGGATAGCCAGAATCACCTTCACCTTAATCAGGAAAAATTAAAAAAAACTGTTTAGTTATAATCTTCATTATAATATGATCTTCAGTGAAACAATTGCAGAATTTCCGTTGAAAATACCGCTATCTTACTATTTTCTACCGTAATCGTTATCTTAAAAATAGACAAAATCAATTTTTTATTTACCCATCAAAGTTTCAAATTTGATATAAATACCAACTCAATTTGGTCTTTATAATCTAATTGACTAAGAAATGTGGTCGTTATTACTTTTCGTTATCATTGGGCTCTTTGGTTCTGAAATATCTGTGGACGCTCTAAATTGTACAATTCGTCCAAAAGGAAATCCAAAATTTCCGAAAAATTTTAAATTTGGTGTTGCATCATCAGCTTTTCAAATTGAAGGCGCTTGGAATGCAGATGGTAAAGGATTATCAGTTTGGGAGGAATTCACACATAAATATCCTGATCTAATTAAGGATGGATCAAATGCTGATGATTCAGTAGAATCGTATCGATTATTCGATTCGGATTTGAAAATTTTGAAGGATTTAGGGGTAAGTCGTAAACATTTGTATTTGTTATTGAGGGAAATCTAAGAAGGTTTTTGTAATCTTTCACCGTTTTCAATTACTTTTGGCTTGTGGCAACCCTATCACGATTTGTTTATCTCGATGTTCCGTAAATGAATAATATAAATAATGTTTTCTTTTTATTTTTAAGGTTGATCATTATCGATTTTCCATTGCATGGCCACGAATCTTCCCAACTGGTTCCGTTCATTTGAGAAACCAAAAAGGAATCGATTACTACAACGATGTTATCGATAAACTTCTAGCAAATGGAATTGAACCAATTGTTACAATGTTTCACTGGGAAATGCCCGTCGAATTACAAAAGTTCGGTGGATTCTCCAATTCACTTATCATTGAACAATTCTTAGACTATGCAGAAGAATTGTTTAAATTATTCGGAGATAGGGTAAGATTCGCATTGTTTGGTCCTTTTGATAATGGATTTGTTTGCTAATATTGCATTTGTTTTGTTTCAAAAGGTCAAAACATGGTTAACAATCAATGAACCAAAAGAGCTTTGTAAAGCAGGATATGGAAATGGAAGATCACCACCATCGATTGTTGCTCCTGGCGTTGGAGATTATTTGTGCTTCACTAATGTGCTTAAAGCACATGGTGCAACTTATCGCATGTATCGAGAGAAGTTCTATGAAAAACAACGTGGACGAATTGGGCTTCCTTGTAATGTTAATTATCTTTATTCTAAGGCGAATAATACGGATGAAGTTGCTAAGGCAATGGATTTTGAAGTAGGTTTTTCTGTTTTAATGAAATTTTCCAATTATCCCTTGAATGATTTTACTTATAGTTCGGATTAATGGCACATCCTGTTTATAGCAAAACTGGTGATTTTCCTCCAACTGTTTTGAAAGATGTTGAAAAGAACAGTCTGGCAGAGGGCAGAAAAAGGTCTCGCCTTCCAAGACTTGGCAAATATTGGACATCAGTCATAAAAGGTTCATCGGACTTTCTGGCATTAAACTATTATACGGCATTGCAAATTGAACCGTTAGCTGGACAAGTTAATGCAGATCCATTATTTGATGATAAAGATAGCAGCTTTGTGACTTCTATGTTTGAAAATTGCCCGCGTGCAGCGTCTGTTTGGCTTTATTTTGTTCCTCAAGGATTGGAAGATCTATTGAAGTACATTCGAGACAAATTTGACAATATAGAGGTCAAGATTACAGAAAACGGTTGGTCAGACGCTGGAGGACGTGATGATTATATGCGTATTGAGTATCATAAGGTATTATACTAAATTATTGGTATGCTACAAAAGAACAAAATAAAAATTGATTGTTTTATTTTTTTTTTTTTAGAATCATATGCAAGCTATTTTAAATGCTATTAATGATGGATGTAATGTAACTTCTTATGGCCCGTGGAGTTTAATGGATTCTTTTGAATTTACAATGGGATACACGTGAGTTATATTTTATTCAAAAATCTACAAAACAAGATTGAAGATAACAATAAATTTTTTTCACTCTTATCTTTTTCAGAGAAAAGTTTGGTTTCTATGCTGTGAATATGACAAGTCCAAATAAAGAACGTACACCCAAGAAATCGGCCGAGTATTACAAAAAGGTCATTAAAACAAAATCACTTCATCATAAATTTTGAATATTGTAAATATTTGTTGAAAATTCAATAAAATGTATTAATTTTTTTTTACACCAAACAAGCAAACAAGTTTGGTTCTATAAACAAAAAAATATATTTAACAAAAAAAAAGTATTGAAAGAATCACGATTCACTACCAAAATACCATATTAAAGTAGAGTGATACTACTAAAATGCGGGTATTCACTTCAGTAACGAGTAACAAAAAGATACTATTTTAATAACGTGGTTAATAGTATGTCTCGCAGGGTAGCTAAAATTTTATTCCTTGCTGAGGACACAATATAAAATATTTTGAACCATTTCTGCATGGTTTTTAGTCAAGGTGACGTCTTAAATAAAACGGAAATCCATTTAATTTAAGATGAAAATCTTTTTACTTTCTTAAAAATAAGAAGATTTTAATATAAAATTCAGTGGATTCCTGCTTAGGGCCAGTTGTACAAATATTTAATCCGTGGATCAGCAACTTTTATCTTCTGAATTCGGTGCTAAAATTGATTTTCAGCACTGGGTCTAGGTCAATACAGGTTGAAATAGCTAAATCCATCCTTGAACCAAAGCTGATCCACTGCTAATCTGCCGAAATCGCCGGGTTAAATTCCTGATCCGAGGCTGAACCACATTTGTACAACTGGCCCTTAATGTAAGACGGAAATCATCTTGGCCAAAAACCATGCAGAAATACGCTTAATTTTAGGTGGTATTTTTCTCTGTGTATTTAGCGCATTAACCATTAACCATTAGCACCAACTAACTTCTTTGAAGAATCTTGCCTTTTTTTTCTTGAGCATCCATGTTCATAATCATCCGCGCGTAGATTTCAAAAACTTGCAATGTTAACAATAAATAACTTTTTCCAGCTAATTCTTTTTTAAAAGAAAATTATTCATAATGCCCGTTATTCAAACTTAAAATATTGAATTAAACATTTAAATCAAAAGGCAAGGCCTATAAGTATGCAACGATTTATATACACTTATAGAGATGAGCACAAAATCACGACCTTTGATTTTTAACCTGTGAATAACAAATCAAAATCATAGAGATAACCTGTGATTACCTTAAACGTGATTTGAGTATTCACTTCACAGTTCGCACAAATAAAGCATTTACACGAATACGTTCGTTCTTTTTTCACGCAGATCAATTATGAAAAAGATCTCTATGTTTGAAGTTTACTCTTGAATTGAGGCAAAAGTTTATTTTTGGGAAAAATCAATGCATTTTTGGTTTGTATTCCGGTCAAAACAATTCACGTTTATCTAAACAAGAGCTGTTGCAAAAATTTTTTTGGGCAAAATCACAGGTGGAAAATAATTTCCAATGTATTAGCGTTAAAAACGGTCAAAACAATTCACGTTTACACGATAACTGTTGTAAAAGTTAGATACGTTTTGCATTCTTATGTTTGCTTTAAGGTCGCAGGTTTCTCTGATTTGATAAATGTTTTATCGGTAAAATTACAATAGGGTGTTTTTTTTTGTTTTCAGATTTTCATAAAAAAAAACTATGAAATCACGGTTAAAAATCACAGTTTAAAATCACCGTGAAATAAAAATCACAGTAACAGGTACAAATCATGACTTAGGTCATCTCTAACACTTATTATAAGACTACAAATTATACCACAACATAAAAACAATAATTGTATGTAGTAGTTACAGAACTGTAACCTAAAACCCTACATTCTATAGGTACGTAAAAAAATTTTGTATTGATTGAATAGGTTAACATTCGATGCATCTTAAGGCAGTCAGTGCCAATCAACAGACAAGGGCTTTGTTTGCCAAATTTTTGCTTATATTCCGTACTAAGCTAAGTTTGTGATCCGCTGCCTAGACCGATTCTAAACCGATTATTCTCTGGGAACCCTTCTTTCGGGCGTAGTACGGGGTTTCACTATTCATTTTTCTGCTTTCAAAGGTCCATACGGTCAGCTACGGTTATTCATGGGTGTTATCAAATCAAATACTGAGCAGCACGAAAATAGTCCTAAGCCTTTTCTTTCGGACCTTGACATGGGATGAAAAGAGTAGGAAAGTTTTTTTCTTTTCTTTTATTTGGTTCATGGCAGAGTTGATTCCAACAGAATCAAAATTATAAGCGTTCGGAACATCACCATCAGAGAAATGCGAAGTGGCGTCTGAGCGTTCATCGAGTTGAGATCAGCACTGGTGATGATCCATCATTGGATTTTTTTGACTTATGTAACGATGAAATTCATATTTTATTTCATTTTTCTATAGAGGATTCGGATTATTAAATAACTTCTGCAACAAATAGAATATTATAAAAGTTTAGAAAAAAGACTGGTTCAATGCCAAGAGAGTATTTATTATTTCAAATTTTCAAAAGTCATAAGGAATTGATCGTGTTTTAATAACTTTGTTGTAAAAATGCGCCGATTTCTTGGGTGTTCGTTCTCTATTCGGACTTGTCATATTTACAGCATACAAACCAAAGTGCTCTCTGAGAAATAAAAAGACAACACAAATTTTTGATATTAATTTTTAAATTCTACAGTTGGATTTTGATTATAATTAAACTCACATAAAACCAGCATGAAATTGAAAGTTATCAAGCAAACTCCATGCGGTATAAGCAGTAACATTACAACCGTCGTTGATAGCGTTCAAAACAGCTTGAAGATGTGTCTAAAATCAAAATAAATATATAGTTTTACTTTTGATTTTGTTAGATTTATTTATTTTTTGTTTACCTTGTAATACTTAATGCGCATGTTATCATCAAGATCTCCCGAATCTGACCAACCGTTTTCTGTAATTTTCACTTCTACGTTGTCATAATGATCTCGGATGTACTTCAAAAGATCCTCAAATCCTTGGGGAACAGCATAAAGCCAAAATGATTTTGCTTTTGGGCATCTTGTATCAACAGTTGACACATAATTGTAATCTCTTTCATATGATGGATTTTCACCCCTTGGTTCAGTTGATGAATTAATAAACATTGAGGTGTAATAGTTCATACCCATAAAGTCAGCTGAACCTTTAATAACTGATGTCCAATAAGTACCAAGACTTGGAAGACGAGACCTTTTTCTACCCTCATTCCGGCTACTCTTTCCAATCTCTTTCAGTAAAATTGGAGGAAAATCACCAAATTTGCTATAAATAGGGTGTGCTAGTAATCCGAACTAAAAATATTCATAAATATTCATTCAACGGATAATTCGGAAATTTCAAAACAAAAAACCTACTTCATAATCCAATGCACGATTAACATCATTCGTGTTATTCGTTTGCGAGAAAACATAATCAACATTGAGTGAAATTCCCACTTGTCCGCGTTGTTTTTCAAAGAATTTCGAACGATACAAGCGATAAGTTGCCCCGTGAACTTTCAACAAATTAGTAAAGCACATATAATCTCCAACGCCAGAAGCATTAAGTAAAGGTGGTGATCTTGCAGTTCCATAACCTCCTTTGCAAATCTCATTTGGTTCATTGATTGTTATCCATGTTTTTACCTAAAAGAATAAACATTAACACACAAATTCACCATTAGAAGAACAAACAATGCAAATCTTACCCTATCACCGAATAATTTAAACAATTCTTCTGCATAATCTAAGAATTGTTCAATGATAAGAGTATTGGAGAATCCACCGAATTTTTGTATACCGACAGGCATATCCCAGTGATACATTGTGACCATTGGTTCAATACCATTTGCCAGAAGTTTATCGATAACATCATTGTAGTAATCGATTCCTTTTTGATTTTTCGAATTTATGTAGCCAGTTGGAAAAATTCGTGTCCATGCAATAGAAAAACGGTAGTGATGTACCTTAAAAAAATTAAGAAAAACATGTTATTTATATCATTCAGTAAATAGAATGGAAGTCGGAGGTATTGATCAAAATAAGGATTTTAGGATAACAGAAGTTTTTGTTATATTAAAAAATAAATTAAAAATTAAGGATTTAAGGATAACATATAGCAGAAGTTTTTGTTAAATTTGATTAAAAGGGAAATTTTGGTTTTGAAAAGACTGCACTCAGAGATTGGTCCCCGTGAAATAGCTATAACTCCAGCCTACGAACTTGGTGGTAACACAAAAAAGTTGTTGTTGATCATTCAAAACCTTCAGGTGTATTTTCGTTTATGCTATTAATTGCCAGAATCTTCTTATCAAGGGGCACGGTAGTGCCTAGCCAAGTTCTCTAGCAACTTTGGCACTACACCCTTATTTACAGGAAACAACTCAGGCCATTTTCGCCCCCCTCTAACTTCCACACCAAAGATGCTAGAAATTTCAAACTCGGTACATTTGTTGAGCTGGTCAAAACCAAACTCCTCACAACGATGAGTAGTTTCTGAGATATAGGGCTTCAAAAATCGCAAAAACCTTAACTGACTCACTGACAGATCATCAAAATTATGGAGAACTTCCCGCTATCGTTGAAACTTGAAATTTTACACGGTGATAGTACTTGTGGTGTATACAAAGGTAAAAATCGAAAATTTGAGATTTTCAATTCAGGGGGTGTGTCATCCGCCCATTTCCCCTGAATTTTCATCAAATATTATAGAGCACTTCTGATTATCGTAGAATCTTGAAATTTGGTAGAATGGTAGAGCTGGTAGTTTATACAAAGGAAAAAATTTAAAGTGTGAGAATTTCAGCCAGGGGGGGGCGTAGCAACCGCCCATTTTCACTGAATTTTCATCAAATATAGAGATTTTCTATTCTATAGCCATACCTTGCAAAAAGTAGTGAAATCACAACAAAAACATTACTGTTAAAAAAAGAGCCAAGTTTATGTTGAAATTTTACTGGCACAAAAAGTACTGAGATGTAAAAGTGTAACAAGTTCTAAAGTTTCGGTTCAAATTCGTATCAATAAAATTTTGATTGTTTACTTGGCAATTTTTAAAGAAAAATTGTCAAGCGAACAATCAAAATTTTATTGATACGAATTTGAACCCAAACCTTAGAACTTGGTACTTTTTGTGCCAGCATATTTTCAACATAGGAGAACTTGGCTCTTTTTTTAACAGTAATGTTTTTATTGTGATTTAATTATACTGGAAGAATTTTGAAAAGCAGAAATTTGAAAGCCAGAACCTTCGTTGAAAAAGCTGAATTTTGAAAACCAAAATTTTGAAGTCAGAATTTTGTCTCACTTTGTTTACCAGTGTATTGAAATAAACGAAACGGATGAAAATTTGTTCTGCGTTGAAACTTTGTGAAGTTTTTTTTCAGTCAATGAGGTTGCGAACCCCAGTGATCTCCAACTAGTTTAATTTTAACCTTTAATAATAACTGCACTGCTTCGTTAGTGTACTTCGGAACATAATAGGAAACGTTTTAGTGGTTCAAAACTACCTGTATTCTATCGATATTTTATATGAAAAGATTGAAAAATAAGTCGCGTCGGGTTAACATAAAGATGGATACTTTAAAATTGGAGAATATTTTTTTTTATTTATTTGCAAACTTTTGAGCATTCCAATTCAAAATAAAACGCACTTTCATTTGAAAGCCAAAATTGAATAAACCACACAATTTCCGACAACTAAATGATAGACGGCTGACACTTACATTACTTTGATATGAATTTATCAACAATGAAAAACATGTTTCTCGGGATATCTTGACAACAAAATCTGATACGATTTTGATAATAAAACCTTGAATAACAATAGGGTAGAAGGGGGAGGATTTGCCAGGATTTAGGAAAATCGACTTAACGCAAAGTTTTTACGTTTCTTTTAATTTTTTTATATCTGATATTATTATTGACTTTATTATCTTCACTTAAATATTTTTTTCATCTTGATATATTAATTATTTCTATTTTTAATAATTTATTCAAAAAAATTAAAAGCGATGTGGCAAATCCTCCCCAGGTGGGAGGCTTTGCCACGGGGGTGGGGAGGGATTGCCAGTTACCTAAATATCAAAGTTAATACAAATAAAACCAATAATCATAAACAAAACTTCTTTTTAGCTGAAAATACGAAGAAGGGACTGATTTTAAAGGATTCTGCCATCCTCTTTTGAGGAAGCTTACTTCTGGCAAATGTACCCCATGGGGTGCATTTGCCAGAGCAAAACCTACCCAAAAACGAATGGCAAATGCACCCCACAAGCTAATCTTTCAAAAATTTACTTATAACTTTTTTATAAGTTAAACAGTAAAAAAATCGCTTCTACACAGCATAGTACACATAATTTTGAAAAGATATTTGTATCAAAAAGTAATTTAACACGACAAATCCCTATAATTTACGACGGTTATGTACCTTCATATTTTGGTTCTCAACATTAAAAAACTAACACAAGCGTCTAATTTATTTCGTGTCCAGCCAAAAGCTGTCAAACTTAGTGCAAAGTTTTCAATCATAAATGTGCAACAGAAAATGATTTTTCGGTATTAAATATTCTGTTGATTTGGAAAAAAACCTGGACTGGCAAAGGTACCCCACTGGCAAATGCTCCCCCTTCTACCCTACTCATTCTTAGTTACTGTCGTCATTTTAGGTGAACTTTAAACCATTTGATGTTTGTTGTGACAGGCAGAGAAAAAGTTTGACGAATACTCCACGAAAAGAGAAAAGACCATCTAAATTTTTGCATGTTTTTTTTTTTTTGGAAAGATGGCTTCCGCAGCGGAAATCCACTTTATTTAAGAAGAAAATGTTCTTATTGTCTTAAAAATAATAATTTAATATAAGGCGGAAGTCATCCTGGCAAAAAAAAACATGCCGAAGAATCCGCTTATTTTTAGGTGTTTTTTCTCCGTATCTGACTGACATAAAAAATTGTATATAAAAAATGTAGTATAAACTTTTTTGACTTACCCCTAAATCCTTCAAAGCTTTCAAATCCAAATCAAATAATCGATACGACTCCGCTGCACTATCACCATTCGTTCCATCTGTAATTCGTTCAGGATAATGGTGAGTGTAGTCATCCCAAATTGATGGTCCTTTACCATCTGCATTCCAACCACCTTCAATTTGATAAGCTGATGTTGCAACACCAAATTTAAAGTTTTTCGGAAAATATGGACTTCCTTTTGTAAGAATTGTACAATTATGAGTAGCGTCGACCGAATTTTGGCTGACAAACAGTCCAATGATAACAAAAATTAGTAACGACCACATTGTTTGATTGTTATTATAATTTTAACGTAAAGACTAAATTGAATCGATATTTATATCAAAATTTCAAACTGATAAATATAATGATGATGATAACTTTATTTTTGTAGAACGTTATCTCGATCTTGGGAAGTATTTTAATAAAAATTAGATTGATATCGGAATTTTGTGAAAAAGAAGATCGAACAGATTAGCACTTTGATTATAATTAAATGGTAAGTAGCTATAAATATTATATGGTAAAGTAGGAATTATGTCTTGGGAGGCTTCTTTAGTCATTAAATAAAGGGTAATGGTGGCAGCTCGTAATGTAAAGTCAATTGTAGAGGAACTGAAAAAAAATTTCAGCTAAATTTAAATGAATAACTAAAGAGCAGTTTATTGGTGAACTTCCAAAAAAATTCTTAGCCTGAGGAAAAAACAACTTAAAATTTACGAAAACCACGTTGATTCAACTATTTTTTGCGTTGAATACGATAATTTTAAAATCAAAGTAGAACATGGTTATTTTAAAGTGGTTTGCAGTTATAAAACATCCCTAAATCAAAGCTGTTTCAACTTTCAATTTAAAATTAAAAAAAAAAAAGAATTGAAGAACTGAAGTTCGAATACTTTATCAAGGTGCTATCTCACTGTTATTGGAAATTAGAGCGATAAAGTCCAACAAAAGCTAAAGTTCGACAAAAAATTAAAATTTTCTTACCTTGTTTGAATTTTAGAAAATGACGTTGATTAAATTTCTAGTCCTTAATGTTTCCTGAACGTGGTCATTGCCTATGGGTCGTATGCAAAAAAATGAACTCTTTTATCACTTTACAGAAGATTTTTGTTGTGTACGAACTCGATCATTTTTTTTTTCAAATTTTTATACCCATTTGACTGAACTAAAAGTGTTTCAAAACTTGTGTTTGATAGTGTTGTAGAAGGGGTGTGTCATTTCAAACAATACTCCGTAGTAGATTTTGTATCTCTATACATCGAGGTTTCCTATATCTACAATCTTCATAAATATAATCTTATACCTAAAAGAAAAATCAAACAATTTCTATCTTGCTAGTTGATTTGATAAGAAGATAATTTTATTATATTTTTTAATTAAATCTTTGATATTATATCTTTGATGCCGGGTACAAAGGGGTTAAGTCAAAAAAATCTATTTTCGGATTTTTATTGGACTTCAGTCAGTTTTTTTCTCTTTCGTTTGGTCCTATCGCCATAGCTCTAGCGTAGACTCTTTCTCCTTCCGTTAGAAATGATTCGGTACAAAGGGTTTAAGTCAATTTTTTTTAAATTGTATGGTACTAAGCGCGTAAGTTGACTTAACTCCTTTGTTTTTGCATTCATTTTTAATTTTTAAATTAAAAAAAATTGATCCTAAAGCGTTAAGTCAAGAGGAAGAAAAAAAAACGAAAAGCGATTTTCTACAGTATTGTGTTACCTATTTCAAAAAGAATTTTCACATTTGGTAATTTGGCTCTAAAGTGTTAAGTCAACACAATTTTTTTTTTAAACGGTCATTTTCTGGTCAACAAATGATGATGTTTCTGCATCATTTCTTTTTAAAAATAATAATATTCAGATTTACAAACAAAAATTGAAACTTCAATTTCATTTTCCACAAAACTACATTTTCTGACTTTACACCTTTGTGCGGTGCCAAAGATATGTGCTCTTAATTACACAGCCACACAAAAAAAAAATAAAAGTTCTGACCTGGGGTTGCGACTAGGTTTTTCATATAGTTTTTGGGTCGCTGAAACCGAATCCGGATTCCGTTTTGCCCCATCACGTCAGGTTTTCGAGGTAACCTCAAAAAATGTCACGAGAAAAATTTTTTTTCATTGATCTGGATGTGCGAATATGTTAAACATATAGTTTTTGGATCGCTGAATCCAGATTCGAAGTCAATTTTTCCCTATCACTTCAGGTTTCTGAGATATCCTAAAAAAATGTCAAAACAAAAATACAAAAGTTCTTATCTGGGGTTGCGACAAGGTTTTCATATAATTTTTGGGTCGCTAAAACCGAATCTGAAGTCTATTTTTCAACTAACGTGTCATAAGGCCTAGACTTGAAAAAGCTCTTTTTTCCACTTGCTTAAGTTCTTAGTGGATAAGTGATAAATGTGATCTCTTATTCTCTTTTGATACTGAATTTTATAAACAAAGGGAACTGCCCACTTGTGGTCTGAGTTGTGAACGAGTTTTGTACCAAACTTGTGGGAGTTAAGATATTTGAAGTTGCTGATCTATCTTAAAATAAAGATTGATAAGAAACTAGTCTTATAATAGGTACATGTTAAGAAGAAATCGTCAATATGGCTCATTTGTTTTGTTTCTTTTGTTAACAACAATAATCGTATCTACTTGCGGTTCCAAATGGACACGTTTTTGCCAAAGATCTAAGATCTTGTATCTTCTATATTTCTTTTAGAGTATTGAAGTATTATCGAGCCATAATACCCGAACTTACCCTAATATTTTTCAGAATAATGTACATAGTTAATCTTGTTTCAATACTAAGATAATGATACGTATATCAAGTTAAAGAGCTTTGTGTTCTCAGTAATTGACTGCAGTTCTCGTGAATTTATTCAGAAGAAGGAATAATGGAAATTAGCCAAAAGAGTATATTGAAACACGAATTCTGCCACATTGATACTTTTTTAAACAAGTTCAAACTATTTTCGTAAGACTTGCTCAATAGTTATATTTAGAACACACGAAACTTCCCTCAACAACATCAATAGGGAAATGGCATTTTATGAAGCAACGAATGTTGCTTCTACTTAAACTGCCTGAAACCAGACTACCACGAATGATTTTAAAAGTATATTAACCAGTAAAAAATGTATTAGGCAAAAGAATAATGAATAAGGAATAGATTTTTACTGAAGATGTGGTAATGATTCGTCTTTCACCATTCTGTTAACAATATTAAAAGAACGTCAATGGGAAGAGTGATAGCAACTTATACCATGCCAAAAACTTTCAACGACCTGAATCTACAGGACATGGAAAGCTTAATTGTGAAAACTAGATGAGTTCTTGTCAATGTTAATGCAATAGCCTTTAAAAAGAGAAAAAACTGGAATACATTTTACGTATCAACTTAAGAAATACTTCTTTTGGAAAAGAAAAGACTTTCATATATATATAAAAATTTTTTTTATTGAACTCTGATTAAAATTTTACAATATTGAATATTAATTCAAACTTTATGATGAAGTGATTTTGTTTCAATCACTTTTTTGTAATAATATGCTGATTTCTTGGGTGTACGTTCTTTGTTCGGACTTGTCATGTTAACTGCATAGAAACCAAACTTTTCCCTGCGAAAGAATAGAAGTAAAAAAATAATAGATCATGCAATAGTCTTTTTAGTATTTTTATTTTAAATAAAATATAACTCACGTATATCCTTTTAGATATTCAAAGGAGTCCATCAAACTCCATGGGGCATAAGAAGTAACATTACAGCCATCATTAATAGCATTCACTACAGCTTGCAAATGATTCTGAAAAATAAAACAAAACGCAGTTTTGTATTTTGTTCTTTTTCGTAAAATACCAATAATTTAGTATTTACCCTATGATACTCAATACGCATATAATCATCATTTCCACCAGCATCTGACCAACCGTTTTCTAAAATCTTTACCTCTACATTGTCATATGTATCTCGAATGTATCTTTGTGATAAATAAACAAAATTTTATACTTGTAGCTTGAATAATAGTTTCTGCTTGAAATCTTACTTTAAAAGAGCTTCCAATCCCTGGGGAACAAATTGCAGCCAATTTGATTTTGCTTGCGGACAATGTGTAAAAGTACCAACCACAAAGTTTGAATCTCTCTCATATGATGGGTTATCACCAATTGGTTCAGTTGAGCTTTCAATTGGCCATGCCGTATAATAGTTTAGTGCCAGAAAGTCAAAAGAACCTTTTATGACTGATGTCCAATATTTACCAAGACTTGGAAGACGAGACTTTTTTCTGCCCTCTGCCAGGCTGTTCTTTTCAATATCTTTCAGTACAATTGGTGGAAAATCACCAGATTTACTAAAAATAGGGTGTGCCAGTATTCCAAACTAAAAGTATAGATATTTATAAATAAAAACATTTCGAAATTTGCATTGAAAATATCTACTTCATAATCCATTGCACGAGCAACTTCATCCGTACTATTCGTTTTAGAGTACATATAGTTAACATTACAAGGGAGACTAAGTCGTCCACGTTGTTTTTCATAGAACTTCTCTCGATACATGCGATAAGTTGCACCATGTGCTTTAAGTACATTAGTAAAACATATATATTCCCCAACGCCTTTAGCTCTAATTAAAGGTGGGCCCAATGCCATTGAATAACCTGATTTACAAAGCTGATTTGGTTCATTGATTGTTAACCATGTTTTGACCTTTTAAACAAATATATATAATATTAGCACAAAAATGAAAAAAAGACCAAACAATGCAAATCTTACCCTATCACCGAATAGATTAAATAATTCTTCTGCATAGTCCAAGAATTGTTCAACGATGAGGGAATTAGCAAATCCACCGAACTTTTGTATATCGACGGGCATTTCCCAGTGAAACATTGTGACGATTGGTTCAATGCCATTTGCTAGAAGTTTATCGATAACATCGTTGTAGTAATCGATTCCTTTTTGGTTTCTCAAATGAACGGAACCATTTGGAAAAATTCGTGGCCATGCAATGGAAAAACGATAATGGTCAACCTTAAAAATGAAGAAACAGTATTTAGATATCATTTAAAGAATGCTTATGGAAGTTGTTAAATATATCGAGATGAGCAAATCCTGATAGGGTTACCGCTAGCCAGCAAAAAATGAAATCAAAAACAGTGAAAGATTACAAAAACATTCTTAGATTTCTCTCAAAAAGAAAAAAAAAATGTTTACGACTTACCCCTAAATCCTTCAAAGCTTTCAAATCCAAATCGAATAATCGATACGACTCTACTGAATCATCAGCATTTGATCCGTCTATAATTGCATCAGGATTATTGTGCATGTATTCATCCCAAATTGAAGGTCCTTTACCATCAGCATTCCAACCGCCTTCAATTTGAAAAGCTGATGATGCAACACCAAATTTAAAGTTTTTCGGAAATTTTGGATTTCCCTTTGGAAGAACTGTACAATTGAGAGCGTTGACTGAATTGTTTGACCCAAGGAGTCCAATGATAACGAAAAGTAGTAACGACCACATTGTTTGACTTTTTTAGCTTGAAAACGAAATTGACTCGGTATTTATATAAAATTGCAAACTTTGTTGGATTGAAAAAAAAAAAAAAATTGAAAGCGGAATTTTGAACGGAAATACATCAGCAATTATTTTATTAAAGATCGGTGTGATTTGTTTTGATTTAAAACATTGATAATAACGTATGGAACAATACTACGGTTTCTGTATTTATCTCTCCATCGAGGTTTTGTATCTTCAATCTTCATAGCTACTTGATCTGAAACAAAATTATCAATTTCCAACAAAATTTATTTTTGCTAATTCATTTGATTTGAAGATAATTTAATATATATGTTTCCAAGTAAATCTCTTAATATCTGTCTTTTATTGTCTTAAATAACATTTAATTGCCAACTTATCAAATATTATGAGAAGATGAATACGAAGTAAACCACAGATAATCTTTGTCACAAATGTTAAGATAAATTTCAAGTGGATCTCTGATTCGTCGTGCAGAATTGATAATAGCAATGGAACCGATTATTATTGCTTTGTCAGCACATTTGAACACTTCAAAGGAACTTGAGATATTCTGGCAGCCTTTGTTGACTGCAGTAATTTTCTAAAGAATATGCAATTCTCAATGCAGTTTTGTCAAAGGATAATCGACTTGAGATATGCAATAATTGCATTTTTGAGTAGCATAAATGATAATGATCTTAAGTCAGCTGGTCACTTTTTTGAACTTACCAAAAGCCATTGGTCTCGTGAATCATACCAAAATCGAATAGTGCTAACTTTAGTGACATCAATTGAAGCATTATTAAGTGATTAAGTCATTACATCGATTTGTAAGCAAATATGTATGATTTCTAATCAAACTACATTTCCAAATCTCCGTCTGAACAAGTTATACACTGCCGGTCAATAGAATAGGTTCACCCTATAAACGATAAAGAATTGAATTTTTGCGCCTACAAAAACCGAAAAAAAACCTTTTTAATGATTCATATTCAAGGATATCTTTTTTTCTGACTTATTTATAAAAATAAAGCTGACTCGAAACTATTAAAAACGAAAAATGAATACAATTTATTGCATGCTCCCAAAAAAGACCTTTTTTCATCGGTCAATAGAATAGGTTCACCTGTCTTGGGAAAATGAGACGAAAACACTAAATTGTTGATGTAAAATGGTTTAGTATGGATTTTATTTAACTGAATTTATATTGAAAAAAACAAAAACATTTTAATTAACAACTAACTCAAAAACTCCATTCCTTGAACCCTAACATACTTAAATGGGTGAACATTTCCCTTTACAATAGTTTTTCAACTACCTCTTTCTGATTTATAGTTAGGAAAAAAGACATGCTTTGAAACTACATTCTCGAAAATGTTTTTGAAAAGCTTTTTTTAAGAGAAAAAAGCTCTTCCTTGCCGTTTAAAAGGTGAACCCATTCTATTGACCAGAAGTGTATGATTTTTGCTAAAATATTTATGTTCTTTAAGATTTCATACTTAAAAGTCAAACTGCTCTTTGTTCTTTGTAAATTCACTGCTCTTTTTCAGAAAATGTTCTCAAGTTTAACTTGAAATACTTGCCATTGTTTTAGTGCAGGCACTGAAAGAGATAGGTATATCTTATAAAAAGGTTGGAAATGGTTACTTTTTTTTTTATTTATTCTGTATTTCATATTTTCAATCATATTTCAAATCAGGAAGAGCAGTATAAGAATATCGTCGGAAAAACGGCCGTCAAATTACTAAGCTCACAATGTTAGAGCTGTCAAATGAAAGATATTTGATAGAAAAAATGAAAAAATAGGGTTACCATTTTTAAAATGGGAACTTCTATTTGGCAATCCTATTTTAAAGGAAAAAATGGCATATAACATAATCCTTATAGTATAAACAAATAAGAACTTTTTGTAACGTCAAACAAAAGCGTAAACAGTGAAAAAAATTAATAAAATAATATAAAGAATGTAGGCCTACAAATATGGCAACCCTATATCAAATTAAAAAAACACATCAAAAAATCTTTTTTTAACAACAGATTGTATGCAATAAAAGGCTAAACTATACACCAATCTTTTGCTGACAAAAATTCGGGCAAATACTCCTTTAACTCTTTCAAAATACAAACATTTTTGCTAAACAAATATTTTTTCTGTGTTTCTTACCATTTGTGTAGGGCTGCCGAGTATTTCCCCCTATTTTTGAGGTGGCACCCGATATTTTTAAGATAGAAAAGAATGTCAATAAAAGTTGGTACTCTTTTGTTAAAAAAAAGATTTTTTGATTTGCTATTTTTTTTTTTTTTTGTTTTGTCTCTAATTTGAAAAGGCTGCCATATTTGTAGGCCTACATTCTTTATATTATTATATTAATTTTTTTTCACTATTTAGGTACGCTTTTGCTTGACGTTTCAAAAATGTTCTTATTTGATCATATTACAAAAATTTGTTATATGCTATTTTTTTTTTTAAAGCGGTAATCCTATTTTTTCATTTTTTCTATCAACTTATCTTTCACTTGACACCAATTTGAATGAACCTCTTACCTTGTGAGCTTAGTAACTCGACGGCCGTTTCTCCGATTATTGCCTATCCTTACAATACTGTGCATTTATATCTATAACTTTTTTCGCACAGCGAATTGAAGTTTTTCGCCATACAAACAATTGATCTACCCAAAACACCTTTTTTATGACACATGACTCATCGTTTCTGATCTCAGGGCCAAAATTTACTGAATTTTATTTTATTTATTTTTATTTTTTATTATTTCTATTTAGTTTTATGTCCTTTTTTGGCCATTCCACTGCTTTTTCTGTTTTTATGAAATTAGAATTATTTTAATTGGAAAAGAACACATTTTGTTACCTTCACGGTGCCCGGCCAACATTCTACCAACAAGTAGACTATGCTCGAACATTAAAGATGAGTGGAAAATAGGGAGCTAATACATTGATACAACACATTGAAATGCAATGTTTTTTTCGAACACATTAAAAATATTGCATACTTGGAGGATAAAAGCATGGCACTCACAAAAGAAAAAAACATTGCATACTTACAGACATTTTTTGGAACAGGCCTTTTAGAGGCCTTCGTCACTTGAAAATACAACGCTTCCTTAGAACGGTTCAAACTGGTCTTAAAAAGGCCTTCTTTAACTGAACTTAACAACTCTTAAAACTTTTAGGAAGCCTTAAAATGGTTTACTTGCATAAACAAGCCTTAAACTAAACATATACAAACTATAGCCTGTCGAATCGAATACAAAAAAATGGACCTAAAGCAAGCCAAATTGTTATGATTTCTCGCTCATAAACGTCATTTCAACTACAACTCTGTTCATTTAATTGCAAAATCATTTTTAAAGCGGCATTTTGCTATCGACTAGATATAAAGAAAACAAACTTGTAATTCATTATTCCAGCACATAAGCTGAATTCTGAATTTGTCCCTAGTCTAAAAGGCTAAGAGGACGTTTTGTATCTTTTGACTGCGAACAGTCAACTGCACCTATTTTACTATTAAAAGACAAGTTTAGACGTAATTATTAATATTTCCTTTGTAAAAGAAAAGACTTTCATTTATAAGCATGAATCATCAATAAAAATAAATTTATTTTTATTGAAATTTGATTAAGTTTAACAATATTTAAACTTTATGATTAAGTTTTCTTGTTTTAATGACCTTCTTGTAATAGCGGGCCGATTTCTTCGGTGTACGTTCTTTATTTGGACTTGTCATGTTCACAGCATAGAAACCAAATTTATCTCTGAAAAAGATAAAATTTGGTTAAAACAAAAATACTTTTTAGTTTTTTTGTCAATAAAATTCAACTCACGCATATCCATTTAGAAATTCAAAAGAATCCACCAAACTCCATGGGGCATAAGAAGTAACATTACAACCATCATTAATAGCATTCAAAACAGCTTGCAAATGATTCTGAAATATATAAAAATATTCAATATTTTGTTCTTTTTTAAGAATGCTAATAATTTTGTAGTTTACTTTAACATATTCAATACGCATGTAATCATCAAGTCCACCAGAATCTGACCAACCGTTTTCAGTCATCTTGACTTCTATATTGTCATATTTATCTCGGATGTACTTTAAAAGAGCTTCCAATCCTTCGGGAACAAAACGAAGATAAGTTGAAGCTTGTGGGCAATTTTCAAAAGCATGAGGCGTAGACGTTAAGTTGTTATCTCTGTCAAATGATGGGATTGCACCAACTGGCCCAGTTGGACGTTCAATTTGCCCAGCCGTGTAATAGTTTAGTGCCAGAAAGTCCGCTGAACCTTGAATAATAGCTGTCCAATATTTACCAAGACTTGGAAGACGAGACCTTTTAAAGCCCTCTTCTTGACTGTTCTTTGCAATATCGTGCAGTACAATTGGAGGTAAATCACCAGATTTGCTTAAAATAGGGTGCGCTATTATTCCGAACTAACAAAAAAAATTATAAATTTTAAGGAACTATGAGTGTTAAAAAAAACCTACTTCAAAATCCATTCCACGATTAGTAACATCCGAATCGTTGGAGAACATATAGTTTACATTACAAGGGATTCCAATTTTTCCACGTTGTTTTTCAGCAAACTTCTCTTGATACATGCGATAAGTTGCACCGTGGGCCTTAAGTAAATTAGTATAGCACAAATATTCCCCAATACCTGGAGCAACAATCATAGGTGGTACTCTGGCATTGCCAAAACCAAATTTACACATCTCATTTGGTTCATTGATTGTTAACCATGTTTTGACCTTTTTAAAACAGAACAAATGCAACTTTACTATAAAAAAAAAGTACCAAACAATGCTAATCTTACCCTATCACCAAATAAACTAAACAATTGTTCTGCATAATCTACGAAATGATCAACGATGAAAGAATTAGAGAATCCACCAAACTTTTGCATATTGACAGGCAATTCCCAGTGGAAAATGGTGACGACAGGTTCAATGCCATTTGCTAGAAGTTTATCGATAACGCTATTGTAGTAATCGATTCCTTTTTGATTTTTTGAATTGACGTAGCCAGTTGGAAAGATTCGTGGCCATGCAATGGAAAATCGATAATGGTCAACCTTAAAAGAAAAAAAAAATTATTTTACTTAGTTAAAAAATAATAGAAATGAAAATGAATAAAACTTATTTCGGATCTGCACTTAAAATGATAGGTCTCTTAATAGACCATGCGTACAGCCAAATATTTACACTAGTTTACTAAATAATTTAAATTTTATGGACACCAAGTGCCGTTATACTTTTCGTATAGATTTGAGCCCAGAAAACTCGAAAATCTCATCTAAAATAAATTTTTATGGATAGGTTTTCGAGATATAATTTTTAGAACTTTTTTTTTGTTTTTGATGTTTTTACTAAATAGTCTATTTTTTCCTTTGAGCATTTATAGATATTGAACATGAAACGGAGAAAAGAAGATACTTTATTTTTCAACAAATTTTGAATACGGCTAAAATTGGATAAAATATGGACTTTCAAAATACACTGTTTTTGGTTGTTTCGAGCCATTAGAAATAACCTATTCAACTTCTTAAAGGGCCCAACCCATAGAACCCCTCGCAATCGTTACGTTGATTCTACTGACAGATCGATAAAATACACAAGTTCTTATGAAAACCGGGAGAAGTGACCCATTAACTGCATCCATCAAGTCCGTCATGTATTTGTGTCGGTTCCCTTAAGAACTTTTGTACTTTATCGAATTGTGAGTAAAATCAAACAACATTTGAAATCAAATTGCCCTCCAAAACAAGTATCTTGATATATCAAGATGCATTTTTAGAAAACAAATTTTCAAAACCGTTAGAGCCGTTTTTTAAAATACTTATTTTTTATAAATATAATTTTTTGAAAAAAAAGTTTTAAAATAAAATTGGTATGCCGTTTTGTAGAAATCACTAATCAACAGCTAAAATTAAAAAAAAATCACTGTCGCGTTTTCGAAAAAATTTTTTTTTAATCTAAAAATTAGTTTGTAGCCATGAATAGAGCTTTGTTTGGAGAATTTTTTTAAATGCATTTTTTCGGCTATGCGTTTTTTGAATTTTTTTCGAAATAAATTTTTTTACATGGATAGCTTTGGAATGCAAAAAAAAGTCACGAAAAACCTTATAAGAAAACACTTATTAAAAGTAAATTTTTGGGACTTACCCCTAATTCCTTTAGCGCTTTCAAATCCGAATCGAATAATCGATATGATTCTACTGAATCATCAGCATTTGATCCGTCTTTAACTAGGTCAGGGTGCTCGTGTAAGTATTCATCCCAAATTGATGGTCCTTTGCCATCTACATTCCAAGCACCTTCAACCTGATAAGCTGATGATGCAGCACCAAATTTAAAGGTTTTTGGAAACTTTGAACTTCCTTTTGGACGAACTGTACAATTGAGTGCGTCAACAGATATTTCCGACCCAATGAGTCCAATAATAACGAAAAGTAGTAACGACCACATTTTTTGATCTATTAATATTGAAGACGAATTTGGCACAGTATTTATATCAAATTTAGAATTTTGATGGGTAAATAAATAATTGAATGATTAGTACATTTCAAAGATAACGAGACATATCAGTTGGCAAAAGTTGATAGGGGGATTTTTAAGCAATTATTTTAGTGAAGATCATCGTGATTTGGGCTTTGATGAAGATAATTAATTAATAAGTTTTTGAAGGCTTTTTAAGTGGCTTAGAATATAATGAAATAGTTGATTAGAAATTTTCTGGTTTGAAAATTTGATAATAACATGTAGGGTAGGAAACGTGTGTGTCATTTCGAAGAATACAACGCTATCTGTGTTTATCTTTACATCGAGGTTTCTTATATTTTCAATAATCATACTTAATTTCAGGGCTAGATTTAGAAGAAGGGAGCCAGGTAGGGTTCGAACCTCGGTCATGAAATTTGTGAAAAAAGTGGATTTAATGCAATGGGCCAGTGTTGCCAGAGAATTTTAGAGGCAAGGAGCCGAATTTTAGAAGTCTTGGAGCCAAAAATCGCCAATTTCAAAAATTGTTCATAAAAACTCATAATAATGTATTTTGTACCATTTTTTTATTTTTTTCATCATTTTGGCAGGTTCAGAAACGTTAGGGACTTAATATTTAGGTAATTTCGCGGTCTCTAATTAGTCAACTGTCAAAAAAAATCCTTCCAATTTAGGTAATTTTATTGGAAAGCTAAATGGAAAGTCAGGCAAGCAATTTTTCCGTAAACATTTAGGAAAGTTTTTTTTGTCAACATGACAGCTGATTGTTTTTAATTATAGAACTTCGTTAACAGAATTAAATTTATTTGTGTGAAAAACGAGTAAAATGTGCATTATCGGTTATAATTAATGTTATTTATTTATTAAAATGAAGTGAAATTTGGTGTCTGCCCCATGCGATCTATAAATTGTTAAGTAGATTTCGAAATTTAATAGCTGCGTTCCTTTGGAAATATTTATCTACTTTTTAGTACTTAAAGCTGCTTTGAACTACTTTTTCAATATAGCAAGAGTATTTCAAAGTAGTTTTAAGTACTAAAAAGTAGATAAATATTTCCAAAGGAACGCAGCTAATAACATCACATCCAAACTAATTTAGAGAATTTACTCAAATTTACGTTCAGAAAATGACGTTGCCTAAATATCTAGTCCCTAATATTTCCTGAACGTGCCCATTGTGGAAAAGTGGAAACAAAATATGAGGCGTTCAGAATAATAATGGGTCAAGTCAATTTGAAATTTGTGCATTATTCTGAACTTTGAGAAGCTTTTTCTCAGAAACTAAAGGAACTTTTGAAATAAATGTTTCACAGATAGATAGCTCCAAAATGTCTTTCTTTTATTTTATTTGACATAAAACGAAACCCTTAATTTTTAACACCTTAAAACATCCAACCTAAAGAGAAGTGGACTTGACCCATTATAATTCTGAACGCCTCATACCTATATGAATGAAAATGGAAGTAGGTTAGGTACCTTTTCACAATTCACAATTGCGCTTTTCAGCAAGACGTCAGATTCTACTTCGAAAAAGTTTGGTTCTACTTCGAAGACTTTTAAGGCGTGATCATAATAAACAAGTTCTTTTATTATAAAAGTTTTTAATTTTGAAGGAGCCAAAAATCGCCAAATTGAAAACTTAAGGAGCCAAATTTTGATAAATCGGAGATCAGAATTTAAAGGAGCTGGAGAAAACTTGAAGGAGCCGGCTTTGCTATAAATAGCCGGTCCTGGCAACACTGCAATGGGCCAATTTAATTGTTTTATAAACCTCATTAATGCAAGTGGTGGTTCATTATTGTGTTTGCGATTACATAATAAATACAATTTAAAATCCAATTCGGTTAATTAGGTTAGTTTAGGTAAACATTTTTCTGTGTGGAAAAAATGGAGTAGGTATATCGCGAAATGTGGGGCATTTCTTAAATTACCATTAAGCCTTTTCACCAGCTAGTTTTGTACTGTTATAAGGTATTCTGCAACTTTTTTCTTGAGAAGCTCCAAACGATATTTTCTATGGAATTCTATGTTTGGAAAATTGATAACAAACTCAAAATTAAAATTGAACCATGTTTAAAAAGTGTGTTCTAAATAATGAAGGCGCTTATTGTACCAAAAAGAAAAAAAATACAAAATTTAAAAAAAAATTCATTTTACATACCTAAAAATGTTATGGGCATATGTATGTTGTAGATACTTTCGTTACCTTTTTACCCTTTATAACTTGTTAAGCCTGCACGATATCAATGTCGATTTTTCACATCTTCATTAAAACGCCATAATCAAAGTGTACATAGCCCGCAGATAAAACCTAATAGTTTCTTTCGATTGAAATTATTTAATTTTTGTATAAACAACGTGGAATTGTTTTTATTTTCAACCGAAAAAAATATTTAAAAACAAAAACTACACCACATTTGAACGCTTTTATTTCCTCTTCCTCATATTTCTGAAGTGCGGACAGTTTTTTTTATCTGGAAAGAAAACTCGACTAAACCGAGAAAACCTGGTAAATTCACATTTAATTTGCTACAATTTTGAACATAAAAAAAAATAATCATTTTTTAAAAAAGATTGTTACGGAAAAAGTGGGCCCTCCAATTTTTTGCTGCCCCGGGGCATTAATATCCTTAAATCCAACCCTGCTAAGTCTGAAACCACAACTAAGGAATTTCCATGATATATATTTTTGCTTATTCATTTGTTTAGGAGATAATTTTTGATAATTTTTTTTTATTCAATTAAATCCCTGATTATCTATCTATCTCTGACTGTCATTATTCATAAATAACACTCAATTACTTTTTATATTAAACAATGTATGAAATCATTGAAACCCTGTCTTTGTCACCACAAATCTTATAATAAATTTGAAGTAGATCTTTAATTGCTTAAACTTACTATCAATTAGATCAAAATGTTGTTATGAATGAAATCAATTTATGTTGATGGTCTACAAAATTGATAATACCAGTTAAACCAAACATTGTTTTGCTTTGTCAGCATACTTCAAGAGTTTTGTTTTGACAGTAAAACAACGGTGAGTAAGAGAACGAGTGTATCGTTTTTTAAGCAAAAAAGATTAGCTATTGTCCTCAGACAGGTGTACCGTAGGGATCTGTACTAGGACCTATCATGTTTCAAATTTTCAATGTCGAACAGAAAATTGAAGTTCTGAAAGCACTCAAAACATTTAAAGATTTTACTGATTTTACAGCTCAAGGTAGTGCTGAACTTAAAGATTTAGTAACAAATTGGAGAAGATCATTGACGACAGTGGAATACTTAAAAGTTCGATTCGATATTGACGTTGGCGATTGTGATTTTGAATTTGGTATCGCTGGTTTTAAATATGCTCTCAGTTTTTTTTTTTTTTTGACGTGATAACGTCTTATAAATCGATGAACCATGGCAGCCACCACAAAAAAGTGACGCTATTTTCTAACTCTCGCACTTTCGCAGTGCGGCAAAAAATTTCAATTAAAAATTAAAAATAAACTATTAGGGATACAAAAATCTTCTATAGCTTATTTGAAAGATAATAACCTAAAGCTTAATCCAAATAAAGGATTTTTAAAAATTCCGTTATTTAATAGGGTAAACAGGGGTAAAACGGAAACATAAAATTTGGGCTAAAATCTAAACGCGAAGTCGTAGAGAATTGATTTTTTTTGCTATAGATAGATGAGATTAACTTTAGAATAACTACATTTAAGGAAAAATTCTAAAAAAATTTTGAAACTAAGCTATAACGTTTTGTTTGAACGTTATATACGTGTTGGGGCTATGACAAAATGATGATTTTGGGTAAAGCAAATTTTTTTGAAATTCTAAAGATGCCAGGTGAAAGATGAGGAAAACAAAAATTAGGCGTCTGATACGGATTTTTTTTCCAACACTCTGCGTTTCGAAATATGAATTTTTGAAAAACACCTTGTTTTTTAGGGGTATTTTTGGGTAATTTGTGGTTTTTAGCTTTTTTTTTAGCGTTCAAAAAATATCAAACTTACAGAACATATGCATACATGTACAAAAACTTGGAATCGTTTAGTGAGTTTTGACTGAATAACGGAATAAACAAGTTTTTAAAAAACACGTTTTTTTACCGTTTTTAACCGATTTTCATAGTTTTTTATTTTTATCTTTTTTTCTTTAATAGATACAGGAACAAAGTATATGGAGTAATGATAGACCATGACTACGACTATATGTGTGCGAAGTTTCAATCATTTTCGTAAACACAATTTTGAGATAAAGGTAAAATAAAATTTTAGAATTCAACACGTTATAACTTTTGACCAAGAGCTGATTGAAATTGTATTAAACTTTTATGAGCATCCTGATACAATTACCTTTCATTTGGTATATCACACATAACGGTAGACTAACTACAAGCTACACAATGTTAAATCAAGAATCTTGCGAAAAACCTCAAAACACCAGTGGAGATCTGTTGCCCCCCGAACAGCCACCAGTGTGGGAAGTACCGTAATCTCAGTCTGGAAATTCGACATGGTTGACTTTAAAAAGTTCTAACTTGTCTTGTAGGTGAAATAATATGCTTTCACATGGTATATATTTTGTATAGGTTGTCAAACAAAAAAATTGATTCCATAGCCTGAGAACATAAAAATAAATGTTTTTTTTTGCTTTTTTTAATGAATTTTGATCGAGTTCAAAAAATTCTAGCTCTTTTTGTAGATGTCTCATTAGGGTGTCCGTTATTTCCCAAAGTGACGTTTTCGGGGGTGACACCCCCCAGATCGAAAGTTTAAGCCCTAAATACGGGGAATTTAGCAAAAAAAATTTTTTTGGGGGTCATTAACCCGTGCCTCTAAGGTCATACTTTCCCCATACAAATTTGTATGGGAAATTTTTAACTCATACATAAAATTTTTTTTCTCTCGAGTTAAATCATCTATTTTTAAAATGTTTGTTGATTCTGGTTGGAAAATAGTTCCTTTAAAAGATTACATTCAAAATTTCCCGTTAAAAATTTTTTTTATATTTTTTTATTTCGGTTTTTGAAATTATTAGCTGTTTTCGTAGTTTTTGCTTTCACCTATCACACAATTTTAAATGCAGTTTTATTGGTTTTTAATTCTTTTCAAATATTGCATTAAAAAATTTGTGAATAAATCAAAAATTTCAATTTTTTGAAAATTTTTTTGGAAATTTTTGCCGTTTTTATAATAAAAAAATATTATTAAATACTTTACCCTTTCTTGTTTGCAACTTTTTTGATGTAATTTTTTAGGTGAATAATTTTTAAACAAAATTCAATAAAAATATTGTAAACATATCTTTTGTAGTTCGAGAAAAATAAATTTAAACGTATAAAAACGGCAAAAATTTCAAAAAAAATAAAAAAAAATTAAAATTTTTGATTTGCACAAATTTTTGAATGCAATATTTGAAAAGAATTAAAAACCAATAAAACTGCATTTAAAATTATGTGATAGGTGAAAGCAAAAACTACGAAAACAGCTAATAATTTCAAAAACCGAAATAAAATATAAAAAAAATTTTTAACGGGAAATTTTGAATGTAATCTTTTAAAGGAACTATTTTCCAACCAGAATCAACAAACATTTTAAAAATAGATGATTTAACTCGAGAGAAAAAAAATTTTATGTATGAGTTAAAAATTTCCCATACAAATTTGTATGAGGAAAGTATGACCTTAGAGGCACGGGTTAATGACCCCCAAAAATTTTTTTTTTGCTAAATTCCCCGTATTTAGGCCCTAAACTTTCGATCTGGGGGGTGTCACCCCCGAAAACATCACTTTGGGAAATAACGGACACCCTAATGTCTCATAGACCTGATCGATATATATATTTTGAGCTAAGACAATAAGCTTTCAGATGGTATCAAATTTTTTATAAGTTTTTAGGGAAAAAAATGGAATTAATGACGTGAGAAGATAAAAATTCATGTTTTCTTTGATTTTTTTGATGAAAATGATTGTTTTCAATAAATTATTTTTATACTTTTTGCGCATTGTAAAAATTTAAAAATGGTTTTATTCTTAAGAAATACTTGGCTTTTAAATTGCATAATTTTTTTTGTAAGCTTTTAAAATAGAAAAAATTAATATAATGAGAAAATAATTTTTAGCTTTTTCTTGTAAATTATGATTGTTTGAAAAAAGTAAACGCTTCAATTGACTCATTTTAAACACAAGCACACAACCTGTTTTCTGACAACGTTATCACGTAAAATCATCGTACGTAAACCGGCTTTACAGACAACCTCTTTTTTCTAGCAGTTTTAGTTTGGGTGATTATGTACCTACACTCAGAGAACAAAATAGTTAATATCGGGATAACTATTAATATAGTTAAAAAATAGTTATTTTTGACTATTTTAATAGTCAATCGAAGTACTCATATTCTCCAAATTAATTATATTAAATAGTCAATTTTAATATTAAAATAATTATATGTGACTATTTAAATAATCAATAATAACTATTTAAGTTGTCAATAATGGCTTTTTAAAATATTTATCCTAGTTTTAACTATTAAAACAGTTATTTTTTTTTATCAGTGTAATAGAGAAAGCATAAAATCGATTATTGCAACCTTATAGCGTTAATATCTCAAAAACGCAAGCTGATACACAAATCGGGTTTGAGTTCAGCAAACTCAAAACATCTAGAAAAATATTGCTTTGTTCTCAAAACGAAGCCACTGTACGCTAGAGAAATGCTTTAAAAGTATAAAGAAAAAAAAATCGATTATCGAGATTTTATAACGGGAATATCTCCAAAACGCGAGTTAATAGAAAAATTCTGATTTTTCCAGTTTAACACACTCTCATCATCTAGAAACGTATTGCTTTGTTTTTGAAATAAAACTTAAAAAGTACATAGTAAAAAATCGATTATCGAGAAGCGCGAGCTGATACAAAAAGTCTGATTTCAGATTAGTGCTCAATACTATCAAAACATTTTAAAAACTACTGTTTTGCTCCTGAAAAGAACAGTGTTAGCTGCAAAATTCTTATTAAGTTAGTAAAAATTCTATTATTGAGGTTTTGTAACGGGAATATCTCAAAAACGCGAGCTGATAGAACATTTTTGACTTCGGATTCGAAATCAGCACACCAAAAAATTTCGGGAAAGTTTATATATTGGAATACTGTTTTTTGTGCACTGGGAATTTTGCATTTGCGAAAAATTCAGAAAGGAACATTTACATATATTCCTGAAAATTGTCAAGGTTTAAATTTGTTTGTAATTAGGTGGCCTAGTTAACTACCTACAATTTTCTGCCAATAGAACTCCTATAAAAACCCTAAAACGTATGTCGGAAGTCCATTCCAGAAAATGCTCTATGACCTAAAACTGCCATCAATTCAGCTACAAAAGAGAAAGAGTTTACCTAACCATGATGCTGTGGTCAGCTTGAAAATGTTAACTAAACATAAATTTGCGTGTTTGTTTGTAATAATAATAATTTCGCACTTTAATACGACTCTGTAGTAGGTTAGTCCGTTAAATAGATTCCATAAATTTCAATGAAGGTTTTGAAACTTTTCACATTACATCTGTTTTGTGGTATTTTAACAATAATTAGAAGCTCTACCCATAAACAGACAGCCAGCTATAAAATGTAGGTTGTGAATCAGTTGGGAATATATTTTTTGGGGAAATATCATTTGCAGTCGAGTCGAGTCGTTTTATAAATGGAATTCGTATATTTCGGGTCAGTTTCCCAGCTTAATTCCCTTTGGAGAAGAGAGAGTATCATCATCGACACTGAAATTAAAATGGAACACTTGAGTATAAGGGGAGGGCTGATATTCTGCGGCTGGAAGTACTTTTTTTCTCTTTGTTTACTATTTACTTTCATTTATTTAAGCAGGGTGAGTAGAGTTACGTATTCTTTGCTTATGAAAAAATATGCCTTTGGGTATGTCTGTTTGCACTTTGAATTTTCAAATGATAAACAATTTACTTAATAACTTTTTGTTGTTGTTGCTCCCTTGGTGATCTAGTTATAAATGGTTTGTCAGAGATTTATTTTTTTTTTTTTTTTGCATTTCAAAGGAGGTCGATGTACTTTAAGGTATCAAGTGGGTAATTTTTTCAAGTGAACTTTCCTTTCTTTGTTGATTTTAAAGTCAAATGTTTTTTTTTTATTTGACCAATTTAGGAAATTTAACAAAAAAAAAAACATAAAAGAAATGAAAAATGCTACTGGCAAAAATGGAAACCAGGAAATTGCTACCTTTTTTGTTTGAATGTAATGTTTTCAAATATTTTAAAAGTATAAACAGGTTTTTTGATCAAATATGGTAAAATTTTAAAATAAAATTCATTGAAATTTTAAATTATATACAGGTTTACACTAAAATTTTTAAATTTAATTTTTTTTTTCAACTCGAGGGTCTGTCAAAATTTGTATTGTAACAGCTTTCATGTTGTTTTTCCAATGCCTAAAAGTCTTACAATGGGGGTTATTTGCTTTCATGCACTTTTGGACAAGAAGGAATTTTTTTTTGAATCATGGACGGAAATGTCGTTTCTCAATACTCATGCCATAGAAGAACCAACAAAAGACATTTGAGGTAAAAAAAACTGCAATGAAGGAATATTACAATTTTATATGAAGACATCTCATGAGACTTAACCCTCTACTGCATGAATTAATATTAGCGGACGAAAAAATTAAAAAATGCTTTACATGGGTTCTTTGGGTTGTTTCAAAACGGTTTACATTAAAAAAAATTTGTTTAAATTAATTAATTTAAAAAATTTGTTTATAAGCCAAATTTGGCTTCGTATGCATTAAGGGGTAAGAAATTTTACTAATTTTATTTATTCAGATTAGGTAAAGAATAAAATTAAAATTATAAAAAGATAAATATTTATCATTTAAAAACAAAATAAAGTAAAAAAAATACATTGCATTACAAAAGGTTAAGAATTACTTCAAATTTGGCTCATTTTAAGCCATGGAACCGAGAAAAGCAATTTGTTTTTTCAGTTACATATATTTTTTCTGGTTCACATTCTTTCCACTGTCGAAGTAAGTCTTGCTCCAACATTTTCACCCACTCCCAGATCTTAAAAAAACTAAAAAGTAATAAAATGATTGAAAAATATTATAGGTGAGCCTCCCTCCACCTTAATTTTTTGTGGTTACGCCTCTGGAAATGGGGTTAACATTAAAAACATGTCTCTAAAAGCGAAGGGGCTCCATTTCTGAAGTAAAACATAGCTTCCAAGCAAAGTAAAAATGTAAAGGAACAAAATTTACAACAAAAAAATTTAACAAATTTTGTAGATTTAAAACCCCTTAATGCATACGAAGCCAAATATGGCTTCCGTACTTTTTGCCCTCCCAAGACCAGGCCAATCATTTTTTTTTTAATAAAAATTGGTTCATAGCATACATAATAAGACAATCCATCAAAAATAAATTTTTAATTCAACTTTTCTTTCCAAACAAACGCAGTAATTAACACTTTAAGTATGAAAATATTCTACACTTTCGATTTTAATGCACACGACTGATCGACTCACCTGTGATCATAAAATACACCTTTATTTTGTGTCGGACACACGAAAAAACTATCTCTATGGGTTCTCAGAACCACAAAGAAGAGGATTGTATTGAATCTTTACCATTTTTTTGTGACAGAGAAGAGAAAAGTGCATACAAATAGACAAAACCATATTTGGCTTCGTATGCAGTAGAGGGTTAAGTCTTTGTATAAAGATAAAGTATGTTTTTTTAGTAGGTAAATTCTATGATTTTTGCGATGTTTTTAAGAACTTGTACAAAAATAATACAGAATAACCATTTGGCCAAAAATAAAGGTAGACGTACATATGTAATGTAGTTAAAGTGACTGAATAGGATCTGCACTTCCTAATTTAGCCGTTATTGTAAAAAATGTAGTTCTATGTTTTTTTAACGACGTTCATTATGAATTATAATAACAAAGCTCATGTAGGCTAAATGCGTGGCTGGATAAAAATGATGGTAGTATTTGAAATAATTAGTTGTATGGGTAGCAACAATTTCAGCAATAATTAATGAAGAAAATTTAGTTCTACGTTTTTGCGATGTTCTTAAGAAACTAATACATAAGATCAAGAAGACTAAAAGCGTGGACGTACAAAAATGGTAATGGTATGTGGAGAAAGTGGCTGAATTGGGCATATATTTATGACAGTAATTACTAATAATGAACATCTAAATCTATGTTTTTTCTAAGGTTTTTTATCTTATATTAAAATGGCTTAAGGAGACTAAAGGCGTGGCAGTATAGAAATAAAAATCTTATGTAGAAGAAGGTGCATAAAAGGGATAACAGTTTCAATGAAACAGTTCAACAGTTTCAAAAACAATTGGTTGAAATATATTGATTTAAAAATTAGAATTAAATGTACAATTCTGCCTTTCGGAAATGGTATTTCTTATAACTGTAAGTGTTGCCGTTGTTTTTAAATAATTTTTTTCAGAAAATTACCCCTCCCTCCCATAGTAAAAAATGATTGTATTGAACTCCTCTACAAAAAACCGTTATCAAATCCTGGCGCCCAAGTTATCGTACTACGTGCCAAAAAAACATTTTTGTTCGGTGCCCAAACGTTCGAATTTCTGTGCCTGGGTTGAACTGATTTTCATAAAAAATACCTCGTTTCATTTGGAAATTAATATTATTTAAGAATATATTTTTAAAACAGCATGTTGTTTTGAGAACATATACTTTAAATTGATGTCGAATTTGGGCATATGACGAAAAAAATGGAATTTTTTAACTTTGACAGCTTATAAATTCTAGATGGTTTAACTGAATAACAAGTTTTATACATTTTTGAAAAGGTATAATGATCTTCTATCTATATGAAAAAATCAAAAATGGGTACAAATTTGGTGAAGCTAGAATTTTTTCAATCAGTGAAGGTCCAAGAAACCGTTTTTTGCCCATAACTCCAGGTTTTGGGGGTGTCAGGGACTTTTTAAATACCGTTTCGTAATCAGTGCGACTAGATCTAAAAAACGTGATAGGTCTCCGCCCGCGTATATTTTGAAACCTGATTTTTGTAACACAGTGTTATTAATGTAAAAAAATTAATTCTATGTTTTTGCGATGTTTTTATGAATTATAAAGAACCCAATGGAGATTAAGTGCAGACAAAGCGGCAACATCAACCGTTAATGTAGAAATTCTTATTCTTTGTTTTTTTATGCGAGGTTTTTGCGATGTTTTTAAATGACCCATGGGACATGGAGTATGTATGTATGTGTGTTCCACCATAACTTCTGCATTACTTAACATTATTTAATAAATTAGGGATCGTTGGAAGTATCTTGCTTGTCCGTTGGTTATAGTTTATGTTTTATCAACTAATATGTCGCCATCTAGAGGCAAAACTGAAGAACAGAAATTATTATTAATATTGAATGTAGGTATAGCGGATCTGCAAAACACTTTATGAAAATACAAGTTGCCTCTCTTAAATGATTTAAACAAATAAAGGTTAAAAAATAAAACCTGGATAGGTCATGATTTTTTTTTTCTCTATATGGCATCATATAAGATAACGGAACATGACCAATAATTAGGAAATTATAAAGATGCTTCTAACAATATCTCATTTGTCAATTTGTAATAAGTGGTTTAGAAGTTATGCTGAAACATATGCTCACATACATTTGTTGAAAAAAAATCGTATAAGATACCGAATAATATTCATGATTCATAAATGAATTATCTCCCATGAAAATATGACGATGAAAAGGGGTAAATAAAGGTTAAAACTGAAGGAAACAATTTTTCCCACAGGTTCAGTGGTCATTTATGTAACATTTCATTGGATAAATTAATTCTTTTAAACAACGATATACCAACTCAGTTGTAAATTGTTTCAAGAATCAGTTAAAACCATAAATAAATCACAAACAAAACAAACTGACCTGTGAAAAAGATTTATTTGTTATTTAATTTCACAAAAAGTTCCCTACCGCCACACGAAACATATCCTGTTTTAAGTTTTTTTAAAGAAAAAAAAAATATATAATTTTAACATCTTAATCAGGTTTGAAAAAATAAACTTTTTCCACTCTTCCTTGCTCTTTGAAGGAAATAGTTAAAAATTTAACAATTCACAATATAAAGTACCCTGTACTCTAAACTAAGTTTTCAGCCCCCATCTAATCAATCCGTCAAGAAACAAAAGTACTCGTTAAGTCCAGATTGCATGTTAGTCTTCCATTAATAAAGTGAAAAAAAAACCTTTTCATAGGGAGCTCTCTAGACGAAGCCATATAAAGTCTTTACCATTTTTTTTTAAATATTTTTTTGTACATATTTTGTTTTTATGCAAATTTCCCTCGTGTTTCCCAAAGTTTTTTTTTTTTCCATTATTTTTTAAACTAAATTATTAAGTTACGATAAAACTACATAAACAAACTACAAAATGACGAAGTGCTTCCAGCGTGTACATATTTTGCTGTAAATTAAAACCCTTCATTTATGGCAGCAGTTATAATATCCCTTCGAACAACAATCTGCCACTAATTGTACTGTATAGCCAGATGGGGCTAAGTGCTGTTCAGTTGAAAGATAAGTTAAAAACTTTTACATACAATTACATAAAGTATGTGACATTTTTTTTTTTATCTGTTTGCCCAGTCAACAGAAAATGCAATAAAAAAAGTGATGATATACAAATCAGGACAAGGTCAGGAGGGTACTCGACAGTATACAGTACTTTTTTTTATTTCTTCTCAAACATTCTAGTCTAGGTACACAAAGATATTTGATTGAAAACCACTCGGGTATTTGAAAAGCTAGCAAGTCTTTAATGGTCCTTTGCCTTGTATCTTGTTAGCATAGTTTATTATCACACTTTCGTCATGCCATCTCTCTTCTCTTTTTCTAATATTAAAAAGTGCGATACAGAAGTTATGTGGTACTATAAAGAGTATGAGTATAGACCTATAACAACTGTGTTCGAGTACACACAAGTCAAAGCCCACGGCGAACGAAGAACCTTACTCAGCCTTTTGCCTCGCATCATAGATTTCTTTCTAACTTTTATTTCTTTTTTTTAATTTTTCTTAAACGAAATAATAATTCGTTTGTATGAGTCGTAGGTACTTGCTTTCGTAGAGTACATTCCGGCTTAGAGGTTGATATTGTACCAACTGTTCTTAATGAACTGATGAATTAGTCAGATAGCAACACTTTTAGAACGAAGCGTCACGGGTTTAACATAATATCGCCGGTTAAGTGGTTTTTTTTTTTCTCAAAACCAAAACTTCACCTTTAAAAAAGTCAGCCTCTATGCATCGTTAGAAAGAACAAACTTTTTTATTTCTCCATTTTTTTATTTTCATTTTCTTTTCATAGCAGAAAAATTTTGTTTGAAAAAGAATATATGGGAAATTCTGGAGTCCGGGCACACACATGCATGCGAACGACCGACGAGAGGATGGACATTTCTGCAAAGAAGCAAGATGAACATCATATTGTGGGTGACTATAGAGTATATCTGGGATATCTACCTTCTTGCACATTCCTTTAGCTCTGAACTGAAGTGAACCAAATTACTGGTAGGTATATATAGGTTATACAATGTTTAGGTGACAAAGTAGACACAGAAAGGCCAACATTCGATCGGCATTAGCAAGTCGATGAATATGTAGGATAAAAGGCATTGTTGCCAACTCATCTCGGAATTAATTGACCTTTTGAAGTTCATATTTCTGGACACAAAGTGAAAAGCTAAACATGTAAGGAATTTCTTGGAAGTGGTGATATTATTGAAGGCGGATCTACACAGGAAATTAAGATTCGTTTCAAAAGCTATGTGCTCAAAAGTTGAATAAAGAAAGGTCAAGCCATTCACTATGCTTAAAAACAAAGGAGGACTTCATGATTGTATCACAAGGATACTCTAGTACATCCTTTGCAGCTGAATCATGATAGACTTCTGTGTAGAACTTAATTAACAGAAAACTGAGTGAAACAATGAGTAGCTGGAAAATCAAACATTTATTGGATTAGTGAGTTTTGATGTCCCACCTTTGGATCAATTTTTATTGTCCTAATAAGTTTCTTGAGTGAGATTCCTTCCTATTCATCTACCATTGCCGTTTCAAGCTTATTTACTGTCAATTAAGAGTTCATTACAACTAATCTGTCATTTAGTGGTAGGCGCACCGCGAACCTTTAGTTCCTTGCCTTCGCACACACTCTCCAGTTTTTTTGAGCTTTCAGTAAAAGGCATCTATTTTTTTTTTCTTTTTTTTTAGGATTAGGTGATCTAATAAACCGAAATATTTCAGAATTCCCTTTTTACAACAAACCAATTAAAACAACCCCAACGCTTTTATTGCCTTTTGATGCATCTTACTTGATTTTTTTTATTTCTCACTTTCGTACAAGACAAAACCTATTTTAACGATTTTTTTTCCTACTGAAGGATTTGACAAAACATGATATTAACATTTAACAAAGTCTTCAAAAATCATTTATGAGTATTTTCATTGTAACCATTGTTGTGACACAATAAATTTATTTTTCCATTATATGGTTCACTTAATAAGGTATTTAATAACTTATTGAATTTTTCACTTTTAAACTTTTAGCAAAAGTGGCCTATGCAAAATAATCATGCATGTGCATAACTAAAACCAATGTTTTCTATTGGTTTGAGATTTTTTGCAGGCTTTTAAAAATTCAAAAAAAAAAATAGAAAAAACTTCTCAAAAATGTCCCTAAAAATTAGTTATTTTTCAAAAACTATTTCAAAATGTAGTGCCTATGAAAAAAATCCGTTTGAGACACCTAATTTTTTTTTAGTATCCTTCCAATGGTGTAACTTTTATTTCTGTGCAAAATTTTCCCTACCTGTAATAAGACTTTTGTCGATGGTCTACCACATGTTTTCACTGCAAAATACCCTTCACAACTTAATTTTGAATTTTTTTAGAATTTTTCCAATTCGTTTTTCAACCTAAAAATAAATTTATCTGTCATTAAAAACAAAATTCAACTCTCTACACCTTACCGTTTAGAAAGTAGCCTCTTTTTTCAATGTTGTGTTACCCCTATTTACCCTATAAAATCTTATATATGTGTGATATATCAAATGAAAGGCAATATTATCAGGATGCTCAATAAAGAGTAATCAAATTTTTATAAGCTCCAGATCAAAAGATGTAACGTGTTGAAAAATAGAGTTTTATTTTACCGTTATTTCAAATTCGTCATTATAAAATTAATCGAAACTTTACACAATTATAGTCTTGCTCATTATCTATCTCCACTGTAAATTTCATTCATTTATCTGTTGAAGAAAAAAAGATAAAAATAAAAAACGGTTAAAAACGGGCAAAAAACGTTGGACAAAAAAAAAATTGTTTTTCTCGTTGTTCGGTCAAAAATCATTTTAAGAATTAAAAAGTTTGTACATGCGCATAATTAAAACCTATGTTTCCTTTCCTTTAGTTTGAGATTTTTTGTAGACTTTTAAAAATTCCAAAAAAATAAAAGACTACTCAAAAATGTCCCTAAAAATTAGGTTGTTTTTCAAAAAATTTTATTTCAAAATACAGGGCCTATGAAAAAAAACCGTTTTAGAATCCGTTTTTTTAATATCTTTCTAATGGTGTAACTCAAATTTCTGTGCAAAATTTTGCGTACCTGTAATTAGTCTTTTGTAAAAGGGGTATGACTGCAAAAAAACCTTCACAACTTGTTTCTGTTGTTGTTTTTTCAATACCTTTTTTAACTATTGAATAAATTTGTCTATCATTTAAAAAAAATTCAACTCCTTACGACTTACCATTTAGAAAATAGCCTCTTTTTTCAATGCCGTGTTACCCCTATTTACCCTATAAAATCTTAAATTTTTTTGCCTTAAACCTTCTCCTCTTAAGCCTCTTTGATTTAAAAAAAAAATTAAGAAAATAAGTCAGCCGGTGTGGCCGGTTAGCGGACGTACACAAAACCAAACTTTAATATATATAATAGATGTGTAAGTATTTAAGTAGGTAACTACTATTGAACCATCATTGAATTTCTTAAACGTTCACTTTCTTTTTTATCCTGTTAGTGGTCAACTTGCGTGGAGTTACCCTTATTTGGGTCTTAAAAACAAAATTCAGTTTTTTTTTTTTTTTTTTTTTGAAAACGGTTTTTGAATTTTCTTGAAATTTCGTTTTTATGGATCGATTAATAATTATTTCCTTCAGGCTGATACAATTTTTATGAAGTTTTTTTGTTGAAAATTTGTGTATACAAAAAATTTTTTTTTTTGTGAAGCAAGAAATAAAATTTATTATGAATTAAATTATAATAAAAATGATAATTATTATTAAAACAATCATTTAAAAATAAGTTTTGGAAAACAATTTCGGAAATTACATATCTTATTTTATAATTCACAGTTTTTGTTATGAATAATCGAAGAATATTTAAATACACCGAAAAAAAAAACCAATATCAATTTAACATTTTTTAAATATCAAATTAACATTTCTTAAATATCAGCCAAAAATGCTCTATAAAATGTGTTTAATGATATTTAAAATGTTAAAACAACATTTTTATTATCAGGATGATATTTAAATGTCACATTTTGGAATTTTTTTTTGATATTTTATTATCATTTTTTCATATCAATTTCTCATTCCAAATTATTGAAAAATATTAAATACAAAATTCTTAATGTGTACTAATTTAAAGGCGCGTTGTGTTTTTTCGAAGTAAAATGTATGATTTACTGATAAAATTTGATCGGCACTAAGATTTTACTTCACATAGTTTGGGAGAAAATAACAAAACAATTATATCACCTATAATAGAAAAAATAATATGATCATTATTTTGTAAAGAATATTCCCTTTCAGTAATGTTTTGAAAAAAGAAAGAAAATTCTTTTAATAATAAAAATAATAAAAAAGAAAAAGAAAGAAATAGGTTTCATCATAATAAACTAAAACGTAAAATCTAGTCAACATTGATATTTTAATTGTCAAAGTGAAATTTTCACTGTCCACTTAAACGTAAAAAAATGTCAAAATGATATTTTAATTGTCAAAGTGAAATTTTCACCATCCCATCTGAAATTAAAAAATGTGAAAATGATATGATAAAATATCAAAATTGATATTTTAATTGTTGGACGACTTTTGTCACTGAAAAATGTTAATTTGATAGCTGTTATTATCAATTTTTTTTTTCGGTGAGCTAATGTTTTCTTTTTGGCTATTTAAAAAAACGCGTAGCTCGCAATATCTTGAGAACCACGTACAAAATATTTGCAAGAATTTTTATTACCGATCCTTTTTATTAGCAGATCAAACATGAAGCAAACTTAGATTTCAACTTACGTCACAAAGGTTTTCTAATTTTTTATATTGACTTAATTATAATTATAATAATTATTTGTATTCTTTGTCATTTTTTAGGTAAACTCTTTACAGTTTTGGGTAAATTTTCATTTATCAGAAGCAGTTGGCAATAGTTAGGTATTGCATGGTTATATTCTTCATGCCTATTTGTGAGTTCGCGTTCTACTATTATTTCCGTTTCATGCTTGAGGAAGTTAAAAAATCAACTTTTTCTTTCAAATGGTTCCAGTATATTCTGTAGAATTTTTCTTTTAGGCATCATTTTTGTCTGTGCCTTCCAAAAGCTGTGTGTGTTCTCCATAAAAACTTATGAAGAGGAAAAAAAAAAGGATGAAAAAGTATAAGTTTGCTTTGATTTCGAAGAAAAACGAATAATAGACACACACTTTCATACTCCTACCTAAGGTAAAATTTGAAAAGAATAAACTTTTTGGCACTAACTTTTTTTTTGTCAATTCTCAGTCTCATGGGTATTCCTATTTTTTGGTAACTACTACTATACACAGTGTGGGGAAAAATAGACGAAAAATGTCAGCGGGTTAGTTCAATATTAACAAAACCCAATAGGAGAAGAAATGAATTTTCAACTAGAAAAGCATCATAGAAGGTACGTTTTAAGCTAGGTCCTTGACAACTTCAAATGAATATTTGGAACTGAAAACCTGAAAAACCTGAATCAGAAAAATGAGAGAAGTAAAGAATTATTGAATTTGCTTGAATACAGAAAGACACTAGGGTTTTCTGTTATCTAAGTGATACACTTTAGTCAATACTTAAAACGTTCAAAATAAGGTAGCAAAAAGCAAAGGGTCATAAGTATCGTCTTAAAAACATCTGAAGTATCTTAAAAAACTCTTTACTTTTTGACAAGCACTCAAAAGTAAATGCTTGTAAAAGATTGACATCATTTTGCATTGCTAGAAGAGTCTTAATCCTGCTATAAGTAAAATAAAAATATAAATTTTTGTATTTCCTTATAAATTCTAGTATACTACGATTTACCATCACAAACAATAGAAAAGAGTATAAACTGGTTCATGGACTTGATATAATGAGAAATTGTTTTATTGAATGAATCATTTGTTGCTTGCGCCCGCCATATCGCCAGCTGAGACCCAACTTGAAGCTGAAGCTGATGATGAGGATATAGAAGAACATGGGTTAGTTTTGAATGTACACGACAACAACGATAGACAGATACTTTGAGTATCTATGATGATTTATTGTCTACTTGGCTATGAAATTAATCACACCAAAGTAAGTGGAATATACATACACAAAGGGAGATTTTATTGTCATCTCTAAGGCAGACAATCAGAAGTATGATTATAGCATACTGATGTCGATGTAGAATGGTCATGGTTTGTGTCGCGTTGGATTTTAATGCCGAAATGATTTATGGAATAAAAAAGAGAGTAAACAACTATGTCTACTTGTGTAAGTGGGAAGTATTTTGAAAGTTTTTGTACAGATTTTCTCTATAGCTTTTCTACTTAAGGGATTTAAGTGGGGGATTAGTTAGTTTTTAGTGAAGGTTTTTCCGGTCTGTCATAATGAAATTTATTGAAATTTTCAATTTTGTAAGCATTTTTAGATGAAAATTTTCAAATTGTTAAAAGAAATTATGAAATCATCATGCCTCGTTCACTTGAGAGGAAGCAACACTAGATTATTGTGAGTCAGTTTTCTTAGGACTCAAGTTAATAGTTTTTTTTTGCCACTTTTTGTAAATTGAGTTTGGGATCGTCAACTGTCTTAATCACGAAATGTCCAGGAATATCATTTCTCTGATGCATAAGAGGTAGTTCCTACTCAAATACTTTTTCCTTTATCGATGCAGAACGATGTTTGAAGATAGATTTTATTTTCTGTTTTATAGTCGTTGAGTTTTCCATAAGTTTTGGTTGATACACGGAGAAAAAAAGGCACCTTAAAATGAGATGATGGCCATCTAAATTCACACTCTTTTAAAACAATACGATTTCCGCTAAAATTCGTGGAATCCACTTAAATTCTGTTATAATTTTAATGCGAACTTCATTTCATTTCAAAATGAATTTTCATTTTTAAAAACCCGACAAAAATAATACAAATTTTAAAATTATAGACTGATTTCAACTTTAGTTGCAGTTTTTCATACTTATTTCTTATAAAAAGATAGGCTGATGGTAAAGCATTCGCCTAGTGATCCAACAGTTGGATCGAACCCCCAGTGGCTGACAGTTTTTACCGACTTCCAAAAAGTTGGAGGTATTCAATTCGTCTGTATTTTTTTTTTTTTTTTTTTTATGTTTGTTACCGCATAACTTTGGATTGAGTGAACCAATTTTGATAATTCTTTTTGTATTAGAAAGCTGGTGGCTGCAGTGTAGTCTCATTTCAATTTCGTTCACTTTTAGCCATAGGAACTATTTAAAAAACCATAAAACCCAGTTTTGATATATGGAAGTCGGTTTTGTTTTTTGCTAAAAATGATTATTTTGTTTTTTAACAAAATGTTTCCACATACAAATAAGATGATTTTTTTTAATTGGATTTTTTTTTAATTTGCAGAAAAGTTAAGCGTTTTTAAGTTGTTCAGTTATTTTCCTACATTTGTCCATATTATTCCGGGGAAGATTGATAATCCTTAGAGTTTAGGGTTTGCACTTCTTGCATTTCCATAACCTGCTGAAAAAAACTTATTTGACTTTCTTTGACTGAGGCTGTTTTTTGTGATCTCAAGCTGTAACTGTGCGAAGAAAATTCTGCTTTAGGTAAAGCAGTGTCTTGCAAATGATGAGCAGGATCCTCAATTTCTTCAGAAAACGTATGGGTCACTAAAATGCTATTCTGTATGTTTTGGTGTTTAACTTTTTTCTTCACTAGTTTCACTCGTTGAAACAATTTCCAGCGTATTTTTGAACACCTCGTCTTCAATATACTTTCATAGCTGATATTCGATCAGTTCTTTTTTCAGTATTCTTAAAAAAAAAAGCATTGTTGTCGTGAATTAACAATTATCTAAGTAAAGACGCAAAGATTGTTTGTTGATGTTGTTTCTGATGCGTGTTGCGCATATTTCCGCTAAGCGGCTGTGCTTAGGCCGTATTCAAAAAAAGGTTATTATATTAAAAATTCAATTTACTTAGTTTCTGAATTCCTTGGACTTGCTGTCTCCATAAAATTAAACTTTTGAGAGCAGTTTTCAGAGCAAACAACCCAGCAACTGGTTTTCGGGAGGTTTTGTGAACCGTCCTAGGGAGGTGCTTCACTTTGAGAGTCGAAAAACTCTCACTTCGAAATTATAACTGTATTCCAAGTATTAAAGGTTCGTAAAATGCTAACCTCGGTAACCGTATTTAAATGAACTAGGTTTGCTAAAAGGAACTTTAGAGTGTCTGATTTCTAGGAATGGCGTTTTTATTATACCTATATCATTTTCCAGATAAAAACAATTTTTTATTTTATGAACAATGACATTCTGTTATTCAGTCAATAACAAGGCTGGTCCTCTTAAAGTTTGTATTACGTCTATAGTTTTTAAAATATAATTTTCTATTGCCACAAGTTTGTTTAACTTTCAGCAAAAAACTTGACTTCGTTAAGAACCTTACCTGCGTATTACAGAAATAAATAAAAATCAGACGTAAAAATGTTCTACTTTTACTGAATTCCCTTTAAAGTTTAAAGCCATATTTAATCTCCGCCAGAACTGCCTCGTGCTGCATTGCGCTGGCTTAAATCAGATTTATGCACCCATGCATCATCATCATCATCATCACCCAACACTATTGATTCTCCAAAGGGGTTGCACACACAATAGAAACAAGCAGTGTGTGACTTCATGACTCCATAACCGTGTGTCGTATTAAACGACACCTCATGACTTTGAATACGGAAATCAACACTGCGAATGCAGCTTATGTTTTCTGTTGTTGTTTCGTAAAGCGTGTTTAGTTGTGGTTTTTTTTTTGTGTTGTTCTATTTTGTCACGTGAACCACAAAACTCAACTATATACTGTTGATGTTATTTTAGTTTTAAAGTCACTGGCTTAGAAAATTCTGCAAATGATATCTATTTACATACCTACTCAATGCAACGAATAGGTACGCATCAGAATATAAGTGTAATACTCTCCATGTGGGAGAAGGAGTTTAATGCAATTGAAAATGAAAATATTCTATAAGAGAGGGCAACTTGCAAGAATCTAAAAGGAAGTAGGTATACCCTAATCCTGAGGAAATGTGAGATAATATGTAATCACATTTCACAAGGAGAACGCATCTCCATCTAACCTTCGCAGCATACATCGGGGGAGACATATGTATCTTCGCTGGTCTTGTGTTATTAATGTCAGGATATCTTGAATTCCCTGAGGAGATAATACGCGATGAGCTTTTGTGCGGAACGAATTGATTTCCTTGGTAAATATTTGATATGAATATGAACTTGATACAAGAGCACAAATATTACCATAAATTGACGATATTTGAAAGGCAATTTATCGTAAATCATCAGGCTCACATAAGTTTATTAAAGGAAATTTTATTAGATTTAAGATAATGACAAATAAATTTGGTCAAAACTAATATGTATTTAAATACTTTTTTAATTATAATAATTATAATTAACCCTCTGTAGGCACACCTCTTTTTTGTGACATGATAGGCACACGGGTGCGAATTTGGTTTATACTTTTTCATTTCGCTAGAACTTTTTTCGGTCACAATATTTTATAGAGAATCAAGTATGAAATTGATGTAGAATATTCCAAGGAATTCGAATACTGTATTTACAGTTCCGAAAAAAAATATTTTCACCCTTATAAAGAGACTTTTTTGTGACCACTTTTTTTGAAAAATCGTAATTTTTTTATTTTTGTCCTGCCAAATTCGCAGTGAACTAAAACGTTCACTGTGGCGTATGTGTAATATTGCTTTCTTAAAAAAAGAAATTTTTTTCTAAATTAACAGAAAGGTCTTGTGGACCAGTTTGTTAATGAATGGCAGATTTATCCAGGTGCATCATATCGAATTCATCTGAGGATATTGAAATACGCATTGTATTCTTCCCTATAACAAAGTCTTCATGAAAGAATCCGTTTTCAATTGTTGTTTATATTCCAGTAATATTGTTTTTTCTGTAGAGGAAGCCCGTACGTTCGTTTTTTTCTTAAGGTTATGCCCTAATGAACATCTTATGTTTTCGGGCAAAAGTGTTCTATGCACCATTGTTAAAAATTCATAAAACGTCGAAAATAAGCGATTTTCTTCAGTCTTTGGTAATTTTAGCCCTTGAGGCCTAGTGTTTGAAAAAAAAAAAAAAAATATGTATGACGGCCTTTAATTTTATACTATTTCCTATAACTTGAGCTTGAAATCGTTTCTGTAAGTTAAATGGTTTCCAAAATATTGATTTCGAATTTCGTAAATTTTGTCAAAGTCGAATTTATTTCTTTTTAATACTGTTACCTATAAGCAAAAGTAGCCCAGTCAGTGGCTAATTTTTCTCTTAAAAAGGTGAAATAGTTAATAAATATTGTTTGAATTTTAATTCTTATTATAATAGAAACATTTCAACGTAAAGAAAATTCACGATAAGTTTGATAAAATCAATTTTAGGAACCCTTAAGAGTCATATTAAAAATGACGAATAGAACGTCTATACACTTAAGTTATTAACGAGTATGTAATCGGCCGTTTGAGACATGTTCCAGATTTTAGTCTCATAACATTATTTTATGAAGTGTCTTTATTCTTGACCAAAAGCTCTGTAGTTAATTCCAATTCAAAAGATAGAAGGCGGAAAAGTTTTCGAAGTTTGGGACAATTTTTCAGAACTGGGCTAACTCAGAGTAGGTTAATCCTGAAAATTAATTTCACTACAGTCAATCCAGAGTTAACTCATCAAAATTGGTGAGTTGATTCCGGAATATCTATAAGTATTAAGCACGGCACTGACAAACTGAGTCTCAAAAGAATTTTTTTACAGCTAATTATTCAATTCCAGATCCCTAAAAATGTGTTAATATACCTTGTTGTGCTTACCTTTTTCACTTGGACATTCATCACTCTTAAACAAATGTACAATCAAATTAAATCAAAATCAACTGTGTGTGACCAATTTGTGTCAATGTGATCAGATAACACAATAAAATGCCTACTTTTCATATGAAAAAGAAAGATGACAATTACTTTCAATTGAAAAAATCACAACTTGTGTGGATGGAGAATAAACATTTTGAAAGAATTCCGAGTGCAAAGTAAGGAGGCGTTCATCTTTATCGTTCAAGAGTTATTCCAATTCAAGCTCATGTTTCTGTTCTGTGTCGTCGTTCATATACTCAAAATTAATATTTGTTTTGTTTGTCAACGACTGACACTTGAGACTTGGAGAGTGTGTATGGATTGTAGAATATTCATTCAATGCCCTTGTCAATATACATTCGAGGAGGAGAGAGAACTCAAGTTGCTTCTCAAGAACACATCACATATGCAACGATAATTTGCATATCATCATCAGACAAACTGTTGATTTCATTTTATATACAGGGTGTCCCACAGTCACCGCCCTAAATGAAAACCATGGATTCCTGAGGTCATTTTAAGTCGAAAAACTTAAGTGGTAGTTTTCTCGTTTTCGTTCCGTTTTCGAGTTACCACGGTTTTTATGATTTTTGCTCTCTTGTCCTTTAACTGGCCTTATCTTTGCCAAACTACGTTTGATTTGAAAGATTTTTTTTACAACCAATCAAGAATTTATTACAGTTTAAGTTTGTCTCAAAACTTTTTTTTCTGCGGCCAACCGTTTCTCCACAATTTTGCATCAAACACAATTTTCTTCGTTTTTTAAGTTGTTTTTTACACTTTCATATCATTTAAGTCAAAAAAACACGTTAATGAGTATTAATTTTTTGTCCTTTTTATTAAAGCCCAGTTTATTTTCATAAAAAAAATAAGTTTCATTTAATAAAAAAGGCTACTGAAAGTAATTAAAAAAAAATAAACAAACTGAGTGAAATAAAAAAAAATATTTTTTAAATAAAAAATTGATTTAAATGAACTTAAAACTTTTTCTGAGCTATTGTGGTTAAGAAAAGAACAAATAGATAAAGCTCAGAAAAAATTTTAATTCATTTAAATCAATTTTTTATTTAAAAATTATTTTTTTTTTAATTCACTCAGTTTGTTTATTTATTTTAATTACTTTCAGTAGCCTTTTTTATGAAATAAAACTTATTTGTTTTATGAAAATAAACTGGGCTTTAATAAAAAGCACAAAAAATTAATACTCATTAACGTGTTTTTTTGACTTAAATGATATGAAAGTGTAAAAAACAACTTTAAAAACGAAGAAAATTGTGTTCGATGCAAAATTGTGGAGAAACGGTTGGCCGCAGAAAAAAAAGTTTTGAGACAAACTTAAACTGTAATAAATTCTTGATTGGTTGTAAAAAAAATCTTTCAAATCAAACGTAGTTTGGCAAAGATAAGGCCAGTTAAAGGACAAGAGAGCAAAAATCATAAAAACCGTGGTAACTCGAAAACGGAACGAAAACGAGAAAACTACCACTTAAGTTTTTCGACTTAAAATGACCTCAGGAATTCATGATTTTCATTTGGGGCGGTGACTGTGGGACACCCTGTATAAAAGATTCAATGTAAAATGGAAATACAAAAAATGTGTCATCGGGATGATATAAACAAAAATGGCTGTGACTGACAGCAATGTTTTGATGCCAATAAACCGACAGGCGTCAACAATATTTAAATTTGTATAAAATTTATAAGTGACATTCTCCAATTTCCAAGGTTAAATATGTTGAAGGAAATGCAGAAGCAGATTTATCCGTGACAAACATTCCAAATGTGTATCATGTTTCAAATATTTGTATCCTCGCGATTGCTGTCAGCTGTCATTACTAGCGAGAATAATGGAAATTGAAAAACAAAAAAACCGGCGGCAATATAGAGCACATCAAATTGAACGCCTCCTTTTTTTAAACGGAGCTAATCGACATCTTATCCCAATCCCATGACTCCCTTTCCTTTTTTTCCTTTGGGTCTTTTTGAAGTTTCAGGAGTTCCCGTGACGTATATAAATAAATAAAAGATCGTTGTACAAAACGACGGGAAAAAAAATAAAACTGAAACTAAAATTACAAACGACAGCTTGTTGTCGTTATTTCTTCTTTTACGCATCGATCACAAGATCTGAAGCCGAGCGGCATTATTATTGTTATTCTTATGTGACATTCGTGCACTGAACTTTTGCCGAACATATGGTGCAAACAGAAAACGTGCATGACGACAGCGCCCTTGACATTGCTTGTTTGTAATCAAACTGGTGGTAATGGTACGGCGCGTCAAGTGGCGGCAAAGAACCATAAAATGCAGCATGACCGTAAAATTTGTAGATCATCCCAAAAAAATAGTCGTGAAATAAGGTCTCTTGTGTTTTGTTTTGTAGAAAAACAATTTTTTTTTAAGATTCATTTTGTTTCAAACTTCTACGTTTTTTTTTTAGACTGCAATATCAGTCATCAAACAAAAAACCATTATTTTGACTTGACTTTTAATATCTCAACAACGGATCACTGTACAGAATATTCAAGGACACATATAAAAACATCATTCAATTTTCTACAAAAGAAATGTTTTCTTATTTTTGAGATTAATTTAGAAAAGCTATCAAAATAGGCATTTAACGGTTTTTTAGAAAATTTACCGCTATTTTATTTCTATGGGTGATAAGATTAAACTGAGGCTTAGTTATTGAAGTTTAAAATACTTGAAATTAATTTGCAAAGTTAAAGATTTACTCATCGAACAGTTTTTCTGTTGTGAGCGTTTGAACTTTTGAGATGAAATAAATATATAAATATAAAAATCACGTGGGGCATTTGGAAATGCGTGGGGCATTTGGAAATGCATTTCCAAATGCCCCACGTGGGTCATTTCCAAATGCCCCACGTGGGTCATTTCCAAATGCCCCACGTGGGTCATTTCCAAATGCCCCACGTGGGTCATTTCCAAATGCCCCACGTGGGTCATTTCCAAATGCCCCACGTGGATCATTTCAAATGCCCCATGTGGGGCATTTCCAAATGCCCCATGTGGAGCATTTCCAAATGCCCCACGTGGGTCATTTCCAAATGCCCCACGTGGGTCAATTCAAATGCCCCACGTGGGTCAATTCAAATGCCCCACGTGGGTCAATTCAAATGCCCCACGTGGATCATTTCAAATGCCCCATGTGGGGCATTTCCAAATGCCCCATGTGGAGCATTTCCAAATGCCCCACGTGGGTCATTTCGAAATGCCCCACGTGGGTCATTTTCAAATGCCCCACGTCGGTCATTTTCAAATGCCCCACGTGGGTCATTTTCAAATGCCCCACGTGGGTCAATTCAAATGCCCCACGTGGGTCAATTCAAATGCCCCACGTGGGTCATTTCCAAATGCCCCAAGTGGGTCAATTCAAATGCCCCACGTGGGTCATTTCCAAATGCCCCACGTGGGTCATTTCCAAATGCCCCACGTGGGTCATTTCCAAATGCCCCATGTGGGTCATTTCCAAATGCCCCACGTGGGTCATTTCAAATGCCCCACGTGGGTCATTTCCAAATGCCCCACGTGGGTCATTTCCAAATGCCCCACGTGGGTCAATTCAAATGTTCCACGTGGGTCATTTCAAATGCCCCACGTGGGTCAATTCAAATGCCCCACGTGGTTCATTTCCAAATGCCCCACGTGGTTCATTTCTAAATGCCCCACGTGGGTCAATTCAAATGCCCCACATGGGTCATTTCAAAATGCCCCACGTGGGTCATTTCCAAATGCCCCACGTGGGTCATTTCCAAATGCCCCACGTGGGTCATTTCCAAATGCCCCACGTGGGTCATTTCCAAATGCCCCACGTGGGTCATTTCAAATGCCCCACGTGGGTCATTTCCGAATGCCCCACGTGGGTCATTTCCAAATGCCCCACGTCTGTCTTTTTCAAATGCCCCACGTGGGTCAATTCAAATGCCCCACGTGGGTCAATTCAAATGCCCCACGTCTGTCAATTCAAATGCCCCACGTGGGTCATTTCCAAATGCCCCAAGTGGGTCAATTCAAATGCCCCACGTGGGTCAATTCAAATGCCCCACGTGGGTCATTTCCAAATGCCCCAAGTAGGTCAATTCAAATGCCCCACGTGGGTCAATTCAAATGCCCCACGTGGGTCAATTCAAATGCCCCACGTGGGTCATTTCCAAATGCCCCAAGTGGGTCAATTCAAATGCCCCACATGGGTCATTTCCAAATGCCCCACGTGGGTCATTTCAAATGCCCCACGTGGGTCATTTCCAAATGCCCCACGTGTGTCTTTTCCAAATGCCCCACGTGGGTCAATTCAAATGCCCCACATGGGTCATTTCAAAATGCCCCACGTGGGTCATTTCCAAATGCCCCAAGTGGGTCAATTCAAATGCCCCACATGGGTCATTTCCAAATGCCCCACGTGGGTCATTTCAAATGCCCCACGTGGGTCATTTCAAATGCCCCACGTGGGTCATTTCCAAATGCCCCACGTGGGTCATTTCCAAATGCCCCACGTGTGTCTTTTCCTAATGCCCCACGTGGGTCAATTCAAATGCCCCACATGGGTCATTTCAAAATGCCCCACGTGGGTCATTTCCAAATGCCCCACGTGGGTCATTTCCAAATGCCCCACGTGGGTCATTTCCAAATGCCCCACGTGGGTCATTTCAAATGCCCCACGTGGGTCATTTCCAAATGCCCCACATGGGTCATTTCCAAATGCCCCACGTGTGTCTTTTTCAAATGCCCCACGTTTTTCAATTCAAATGCCCCACTTGGGTCATTTCAAATGCCCCACGTGGGTTAATTCAAATGCCCCACGTGGGTCAATTCAAATGCCCCACGTGGGTCATTTCCAAATGCCCCACGTGGGTCATTTCAAATGCCCCACGTGGGTCATTTCCAAATGCCCCACATGGGTCATTTCCAATGCCCCACGTGTGTCTTTTTCAAATGCCCCACGTTTTTCAATTCAAATGCCCCACGTGGGTCATTTCAAATGCCCCACGTGGGTTAATTCAAATGCCCCACGTGGGTCAATTCAAATGCCCCACGTGGGTCAATTCAAATGCCCCACGTGGGTCATTTCCAAATGCCCCAAGTGGGTCAATCCAAATGCCCCACGTGGGTCATTTCCAAATGCCCCACGTGGGTCATTTCAAATGCCCCACGTGGGTCATTTCCAAATGCCCCACATGGGTCATTTCCAAATGCCCCACGTGTGTCTTTTTCAAATGCCCCACGTTTTTCAATTCAAATGCCCCACGTGGGTCATTTCAAATGCCCCACGTGGGTTAATTCAAATGCCCCACGTGGGTCAATTCAAATGCCCCACGTGGGTCAATTCAAATGCCCCACGTTTGTCATTTCAAATGCCCCACGTGGGTCATTTCAAATGCCCCACGTGGGTCAATTCAAATGCCCCACGTGGGTCAATTCAAATGCCCCACGTGGGTCAATTCAAATGCCCCACGTGGGTCAATTCAAATGCCCCAAGTGGGTCAATTCAAATGCCCCACGTGGGTCATTTCCAAATGCCCAACGTGGGTCATTTCCAAATGCCCCACGTGGGTCATTTCCAAATGCCCCACGTGGGTCATTTCCAAATGCCCCACGTGTGTCTTTTTCAAATGCCCCACGTGGGTCAATTCAAATGCCCCACGTGGGTCATTTCAAATGCCCCACGTGGGTCAATTCAAATGCCCCACGTTGGTCATTTTAAATGCCCCACGTGGGTCATTTCAAATGCCCCACGTGGGTCAATTCAAATGCCCCACGTGGGTCATTTCCAAATGCCCCACGTGGGTCATTTCAAATGCCCCACGTGGGTCATTTCCAAATGCCCCACGTGTGTCTTTTTCAAATGCCCCACGTGGGTCAATTCAAATGCCCCACGTTGGTCATTTTAAATGCCCCACGTGGGTCATTTCAAATGCCCCACGTGGGTCAATTCAAATGCCCCACGTGGGTCATTTCCAAATGCCCCACGTGTGTCTTTTTCAAATGCCCCACGTGGGTCAATTCAAATGCCCCACGTGGGTCAATTCAAATGCCCCACGTGGGTCATTTCAAATGCCCCAGGTGGGTCAATTCAAATGCCCCACGTGGGTCATTTCCAAATGCCCCACGTGTGTCTTTTTCAAATGCCCCACGTGGGTCAATTCAAATGCCCCACGTGGGTCAATTCAAATGCCCCACGTGGGTCATTTCAAATGCCCCACGTGGGTCAATTGAAATGCCCCACGTGGGTCAATTCAAATGCCCCACGTGGGTCATTTCCAAATGCCCCACGTGGGTCAATTCAAATGCCCCACGTGGGTCATTTCCAAATGCCCCACGTGGGTCAATTCAAACGTGGGGCATTTGGAAATGACCCACGTGGGGCATTTGAATTGACCCACGTGGGTCAATTCAAATGCCCCACGTGGGGCATTTGAAATGACCCACGTGGGGCATTTGAAATGACCCACGTGGGGCATTTGAATTGAACCACGTGGGGCATTTGAAAAAGACACACGTGGGGCATTTGGAAATGATCCACGTGGGGCATTTGAAATGACCCACGTGGGGCATTTGGAAATGACCCACGTGGGGCATTTGGAAATGACCCACGTGGGGCATTTTGAAATGACCCATGTGGGGCATTTGAATTGACCCACGTGGGGCATTTGAATTGACCCACGTGGGGCATTTGGAAATGACCCACGTGGGGCATTTGGAAATGACCCACGTGGGGCATTTGAAATGACCCACGTGGGGCATTTGAAATGACCCACGTGGGGCATTTGGAAATGACCCACTTGGGGCATTTGGAAATGACCCACGTGGGGCATTTGAATTGACCCACGTGGGGCATTTGAATTGACCCACGTGGGGCATTTGAATTGACCCACTTGGGGCATTTGGAAATGACACACGTGGGGCATTTGAATTGACCCACGTGGGGCATTTGAATTGACCCACGTGGGGCATTTGAATTGACCCACGTGGGGCATTTGAATTGACCCACGTGGGGCATTTGAAATGACCCACGTGGGGCATTTGGAAATGACCCATGTGGAGCATTTGAATTGACCCACGTGGGGCATTTGAAAAAGATACACGTGGGGCATTTGGAAATGACCCATGCGGGGCATTTGAAATGACCCACGTGGGGCATTTGAATTGACCCACGTGGGGCATTTGAATTGACCCACGTGGGGCATTTGAATTGACCCACGTGGGGCATTTGAATTGACCCACGTGGGGCATTTGAATTGACCCACGTGGGGCATTTGAATTGACCCACGTGGGGCATTTGAAAAAGACACACGTGGGGCATTTGGAAATGACCCACGTGGGGCATTTGGAAATGACCCACGTGGGGCATTTGAAATGACCCACGTGGGGCATTTGGAAATGACCCACGTGGGGCATTTTGAAATGAACCACGTGGGGCACACGTGGGGCACACGTGGGGCACACGTGGGGCATTTGGAAATGAACCACGTGGGGCATTTGGAAATGAACCACGTGGGGCATTTGGAAATGAACCACGTGGGGCATTTGGAAATGACCCACGTGGGGCATTTGAAATGACCCACGTGGAACATTTGAATTGACCCATGTGGGGCATTTGGAAATGACCCACGTGGGGCATTTAGAAATGACCCACGTGGGGCATATGGAAATGACCCACGTGGGGCATTTGAAATGACCCACGTGGGGCATTTGGAAATGACCCACGTGGGGCGTTTGAATTGACCCACATGGGGTATTTGAAATAACTCACGTGGGGCATTTGGAAATGACCCATGTGGGGCATTTGAATCGACCCACGTGGGGCATTTGGAAATGACCCACGTGGGGCATTTGGAAATGACCCATGTGGGGCATTTGAATTGACCCACGTAGGGCATTTGGAAATGAACCACGTGGGGCATTTGAATTGAACCACGTGGGGCATATGGAAATGACCCACGTGGGGCATTTGAAATGACCCACGTGGGGCATTTGGAAATGACCCACGTGGGGCGTTTGAATTGACCCACATGGGGTATTTGAAATAACTCACGTGGGGCATATGGAAATGACCCACGTGGGGCATTTGAAATGACCCATGTGGGGCATTTGAATTGACCCACGTAGGGCATTCGGAAATGAACCACGTGGGGCATTTGAATTGAACCACGTGGGGCATTTGAAATGACCCACGTGGGGCATTTGAATTGACCCACATGGGGCATTTGGAAATGACCCACATGGGGCATTTGGAAATGACCCACGTGGGGCATTTGAATTGACCCACGTGGGGCATTTGGAAATGACCCACATGGGGCATTTTGAAATGACCCACATGGGGCATTTGAAATGACCCACGTGGGGCGTTTGAATTGACCCACATGGGGCATTTAGAAATGACCCACGTGGGGCATTTGAAATGACCCACGTGGGGCATTTGAAATGACCCACGTGGGGCATTTGAAATGACCCACGTGGGGCATTTGGAAATGACCCACATGGGGCATTTCGAAATGACCCACATGGGGCATTTGAAATGACCCACGTGGGGCATTTGAATTGACCCACATGATGCATTTAGAAATGACCCACGTGGGGCATTTAGAAATGACCCACGTGGGGCATTTGAAATGACCCACGTGGGGCATTTGAAATGACCCACGTGGGGCATTTGAAATGACCCACGTGGGGCATTTGGAAATGACCCACATGGGGCATTTGAAATGACCCACGTGGGCCATTTGGAAATGACCCACATGGGGCATTTGAAATGCCCCACATGGGGCATTTGAAATGACCCACGTGGGGCATTTGGAAATGACCCCCGTGGGGCATTTGGAAATGACCCACGTGGGGCATTTGGAAATGACCCACGTGGGGCATTTGGAAATGACCCACATGGGGCATTTAGAAATGACCCACGTGGGGCATTTGAAATGACCCACGTGGTTCATTTGGAAATGACCCACGTGGATCATTTGGAAATGACCCACATGGGGCATTTGGAAATGACCCACATGGGGCATTTGAAATGACCCACGTGGGGCATTTGGAAATGACCCACGTGGGGCATTTAGAAATGACCCACGGGCATTTAGAAATGACCCACGTGGGGCATTTGAATTGACACACGTGGGGCATTTGGAAATGACCCACGTGGGGCATTTGGAAATGACCCACGTGGGGCATTTGGAAATGACCCACATGGGGCATTTAGAAATGACCCACGTGGGGCATTTGAATTGACCCACGTGGGGCATTTGGAAATGACCCACGTGGGGCATTTGGAAATGACCCACGTGGGGCATTTGGAAATGACCCACGTGGGGCATTTGAATTGACCCACATGGGGCATTTAGAAATGACCCACGTGGGGCATTTAGAAATGACCCACGTGGGGCATTTGAATTGACCCACGTGGGGCATTTGAATTGACCCACGTGGGGCATTTGGAAATGACCCACGTGGGGCATTTGGAAATGACCCACGTGGGGCATTTGGAAATGACCCACATGGGGCATTTGAATTGACCCACGTGGGGCATTTGGAAATGACCCACGTGGGGCATTTAGAAATGACCCACGGGCATTTAGAAATGACCCACGTGGGGCATTTGAATTGACACACGTGGGGCATTTGGAAATGACCCACGTGGGGCATTTGGAAATGACCCACGTGGGGCATTTGGAAATGACCCACATGGGGCATTTAGAAATGACCCACGTGGGGCATTTGAATTGACCCACGTGGGGCATTTGGAAATGACCCACGTGGGGCATTTGGAAATGACCCACGTGGGGCATTTGGAAATGACCCACGTGGGGCATTTGAGTTGACCCACATGGGGCATTTAGAAATGACCCACGTGGGGCATTTAGAAATGACCCACGTGGGGCATTTGGAAATGACCCACGTGGGGCATTTAGAAATGACCCACGGGCATTTAGAAATGACCCACGTGGGGCATTTGAATTGACACACGTGGGGCATTTGGAAATGACCCACATGGGGCATTTGAAATGACCCACGTGGGGCATTTGGAAATGACCCACGTGGGGCATTTAGAAATGACCCACGGGCATTTAGAAATGACCCACGTGGGGCATTTGAATTGACACACGTGGGGCATTTGGAAATGACCCACGTGGGGTATTTGGAAATGACCCACGTGGGGCATTTGGAAATGACCCACATGGGGCATTTAGAAATGACCCACGTGGGGCATTTGAATTGACCCACGTGGGGCATTTGGAAATGACCCACGTGGGGCATTTGGCAATGACCCACGTGGGGCATTTGGAAATGACCCACGTGGGGCATTTGAATTGACCCACATGGGGCATTTAGAAATGACCCACGTGGGGCATTTAGAAATGACCCACGTGGGGCATTTGAATTGACCCACGTGGGGCATTTGGAAATGACCCACGTGGGGCATTTGGAAATGACCCACGTGGGGCATTTGGAAATGACCCACATGGGGCATTTGAATTGACCCACGTGGGGCATTTGGAAATGACCCACGTGGGGCATTTGGAAATGACCCATGTGGGGCATTTGAATTCACCCACTTGGGGCATTTGGAAATGACCCACGTGGGGCATTTGGAAATGACCCATGTGGGGCATTTGAATTGACCCACGTGGGGCATTTGGAAATGACCCACGTGGGGCATTTGGAAATGACCCATGTGGGGCATTTGAATTGACCCACGTGGGGCATTTGAAAATGAACCACGTGGGGCATTTGGAAATGACCCACATGGGGCATTTAGAAATGACCCACGTGGGGCATTTGAAATGACCCACGTGGTTCATTTGGAAATGACCCACATGGGGCATTTAGAAATGACCCACGTGGGGCATTTGAATTGACCCACGTGGGGCATTTGGAAATGACCCACGTGGGGCATTTGGAAATGACCCACGTGGGGCATTTGGAAATGACCCACATGGGGCATTTAGAAATGACCCACGTGGGGCATTTGAAATGACCCACGTGGTTCATTTGGAAATGACCCACGTGGGGCATTTGGAAATGACCCACATGGGGCATTTAGAAATGACCCACGTGGGGCATTTGAATTGACCCACGTGGGGCATTTGGAAATGACCCACGTGGGGCATTTGGAAATGACCCACATGGGGCATTTGAAATGACCCACGTGGGGCATTTGGAAATGACCCACGTGGGGCATTTAGAAATGACCCACGTGGGGCATTTGAAATGACCCAAGTGGGGCATTTGGAAATGACCCACATGGGGCATTTAGAAATTATCCACGTGGGGCATTTGAATTGACCCACGTGGGGCATTTGGAAATGACCCACGTGGGGCATTTGGTAATGACCCACATGGGGCTTTTGAAATGACCCACATGGGGCATTTGAAATGACCCACGTGGGGCATTTGAATTGACCCACATGGGGCATTTAGAAATGACCCACGTGGGGCATTTAGAAATGACCCACGTGGGGCATTTGAATTGACCCACGTGGGGCATTTGGAAATGACCCACGTGGGGCATTTGGAAATGACCCACGTGGGGCATTTGGAAATGACCCACATGGGGCATTTGAAATGACCCACGTGGGGCGTTTGAATTGACCCACATGGGGCATTTAGAAATGACCCACGTGGGGCATTTGAAATGACCCACGTGGGGCATTTGAAATGACCCACGTGGGGCATTTGGAAATGACCCACATGGGGCATTTGGAAATGACCCACATGGGGCATTTGAAATGACCAACGTGGGGCGTTTGAATTGACAAACATGGGGCATTTAGAAATGACCCACGTGGGGCATTTGAAATGACCCACGTTGGGCATTTGAAATGACCCACGTGGGGCATTTGAAATGACCCACGTGGGGCATTTGAAATGACCCACGTGGGGCATTTGGAAATGACCCACATGGGGCATTTGGAAATGACCCACATTTGGTAATGACCCACATGGGGCATTTGAAATGCCCCACGTGGGGCATTTGAAATGACCCACGTGGGGCATTTGAATTGACCCACATGGGGCATTTAGAAATGACCCACGTGGGGCATTTAGAAATGACCCACGTGGGGCATTTGGAAATGACCCACGTGGGGCATTTGGAAATGACCCACGTGGGGCATTTGGAAATGACCCACATGGGGCATTTGAAATGACCCACGTGGGGCGTTTGAATTGACCCACATGGGGCATTTAGAAATGACCCACGTGGGGCATTTGAAATGACCCACGTGGGGCATTTGAAATGACCCACATGGGGCATTTGAAATGACCAACGTGGGGCGTTTGAATTGACAAACATGGGGCATTTAGAAATGACCCACGTGGGGCATTTGAAATGACCCACGTGGGGCATTTGAAATGACCCACGTGGGGCATTTGAAATGACCCACGTGGGGCATTTGAAATGACCCACGTGGGGCATTTGGAAATGACCCACATGGGGCATTTGAAATGACCCACGTGGGGCATTTGAATTGACCCACATGGGGCATTTAGAAATGACCCACGTGGGGCATTTAGAAATGACCCACGTGGGGCATTTGAAATGACCCACGTGGGGCATTTGGAAATGAACCACGTGGGGCATTTGGAAATGACCCATGTGGGGCATTTGAATTGACCCACGTGGGGCATTTGGAAATGACCCACATGGGGCATTTAGAAATGACCCACGTGGGGCATTTGAATTGACCCATGTGGGGCATTTGGAAATGACCCACGTGGGGCATTTGAAATGCCCCACGTGGGTCAATTCAAATGCCCCACGTGGGTCAATTCAAATGCCCCACGTGGGTCAATTCAAATGCCCCAAGTGGGTCAATTCAAATGCCCCACGTGGGTCATTTCCAAATGCCCAACGTGGGTCATTTCCAAATGCCCCACGTGGGTCATTTCCAAATGCATTTTGAAATGACCCACGTGGGGCATTTGAATTGACCCACGTGGGGCATTTGAATTGACCCACGTGGGGCATTTGGAAATGACCCACGTGGGGCATTTGGAAATGACCCACGTGGGGCATTTGGAAATGACCCACGTGGGGCATTTGAAATGACCCACGTGGGGCATTTGAAATAACCCACGTGGGGCATTTGGAAATGACCCACTTGGGGCATTTGGAAATGACCCACGTGGGGCATTTGAATTGACCCACGTGGGGCATTTGAATTGACCCACGTGGGGCATTTGAATTGACCCACTTGGGGCATTTGGAAATGACACACGTGGGGCATTTGAATTGACCCACGTGGGGCATTTGAATTGACCCACGTGGGGCATTTGAATTGACCCACGTGGGGCATTTGAATTGACCCACGTGGGGCATTTGAAATGACCCACGTGGGGCATTTGGAAATGACCCATGTGGAGCATTTGAATTGACCCACGTGGGGCATTTGAAAAAGATACACGTGGGGCATTTGGAAATGACCCATGCGGGGCATTTGAAATGACCCACGTGGGGCATTTGAATTGACCCACGTGGGGCATTTGAATTGACCCACGTGGGGCATTTGAATTGACCCACGTGGGGCATTTGAATTGACCCACGTGGGGCATTTGAAAAAGACACACGTGGGGCATTTGGAAATGACCCACGTGGGGCATTTGGAAATGACCCACGTGGGGCATTTGAAATGACCCACGTGGGGCATTTGGAAATGACCCACGTGGGGCATTTTGAAATGAACCACGTGGGGCACACGTGGGGCACACGTGGGGCACACGTGGGGCATTTGGAAATGAACCACGTGGGGCATTTGGAAATGAACCACGTGGGGCATTTGGAAATGAACCACGTGGGGCATTTGGAAATGACCCACGTGGGGCATTTGAAATGACCCACGTGGAACATTTGAATTGACCCATGTGGGGCATTTGGAAATGACCCACGTGGGGCATTTAGAAATGACCCACGTGGGGCATATGGAAATGACCCACGTGGGGCATTTGAAATGACCCACGTGGGGCATTTGGAAATGACCCACGTGGGGCGTTTGAATTGACCCACATGGGGTATTTGAAATAACTCACGTGGGGCATTTGGAAATGACCCATGTGGGGCATTTGAATCGACCCACGTGGGGCATTTGGAAATGACCCACGTGGGGCATTTGGAAATGACCCATGTGGGGCATTTGAATTGACCCACGTAGGGCATTTGGAAATGAACCACGTGGGGCATTTGAATTGAACCACGTGGGGCATATGGAAATGACCCACGTGGGGCATTTGAAATGACCCACGTGGGGCATTTGGAAATGACCCACGTGGGGCGTTTGAATTGACCCACATGGGGTATTTGAAATAACTCACGTGGGGCATATGGAAATGACCCACGTGGGGCATTTGAAATGACCCATGTGGGGCATTTGAATTGACCCACGTAGGGCATTCGGAAATGAACCACGTGGGGCATTTGAATTGAACCACGTGGGGCATTTGAAATGACCCACGTGGGGCATTTGAATTGACCCACATGGGGCATTTGGAAATGACCCACATGGGGCATTTGGAAATGACCCACGTGGGGCATTTGAATTGACCCACGTGGGGCATTTGGAAATGACCCACATGGGGCATTTTGAAATGACCCACATGGGGCATTTGAAATGACCCACGTGGGGCGTTTGAATTGACCCACATGGGGCATTTAGAAATGACCCACGTGGGGCATTTGAAATGACCCACGTGGGGCATTTGAAATGACCCACGTGGGGCATTTGAAATGACCCACGTGGGGCATTTGGAAATGACCCACATGGGGCATTTCGAAATGACCCACATGGGGCATTTGAAATGACCCACGTGGGGCATTTGAATTGACCCACATGATGCATTTAGAAATGACCCACGTGGGGCATTTAGAAATGACCCACGTGGGGCATTTGAAATGACCCACGTGGGGCATTTGAAATGACCCACGTGGGGCATTTGAAATGACCCACGTGGGGCATTTGGAAATGACCCACATGGGGCATTTGAAATGACCCACGTGGGCCATTTGGAAATGACCCACATGGGGCATTTGAAATGACCCACATGGGGCATTTGAAATGACCCACGTGGGGCATTTGGAAATGACCCACGTGGGGCATTTGGAAATGACCCACGTGGGGCATTTGGAAATGACCCACGTGGGGCATTTGGAAATGACCCACATGGGGCATTTAGAAATGACCCACGTGGGGCATTTGAAATGACCCACGTGGTTCATTTGGAAATGACCCACGTGGATCATTTGGAAATGACCCACATGGGGCATTTGGAAATGACCCACATGGGGCATTTGAAATGACCCACGTGGGGCATTTGGAAATGACCCACGTGGGGCATTTAGAAATGACCCACGGGCATTTAGAAATGACCCACGTGGGGCATTTGAATTGACACACGTGGGGCATTTGGAAATGACCCACGTGGGGCATTTGGAAATGACCCACGTGGGGCATTTGGAAATGACCCACATGGGGCATTTAGAAATGACCCACGTGGGGCATTTGAATTGACCCACGTGGGGCATTTGGAAATGACCCACGTGGGGCATTTGGAAATGACCCACGTGGGGCATTTGGAAATGACCCACGTGGGGCATTTGAATTGACCCACATGGGGCATTTAGAAATGACCCACGTGGGGCATTTAGAAATGACCCACGTGGGGCATTTGAATTGACCCACGTGGGGCATTTGGAAATGACCCACGTGGGGCATTTGGAAATGACCCACGTGGGGCATTTGGAAATGACCCACATGGGGCATTTGAATTGACCCACGTGGGGCATTTGGAAATGACCCACGTGGGGCATTTAGAAATGACCCACGGGCATTTAGAAATGACCCACGTGGGGCATTTGAATTGACACACGTGGGGCATTTGGAAATGACCCACGTGGGGCATTTGGAAATGACCCACGTGGGGCATTTGGAAATGACCCACATGGGGCATTTAGAAATGACCCACGTGGGGCATTTGAATTGACCCACGTGGGGCATTTGGAAATGACCCACGTGGGGCATTTGGAAATGACCCACGTGGGGCATTTGGAAATGACCCACGTGGGGCATTTGAATTGACCCACATGGGGCATTTAGAAATGACCCACGTGGGGCATTTAGAAATGACCCACGTGGGGCATTTGGAAATGACCCACGTGGGGCATTTAGAAATGACCCACGGGCATTTAGAAATGACCCACGTGGGGCATTTGAATTGACACACGTGGGGCATTTGGAAATGACCCACATGGGGCATTTGAAATGACCCACGTGGGGCATTTGGAAATGACCCACGTGGGGCATTTAGAAATGACCCACGGGCATTTAGAAATGACCCACGTGGGGCATTTGAATTGACACACGTGGGGCATTTGGAAATGACCCACGTGGGGCATTTGGAAATGACCCACGTGGGGCATTTGGAAATGACCCACATGGGGCATTTAGAAATGACCCACGTGGGGCATTTGAATTGACCCACGTGGGGCATTTGGAAATGACCCACGTGGGGCATTTGGAAATGACCCACGTGGGGCATTTGGAAATGACCCACGTGGGGCATTTGAATTGACCCACATGGGGCATTTAGAAATGACCCACGTGGGGCATTTAGAAATGACCCACGTGGGGCATTTGAATTGACCCACGTGGGGCATTTGGAAATGACCCACGTGGGGCATTTGGAAATGACCCACGTGGGGCATTTGGAAATGACCCACATGGGGCATTTGAATTGACCCACGTGGGGCATTTGGAAATGACCCACGTGGGGCATTTGGAAATGACCCATGTGGGGCATTTGAATTCACCCACTTGGGGCATTTGGAAATGACCCACGTGGGGCATTTGGAAATGACCCATGTGGGGCATTTGAATTGACCCACGTGGGGCATTTGGAAATGACCCACGTGGGGCATTTGGAAATGACCCATGTGGGGCATTTGAATTGACCCACGTGGGGCATTTGAAAATGAACCACGTGGGGCATTTGGAAATGACCCACATGGGGCATTTAGAAATGACCCACGTGGGGCATTTGAAATGACCCACGTGGGTCATTTGGAAATGACCCACATGGGGCATTTAGAAATGACCCACGTGGGGCATTTGAATTGACCCACGTGGGGCATTTGGAAATGACCCACGTGGGGCATTTGGAAATGACCCACGTGGGGCATTTGGAAATGACCCACATGGGGCATTTAGAAATGACCCACGTGGGGCATTTGAAATGACCCACGTGGTTCATTTGGAAATGACCCACGTGGGGCATTTGGAAATGACCCACATGGGGCATTTAGAAATGACCCACGTGGGGCATTTGAATTGACCCACGTGGGGCATTTGGAAATGACCCACATGGGGCATTTGAAATGACCCACGTGGGGCATTTGGAAATGACCCACGTGGGGCATTTAGAAATGACCCACGTGGGGCATTTGAAATGACCCAAGTGGGGCATTTGGAAATGACCCACATGGGGCATTTAGAAATTATCCACGTGGGGCATTTGAATTGACCCACGTGGGGCATTTGGAAATGACCCACGTGGGGCATTTGGTAATGACCCACATGGGGCATTTGAAATGACCCACATGGGGCATTTGAAATGACCCACGTGGGGCATTTGAATTGACCCACATGGGGCATTTAGAAATGACCCACGTGGGGCATTTAGAAATGACCCACGTGGGGCATTTGAATTGACCCACGTGGGGCATTTGGAAATGACCCACGTGGGGCATTTGGAAATGACCCACGTGGGGCATTTGGAAATGACCCCCATGGGGCATTTGAAATGACCCACGTGGGGCGTTTGAATTGACCCACATGGGGCATTTAGAAATGACCCACGTGGGGCATTTGAAATGACCCACGTGGGGCATTTGAAATGACCCACGTGGGGCATTTGGAAATGACCCACATGGGGCATTTGGAAATGACCCACATGGGGCATTTGAAATGACCAACGTGGGGCGTTTGAATTGACAAACATGGGGCATTTAGAAATGACCCACGTGGGGCATTTGAAATGACCCACGTTGGGCATTTGAAATGACCCACGTGGGGCATTTGAAATGACCCACGTGGGGCATTTGAAATGACCCACGTGGGGCATTTGGAAATGACCCACATGGGGCATTTGGAAATGACCCACATTTGGTAATGACCCACATGGGGCATTTGAAATGACCCACATGGGGCATTTGAAATGACCCACGTGGGGCATTTGAATTGACCCACATGGGGCATTTAGAAATGACCCACGTGGGGCATTTAGAAATGACCCACGTGGGGCATTTGGAAATGACCCACGTGGGGCATTTGGAAATGACCCACGTGGGGCATTTGGAAATGACCCACATGGGGCATTTGAAATGACCCACGTGGGGCGTTTGAATTGACCCACATGGGGCATTTAGAAATGACCCACGTGGGGCATTTGAAATGACCCACATGGGGCATTTGAAATGACCAACGTGGGGCGTTTGAATTGACAAACATGGGGCATTTAGAAATGACCCACGTGGGGCATTTGAAATGACCCACGTGGGGCATTTGAAATGACCCACGTGGGGCATTTGAAATGACCCACGTGGGGCATTTGAAATGACCCACGTGGGGCATTTGGAAATGACCCACATGGGGCATTTGAAATGACCCACGTGGGGCATTTGAATTGACCCACATGGGGCATTTAGAAATGACCCACGTGGGGCATTTAGAAATGACCCACGTGGGGCATTTGAAATGACCCACGTGGGGCATTTGGAAATGAACCACGTGGGGCATTTGGAAATGACCCATGTGGGGCATTTGAATTGACCCACGTGGGGCATTTGGAAATGACCCACATGGGGCATTTAGAAATGACCCACGTGGGGCATTTGAATTGACCCATGTGGGGCATTTGGAAATGACCCACGTGGGGCATTTGGAAATGACCCACGTGGGGCATTTGGAAATGACCCATGTGGGGCATTTGAATTGACCCACGTGGGGCATTTGGAAATGACCCACGTGGGGCATTTGGAAATGCCCCACGTGGGTCATTTCCAAATGCCCCACGTGGGTCATTTCCAAATGCCCCACGTGGGTCATTTGGAAATGACCCACGTGGGGCATTTGGAAATGACCCATGTGGGGCATTTGAATTGACCCACGTGGGGCATTTGAAAATGACCCACGTGGGGCATTTGGAAATGACCCATGTGGGGCATTTGGAAATGACCCACGTGGGGCATTTGGAAATGACCCACATGGGGCATTTAGAAATGACCCACGTGGGGCATTTGAATTGACCCACGTGGGGCATTTGGAAATGACCCACGTGGGGCATTTGGAAATGACCCACGTGGGGCATTTGGAAATGACCCACGTGGGGCATTTGGAAATGACCCATGTGGGGCATTTGGAAATGACCCACGTGGGGCATTTGAAATGACCCACATGGGGCATTTAGAAATGACCCACGTGGGGCATTTGAATTGACCCACGTGGGGCATTTGGAAATGACCCACGCACAGTGTGGCCAATCACGAATCTAGCTGGACAAAATTAATAACTCGCGTTAAATCGACTTTTTTTTCTAAACAGTTTTAAACAAATGAATGTGAATAGATAAAATTCTATAAAAAAGAAAGATTTTTTGAAAAGAAATCTATAATTTCTGCAAAAAGTGGGTCAAAATAGTGATGAAGAAAATGCATTTTTATAGTATTTGAACTTATGTTTCCATAAACATATTCTATGATTGGATAAACTTAATTATTTAAAAAAAACGCTTAAAAAATCTCAATAAATATAAACGCTATTGCTATTACGAAAAAAGAGAGGCAGAATAATTAGTTTTTAATAAGAAATAGAACTTTTACACACGTTTTTGAAAGGTGACATACATGATTTATTTTCTCAATATCATGCTTTAAATTAAAATTTTAGCAATGATTTTAATTAAATATGTTTCACAATTATAAAAAATGGCATCACCTTTAAAAATATCTGCATATAATTTAAAAAAGTAACTCCTTTTTGTGCAATGCAAACTTGAAACATAAGGGCCTATTAAAAACAGCTGTGTTTATATTTTCGATGTTTTTCAAGCTAATAATTCTCTGAATTTCTTCGTGACCCTATTTCTGTCCTTTTACACTTGCTTGCTTTTTGCATTGAACTTGTTTAAGATGTTCCGACAGAAAAGCATCATTCATCAATGATAATGCCTCATAAGTTGAAAATTCCAGTGGTTTAGTGGTTCCATAGGATCAGAACTTAATCTTTTATACATTTTGATCCTTCACTCAAAGAAAATTTCGATAAATCCTTTACGGTTTTATTGGAATATGCTTTTTCAAATTTTCGGAGAGCGATTCTACTGATTTTAACTATTTCCTAATGGATAGGTGCACTTAGGAGACTTTTAACCTTCCGTTTGTTATATATCTCCCGTTTTTAATTTTTAAAAATTCTTTTCTACTTTTGTTTCACTATCTACTGTTTTTGTTTATTTAGTTACCACATAATATTGGTCAAGTAAAATGAAATTCATGTTTAAAGAGCGATCCAATGTGTTTTCCACCTTTATTGTCTTTTTTTCGCTTAATTTGAAGCACAAAACTTTTATATATGTTTTTAATTTTTGTTTATCGTCAAAAATGTTCCAAAGATGATACCTGCTCATTAAAAGATAAAATAAAACTGTCTTTTCGATCTTATTTGGCAGTTTTGACACATTTTTCGAAAATTTGTTTTTTTGAAAATGTTGACTTCATTTTGAAAAGTGAAAAAAGTTGTATGGCGGTCGAGAAAACGCGAGACATGTAACTAGCTAATCTTAATGACAACATTCCACAAAACATTAATTAATTAATTTCAGACCGGAAAAATGTGGAAAAATTAACTTTACCTCTATTTGAAAAACAAAGATATTTTTTTTTTGCACTTCCTAGCCTTCTTACAGAATTAATTTTTTTTTAAATAGTTGCAATGGTAATTAATAAATAAAAATTATAATACTTTACCTCCAAATGTAGATTAACAATAAAAAAAAACAATTACAACAAAAAAAGTACTACAGCGTTTTTAATCGGCAACCAAACTTAAGCGAAAAATAGAATACTTTGTATTATCTCCATCCAACTGTTGACAAAAACCAACTTTCAAGCTTAGCTTACGCTAATCCGAGATGAAAACAAAAAAACAAAACATGAATTACAATTACCCATTATATTGAGAAGCTCAAATCATGATTTAAAATCATGTGGCTAAACTTTTTTTTTTCTATTTTGTCCAGTCAGATTGGCGAATTACCACACTGTGCCACGTGGGGCATTTGGAAATGACCCACGTGGGGCATTTGAATTGACCCACATGGGGCATTTAGAAATGACCCACGTGGGGCATTTAGAAATGACCCACGTGGGGCATTTGAAATGACCCACGTGGGGCATTTGGAAATGACCCACGTGGGGCATTTGGAAATGACCCACGTGGGGCATTTGGAAATGACCCACATGGGGCATTTAGAAATGACCCACGTGGGGCATTTGAATTGACCCACGTGGGGCATTTGGAAATGACCCACGTGGGGCATTTGGAAATGACCCACGTGGGGCATTTGGAAATGACCCACGTGGGGCATTTGGAAATGACCCACGTGGGGCATTTGGAAATGACCCACGTGGGGCATTTGGAAATGACCCACATGGGGCATTTAGAAATGACCCACGTGGGGCATTTGAATTGACCCACATGGGGCATTTAGAAATGACCCACGTGGGGCATTTAGAAATGACCCACGTGGGGCATTTGAAATGACCCACGTGGGGCATTTGGAAATGACCCACGTGGGGCATTTGGAAATGACCCACGTGGGGCATTTGGAAATGACCCACGTGGGGCATTTGGAAATGACCCACATGGGGCATTTAGAAATGAAACACGTGGGGCATTTGAATTGACCCACGTGGGGCATTTGGAAATGACCCACGTGGGGCATTTGGAAATGACCCATGTGGGGCATTTGAATTGACCCACGTGGGGCATTTGAAAATGACCCACGTGGGGCATTTGGAAATGACCCATGTGGGGCATTTGAATTGACCCACGTGGGGCATTTGGAAATGACCCACGTGGGGCATTTGGAAATGACCCATGTGGGGCATTTGAATTGACCCACGTGGGGCATTTAAATTGACCCACGTGGGGCATTTGGAAATGACCCATGTGGGGCATTTGAATTGACCCACGTGGGGCATTTGGAAATGACCCACGTGGGGCATTTGGAAATGACCCAGGTGGGGCATTTGGAAATGAAATTTTGAAATGGAAATTTGGTGAGATGAGAGGAATAGGAATAGAAATTGATCAAAAATGAGTTCTTAATTTATATGAATTTTTAATTTGAACGTTTAGAGTTATACACATATTTTAAAAATAACAAAAATATTGTTATAAACTGCAAGAAGCACCAAAAAATACATTTTCAAGACTTGAAATTCATGGTACTCGGTCATTCCATTTGCATTTTTAGGACATTTTCACGCTTATCATTCAGTTTATCTCGGTGAAGAAGCAATATTTTTTTTGAAAGTTGGTGGGTCTTAAGGGCTCATAATAAAGTTGAAGTTCTAGAAGTTTCAAGAAATACTAATTTAAAATAGCTAAATTATTAAGAGACAAAGACGCGTCTTCTCCGTTACCGCTTTATCTGTGAATAACTCTAAAACATCAACTTTATCATGAGCCCTTAAGACCTACGATGTTTCAAGAAAAAAGATTGCTTCTTCAACGAGATGAACTGGAAACAATGTCAATATGTCTTCTCCGTTACTTTGGAATGGCCGTACTCTTCTTTTTTCAAAGGTACTCTTTTTTCGTCTCTGAAATCAAATATACTCTATTCCTTCTTAAAAAAGTTGGCAACCCTAGATATATCACAAAAAAGGCTGGGAAACACTGCTCTAGGATTTGCCAAAAGCAGGGTCACTTAGTCGAAAAAATTCAAAAAATTTAAAAAGCGTGACAACCCTACGCTTTGACAGGATATCACTAGGCAATCCATGTGCAAATTGTTATATCCCAACTGCAAATATTTTTCCTAACTGCTTTCCATTAAAAAATTGCAAGTTTTCAACGTTGACCTAAAATCTTTGAAAGAAAATAATTGCATGAATTGATAAGAGCTATGTTCATTTAACAACAAAAAACAACAACTAATAAGTTTATAAACATAATGTTCGAAACATAATCTCATCTCGTTGGTAAATGATAAAAGAGACAAGTTTGATGTTGTATTGACGTTCTTGTTCTTGTTGGTAGTTGGGGTATATTAGATGGATTTAAATACAACAAAATTGAGTTGTTTGAACTTTTGAACTGGATATTTGATTTTAAAGGTATATTTATTGATAAGACATCGATAACCAGGGGCGTACACACCATTGGGGCAAGCGGGGCGGTGCCCCGGGGCAACCAACATGCCAGGACCCCGACTGGAGAACTTATTATAAATGTAACGAAGCAAAAAGATAAGATATTTGACATGAATCACTTCGGACACAAGAGAGACATATTACATTCTCTATTGTAATGCATTATGAAATGGTAGCCAGCCACATAATGTTTCATCTAAAAAAATACTACCTCAGGGGCCCCAAAAAAATCGTTTTTTTTTAAAGAAAAAATGTTACTTGAATAATCTTAGCAACCAACCAATGATACCTACACCAGGGGTCCCCAAAAATGTAGGGCGTGTGCGTACTTTTTTTTAGTCTTGCCCCGGGGCCCCGGCAACTCAACGTACGCCTCTGTCGATAACCCCTTTCTAAGAAAAAATAGAGTCATAAAGAATCATTGAGAACAGGTAAAAGGAAATTTAATGTCACTTCAGATAAGTAGGTATGATTCAAAGAAATATTTGAATACCGATCGTAATAAAGATATAAAAATTGAGTGTGAAAAATTAATACAAATTGAAGGGTATTAGAAGACAGAGTACTGTCACATTAAGACTAAAATTTAAGCTGTAGTTTCATACCTTTATCTGGTGAAAAAAAAATGTCACTTATCATTCTCAACTCTTCAATTATGGTTCAGACGTTAACAAAATACATGCAAATATCGAAAAAAATGTGTCATTTTTTGCAAAAATGAAGGCATATTTCCATCATTAATTCAACTTTTACTTACGCTATAGGTTGGAAATATGGGGCAAGTTTAGTATTCGTAAATCTTAAATTACGATGATAAAGAATGTAAAAAATATCCTTTATAAATTTCTTTTTGAGCATTTTATCTCCATTTAAACGGGATTAAATAAAGGCACCTTAAAATGAAATGATGCCCACATTAAATCCCACCCCCTTAAAATAATATGATTTCCGCTTAAAATAAGTTGAATCCGCTTATATTTTGTTAAAAAGGTGAACTTCATTTCATTTTTCCTCTTGAAAAATCGACAAAAAACTAAAATTTTGAAATTATAATCAGGCTTTAGCTTTAGTCGCAGTTTATCAAACATATTTCCCACAGTGAGATAGGCTGATGGTAAGGCACTCGCCTAGTTTTAGGTTCGATCTCCAGTGGCTGCCAATTGTTTTTTTAATTAAAATGTTTCCACATAAAAAAAACAAAGATTTCCAGCTTAAATTAAGTGTATTTCTTTTACATTTGTGCAAGCAATTAGGAGAATTCGTCTGCTTAATTTAAGTCGGTTGTCATCTTGGCAAAAAACATGCAGAAATCTGCTTAATTTAATGTGGAATTCGCTTATTTGTAGGTGATCTTTTTTCTCCATGTTGGAGGACTCTTTACTGTAGGAAAACTTACACACATCATGCATAGGTAATGTTTGCAAAGTATCTCTTTAAAAATTTCATTTTCACATTTAATTTTATTCATGGATTATTATCACAATAAAATTTGATGTCTACATCAGTTTACATTAATTTATGTTGAGAAATTCCATCACGTGGTAAAACAATTCTTCGAACTCTCGTTAATAGAAGCAGTATCTCGCTGCCTTCACCGTTCATCAGTAGCAGCGTTGCCACAAAGTGCCCGATCGGGCCATTTGGCCCCCTATTTTATAATTTGGCCCTTTGCCCGGGCCAATCAGAAATGGCCCACGAATCCAAATTTTAGTAGATTTATCTTCATATCGTGCTTAGTAATAATTAGAAGGCTTTACAAAATTAAATATAAATCATCACTATGCATCGAAACTACAATATGTTTAATGTTTCCACTACAAATAAATAGGTATGTATTTGTATACTCAATTCATTAATTTATCTATTATCTCCTTTAGTAATTTGATTTTTCTCACGTCACGCATAGGAGTATTTCGATCACAAACCTGGACAAAATTATTTTTTAAAGTAAAACAATTTATTTTTGCTAAAAATTATTATTTATGCAATGAAATGATTTTTATTCAGCAAAACTTTAAGAACGCTTGTGATAAGAAAAACTGAAAAAATAGTATGAAATTTCATACACCCAAAATGTGAAAAATTAAAATATCTAAAGTATTAGAGCTTCTAGAAAGGAACCATTGTGATTTTTAGGCTTAGTGAATCCAAATGCATTAAGTTCAATTAAAAAATTTCTTAAAAATGTTAAAAACTAGTAAATAAAAACGTAGGGCGTATGAGTGATTTTTACTAAAAGTGAAAATTTCATTTGCAAATTATTTTGTTAATCGCAAAAATTCGCACCCGAATTTTGATATTAAATTAAAAAAATAGTCCATGTTATCATAAATCTATGTTTCGAAGCAGAATAGTAGGGTAAACTATAACAAAGCACTTAGACTTAAAAAAAGCAATAAAAATATCTATACATATGTGGCAGACTCTTTTCTACTGTCATTTAACTGAACAAAAAACATGCCACAAATGCATTAAACAAACAAAAAAAAAATGAACACAATTTTAAATAAATTGTAGATATTTTGGCCCACACTTTTGTAAAATGGCCCTCAAAAAATTCCGAAATGGCCCTCTCTGCTTTTTTCTTCGCGGCAACGCTGATCAGTAGACAAAAGAACTCTTAATTTACTAAGTACTAAAATTTGTTTATTCTTTTTACTTGCGATATAGGTACTATAGCTATATGGCAAGTTTAGGATTCGTAAAAAAAATCGAACTCGAGATAACAATTTTACATGACATTACGATGATGGAGAATGCCAAAAAAGTGGGTCCGGCAATTCTGTCTGTGTGTCTGTCTCTATCTAGAGCTGCAGCCTAAACGAGTGAAGTGATTTTCTTCAAACTTGGTAGTTAGCAGTTTTTGGTGATTCCCTAGAGGGGAAATTGAATTTTTTTTTTTATAACCAAAACTAACGGTACCTGCCATATAACGGAAATAGAAAAGTTAATTTTTTTCAAAAACGGCTCTAACGATTTTGATTAAAATTTTTGTGTGTAGTACTACACATAAGAACCAACTTTTAAAATAAAAAAAATATTTTTTGTACCGTTATAACCGGTACCTGTCATAGAACGGTTTTTTTCGTTTCTGAATATCTCGTACAACATTAACCCGATTTAAATGAAAATTTTCATACAAAAGTGTGTAAGTAAAGATAATATTAAAATTTTAGAAAATTTTCAAAAAACGCATTTTTGGTTTTTTAAAAAATATTTCAAAATTTTTTTTTGAAAAATCAATTTTTTGAAAACGGGTCAATGAAAAATTTTGAAATTTAGTTTTTATGTGTAATTTAATTATTTCTTCAAAATGGAATACCAACTTTTTTTTTGAAAAATGTTAAAAAATTTTTATATATAAAAAATTAATTTTTTAAAAAACGGCTCATACAATTTTGGAAATTTTTTTTCTAAAAATACCTTTTTATACAAGAAATAAAATGGCATATTTGTTTTTTTTTTAAGATAATTTAAAACGGAGTTTAATTAATTATAAAAACAGATTTAATTTTTTTATACTACTTTATGAAATTTCTTCAAAATATCAAATTTTAAATTTCTTGAATAAAAAGCTTTAACATTATAGTTACTTTAAGCATAAGAGCAAGTACGTGCGACCCCAGTCGTTCAATTTATTTTTTACCAACAAATAAGAGGAGAATAGGCAAATAGAATAAATTTCATTATTAGTCTATCCCCGTATTAAAATAACATCTATGCACGTTAATCAAGAGGCTTCAAATTGCGTGATTTGAATCCTTTTGTTTTCATATTGATATCGTTGTTTTTTTGTATTTATTTAAGAATAAAATAATTGCGATTGTAAAAATTATAATGACAGGTCTACTGAAATGCCTGAAATAGTATCGATAAATACAATACTTAATGAATCTCAAATCAGTCGTAGAAGTTGAATGAAGTTTCGGTATTAGATTTAGTAAACATATCGTGAGTATCAATGACATCATCTCTCGGGATTATTTCCATTCTGTCTAAAAACCACGAGTTCCCTCTTATATTTTGATCTGAAATGTTTACCACCTGTTCTTACATAAAAATCCTCCACTATACGGTAACCTACCTGTATGAGAAATGACAATCATAAAGGTTTCCATTTCCATATCCCTCTTCTACTAAACATCAGCCAAAAAAATGTTCACCACATAACATTTTTACATCTCGCTTGAATGGTTTGAATGTGATATTGATGATATGCGGGTGAGCTGAGAATTTAACTAAAAATATCCCAGGCTCTCATGTAATCTAACTATTGAATTGCTCCCCACTAAAATGTAGATAGGTACGACTTAGAGAGAGAGAGAGCTCCCATCAGCATCAGGTTATAGTAAAAAACCAAAACACACAAATTCATATGCTTTACTTCATAATACACTCCTGGGTGTTATTTGTCTATTTTCATTCTAAATGGTCGTCACTATGGGGACATGTTATAAATCTTCAATGTTCTGGGGACTCAACGAATTTATCTACATAGCTTGTTGTGGGATTCACTACTTTATTTATATGAACTCAGTTTTAGACATTCATTTGTGGATGATGTGACTATTTGACAGTGACTTGACTATAAACCGGACAGATCCGTCATCAATTTAGTCAAATAATTCATCAAAAAATGTTTTTGTTTTTGGTTACATACCTTGTTGATAATAATATTGGCTGTTAGGTATGTTGTGTTATGCGGATGAATGGTGAACGGATGCTGATGTTGATATGCTCGTTTCTAGGTAGGTCTATTTTTTATGAAGGGTTTAATAAATGTCGAAATGTAAGTGAGATGTAATAGTTATGACTTATAAATAAAATAAATTACATACGTGATTCTGACTTTGTGACAAACAAAGATAACACTAAACAAAATTAAGTGCGAGGAGCTTTTTTGTGGTACATTGCAGTGAAATGTATGTTTGTTCACTCATAACTTCTAAAATATTTGCCACAATTTAGCAAATCAGATATTGTTAGAAGCGTCTTGTTCCTAAGATGGTTATAGGCTATTAAATATTTTCTAATATAGGTCCTCTCAAGGAAAAAATCATCAAACGACAAGGTTTGTTTGTATAATGCTGTTCATAAAATGTTAATAGAGCAACTGTTTTTAAAGCATAACCTTGTGTTCATAAACTTCTAGAGGGCGCCAAATATGAGAAACTTCCATAGCCTACAGCCAAAGGGCAAGTCACACGCTTAGAACGATATACCTATCATTTGTCAAAATATAATTCTAAATTAAAAAGTTATGAGGGAACGTCGCACAACTGTGTGTTAGACTTGAGTCGTGGTTTAAAGTCTCAAATTTGAGTTCTAAGTTTCAGTCGTAGAATGCAGTCAGGGCTAAAGAACTTTCTTTAGGGCAAGTTGACCATAAAGGCAAAAAATTCAAGTGAACGTATAAGAAATTATATGATGATATTTAATCACTTATGAGTAATTCCATGTGAAAAGAATATACGAAAAATACCTATGTCATGAAATCTTTTTGTGTCATTTTTTACTGGTTCCTTAGCTCAAAATATGAACTTCTGTATATAAATAATCCCCCAAAAAAATTAGCAAGTGAGTAGTATGAATTAATTCGTTAAGTCACTCAATTTTTGAGAGTAAAAAAAACTGTGATCTTAAATTACTTTTTTGCATATTTCTTGCGAATTTAAACATAATTGAATGAATGTTTTTTTGCATTTGTAGGGTGATATTTAGACCTTTCCAAAACCGTTATTAAAAATGAAATTAGTCCATTTTAAGCTGATCTATTACAAAAAAGGTGAAAAACACATTTTATTTTTTTTTCTAAAAAACCCATTTTTTAATATTTTTTTTCAAAACTGTTTTTGAAGTAAAATTTTATGATCTTTTCAAAAAAAATTATACCGTTATGATTTTTACACTTTTAAGCTATTTTTTCAATGTTTTTTGTTGTTGTTTTTCAAGGCATACTAAGCTATTGGGTTATATCTTGAGTAATAAATGACTAATCTGACAAAAACTCAAAAAGTAACAGAAAAAGTCGAAAATATTGATCGTTACAAAAATTGTCATATCTTTATAAATTATCCATAGATTTTAAAGAAAACAATCTTTTTATCTTTGCCAGTAAGTGTACTATACAGGAAAATTTTAAAACTATGAGGATTCGAAAGAATTTTGATTTTTTCTATAAGTAATAAAGTTGTTTTTGCAAAAATTTCCTTTAAAATATCGATTTTTTTAAAATGTTTTAATACATTGCACTTAAACATCTAGAGTTACCCAGAAAAGTTATTCTAGTGTTTTTTACTTATTTATTCAGCTTTCAGGTTCTGCTTCTTTTGTTCAGATTAGTCATTTATTACTCAAGATATAACCCAATAGCTTAGTATGCCTTGAAAAACAACAACAAAAAACATTGAAAAAATAGCTTAAAAGTGTAAAAATCATAACGGTATAATTTTTTTTGAAAAGATCATAAAATTTTACTTCAAAAACAGTTTTGAAAAAAAATATTAAAAAATGGGTTTTTTAGAAAAAAAATAAAATGTGTTTTTCACCTTTTTTGTAATAGATCAGCTTAAAATGGACTAATTTCATTTTTAATAACGGTTTTGGAAAGGTCTAAATATCACCCTACAAATGCAAAAAAACATTCATTCAATTATGTTTAAATTCGCAAGAAATATGCAAAAAAGTAATTTAAGATCACAGTTTTTTTTACTCTCAAAAATTGAGTGACTTAACGAATTAATTCATACTACTCACTTGCTAATTTTTTTGGGGGATTATTTATATACAGAAGTTCATATTTTGAGCTAAGGAACCAGTAAAAAATGACACAAAAAGATTTCATGACATAGGTATTTTTCGTATATTCTTTTCACATGGAATTACTCTTATAGGCTATTATTTATAAACGTTGTTTAACTTTAAACAACTGCTTAAATTTCGAAAATGTGTTCAAAACCAATGTTTGTAGTTGTCTTATAGCTGTCAAACGTGTGTCTCACTGTCTAAATATAGATTGTCTTAACTTTAAATAGTGTGATATTTATTTTTATTAAATTAAGAATATTTCCCACAGTTTGAAAAAAGTTAAACAGTGTTTATGTAGGCAAAAATCTAATAAATATGCCTGTTTATTTTTTTTAACCTTTCTAAAAATAAAAAAAATATGGATGTTTGTTAGTAGAAAAAAAATTAACAATCTAAAAATTTTCAAATCTAGCATTGTTTTAAAATTCATAGATTAAACTGTATATATTGCTCAAAAAAATCTGGAGTCAATTATTTTAATGTGTATACTGTTTACTCACTATACTTAGCTTCTGACCCCAATAAATCATTTATTGTGTAAACAGCACTTATATATTTAAAATTTGAGGTTAGTAATTTTTTAATTTAATGTCACATCCGGTACAAAAATATGTCACACCCGTAACATTTTCTTTTTCATATTGAATACGATATCCATGAAATTTCATTAAAAAATCTACAATTCTAAAAGTCATCGAAGTAGACTAAATCGATTTTCTAACATCACACCCGTTACATCTAATCTTAAAAGCTTGCGATTTGAAAAAAATATACTCACAACTACATAGGTACATTCGGTGTTGAAGCTGTTAAATATCTTATTTAGTGAATAGTACACAAACCAGAGACAAACAAATTAAGTAAATATGTCACACCCGTTACAATGGAAATACCCTTAAGTTCACATTTTGTTAGAATTTTCTAGTAAAACTTACTGAAATTGCAGCAAATGTACAAAACACATATTTTTCAAGTAGGTATTGATATTTCGATGTAGGGAGATAGTCAATAGAAAAAACCACTATCATTAAGGCGCTTAAAACTTTAAACTTTAACCTCCCAGCAATTTTATATTTGTAGGTATATCTTCGTTGTGGTATCGCAACCAACCTAGTTCATTAGGAACTGTCAGTGAAAGATTGAAATTCGCGATAGTTCATTGCCACAACGAACGCCGACACCGCAAACGGTGCAAAACCTACAAAAGTCTGCAATCTATATTCATAGTCGGTAAGTAACACAAAAGAACACGTTAAAATACAAACACTGCACACGGTGCGGTGTAGAAAAGAAAGTACCTTACAAAGTGGTACTGCAACAATCAACCATTGAAGTAGTTAAGTTACCTACATTCCTAACTGCTGAACCACTGTTTTTGAAGCTATACCATTGCCCTACGTGATGTGAACAAAGCCTTAGAAAGCAGTAAAATTTTGTTTCATCGTTATGGTAGTCGACAAGAAGATTGATTGTATATTTTTGGCTGTAAGCAAAAAAAAAAAAAAAAACAAACAAATAATCTCAGAATTGCAAGCTGCCTTAAGATCTGACAATAGAGCAAGTGGCAATAAACAATCGAATGGATTTCTAATAAGAGAATTGTAAACATTCAAACTTTTTGCATTTGGTCGAATCTATATACACAAGTCGAAGGGATTCTATTCTTTTATTGTTTTCTGATAGAGTAGAGGAGTACCCAGAAAACTTTCTCTCGAATTGAAGGATTTCATTCTTTCAATAAATTTGTAAAACAGGCAACTCTAGAAAATATCCTGTCTTAAATGATAAACTTTCTTTTGTTTCTTTGCTGCTTTTTTTTGGGGGAAAAGTTTTTTGAACAACAAAATGAATATGAAGGTAGATATCACAAAACAATAAAACCTAAACGAAACAATAATCCTTAACGACAAGCAATAGCAATTGGAAGAAAAGTGCATTTGACTTTGGGAAATAGTAAAAAAAAAAAGAAAGTTGAGTGAAATATTGAGTTTGAGGCATTTTCTTGTCGAATCTTTGTTAATATCATTTGGAGAGTTGTAAATGACTTGTAAGTTTGACTAAAGCATAGTTAAAAATAACTTTAAAAACAGGACAGACATTCTGAGCTGAGATTTAAATTTTGTGGGTGTGTCTAACTGTCTCTAAGACAAACCTCTGAAAAATTTTGCTTTAAACTTTATACTTAAGAGTTTTATTTGCCATTTAACCGATATGGAAAATTCGATGATTAGTTTTTTTTAACTACTACACGGAGAAAAAGACCACTTAAAAATAAGCGGTTTTCTGCATGATTCCATGATGATGCCTTCCGTTTTAAATTAAGCGGAATACTTAATTTAAGATGAAAATCTTCTTATTATCATAGAAATAAGAAGATTTTCGTTTTAAGTGGTTTTCCGCTTAATTAGGACGACTTTTTTTTAAATTAAAGGCCTCTCGAAAATTTTGAACTCACCCGAGTGCACCACAGCTGCACCACCGCCATTTGGGCCATTTGGCGGAAAATTTCGGCGCACCACGCTCCGCCGCACCATCATCGCACCACGACTTCACGACGTCCGCACCATTTCATTTTGATTAAAAAATTCGGTCTCCACCGCCGCACAACGCCTGCACCACGTCCGCACCATTTCATTTTGTATGAAAAATTCGCTGCACCATGATACGTCATTTTGGATTATTGAAAAATAAAAAAAAACCACCGACGAGAAGGAGATTCGAATCCCAATATCCAGAACATTTTCAATTAGAAGGTGCAGAGAATTGTTTTCATATTTTCAAAATGAAATGGTGCAGCGGTGGTGTGGCAGTGGCGGTCAAAAAGTGTGCGGACGTGGTGCTGCGGAATTCCATTTTAACTCGGGCATTTTAATTTTGTAAAGTATTTTTGACCTAGCTAAATTGTAAATCAAAAAAGACAAATAGAGATTTTGTCGAGACAGAGCGATCGTTAAACTTTTTGGTTTTTTGCGCATTTTGAAGCCGAAACGTCAAATAATAAAAAAAAATCATGTGTGCAATTCACACGTGTAAGAAGTAAAACCTTAAGAAATCATTTTTCTTGCAAAAAAAAAAAAATAGAAAAAATCTACCTATTTTTATTCTATCACCTTCAAATCCATGTTTTTTATATGACAACCTATATAAATTCTATATCATCTGAAAGCTTATTGTTTAAGCTCAAAATATATATATCGATCAGGTCTATGAGACATCTACAAAAAGAGCTAGAATTTTTTGAACTCGATGAAATTTCATCCAAAAAGCAAAAAAAACATTTATTTTTATGTTTTCGTGCTATTAAACCAATTTTTTTGTTTGACAACCTATAAAAAATTGTATACCATGTGAAAGCTTATTGTTTCACCTTGTATAATGATGCATAAATCTTATTTCAAAGATGTCTACAAGAGAAGTTAGAATTTTTTAAAGTCAACCATGTCGAATTTCCAGACTGAGATTACAGTACTTCCTACACTCGTAGCTGGTCATCGCCAATAGATCTCCACAGGTGTTTTGAGGTATTTTTAAATTTTGTTCAATTTAAGATTGTGTAACTTGTAGAGCACGTAACGTTATGTGTAATATATCAAATAAAAGGTTATGTTATCAGCATGCGTATTAAAGTTAAATCAAATTTGTATGTGCACTAGATCAAAAGATATGACGTGTGTTGGAAAAGAACATTTTTTTACCGTCATCTCCGAATTTTGAATATGAAATTAATTGAAATTTTTTTACAATTATATTTTATTTAATTACCTATCTACAGTACAAATTTCATTTATCTAATTATTAAAACAAAAAAGTTATAACAAGTTGAAGTCGTGTCGCGTTTTCGTTTCATCTTGTTTCAAATCACTACGATACTAAAGAAGTTTTCACTTCAAAAAAACAAAATCAAGTAATTAGGCAAGTTTCAGGGTCGTTTGAAGTCTTAAAACGTTTCCTTATCCTTACCTAAATTCCCTTAAAAGAATAGCATGTGATGTTATATTATTTATCTAAATGGAGGGAAGCGGTCAAAAAATGGTATACATAATGATACATTGTCGGCCTCATAAAAGCGGCATTACCACAAAAACTGTTGGCATTTATCTACTTTTGATAACTTTTTTGGAGTAATTACATAAAATGGTTCATGAAAAGAATTATCCTTTATGCATAATAAATCAAGGTAAGAGGACATACATAAAATTTAAAAAGTAAATTCCATTTCATTAATATTATTTCACCGCCAGTTAACAAAACCTCAATTCTTATAGTAAAAACCAAAGAAATATTATGTCTCACCCGTATTCTCTTGCAAAAAATCCTTTAACATTTTCTCATCCATTTACTTGAACACGAACAAGCCATATGACAATGGTGTCCATTCGTCTCGTAGGTTGTATCATTCGTTCTGCAAAAAAAAAATTGTCAGTGTTAACTCTTTTTCTGCTGGTTTTTCTGAGACAACATTGACATTCCTTTCCATCTTTTTTTAGATCACCATCCGAACAGCATCGTACCGCGAGAGTAAAGAACCATGTTCCATTTTTTGTTCATTCATTTGCCATCTACATGCGCGAATTGAAATAAACTTATACAAAAGTTTTATTTTTTTGTATGTCCTTTTTTGTTTAAGCTTAAAACCTTTGCGTTGTAGTAAAAAAAAGGACAAGGCAAAAGGTTCAGTGCGGTGGTCTTGTCTTTTGTGGAATTATTTAATGGAATAAAAGTTCATCATCATTTTCATTCCAAGACATCCTTTCACCAGCTCACCCACACAATAAACCATCTTAAACAAATGAGAGGTGTTCAGAGAATGGGATTTCCCTGGAAGACTATAATGGGAATTATATCAAAAGGAATTGTGTTACTTGCATCTGGATTCTAAAGAAATATCTTTTTGTTGGTGGTTTCTCAAAAAATTTAACTCAAATCCATGACAAATATTTCAAATTAAATTAAATTCTTGAATAAATCCCTATCTCATTATTGAAATGTTCTTCTCCATTTATTTTAAAACTTTAATCAACACAATTTTGATTCTACTCTTCTACATTTTCACATTTTGTATTCACGACCATAATCATAAAACAATTCAAAATTAATTATAAAATCTTCTCACAATATCACTTAGATTCACTTGAGATACTTTTTGTTTCAGAGATGATGATGTGGACAGAGTCTCCGGGAATCAATTAATTTATTATTCATTCAAATAGGTTTTATGATGATGCACTTCATCATCATACACAAAATTATATAGTCTCACTCATCTCAAGATTGAATCCATCCAATCCAACCAACCAAGCACTCTCTCAGTTATAATTGTCACATGCATATTAGTTTGAGTATCTCTGTCTAGTCTTTGGTGAAGACGAGATGAGGTTTTCAATCTTATTATTATTATCTTCAAATGAAATTCATATATGAAGTAAGAGAGTTATGAAGTAGATGTACCTACCTACTTCTTGAAATATTTTGTGTCTGTCATTGTTACCGACGACGACGATGAACGACAACTGACGCCGATTGAAGACGTTCACATGCATCATTAACTATATGATGAGATACTTAATTCACAGCACAATAACCAACTTCTCTCTTAATAACTTGATTGCATATGGATATCCATTAATTATTATGAACAAAGTAGCGTAGACTTTAAGTTTGATAATAAGGTGGGAAGTTTATTCATCGCGTCCCTCAACTAGGAATTTTTGCTTCTATAATGCTTTACAGAAGCTATAGCAGCTGAAGCACCGTTTTGCATATCGAATCGAGCAGTTCCGAAGAGTTTTAAATATAACCAAACAAAAACGTTGTGTGATTCGTTTGCTTTTGTTTAGGGTTCAACCTTAAGTCTAACTAATTGAGACCATCATGTCCTTAAAGTACAGTGTAATGTATAGGGATTTAATTTTCATACACTTAAAAATGAAAACTATGCGCTCAAAATATACTCTTAAAAAAAAGTATGCACTTTAAATATGCTTTTAAGGCCACATGAATTTGTAAAATATCAATATTTCTTTAAAATTATAAAAAGATTTTACGTAACTTTTATGAAATCTATATACGAAACCATTTCCGAGTTCAAAGATGTAACTTTTTGGAAATATTGGGGTTTTCTTTAAAAACAATAAATAAAATTGGCGAAAATTTACTCTTAAATGATCCAATTTATCATTTGAGCGTGTTTTTAATGAGTTTGGACAATGTTGATTTGCCAGTTTTGCACAGCATTTACTTACGTTTTTGACTTTTTTCCAATTGACTTTCAGTCACTTTTAGTCAAAAATTTTAAGCGTGAAATTTCGTTATTTTTGCCAATTTTTGCGAAAATATGCACGAAAAACATGCATTTATTTCCCAAATATGCAAAAAAAAAATGCTAATAAATGCAAAATATGCAAAAATATGCACTAACGACTGATTGAAATTTAAAGGAAATATCCTGATTCGTGTACATCTTTCGTTGCCATGCTTCCGAGGTGTTCCTAAAAAATGCATGTAAACCCGATCCCTAGTAATGTACAAGTCCTTCGATTCAATAATTTGCCTTTAAACAACTCTGCATTGTTTTCCGATAGTCCAGAATTATTTTATAAGTTAAAATAAAAATCATTTTAATTTAATAACACTCGTAACTTTCGAATTAATTGTCTTTCTAACCTCAGGCAAACGAATCGCAAAGTTTTTCCAAAAAAATTGTGTTTGAAAATATAATTTTTTTTTAAATTTTGTTTTAAAATTGTACGCGAATTTTTAAATTTTTTTAAGACGATTCAAATAGGTGAAAATAGTAAAGACAAAAAAATATTTTTGTCGTAACAGAAAATATTAAACAAAATTATGCTAGTTTTAGGGTAGATATTTTTTCGAAATTTCAAACGCCAATACTAATTAAAGAAATGCTTTAGATCATTCACTAAGGATTTTACAATTTTCGGCTCTGATTTCGTCAGCTTTGAGGTATTTATCGGCGGTTTAAAATATAAAACATATTCAGTTATATTTATAAGATTTTCTTAAATTGATTATCGAAGGATATTTTAAGTGATCTAAGCTTGCTTAAATATTTAATTTGCCTTTAGACAAGCTTGCTTATATTCTTATCTATTTTATCGGTTTAGTCAAAATTAAAAAAATATTTGGATTTTAAATCCATACAAAACTCTACAACACAGCTTAACTTGTAGCCTATCAATGCCTTACATTATCGAACGAATCAAAATAATCCTAATCCAGCATAGCGGTTGCTAAAAATATCCCCAAATATAGGAAAATAGTTGGTTTGAATACCGAAAAATTTTTTCACTTTTTATTTTCGTTCATGTTCTAAAACTTCGACATTTTGCAAATCACATAACAATTTTTTGTTTATATTTTGAGTTCTTGGGGGGGGGTTCTACAGATGATTTGCTGAGTCCTGTGATCATCGGTCTCCTTCCTTATTATTATTTTTTTTATATAGCTATTTTGTGTTTAATTATTTGTGTCTTAAAATATTCACAAAGTAATCAATCTTGTTACATCAAATTGTTATATTAAAAGTAAACACTGCATCTCTCTCAGGCCTGTATATTATTTGACACATCGTTAAGGTATCTATATCTACTCGAATCAACACCCATTTAAAACACAAATTAAGTCGTACAACTTTTTTCCAGATAATAATGTCTTATACAATAATTTAAGTATGCAGCAACAATTTGGTTTGACGTTTCTCAAATTGGTTTTTCGATAATGTGACATTTTGTAGTTTAATCCCAACTTTTACGTACTTAAGCTGAAAGAAAATTAAACTACTCAGTATTACAAAGGATTAGCTTCTTTTTGTGATGAAATTTTTCAGAATCGAATGGAACGTATAAGTTGTTAACGATCGAAATGCAGTAACAATAAAGTTCTTTATTTATTTTATGAATGCAGGTGTTTACTTTAGCGCATTAACTCGTGATTCTTTATAATTATGATGGCAATGTATTGCAATATATTTCCATAGGAACTAATGGCACAGTTGAAAGTTTTTTTTAGATTGTTGGTTTCTAAATTTCCGTAATATTTTGCTTTTTCTTATTCAAATCAAATCAGTAACAATTCGTTACGTTAACCACTAAGATTTTGAGATATGAAATGAGTAAAATCATATTTCAAATACCTTTTAGAAAAAAATAATATTGAAAAAAGAATAAACATATTTAAGAATTAAATATGAATTTTTGAGATTGTATACCTAAGTAGTTTTGCAAAAAAAAATTTAACGGTTCCAAAAAAATGTGTTTCTGACCTGCTAATATTCATTTTCGTTAACTTTGAACCTGTTATATAGTTATACTGTTTTTCAACTTTTTCAATATTTAAAGCTTGAAATTAAATTCAATCTCAACAAATTAACAAACGCCACATTTTCACTTCAAAATGCACTCTTCCATAAAATAAAAAAAAAAAAAACAGCCCTTTTCTATCATACACATCAAGCATCCATCACATGCACATCACATACACAACACAACACCCGGAAAAAAATTTAATGATAAAAATAAAAGTGTTAAAGGTTATGGATGGGGATTTGAATTGATTCCTTCTCTCCCATCTCTCTATATCACTGCCCACTTTGCATGAGGCAATGCAGGGAATGGGAAGTCATTAAAAAACCGAGTTTAATGTGTTTTTAGTTTTTCTTTTAGTTTATTAAAATGTTTTTTTATTGACATTGCTCTTGCCTTTCAACATATTGACGTAATGCAAATGACAACTTCAACCAAAAAACAGAACGGTAAAGTTTTGTTTTTTGTTGTTGTTGTTTTATTTAATGTCTTGACTTGTGTTATCAAAATTAATTTGTTCTGACTTAAAAGCCTTTTAAAATTTAAATGAATGTTTTTCCAAAGAGACAACATTTCCGGTAGTTAACAACTAATTTTTTTGGTTATTTTTCCAGAAGTTTTGTTGATTTGTTGATGTGCATAAAGTTTAGAGACCACACAAGCGATACGTCATGCATAGAATTTTATGTGAGAACAAGTGTCATTTTGGAGTGTTCATGAGGTTTTAATTGGGAAAAGTTTTGTTTTATGGGAAAGTTGGAAGACCAAATTGCATTAATGATGAAGTCGGTTTTCATTTAGGTAAACGGGTTTTGAATTGAGGTTCCTAACTACAAAGAAACACCACAAATATGTACTGAATTGCAGCTTAAATTAAAATAAATAGTTTTACATCAATTTATTTGGTTTTGAAAAAGTTTTTGAATTTTTTAGTAGAATTAATTTATAATCTCGAAATCTTCTTTTTTATTTCTAGTTAAAATATTGATTATTTTTTAAGAAATAAAGCTTTTAACATTTTTAGATGATTTTAATCTTCTTGAACACTTTCAAATCCTTTAGGACTCATTTTTAGTAAAACTATTTTGTACTCACTTTAATTTTATGAATATTCTAATATTCTATATTATTCCCAAGACATTATCCTGTGGGGAAAACCTCATTCTTCAAACAAATTGCTCTCCTGTTTGTTTTACTTAAGAGATGAGTTCTTTGGTATGTAGTAGGTTCGTAGATATTATTTATTAATTTGCATATCACACATCTTTCCTTGTGATTGATTTATTTATGGGAAAGGATATGAAGAAGGTAGTATAGCTGCCTCCTTGAGAAAATCGATTTACATTTTAATCCCTAGATGTTTAACTATAAATGCAATGCATTTGAGGGAAAATTTAATGCGTAAAAGATGCAGTTGTGATGACTATACCTCTGAACCTGATACTATAGTTGTGGAGGGACATGATATCAGTGGAGAAATTAAAGCAGAATTATACGGGAGGAATGAATTGGTACAAATTAAAATGCTTTAAGCTCTAACTATTTATGTTATGTTTAGTAGAAAACTTTAGTTAAAATAATTAATTAAATAAATTAATGTTCAAGTTGTTTTATTCGTATTCTTAAATTTTTTGTTAATTTTAAAATAAAGGTGAATGAAAAAGAAAATTCTTAAAACAAATCATTTGTTTCATTCCTTAAAAGGAAGAAACAACTTTTTCTTCTGAATTTGGCCATTAAACAAGAGCCCTCCAATTTGGTTTCTTGCAATTAGATGCATTTATAGAAAAAAATTGTTTTCAAAATCTTAAGATATATTTTGTAACCTTAATAAAACTTTTTAAAAATATTCTATAAGGTTTTTTTTTTCAAAAATTTTAAGCTTTTCTTTAAGGCCTTTAAAAAAAATTTATTGAAATGTAGGTACTAGTCAAAAGTGTCAGAATGAACAAACGGATTTTTGGAAAGTATCGCCAATTTGTAAATGAAAAAGCAAAATGAGTTGAGTTTTTTTTTTATTTTCACACGTCAAAATTATTTTGTCGCTTTTATTTATCTTTTGATTTTTCCTGAGGCTGAGGCTAAAAGAATTCTTGTTTTTACAGAAGTCTTACTTTGTCATTAAATTCGTTTAAAGATGATTTAATTTTTGTTTCATATTCAAACATAATTGTAAATGTACAATTTTATAATGTTATTCAACGCTGCTGGCCGATCGTGTTTATTTTATTAGAAACAATTTAAAAAAAAAAAAAACACCATTCACTTATTTATAAAACCAAGTCTTACTGACCTATCTTCAAAAATTAGATTTTAAGAACTCCAATAACAACTTGCTGTACCTACCTTTTTGGAAAGCCAAAAACTTCTTCTTTTATTTAGTTAAAAAAAGCTATACTAATCTAGTTTTTGAGGAATGAATTTTCGAGATACCCCCCGTAAACGTGTTTTTTTTTCGAGAAAAATTCATACCAACGAAAGGCTAGAGAACGATTACTTAGGCGCCGAGAATCGAAAACGGTTTTTTGAAGAGGTTAATTTGGGTTTTTAATCAAGTTATTTGAATCAGTAGTTTTCGAAGGCTTAACAACATATGGTTTTTAGCATTTGATGTAGAATTTGTTTAGGCAATTTATTTGATCAATTCATTCCGTATTGAGTTCCACAGTCTTGACAAAAATAGTATTCAATGTATTTTTTCATATTTATTTTTCACAAATGTTACTTTGAAATCGATTACCTATTTCGAAAACAACTAATTAAAATAACTTGATTTAAAAACTCAAAGTAAGTGTACAACTCTAGCTTTTGGAATAGATATAGTTGATAACTGTAAGTGTTGTCGTTGTTTTTTAATAAAGTTTTTAGTATTTTTTTTTTAGAAAATTGCCCCTCCCTTCTAAAAGGGGGGAGGGCATAGACCCTCCCTCGCATAACAAAAAATGATTGTATTGAATACCTCTACAAAAAACAGTTTTCAATTCTCGGCGCCTAAGTTATCATACTCGAGCCTTGCGCTGATATGAATTTTTCTCGAAAAAAACACGTTTAGGGGGGGTATCTCGAAAAAAGAACGAAATTCGATTTTGGTAGAAACGAATTATTATTGCTAAGGCCTTCAGGAACAAAGCCTCATATTTAGTTTTTGTCGTTATTTTAGGCCAACTTTAAATTTGTTCAGGCTCATTGTGGGCTTTCTTAAAAAAAAAGAAATTTTGTTTTTTTTTTTTAGGTACCTACCTATACATCAAATTTTGAAAAAAATTAGCTCGAACTTTTTTTTTTTTTTTTACGAAATTTTTGATTTTTATTATATTTTTCAAAAACTAGTCTTATAAATAGCTATATTTAATAACAAATTAAAAGACGGAGTTTTTGGCTTTACAAGGTACAGCACGTAATTGTTGGTGTACCTAATCGTAGATTTTTAATAACTTTTTTTTCCATATTAAGTCCCCCCTGGCTAAACGGGGGGAGGGGGGGTGGATAATAGACCCCCGTACACTTTTTTTTTCTGTATCGATCTAACTTACATGCTCTTACATGTTGCCAACTTAAAAACCACGTTTTATAGCTTTGGTATTCATAGCTCTGGTTTTTCATAACTTCGGTTTTTCATATATTTGACGCACAAAACTCTGGTTTTCATAATTCCGTTACTATTTCTAAGCCTACGAGTAGTACGCAACTGATACCAAGTCGTTCATCAGTCTCCCCTAGGAATAGGAAACGCTTGTGAAATCTCAAATTTTTTCAATTTGTTCGTGTGAAGGCGCCCATAAGAATGTGTTCGCAACAACTCTCTTACCGGGCCGTTTCAACGATTCGCACCTTCCTCTGAAATGGGCCTGAATTATCAAATCACCCCTATTAAAACGTATGAGTAACCACTCAAATTTGAAACATAACTTTAAGTTATTTATTTTGAACGGGCACTCTTCAGTTTTTTCTTTCGGTAATAATAATGCTCTCAGGAAAACGTTCATCAAAACTTCCATCAGTTGCTAATTTAAGAGTTTTTGCTGTGATAATTTCAATTTAGCTATATTTTTGATATTTAACCTAAAATCAATTTTTTAAATTTAAAAATAAAACCCAACTATCTTAAATATTTTCCCTCATAGCGAAATCAATCTTCAAAACCTCACTTTCGCAAGTAAATTCATTAAATTTCTTCATGATGCTCTTGATAGCACATCCGTAGCTAGAACTTTAACGTACTTCATCATCATCATTATGCGTACTTTTTTTCTTTCCCAGACACCCCTATAATAACTTTCTACTCTGCATACTGATATAGTTACCTTCTTATGAAAATAAAATAATCATTGTCGCCACCCAGAACTTGCTGACAAATTTTTTAAAATATGCGATGGTGTATAAATATCAACTCCCTCTTCTCTTAAGAGTAAAAGTATTTAACCCACAAGTAAGATAAAGACCTTTTTCATACAAAAAAAATACAACTTTGAAAGATTCCTTTCTAGCTCCATCGTCATCTCTCAATTCCTTGAATAATAGTAACCCTCTGATGTAAGTTATTCCGATATGAAAGATTGGCTGCTTAAATAAATAAGGTATAGAGTGGTGGCGCCTTCATTATCACTTGTCAAAAGCAGTATATTATCTTGGGAAAGGTGATACAATAAAAGTCGATAAGGTGTTTCTGTTGTCATAACCCGATGAAGACAACAAATATTCCATGTTCGAAATCAAATGAGACAAAATCAATATATTGGATGGAAGAATCATTTTCTAGACCTACAACGATGAGAGCTAGATATTACCTTATTGAATGATGACATCTTTCCTCTAATACCTTCATCGATCGTTGAAGGGTTATGATACCTTTATTGGAATTCGGTACAAAAATCGATACGAGATTAAGTCGTTTTCTGGTGATTCGAAGATAATATTTAATCTTAGTCAACTTTTTGGACCTGAGTGACTTTCGAGTTCGGTTTCAGATTTCATCATTTGAGGGTTTCGTGTGCATTGGTAAACTGAGACATTTTTCAACGCCAAACACTTCCAAATTTAAAAGCCCTTCAAACAGGTCACTTTCGATATGTCAAGAGGTCTTTTGTGTCTCAAACATGAAACAACGATGAAAAAAATTGTGTGTAAACTTCCCTCAATTATACTTCTCTCATGACATAAAAAATCACTTTTTAATGACAGGAATTTTTCAAAATAAATTATAAAAAAATTGAAAAAAAAATATAAATTAATCATTTCCGATTGCCAAAGCACCTAAAAGCACACATCCCAACACAGCCCATCAAACTATACACTCAACCAAAGCAATTATTTTAAATTATTCCATCACTGTGTTTTAATACCGGAAAATCTCTTCACATTATTTTTATTTTTTGTTTATAATATTTTTTTTTGTTAATTTCTTCATCCCACACTCAAAGAGTCAACACTCAACTTAAAATACACAAAATGCTGTGATGAACTACCACTTCATAAAAATCAGAAACAAGGTCATTAAAATAAATTTTTGAGAACAGACCAGGAAAAAAGAAAAGCAAAAAAAATCTGGAATGAAATAAAACGAAATTAATTTGCCTCCCATAACTAAAATAACCTTACTCTCGGATAAAATATACTCGCCCCTACACCATAGGCGTTTTTTAAAGGCATCAGTGTTTATGTTTTCACTTTTATAGTTTCACATCTCAAATTACCCCAAATTGTCTAATACATTTTCTTCTTCTCATAAATTGACTTTGACCAGTTGCTTTAGCTCGAAGTCATTTGGGTATTTAATTGGTGTGTGTTTAGTCTTAAATTAACAATTTTGTGGTTGCGACTCAAATCGAGACAAACTTGAGTTCTAGACATTGTAGAAAAATTGAGTCGCAAATTATTAGTCTCAGATTTGAGTCGCAGATTGGGTCATATATATGACTTGAGTAGCAGACTTGAGTGTCAGATTCAAGTATCAGATTTGAGTCGCAGACCTCAATCCCAGATTTGAGTCTCAAATTTGAGTCACACATTTGAATCACGGACTTGAGCCGCAGATTTTATTCATAGAGTTGAATTGAATCGCAGATTTGAGTTCAGATTTGAGTCAAAGATTTGAGTCACAGTTAGGAGTGACAAATTTGAGTCACAAAATTGAGTCACAGACTTGAGTCGTAGATTTGAGTCGCACTTTTGAATCACAGATTTGAGTTACAAATTTGAGCCACATACTTGAGTCGCAGATTTGATTCCCAAATCTGAGTCTAGACTTGAGTATAAGACTTGAGTTCAAGACTTGAGTTCTAGATTTGAATTCCAGACCTGAGTTCTAGACTTGAATTCTTTACTTGAGTTCTAAACTTGATTTAAGACTAGAATAAAGGACTTAACTGGTATACTTGAGTCGTCAATTAGAGTCCTGGATCTGAGCACTAGACTTGAATTATATACTTGAGAGATAGATTTTTTTTGACGTGATAACGTCTTATAAATCTATGAACCATGGCAGCATCCACGGAAAAGTGACGCCATTTTCTTCCGTTGCACTTGAAATTTTTTGCAATGCGGCAAAAATTTCAATTAAAAATTAAAAATAAACTATTAGATATACAATAATCTTCTAAGCTTATTTGAAAGATAATAACATAAAGTTGAAAATTCCGTCATTTAATAGGGTAAATAGAAGTAAGCAAAATTGACAAAAAAGAGGCTTTTTTTTACCCGCGACGTTGTAGAAAGTTGATTTTTTTCTTAATCGATAGATAAATTTATTGTAAAAAAACCAAGTTATAAATGGTTTTTTTTTAAACTAAAACATGAGGTAGACCTTTGACAAAGTAGTGATTATAGGAAGGGAAATTGTTTGTTTGCTTGACAGTTTGAAAAACATTCGAAAGATAATAAAAATGAAAAATAGGGGTTTGATACGGATTTTTGTTTAAGTCTCTGCGTTTCGAAATATGAATTTTTGAAAAACACCTACTTTTTTTGTTTGGGTATTTTTGGGTGGGTTTTTAGTTTTTTAAATTTTTTCGTAGCGTCCAAAAAATCTGAAACTTGTAGTAATTGGTACTTTAAAATGATTTTTTACAGAATAACGGGAAAAACAAGTTTTTTTGTCCCAAGTTTTTAGACCGTTTTTAACCGTTTTTAACCGTTTTTTATTTGTCTTTTTTCTTCAAAAGATAAATGAATGAAATTATAATTTCAATAAATTTTAAAGTCACAATTTTGAGATAACTGTAATATAAAGTTTTATTTTTCAAAACGTTTTTTTTTTATCTAGAGCAGATAAAAATTTAATTTACTAAGCATGCTGATAATATTACCTTTTCTTTAATATATCACAAATATAGGTACATTTACTTCAAGCTACACAATGTTAAATTAAAAAACTTCAGAAATACCTCAAAACACCTGTGGAGATCTGTTGAACATGACTAGCCACCAGTCTGGGAAGTAACGTATTCTTAGATTGAAATTTCGACATGGTTGGGTTTAAAAAATTCTAACTTTTTTTTTAGGTATCGTAGAAATATGATTAAAGCGTCATATAAAAGGTGAAATAATGAGCTTTCTTATGATATAAAATTTAATATAAGTTGTCATAGGAAAAAATTGATTGAATGGCGTGAGAAGATAAAAAAGATTGATATTTTTGCTTTTTTTGATGAAAACTGATTAAATTCAAAAAATTCTAGATCTTTTTGTAGATGTCGCATAGACATGGTCGATACAAATATTTTGAGCTGAAATAATAAGCTTTCAGATGGAATAAAATGTATTATAGGTTGTCATTAAAAAAAAGGAGCTTTAAGGTAATTAAAAAAAAAGATTTGAGTATTAGACTTGATTGTTACACTTAAATTTAAGATTTGAGTGGCAGAATTGAGTTTTAAGAGTTTTAAATCGCTTGTCGGTCATCACGAATCAGAATGCCTAAGTCCATATTATGAGCTTCAATTCAAATTTCGATAGCTCTGATATATGAGTGTCAGCGTAGGCATGATTTTTTTTGTGTCTCGGTCTTCGTAAAGTATTTTAAATTAAAAATTCAATTATTTTATTTTTCTTTAAATCTCTCTCAGTCCCCAAAAATTCGTTTTTGGTATCATACAGTAGACAAAAACTTTCACACTCATCCTATTTCCTGTTTGTGAGATGTACCACTGGAATGCGAAATGTACACGTAACATATTGCGACACATTTAATGCAAATTTAAATTCCATTTTACCTCTTGAACATGTCATGATGCTGTGTGTGGGAGAGAGTTCTGTCCGTAAAAATAAAAACTTTTTTTTCTTTCAAATGAGTTTTAACACATTTCCTTTTTCGTAAAAAAAAAAACAGGATACCAAAAGGATTCCTAAAAAAAATTTGTTGTTAAGCCGATTAAAGGCAAAGCATGCCAGAAGTTGAAAATAATAACCTACAGCAGGTGCAAACGACTAGATAAACTTGCCATAATGTTAATGATGCAAGCTTCTTTATGGCTTCGAGTATATACGTAGTAAAATATTTATGACCATTTTTTTTTTTGCTTTTCTTTGGTTTAACCCATTTTATTCCTGTAAAGCTGGTCCAAAATTTATCTAAGTAAAGCTAAATATATTTTAAATGAACATATTTTTTTTATATCCATTAAGCCTTTAAAAGGGATTTAACACAAATCTGGAACACGTAACGCATAGCTGGACATAGCCCTTTTACCCATGGATAAAGTGCATCAGAGATTGCCAATTATTTTTGTTTTAAATTAGAAATTGTAGCACCCGAAACCCTTTTGACTACAAAAGTATAAAATCCTTTGAATAAGAATCTAAAGGGTTTATAAACCTCCTGGCACTCGCTTTATCTCACACGATAGATGCCCTACATGGATGAAGCTGAACACTAATCAAGTCTCCTTTCACTAATTGACCCAACAAAGTATAGAAACAGCAGCAATAAAGGCGTAAACAAATCAGGACAAGGTCAAAAGATTATATATTTCAAATTCCTCCTCTCTGGTACCGACACAATAATTTTTTGATTGAAAAGCCGTCAGAGATATGTGACATATGAAAAGACTCTAATGGCCCTTGCCTCCCTTTTTTTCCTTGTTAGCAAAGTCTTATACATATCTCTATCATCGCTCTGTATTCCTTCGTTTTTATCATATGCGGAGAGTCATGTGTAGGGAAAAAGACTATACACGACACACGAGCCGTTGCCAACAATGAGTCCCACTTAAACTCTTTTTTCATTTCTTTTTTTTTTATATAAAATTAACAACATTTGTTTAGGTTTGTGTGGCAAAAAAAAAAACGAAATAAGATCAAAGATTGAGATAGAAAAATTTATGAAAAAAAACACCGGATACACATGCATATGACAAATAACCTGCTGAATGAGCAATATAATACCTATCTTCTACCTATATTTTGCCCTAACCTAAAAACTTCCTTTTGCTGAATGAGTTCAAAATTCCTTGAGGAGTTGACACACAATTGTGGCATAATACAGCAGGCAGTATTAAATTTGCAGAAAAATCAATCTGTATCTATTGAATACATAAAGGGATACATTATTGCCAACTACTTAAGTTTTTGAAGTGAAAACTTCTTTAGTATCGTTGTGATTTGAAACACGATGAAACGAAAAATCGACAGGAAAAATCAATTGATTATAACTTTTTTGTTTTAATAGATAGATAAATGAAATTTATACTGCAGATAGGTAATTAAATGAACTATAAAACAAAATTTCAATTAATTTCATATTTAAAATCCTGAGATAACGGTGAAAAGATGTTTTTTTTCTAGACACGTTATATCTTTTGATCTAGAGCACATACAAATTTGATTGAAATGTAATATGCATGCTGATAATACTACCTTTCATTTGATATATCACACATAACGGTACGTGCGTTACAAATTACACAATCTAAGATTGAAAAACTTGAAAAACACCTGTAGAAATCTGTTCTGCTCATAATCTCGTAAAGGCCCTGACTATAAAATTTTTGATTTAGATTTTTTTTACATATTTTGAGTAAGTGCATTGTCTCCGATTTATTCTCATTTATTTTTTTAGCCTAGGTCTTCAAATAAGCCAGAAAATTCAAAATGTACTTTTGATTTTTTTCATTTTTATATGCAATTTGCGATATTAGATTTAGTGTTTTCCTCTATAACTCAAAAGTAAGAAAAATGTAGTTGGGGCCTTTAAGAGATTATGGGCAGTGTTGCCGACGACGACTACCCACCAGTGTAGGAACTATTAAGTACCGTAATTTCAGTTTGAAATTTCGACATGGATAGCTTTAAAAATTCTTACTTTTTTGTAGGCATGGTAGAAATATGATTGAAACGTCATTAAAAAGGTGAAATAATAATCTTTCAGGTGATATAAAATTTATTATAAGTTGTCATATATAAACAATGGATTTAAAGGTGATGCAATAAAAAAAAGTTAGATTTTTTATTCAAGAAAAATGATTTTTTAAGGTTTCACTTCTACCACGTGTGAATTAAACACATGATCTTTTTTTTTTTTGTAATAAAACTTAAAACTTAGAAGCTATTTAACCTTATCCGAAAAGTCGGAATCACGATATTAAAAGTCTAAAAATACTAGACACAAAATCTTGAAACAAGTCTCAATCGAAAATTGTCGATTTTGGAGGTGCTAAAATTATCATAAATTATAGAATTTTTATATTTAAACATTTTGAGATTTCGTTTTTCAAGTTTTTATGTCGCCATGTCGCTATGTCGCCATGTCATCCGGACCAAAGAAATTGCCCCAGTTGGCAACACTTAATGCAATAAGGTTAATAAAATAATTTTTTTTTGTGCTATAGCAAAGAATCTAATATCCCTTTTGTGAAATTTTCGAAATGTGAAGGGTTTCAAAATCATGTCTTTCTAAATGCATCGACTTTTTAAATTTCTTTTGCATACGTTGCGTGAATAAAGCCACTTTCATCAAAGGTAGCAAAAGGTTGTTGCAACTTACAGAAAAAAAGATTACAAAATCCTTTTTAAGTGATCAAAAGTACAAAAAAAGGCTTTTGTTGAAATTAGGATAATGGCAAAAGACAAACACATGTGTGACAACATTTCAAAAAGAACTCTTTTTTTGACATGTAAAAACAAAGGTTAACTCTCTTTCATTAAACATTTGAATGCTTTGACATTACGTGTTTGTGTTTACGACTTTCTCATCTCTTTAAGTCCTGGTCATGGACAAATATTAAAATGTCTGTAGCTTAAGATTGACACAATTTTCAGCCTAACATAGAATCAAAATGTAAGGTTTTTTTACTTCTTCAAGAATTGGTTTTCAGAAACAGATTTGACATTATTACAGTGGGGCAAAATGCATCGGAAATCGGACAAAAATAGTCAGATATAGTTTTAAATTCATTTTTTTCAGGTGTAATTTTGAATATTTCAGCGGATTTTAATGAAATACAAAAATAAATTTTAATCCATATTAACACGAAATTTGCCCCACAGTTTAACATAAAAAAAGCTCTAACTTAAAGACTATCTACGAATTTATCACAGAAAATGAGGCATACAACTGGTTCATGGGCGGATAATTAGAGATTGTATCTTTGTTAAGCCAGCTTACGTTGAGAACAGAGAGAGATACTTTCAGTATCTCTGACGACTTTTATATCCCCCAGAAATCAATCACCTCAAAATGAGTATATATGGAATGAAACTCACACTGAAGGAGATTTTATTGTCATCAATCGATTTTGATGGTGGGAATCTGGGTGGTGTTTTCGGTTTCTTTTTATTTTGAAATTGATTTGTGGTGTTGCCCTAAAGAAATATGGATCAAATTTTATAGACACTCAAAGGTTTACTGTCTGGAATTGGCACTCGGATAATAGACGTTTTTGAGGTCAGGAAAAAATGTATGTTGTTTTTTTTTATGATTTTAAAGTTAGTTTACAAAATGGAAAGGTAATTTCCATTTTTATTTTTACGATTAAACCAACGACTATAAATCTTTATTACACGTCAACCTTTTTGACTAAACCTTAAGCCGCTACTGGTACTAAAAACCGATTGAGTACCGATAGACCTATCTTATTCAAACGTTAAACTGGTTCACAATCACACACAGTCCTAACAAAAAAAGGTTCAGGGTGTAATAAAAATTAAAATACAAATAGCCTCTTAGGACAAAAGGTTTAGGTATCTGTTACATTTTTCAAATACTTTCAACGGTCGTTTCGGCGGTTTTTGATAGTCCTTTATGTTTTTTTTTTGTCTTGTGTATAGGTAAGGTAGTACTTAAATTGATGAACCTAATCGATTTTATTGAAAAACAGTTTATTACTTTTTTTTTTGGATCCCCAACAAAAGGGTAAATAAGACGTTTTCTTTATTTGTCATTTTTTTTTTAATGCAGGGGCATATGATGGGTGATTTAACTCAGAGACAGAGAGAGGTCCTTTTATCTTTAACGACCAATTAATTGAATGAGGAGATTGGAGATTTTTATTTATAGCATTTATAGATATAGGAAAAGATATATTTGATTTATATTTTAATTTCCTATTATAATACTGGGATGCTTTTTTTTTGTTTGGGAAAATACATCTTTTAAGCACTCTTCGAAATTGTCTCAAGATGAAAAAGGGGGTCAATGGTAAGTAACGAATAGATGTTATTGCTAACTGCTTTCGTTACCTATACAGGGTGATTCAGGAGTAATGTGCCAAAAAGCTGGAGCGTGTAGGTTTGGTTGAGACAAGAAAAAAATCGTATGTGAGGGGGGTCTATTCCCCTTCGTTTAGCAGTTAGGGGAATTTAATAAAAAAATTGTCTTAATTTGTAGAAAAAATTACACAGCGACACAAAAAAAAGAAAAAAAAAGTTCTGACCTGGGGTTGCGATTATGTTTTTGATTAAGTTTTAGCTGATCCCGAATCTGAAGTCCGTTTTGCCCCATCACGTCAGGTTTTTGAGATAACCTCAAAAAATGTCACGACAAAAATTTTTGAAGTTTTACTTCTTTTCCGGCGGTGCACAGTGTGGCCAATCACGAATCTAGCTGGACAAAATTAATAACTCGCGTTTAATCGACTTTTTTTCTAAACAGTTTTAAACAAATGAATGTGAATAGATAAAATTCTATAAAAAAGAAAGATTTTTTAAAAAGAAATCTATAATTTCTGCAAAAAGTGGGTCAAAATAGTGATGAAGAAAATGCATTTTTGATTATGTTTCCGTAAACATATTCTATGATTGGATATACTTAATTATTTAAAAAAACGCTTGAAAAATCTCAATAAATAAAAACTCTATTGCTATTCACGAAAAAAGAGAGGCAGAATAATTAGGTTTTATTAAGAAATAGAACTTTTACACACGTTTTTGCCAGGTGACATACATGATTTATTTTCTCAATATCATGCTTTAAATTAAAATGTTAGCAATGATTTTAATTGAATATGCTTCACAATCATAAAAAATGGCATCACCTTTAAAAATATCTGCAGATAATTTAAAAAAGTAACTCCTTTTTGTGCGATGCAAACTTGAAACATAAGGGCCTATTAAAAACAGCTGTGTTTATATTACCTTCGATGTTTTTCAAGCTAATAATTCTCTAAATTTCTTCGTGACCCTATTTCTGGCCTTTTACACTTGCTTGCTTTTTGCATTGAACTTGTTTAAGATGTTCCGACAGAAAAGCATCATTCATCAATGATAATGCCTCATTAGATTGAAAATTCCAGTGGTCTAGTGGTTCCAGAGGATCAGAACTTAATCTTTTATACATTTTGATCCTTCACTCAAAGAACATTTCTATAAATCCTTTCCGGTATTATTGGAATATGCTTTTTAAATTTTGCGGAGAGCGATTCTAATGATTTTAACTATTTTCTAATGGATAGGTGCACTTAGGAGACTTTTAACCTTCCGTTTGTTATTTTTTTTCCGTTTTTTTAGTTTTTAAAAATTCTTTTCTACTTTTGTTTCACTATCTACTGTTTTTGTTTATGTAGTTATCACATAATATTGGTCAAGCAAAATGAAATTCATGTTTAAAGAGTGGTCCAAAGTGTCTTCCACCTTTTTTGTCTTTTTTCGCTTAACTTGAAGCACAAAACTTTTATATATGTTTTTAATTTTTATTTATTGTCAAAAATGTTCCAAAAATGATACCTGCTCATTAAAAGATCAAAAAAACTGTCTTTTCGATCTTATTTGGCAGTTTTGACACATTTTTCGAAAATTTGTTTTTTTGAAAATCTTGACTTCATTTTGAAAAGTGAAAAAAGTTGTATGGCGGTCGAGAAAACGCGAGACATGTAACTAGCTAATCTTAATGACAACACTCCACCAAACACTAATTAATTAATTTCAGACCGGAAAAATGCGGAAAAATTAACTTTACCTCTATTTGAAAAACAAAGATATTTTTTTTTGCACTTCCTAGCCTTCATACAGAATTTATTTTTTTTTAAATAGTTGCAATGGTAATTAATAAATAAAAATTATAATACCTTACCCCCAAATGTAGATTAACAATTAAAAAAAACAATTACAACAAAAAAACTACCACAGCGTTTTTAGTCGTCAACCAAACTCAAGCGAAAAATAGAATACTTTGTATTATCTCCATCCAACTGTTGACAAGAACCAACTTTCAAGCTTAGCTTACGATAATCCGAGATGAAAACAAAAAAACCAAACATGAATTACAGTTACCCATTGTATTGAGAAGCTCTGCTCATGATTTAAAATCATGTGGCTAAACTTTTTTTTTTCTATTTTGTCCAGTCAGATTGGCGAATTACCACACTGTGCGGTGGACTGTGAAAATTTACTTTTTGACAAGAACTGTCAAAAGGATTAGCAAGTAGCGCCACCTAGCTCTATTACAAGTACCAATCTTAAATAACTTAGCAGCTACATGGGCATAATTATTGCGCACATTATAATAATTAATGTTCACACGGTAGAAAGTGAATTTCTGGCCAAAAGTCCAGTATACAAATCGCGCTTTACTAAATTTTATCTCTACAATTGTAAATCGGAAATGCAAGATACTTTATTTTTTGTTACACAATACCCAACTAAAATTTCAGCTTCGGTTAAGGTATTACAAAAGCTACATTTCAGCTTCTTTTAAACTTTAGTAAGGTTGTTGGGCATGGAAAAAGGAGAACGTTATACAAGTTTGAAACTCTTTAAGAAGTTTAAATGAAGCTTTACCGAAGCTGTGAGATTTGACAGATAGCTTCGGGAGAACTTGTATAGCTCTTTAATACATGTCTTATCGAAATTAAAAAAAAAAAACAACTACAAAAACAAAAAAGAATTCTTTTTTACTTTCGGCCATCCTAGTATATTCATTAATGAAATCAAAAACTTAATCAGTTCAAATATCAGAAATGTCAAAAAAAAATGTCTGAGCTAAGTTATTCAATGTCAAAACCAAAAAGTGTCCGAGCTAGATTATTCAATATCAAAACCAAAAATCAATTACTAAACTTGGTAATTTCTGTAAAGCTTGTATAAATTCATTAAGCATGCTTTTCCGACAACAATTTTTTTTTTCGTTTAAGTTTCTTTAACAGTATTTAAACAACTTATTAGAAGTTGTTAAACAAGTTCGAACTTCTATAAGAAATTAAATTCTGAAGCAAGCTCAATACAAGCTGTATAAAAAGTAGTATTAGTAGTAGAGATCTCAATTTATAGAAGCTGTTGTGCTAGTTGGGCCTAGCTCCTCAGATAAACTTTATAAAAATAAATTAATACTTAAATAAAAATCAACATAAATGCAACACAATTTAATTTCTTTTTATTTCTCCTCGTTTTATTTCCACTCCTTTTATATCCTCACTCACCTTTTATTTCTCCTCCACTTGCGTTTGTTGATGACAAACTTTACAGTAGTCTTACAGTGTACTTCTTCCCACACTTATAGGATCGAATACCACTCTCGGCTACTGATGAGAAACTTTACAGGAGTATTTCATTGCACTTCTCATAAGTTTAATAGGAGTAAAAAAGGGGGCCTTTTTGATGATAAACAGGGTTATATGAGTCTTTTAGGTGTGAAATTAGTCATGACGAGAAGCTTCTCACCATCGTTATAACATCGAAATAGTTAGTTGGGTGGCCGTCGGATGTGTGTTCCCATTATCAAAATACTATCCGATCAGCAAATGGCAGCTAGTCTGTCCGGTAAGTTGGTCAATGTGAACCCTCCTATTATGGCATTTTTTTCATAAGTTGTCAAAAAAGAAAATGAGTGCGTTCAGCACATCAAAATCTGTGTGTTTGGGTATGTTTGATTCCCTCATTTTCGATTTCGATTATAAGGCCGTGTGTGAATTGGGTTAAATATTTAACCTCTGTTAAATTTTTGACACTATTGAGGTGAATAAAAAAATTTTCAGTTGTATAGCTTATTATTTAATATTTTTCTCTGCCTCTTTCTACCATGATACTACTCCTTTTCAATAAAAAAAAAAACATCTGCCAACAAAATTTAACCTGGTCCCAGAGCCCATTAAATTTTTAACAACTTAACATTTTTATCCACCACAATAGTGTCAAAAATTTAACAGAGGTTAAGTATTTAACCCAATTCAAAAACGGCCTAAATCTTGTTTTGGGGAGATTTAAAGGCTTGGCCACACCGGAGGGTATGCGGTATAGCGGTAACGATATTTGTACTAAAAAAATTCCACACCTGAACGTTGATGTGTCAGTTTGGAAATTTTTTCATACAAGTACCCTCACCGCTACCCGTACCGCTACCGCATACCCTCCAGTGTGGCCAAGCCTTTAAAGGCTTGGCCACACCGGAGGGTATGCGGTAGAGGTACGGGTAGCGGCAACGATATTTGTATGAAAAAAATTCCACATTAGAACGTTGATATGTCAGTTTGGAATTTTTTTCATACAAGTACCGTTACCTCTACGCGTACCGCTACCGCATACCCTCCAGTGTGGCCAAGCCTTAAAGGCTTGGCCACACCGGAGGGTACATGCGGTAGCGGTACGGGTATTTGTATGAAAGAAATTCCACATCTGAACGTTGATGTGTCAGTTTGGAATTTTGTTCATACAAATACCCGTACCGCTACCGCATGTACCCTCCGGTGTGGCCAAGCCTTTAAGGCTTGGCCACACTGGAGGGTATGCGGTAGCGGTACGGGTAGAGGTAACGGTACTTGTATGAAAAAAATTCCAAACTGACATATCAACGTTCTAATGTGGAATTTTTTTCATACAAATATCGTTGCCGCTACCCGTACCTCTACCGCATACCCTCCGGTGTGGCCAAGCCTTTATATTTGTATGGTAAATCAAGTGATTTACCCCCCTATTCTGGCAAACCTCACAAGTCACAAAAACCTCACAAGGTGATCATAACTCGATTTTGTAAGAATTTATTTCTCACAAACTTCTTACTAGCAAAAATCCAACTTGTGAGTTGTGACCTCCTTCAGAGCAGATCACAAATTCGAAAGTTTTTGTGACGCGAAAACCTCACAAAATCAAAATCAGCTCACCTTGTGAGGTCCTCATAACTTGTGAGGTTTGCCAGAATAGGGCCATTAGAGGCCGTAGGCAAATCACCCAATTTTTTAAGATTTTTTCGGAAAAATAAATTTTTTAACTCACCACAGCTGTAAACCAAAATCGAAAAAGTGAATACGGTGGCACTACGGTAGGGAAAAATTCCAAGCCGGAACAGTTCCACACGGGAAATTGTATGAAAAAAAATTCCAAACCGGTGATTTACGTCAACGTTCACGTGTGGAAAAATTCCAAGCTGGAACGGCGACGACCGACGTTTACATGAGAAACTTTTCCACACGTGAACTTTGACTTTCTGGTTTGGAATTTTTTCATACAACTACCCGTTCCCGTAGGTACGCATCTCTTTCTGGTGTCGTCATTCCATTACTACTATTTGCCAAAAGAGAAAAGTGCAAATTTACAAAGTCATTTTGTGACAAAATTTTAAACAAAGATGCAAAAAACATAAATTTGGTTTCAAAACCATTTTTATATTTTTCTTTAAACATAAAATGAAAAACAAAATACGCAGAAGTAATTCTTCACGTATGATAACCCTAGACGTTCTTCACGTGTGAACAGGCACAATAATGCACACAAAAATAATGCACATGTAGCTGCTGAGTTATCTACGCTATAGGAAAATGTCATTTTGACTTTTCTAGTAGTGTTTTTTTTTATTTGAATTTTGACATAAGATTCTTGTTTCTTGTAGTTTATTTGAAAGTACACACAAGTTGTTGTTGTTCACTCAAAACCTTCAATATATATATAAATTGATTACATAGGCAGCTTCCCTGCAAGAATGAAAAGCCATACGGGTAATTCCATGAAAAAGTGGACACGAATTTTGAACAAATTATGCAGTCATTTTTACTTTTTTTATTAGAAAATTACTATTTATAAATAGCAACATAAAAATTCAGGGAGTTTAATAATCTTAACTGGTAGACCAGAATGTGTGTCTGTGGCTTGTGTCTTGTGTCGCTGTCAAAGTTAAAAAGTATGAAATTAGTATATTGGTGCTAGAATACGTAGCTGTGGCTGTGGCAAGGAAATTCGCTGTGGTACAAGTCGAGTCGACTTTTACTTCAAGCTACAAGCGGAATGACTTTTGACGTTTCTAATGTGGTTACTCAGTTAAAATTATTTTTTTTTTCAAGGCAATTGACATTTTTGTACGCCACATAATTCTGTTCATCTTTTCTACATTTTGAGCGAATTTATTTGACATCTTGTACCACGACGTTTTTCTTTGCTACAAGCGAATTTTCATTCTGTTCAACCAGTAAAGCATTTTTATAGCATAAGCTTGCCAGCAACAGAAGAATTTCACATGAAAATGACGGAAAAACAAGCAAACTGAAAATATGATGAGTCTAATAGTGACGATGACAATATCCCCTGGTGAGTGCTAAAATAAGTTAACATTTAAGCAAGCTTCGTTACACACTATTCGATTAAAACAAAACTTGAGTGAAAATGCATCTTTTTTTTACTTTTGGAACCACAAATCGCAGGTAACATGAGTTACCAAAATAATGTAACGTGAGTTACCTAAATATTTAAAAATTTTTCCTTGAAATATTGAAAAAATGTTTGGTTTTGTCACTAATATTAAAAGCTTGTAATTTTGTATGTATGGAATCTTCATTGAAAACAAATTAAGATACTTAATTTCACATAAAAACTTCATACTGTCGGACCCTTAAAATTCGTGTCCGATTTTTGTAACGTGAGTTACCATCAAACTTTTATTTTTCCCAAGTAAATGTTAAAAATAAAGACAATTTTTTTAGTGAATTATGAAAGTAATAGTTATGCTCCATTCATGGATAGTAATTTCGTATCAATTTACATTAAAATTGAAAAAAAAAATATTTATGTGTTGGAAATTTTTGTGAATGTAACGTGAGTTACCATGGAATTGCCCATACACAAACTTCTTCTAAAATCGAATTAAAATCGATCTCATTGCGTTTTACTTGTCGTAAATAATTCGCGAAGTCTGTTGTACTGAACAAAAAATCGATTCTTTTTTAATCTACATAATTATGTGAAATAAGATGTGAAATTTTTGAAGAGCCTAGTCGGCTTTCTTTAATCAGAATGGTATTGTTTTCTATTGCAATATCATTAGTCCTGAACTTATTAGGTAGGGTAGAGTTGCCTATTTTCGGCCGTCTCCAGTTTCCGGCCACCTTTTGGAAAATCGTTATAGCTAGGGATTTCATAGGGTTTATTCCAAAATTTTGTTCTTATGCTGTTTTCTTATTTGTTAGAACAGCATACGAGGGAAAATTTGGAATAAACGCCTTCGAAATCACTAGTTATAACGATTTTTCGAAAGGTGGCCGGAAACTGGAGACGGCAGAAAATAGGCAACTCTACCCTATGTTATTAGAAATTAATGAACGTTATTAGAAATAAAATTTGTAGTTTTGCAAAAAAAAAAAGTGAGAAGTAAAACTTCAGTCGCGTGTACATGTGTACACACACGTTTTTTTTTTTTTTTGTCTCTGATCTGGATGTGCGAATATGTTAATCATATAGTTTTTGGGTCGCTGAATCCAGATTTGAAGTCAATTTTGCCCTATCACGTCAGGTTTCAGAGATATCCTTAAAAAAATGTCAAACCCAAAAAAAAAGTTCTTTTCAGATATTTTTTGAGAATATCTCAAAAATCTGAAGTGATACGGCAAAATAAACTTCGGATTCGGTTTGAACGACCCAAAAAACATACGAATAACATATTCGCATCCCCAGATAAGAACTTTTGATTTTTTAGTTTTGAAATTTTTTTAAGAATATCTCGGAAACCTGACGTGATAGGGTGAAATTGACTTTGAATCTGGATTTAGCGACCCAAAATCTATATTATTAACATATTCGCACATCCAGGTTACACATTTTTTTAGGTTAGGTATCTCAAAAACCTGACGTGATGGGGCAAAACGGACTTCAGATTCGGTTTCAGCGACCCAAAAACTATATGAAAAATATAGTCGAAACCCCAGGTCAGAACTTTTTTCTTTTTTTGTGGCTGTGTTATTTAAAATCAAAGGTTACACCTACAATGAACGTGTCCCGAATGTGTCCTAAACGTGTCCCGAATGTTTTCCGAACGTGTCCTGAATGTGTCCCGAATAGGTCCCGAACGGGTCCCGAATGTGTCATGAACGTAACCCGAACGTGTCCCAAACGTGTCCCGATAATGTCCCAAATGTGTCCCGAACGTGTCCCAAACGTGTCCCGAACTTTACCCGAACTTGTCCCGAAAGTGTCCCGAATGTGTCCCCAACGTGTCCCGAACGTGTCCCGAATATGTCCTGAACGTTTCCTGAATGTGTCCCGAACGTGTCCCGAATGCGCCTTAACGTGTCCCGAACATATCCCAAACGTGTCCCAAACATGTCCCGAACTTTGAATTATGTAGGTCTGATTAGTAAATTCTATCTGAATTTCACCAGACTCTATCAATCACTGACCAAATATTTTTATGGAATTAATCTGACCGCCTTGAATAATTTTCAAATTGCACGCCTAATTCTTTTCTGACAATCAACATCTTATCTATCATCTCTAATGTCTTAAAATAACAGAACCTGCTGCGTTATGCGATACGAAAACAAAACCACACGCCTATCAATTTCCTATAACAAAATTCCAGTTAAAAATAATGATTTTTTATAATTCCATGAATTTTCTACACTTTGTTACGCCTAATTCATCATAAAACAAGATCATTGGCCCTTTTTTTTTTCTTCTTCTATAAAGTGTTAATGATGCATCTATAGAAGTAAGACTTATAAAACCTTCCACATAACTATAGAAAATAATATCTATCCCATTAACCCAAGTCTTCTTTATGATATCAAGATGCCTGCAATAGATATCAACAATCCAGGTATGCTCGTAAAAACAAAAAGGGAAAAATTCTATATTCACAGGTTACAGGTACCACGTTACACGTTACGTTTGTATATTACCAGTATCGTGTTTCTAATATGCAGGAAATCAATTCGAAAGACGGGAAGGCGCATCGCATTTCACTCTCTGACAGCTCCAGACAAAAAAACAACAATTACACAAAAGCCATGATGTTGTAGCTCGAGACCGAGACCTCTCTCTGGATTCTGGATGCATCACATTTTGTGATTATTATTTATCTCCCACTTTGCAACCAACCTATAGAGTCACTATAGAAGCTCTATAGGATGAGCATCACTGAAAGACCTTCATGTCTCTTCCAGGGCAGTCCTTCATGGAGCTTCTTGGAATTTGTGTTTACATTTTCAAGTGCCTTTATCTGGCAGTCATATAGTCTCTGGCTCTATGATGTTTAGAAAAATATACTCTTTTTCCTATCGGGAGCGGGAGAGAGTACTACTTTTTGAATTGTTTATATGCAAATCGGCTAGAGAAACCTTTTATCGTTTGCTGGTTGTTCATTTTGTTATTCTTTTTTTGGCCAGTGCAACAGCCAGAAGCTATCATATAACAACTACGGAACAACTACTTAGGTTGTGAAATGCTGATGCTTCTGCTCCTGCTGCTGCCCCTGTGCCAGTGGCATTATCGTGTTTCACGTACTAGAATTTCAATATAACAACACCATCCAGCATAGAATAACTCTCAACACCGTTCGCTTTGTTTGTGTGTTTGATGTGCAATAACATAACAACGGAAAAATAAACTCTGGCCAGGCCAGTGTTGATTTCCTTATTCAAAGTTCTGTCATTTATTGCACCAGACGGTTTGGTCATGGTGGAGTCATAGTTATAGCTTTGGTTTTTTTTTTTATATTGCCCAAGCCGTTGGGGATGATGATGCATGAGTGCATCAATCTGATTTTTCACACAGAGAGCATATCGAAGCTTATATAAAGTATAATAATGGACAGGAGTTAAGGTGAGAGAGACCAATTACGTTTTCTGACGTTTTATATCTCCCTTTTCTGGAAGAAGGGAATTTGCAGTATTGAAATATTTGGACTTCATTGATGTTATTGATGTTGATGGATGAGATTGTCATTACTCTAATTTCCTGTAGGTATAAATGGTACTTTGCGTGTGGTTGAATGATTGACGAATAATCTGAATATTTTGGATAGTTTTGACACTTCTGTTGGTAATTCAAACCAATTTTCTTCAAATTCAAAAGGGATTCTGTGTGAATGAAGTTTTTTTTACACTTCAATTTATTTATAAGGAGATTTCCAAAAAAAAAAGTGAATTTTTCGTACAAGCTATGGGAACATTGGTATCTTTTACTGAAACTATTTGACATTTTCAAACCATAGAAAATTGTCGTTGGATATTAGAGTAGGTATTTATAAGTACAGTAAAATAGGCGTTAAAAAAAAATTGTTACGCTTATGAAACTTGGCAAAAAGTTTGCTTTTGGGATAAGAACCAAGGACAAAAAAAGTCTATAAAAAAGTTGGGTACAAGGGTGTTTTTTAGCGGACAAGAGCGAGGGGGTGAAGGTCAAAAATATACTGAAAAATTTTTTTATCGAATATCATCATATGACACATGTTTTCAAGCTATTTTTTGATGCTGAATCTAATTACATAAACATAAAGTCAATACGATTAAAAACAAGGGTGCTTGTTTTTTGACTTCAACAAGTAAAATATAACCGAAACCCATGTGAAAAACATGCTACACTGATAAAATTCGGGATTACGGTTTTAGATAAAGCAGGGACCAAGGATTCATAGTGTTTTTAAAAATATTTTTGGTGAAAGAGTGTTTTTTTGGTGGGTTGAGTTGTGTGTGAGAAAGGTATCATAACATCTGACTTATATTTTATTCTTCTTCTTCCTTTTTCTCGTCGCTGTTATGATCTCGATGTCGGGGGGATCATAACTATCCCACGTAACTGCTTCACACTAGTGATCCGCCTGTGGGGTTCACCGGGTTGACCTCAGAAATCGGCGGCAAGCCTCCCGGTTTTGTATTGTTCCATTTCTAAGGCCAACTGAATGCTGGTGGTTTTGCATTTGCTTGTACCAGGAGTTTTTAGGCCTACCTTTCTTTCTATTTATGACTTATATTTTATTAATTTTTAAAATTTGGCGAAAAAGTTTTGTTTGGTATAAGAATTAAGAATCTATAAAGGGTACAAAATTATCTTGAGTGAATGGGTGTTTTTTTTTTAAAGATATGATGAAATTCGGAATTAGTACCACAAAAACTGGGAAAAAATTGTTACACCAAATACAATTGTTTGATTCATAACAGAAACCAAGAATCTAAGTAGTCTATAAAAATATTTTAGATCAAAGGGTGTAGGGAAAAGCCTCGATAAGTCCGATAAAATCAATGATATAAAAGTTACCCTTAAGAAATTTATTAAAAATGTTGTCTTTTCCACGGGAATTACGAATAAAGTAACACTATAAATTTTTTTCATCTGAAAGGGTGTTTTTTTTAGTTGTATAGAAAATATGGGTATATTTGAAAAAGTGTGTAAAACTAGAGTAATATTAGTAGCACCCTATTGAAATTCAGCAATTATGCTACTTTTAAGATAAAAAACAAGAATCCAAAGTGTCTATAAAAATATCATGTTTAAAAGGGTGTTTTTTGAGTGAAAAAAGCCACCTTAATGAAATTTGGTGAAATCTTTGAATTTGGGATAGAAAGCAAGACTAAATGTTTTTCAGAAAAAAAATTTAGGTAAAAGGGTGTTTTTTTCGTAGAGACAGTAAAATCTGTAATTGGTCCCAAAAAGCCAATGATTATAAGGGTTGAGCATACAAATAATTCCTTTTCAGTTCCTGAAAATATTATTTTGTTAGTAACATAGAAAATTTGTTAACCGCGTAACATTAGGGTGACGCAAAAGAAAAATATTTACTTCTACTTTGTAAAGTTTATTTTTTTATTATACTAAGTCTTTATCGATTTGGTTGAATACCAAGAGTAAATGTGAAATGTATGTAGCATTTTTTGAAGCCTCCAATGCGAAAATACTTAATTTCATATTATTTCATAAAACACTTGTTACAAACTTTTTTTATAATGAAAATCTATTTTTTTTCCAATTTCCTAATTTAAAAAAAAAATTTGATCCACCCTAATAGCAAATATTTTTATTCGATAATTTCTTCAAAATAATATAATATAATAAAAATGAAAAAAAAAAAACATTTTTTTGCACCATCCTAATTAACATTTTTGAACATTGCTGACTTCTCTCCGTTTCTTGAGTGTCGATTCTCCAAGAAGCTTTATGTGACTTTCATAAGGCGGGAGATTTTAATTCGGGTCCTAAGGAAGATTGATTTCAAATAGTTTTTGAACACTTTCTACATCATATCATAACCAACTATATACAGCTACAATAATCAACGATTAAACAGACGAACAAGAGCACAATAAAGAAACTTTAGAATTTTAGGATTATTGAATTATTTTGAGAATCTTATTATAAAACCAAAGCAACTCCTTGCCTTACTTATAATTTTGGCAATTTGAAAATTGAACGACAACTTTGTATCAAATAAGACAATCCTAAACGAAATGTCCTTAGAAATGTCATTCAGAAAAAGAATAAATAAATGTGGTCAAATATGGCTTCCTTGTGGAACTCCAGTTAAAATATCAATTTGCTTTCTATAACTGGTTTTCAATAGACGACTTTTCTTGTTATTTAAAAACAAATAACAATATAATCAAAGAACAAAAAACATTGAAAAAGTAAACAATTTCCATCTAATTGTTAACTATAATTTAAACTTAATAATATTCTGCACTTAAATATAGGAATAAAAAAAAAAAATGATACATCATCTCAATTTTCGATACTCAAGTTCAACAAACCGTAACCTTTTTATATTTGAATATCCATTAATCAAAGGGAATGTCAATAAAATTCTTAAATTCGTTCATTTAATAAAAAATAAATCAAATCAACACAAAAGAAGTATAAGAAAAAAAAAGTAAAATCAAAGAATGTAATTCTCTTAGAATCCCTTTTATCTTTCCAAAGGACATCACAAACTCACACAGTCCTTGTGCAGCACGCGTACTTATACACATTTTCTTTTGATATCTACCACCATAACCAAAACCATTGCATCATATTACCTCGGGACTGAATTCAGTCTTGACATTGGTTTTGGGCCCTTGACTTTTTAAACAATCTTTTTTCTTCTTAATCTTTACCAAGTAATCTTGCAAATGCATTCTTTCCCAAAAAAAATACTCTTCATTGCAACTTTACTTGCAAAAAAATTAATGACCAGAGGCATTTCTTCTTCTCTCATCCAATCTTTCCAGTTTTTTTTTTTTTTTTTTTGTACGCGAAATCCTTTATATGGCTATCAGGCATCAAGAATCAAAAAGTAGCGTGAAAAGTATTATCTTGTTGTCTTGTTATACAGCCCTGGCCCTCATCATCTTGATAGCCCTAAGGGCATGCAAATACGTTGTAAACTTTGTTGACAGGTTTTGTTTGAAAAAAAAAGAAAGAAAAAAAATCGGTTAACAGAGGTATCGGGGCAAAAAGGTTGTAGGTAGTTTATCTCCATCAAGATTTCTTGTGTATCGATTCGATACATTTCATTGCTCGTTAAAAAAAAGACTTTAAACCAAAAATCTGAAATGAATTCAATTGATATCGGTCGAAATCAGGTCACCAAAAAATCGATTCAATTACTCATTGTTGAAGCACGAAAGAAAAGCTTTAATTGGTTTGGTATCTGCCCTTTAATTATATTTCTACCGATTGTCTTCAATTTTCGACATAAGGAAGGATTTCCTATCGAATTAAGTCTATTAGACACGTCATTCATTCAATTTGAGGACAAAAAACTAGGAAAACTCCTACACTTCTTGAAGTCTAGGACTTTCGAAGAGATATTTTATCTGTCAGATTAAATATGCGTGTGTCTCAACTTTGATCTGTATCTTTTTGCTTTTTTCAGTTTTTTTTTTTTTTTTTCAAAAAAATATATTTCCCAAGCAACATTACGTACATTAAGTCTTCCGAGCTTAGGTAAAATATTATAAAGGTACACAAGGTTCGCTTTAATACAGAGAAAAAAAGGAAAAGATACAAAACAAAACAAAACTCGCAAAAAAGTATGCGTCAAGTCAGTATTTATGTGTTTTTAGTCTTTTTTTTTTGTTTTGTTTAGGTTTTGTTTTAAAAGTTAAGTTCCTTACTCAATGATGCTGGATGTTGTTGTTGTTTAGTATTACCTAAGCATATAAAAAGCTGTCAAACAGCGATTTGTGTCTGCATGCAAAATTTATGTAAATTTTAAATAAATCCCTTCATACGAGTATGTTTACCTTTAAGAGATACTAGAAGATACTTGTACTTGTATGTTGTTGAATGTTGATATAAGAGGAGGTAACGTGTGTAGTTTTTCCTTTAAGTGCGTCGTTGTTGTCGGTTTTTTTTAAATGGCTTCTGGCCTTGTGTCTACCTTGAACCATATTTCCAGTAGTCAGTAAATGCTGGTATTAATTCAAATGGATTCCTTTATTGATCCTCGCTTGGTTATATTTCAAGGAAAAATAAGGCATGTTCCTCAGGAACCATTAAGTACGTTTATTGCTCTCTATTTGCCGTTTAAAAAAATACTTAAAATGATTTTCTACACTACATTGAATGTAAGATGATTTTGAATTAAGAACAAAGTTGATAAATCTCTGACATTAACAAAACATTTTGATGTGCAGCAACTACTGTATGGTTTAAGAAAACATGATATAAATTAAAATCAATTGCCAATACCTCCCACAGAGCTGGTTCGAATTATTAATCGAGTATGAACAGGCAGCTTTAAATTTAAGGAAGCAAAAAACTGAACGGTGCATACCAAAACATTTTTAGAGTATTTCTTTTTTTTACAGGAATTCTGAAAAGTAAAAAACAAAAACTTAAGGCATTGTTATAATAGAATAGAATAAAAACTCTAGATAGCATTGATACAAAATAAAAATGACATCTTCCAAGTCAATTTGTTATGTTTTTAATTTTTATGATTTAATTTAATGATTTTGATGCTTTTTTTTGAGAGCTGAAAAAGAAAACAAAATATGCAGCCCTGTGTGAGCCCCACAGTCAAAATTTTGACTCTTCAGCCGTATTTTGTTATCACAGTTAGTAAATGGTGAAAAAAGTCAGATGGTTTTGCTATTCAGCAGTCAGTGATTAAATAAGAAGAAATTTAAAAAAGGTCACTCTGGTGTATGCGTAACTTTTTTGTATGTAATAATCTTAAAACAAATATTTTTATTGATTTTTTACGATTGCATACACAAAATTTACGCGTGTACACCACAAAGACTTTTGATTTCTTCTTATTTTATCACTGACAGCGTTTTAGAAGGTTTGTTATCTTTAAGACTTCCATTAAAAAATATTGGATTTAAACATCTCATAAAAAAAAAAACTGGGCATAGTTGAGTTAGTTTGAATAGATGCCTATAGTCAAACCCTAACAAGTACGTTGCACTCTTAATTCGTTAATAATAATAATAATAAAAACAAACAAATAAAAGTCGGCTAAATTCGTAAAAAGTAGTATTAGTCTGCGACTAAAGTCGGTGACTCCAGTCGGCGACTGAAGTCGTCGACAAAAGTCGTCGACAAAAGTCGTTGACAAAAGTCGTCGACAAAAGTCGTCGACAAAAGTCGTCGACAAAAGTCGTTGACAAAAGTCGTCGACAAAAGTCGTTGACAAAAGTCGTCGACTTAAGTCGACGCACGACTCAAGCAATTATTTTAATATCTGAATAATTAATTAAAATGATTTATAAATCACGCAATAATCTCAATAAAAAATGTCAAGGACCTACAAGTGGATAAAAGAAAATAAATGTTTAGGCTTAAAGTAAAGCATCTTATGTGAAATCATATCAGTATCTTTTGGAATCAGGGAATTTATCTAACTTCTTTATTGTAGGCTATTGATTATGTCATTTAGAAAGGAACTAAGACGTTCACGGGTTTTTATTGCAGGAATCGTTCAATGGGTTATAAAAGAACATAAAACCGCGGAGTGCTATTAAATGAGAGGGTGGAAACTGAAGATAGGGGTGTAAAAGCCCCTTTTTTGTTTTTTTCAATATATCTCGTAAACCGAGCAAAATTTTAGTATATTGCTCTCAAAACTTTTTGTAGAGAATTGAATTTCCTATTAGAATAATGTTTTTTAAAAATTGAAAAAAAAAATTTCCATACCAAAATAGTCGAAACAATCATAAAAAAAATATCAAAAAAATCGATTTTTTGAGTTTTTTTGCTTTTTTAGTTGTACATTTTTTTTGGGTTGAGATAGACTTAAACATTGTTCCAAAGAAAAAAAGAAGATTAAATTTCCTCCAAAACCCTGTACTCACTAAATTTTTTCATTGAAAATTAACCGAAGTATGGCCATTTTAATCTATCTTTTTTTCGCATTTTTAGTTTTACTCAAGTAAAACAGAAACATTTGAGGGGAAAGTACGATAACTTAAGCACCAAGAACTGATAATGAGATTTTGTAGAGGGGTTAAATACAATCATTGTTTACTATGGGAGGGGGGATCTATGTCCCCCCGTTTTGGCGGGAGGGGCAATTTTCTAAAAAAAATACTTAAAATAAAAAAAAATTATTAAAAAACAACGGCAACACTCACAGTTTTGATTGATACTTTTTTCAAAAGCTAGAATTATAAACTTAATATTAATTTTAAAATGAAGTTATTTTAATCAATTGTTTTTGAAATACCCGATTTCAAAGTCAAAACTTGTGAAAAAAAGTTTAAAAAGCACATTGAGTACAATTTTCACAAAGAATGTGGACTTCAATACGAAATTGATAGACAAAGTAAACTGTCTTAATTGATTTCTTATCAAATCATGAAAATCATAATGTTCCTATGCCTTCTACTTTTTGAGAAAATTGAAAAATAGACAAAATAATTTCATTATTTGAATCACTCGTTTATTTCAAAAACAATTGATTAAAATAACTTAATTTTAAAATTAATATTAAGTTTATAATTCTAGCTTTTGAAAAAAGTATCAATCAAAACTGTGAGTGTTGCCGTTGTTTTTTAATAATTTTTTTTTATTTTAAGTATTTTTTTTAGAAAATTGCCCCTCCCGCCAAAACGGGGGGACATAGATCCCCCCTCCCATAGTAAACAATGATTGTATTTAACCCCTCTACAAAATCTCATTATCAGTTCTTGGTGCTTAAGTTATCGTACTTTCCCCTCAAATGATTCCGTTTTACTTGAGTAAAACTAAAAATGCGAAAAAAAAGATAGATTAAAATGGCCATACTTCGGTTAATTTTCAATGAAAAAATTTAGTGAGTACAGGGTTTTGAAGGAAATTTAATCTTCTTTTTTTCTTTGGAGCAATGTTTAAGTCTATCTCAACCCAAAAAAAATGTACAACTAAAAAAGCAAAAAAACTCAAAAAATCGATTTTTTTGATATTTTTTTTATGATTGTTTCGACTATTTTGGTATGGAAATTTTTTTTTTCAATTTTTAAAAAACATTATTCTAATAGGAAATTCAATTCTCTACAAAAAGTTTTGAGAGCAATATACTAAAATTTTGCTCGGTTTACGAGATATATTGAAAAAATCAAAAAGGGGGTTTTTACACCCCTATCTTCAGTTTCCACCCTCTTATTTAATAGCACTCCGCGGTTTTATGTTCTTTTATAACCCATTGAACGATTCCTGCAATAAAAACCCGTGAACGTCTTAGTTCCTTATTGCCCTGTTTTTTTCGACATAATCAATAGCCTAATTGGAAGATATTCACAAACTGACATTAACTAACAAAACTGATGCTGATAGTGCATTTTCTCCTCCTTTTGCCCATCAAATCACCCAATTTGAGATGGTTTATAATGTTTTTGAAATCTGACCTAAATATAATAAAGTTCTTGGTTACAGTTTCAAACCGAAAAGTGAGGTATCCCATTTCTTGTTTCAATGTTCTTCTTAATGACATTTTTCTATTTAGCTTAGGCATAAGGAACGTCTTCTATTTCTTCATTATTTCAAACATAACCCTGTACTGGTCCTCAACCTTAATATGACTTTCTTGTTTGTTCAGCTCCAAATATCTGAATTATTGCATTCCATACCAGTTGTATGGACTGCTGTCGGTATATAGGTTAGGCTAAGAGTGTTGCACGAGTGCAGTTTGTCTATGTGAAGTTGCTCCTAAGTTTGAAATTTCTTGCATCCGTCTCTTTCTTCTTAGTTTTCCTTCCTTAATCCGGTTAAAAAGTTTTTGGAAAATTATATTTTTTTAATCATACCATTTCTTAGACAACTGCCAAAGGGATAATAATTCTATTCATGTTAGCAGATGGTCTCATTCCCTAAAATCCATTTTACAGTTTAAGTTCCTTAACTTGATGAAGTCTTACGATGAGCTTAAAAGACTAAACAAAACTTCCAATTACTATTTTTCGGTTAAGATTTTTTAATTCTTTGTGATTAGAATTCGCTATTTTCAAAAACTCGAACACTTTTCCAAACCAAATTATCCGACAACTCAAATATTTTTCTTTTTCTAATAACGAATGGTATTTTAGACTTCCATTAAGAAAAAACAACATAAATTGTGAAATGAATAGAAAATATACTTAGCCTTCTTAACGCAGCGCGTTGTTCAAGTTTTCTTTGTGAACTCTCTTCCGGATTAAGTTTTGCTTTTGTTTCCTGTTAATCTTCTTAACCCTTAAACCCTACCCATCTCGGGAGAGACACTATTACTACCCTGGGGTTCAGGAGACCCCAAAAGGATTTTGATCAAATTTATTAAAAAAATCAATTTAACAAAAATTTTTATTTATTAATAAAATAGTTTAATATGTTTTAAAATATAAAATGTTCTAAAAATTTGTGTTCAGGCACATTTGACACACTGAGTGGCTATGTTTGTTAATCTTCTTAAAGAAATAATTATTTTCTTATTCACAGAATTATTGTATACACCCGTTTTCTTCTCAAACTCGCGTTTAATGATAATGGATAAATTATTGTAGTGTAAAAAGTTCTTTTTTGAAGACACCAAAATAACGTAGGAAGTAAAAAGCTATTAATAATAAAGATACTCGTGTCTACCTTTTTTAATGGGTTGTTCCATTTTGTGGTCTATTATTATTATTTTAATCGATATTTTTCGAAACGGAAGCTATTTAAATTGTTTTGTATTTCATTGAAATACATTATTAGGAATTATCATAAAGGAAATATGATTTGGGAAAAAATTTTAGATGGTAGGGTGGTATAGTTTATTGTTAAAAAAATCGCTATCGTTTTCATAAAGGAATGTAGGTAGCCATTTACTGTCAGTTCCAAAACAAAATTTTGACAGAAAAGTGATGACAACTGTGATACATTAAGAAGCAACTTGTGATAATTATAGAATAAATTCACTATTACAACCATAAAAAGTCGTGATACTTACCAGCGTTTTCTGTGGTAATAACGCAACACAATTCTAAGCTGTGCAACCCGTGATACATGAATATTACATCTGTGATACTTCTCACTTTAGAAACATAGTAACGGAATCTGTGATATTAACCGGGATTGCCCATGATACATATATAGGATAAATGTGATACTTTTCAGAAGAATCAATAATATTTTTCCAAAAAATAGTGATATTAAAAATTTGTGATACTTACCGCCATTACCTGTGATATTTAAAGATACAACCTGTGATATCTACAATAAGACGCCAAGTATGTGATTGTACCAAAGTGTCCTATTATATTTAAAGAGGCAATCCTTGATAATTATTTGACAAGTTCGTGTCACTTTCCTACCACCATTTTTTTTTTATTCAAAGATTATTTAAATATTTTTATCACATTGGATTTTTTGGCATATTTTTGTCAAAGAAAAATCTTCTAAGATACAACTTTGTATGTTTTTAAATCTTGTATCTTTTCTTAATGAATGTAGATAATTAGGTATAGGTATAATTATCACCAACTACCTACATCTGTGATACTACCTGTTAGAGCTTCTCAAATAACGTAAAGCCGCTATCACTTCTTGTGTTCATATTTTCTATTTATTAAAGACCCAAGAACAACCATTCTCTTGTGTACACAAAAAAAGTTCTTCTATCTCTTACCTTAACGGCCTACGTGATGAATATGACAGAAGGCTTGTCTTTATATTAATTACCTTTTTCAATATTCTTGGCACATGTCCTCTCTATGCTGTGTGCTGTGGAGAGCCTCTATTTATGCCATCAAAATGAAACCAAGGCACAAATGACAGTATCCCATTGATAAAGGTTTCAATAAATCAAAGTGAATAAGCTGGTCTTGCCGCTATATACGCGTATACGATTCGTTGAAGTCATCACGGAGCAAAGATACCACAAGTTACCTACTTCTGAAGAGCGGTTAACTTAACTTGTATATGGAACCGTGGAGGTATAAGTTGTTCAAAGCAAAAAAATATTGATGAGATTGCATCGAGAATTAATTTATTTTAAAACGTTTTTGCTTGCTGATTTTTTTAACGCAAAAAAATAAGTCTAGAGGAATGAACACCTGCGTTACTCGAATAATGTATGAAGTTATGAAATAACTTTATTTACTTGTTTTTGTGAAAGGTCTTCTTATCCTTAAAGAAAAACCTTATCTCTGCCGCGAAATTCTCATTTAAACTTAAGTTTTGTATAATCGCGGGTTGAATTTTCGAAAATGTCAATTAAATTGAAATAAAGTGGAACTAATCCGCACACTCGTGTGGCAGGGATCAAAAATTATAAATTTTGACGGGCGGTTTGCTTTTATGATATTCTGACAGAATAAACAACAATTTCATGGAGGTACAAATAAATCGTTGAAGTGTGATTTAATCAAATTAATATGCGAATTTGTGGTGAATCACACGTTAAGTGAATTAGCATACATATCGGGTTAAAGACAAAAAGAAAACGGTGCCAATAGGGAGCGGTTCTCAACTAGAAACTCTATAAAGCTTATAGATTTTTGAAATAACGGGCTTAGTGAACATAGTAGAATAAAATGTACACACCTTACTATTTTATCTTATACATATAGCGACGTCTTTATTAAACGTACCAATGAGCTATAGGCTATAGCAATATTTACTGTTGATTAAGGAATCTATTGACTTAGGTGTCTGTCGGGTCTTAGCGGAGCAATTAACTAGTTATAGTAATGCCATAAAATAGGAACCTTTCTGAAACCCAACAATTGAGGGTGTATTTCATTCAAATTCAGCGATTTATTTCAAATGCTTTTGAGAATATAATTCATGTTGCTTTGGTTATGATGGCTCTTCTCTCAATATGAATTTTTTTGCATACCAACCATTTTAGTTTTTACTTGCTCTATAGGGCAAGTTAGTATTGGTTTCGTGTAGAAAAAAAAAATCGAGGTTTTAATCAAAACCAACATTACGATGATGGAGAAGATCAAAAAAGTGGTTTTCGTCATGCCGTCCGTCGGTCTGTGCGTCTGTGCGTCTGTGCGTCTGTGCGTCTGTGCGTCCATCTGTACATCGAGCTAGGGCCTAAACGGGTGGATGGACTTGCTTGAAACTTGGTACAGATGATTTTTACGTAATTCCCTAGGTCCGTTTTTTTTATTTTTTTAATATCTCCAATTTAACGCATATCTCCCATATAACGTTTTCGAGGTATTTCAAATTTCTCGAAAACGGCTCTAACGATTTCATTTAAATTTGGTGTGCGCAGTACTCTTATTGATTCCAACAAAACTGCGTTTTTAGTTTTTCTCAAAAAATGCCAAGAGCGGAAATATGGCGTTGCCGTTTTTCAAAAATTGACATGTTTTTTAAGTTCATATATTTTATCAAAGCATAAGTCAATTTTTTCAAAATGTACAGACATCATAGGTATTGAAGTGTAAAATGTAAAAAAAAATTTAAAAAAAAAGTTTTTCAAAAAATTTTTAAAAAATTGAATTTTTTTAACTTTCGATTTTTTTTTTGTTTTTATTTTTTTTTTTCACAAAATCTTAAATTTCCAATAAATATTTAAGATAAAGATGCTTTGAACTACAAGAGCAAGTACGTGCGACCCAGTCGTGCATTTTATTTTTTAGGCCTCCGTTCTTGAAATATTACCGTTATAAAATGGTTGCATTTCAAGAACGGAAGCTTACATGTCAAACATTTTATGACCAGGGACTTAAACTTTAGATTAAATTTAGTTTCTCTTTGGCTTACTAACTGAAACTTAAGATATCTGGAGCAATTAAAGAGATATCGGGAAAATTTAAATAGTTTTTGAAAGAAGAATATCTGTTCTTATTATCACCAGTACAAATTTGTTTATAATGAACTACGCCACATAAAAACAGAAGGTCGAACACAGCCAAAATTACATTTTTTATCATTTTATAACGGTAAGTAATATCTCAAAAACGGAGGCCAATCAAATTTTTTTGACTTCAGATTCGAGTTCACCAGATCAAAAACCTCTAGAAAAGTATATCTTGGTTTTTGTGGCAAAAAAAAGTTAAATTTTGTTGACCAGTGTAATAAATGAAACCTCACATATAACTCAATACTTAAAAAACCCTTTGACCAAATATACTGTTCTATTTTACTTGTATAATAAGGATTTTACCACTTAGTGTTTCCATGTAATTAAGGCTTAGGTATGCCTTTTTAGTCATGTATTTTATGTTAATAACTTATAAACAATTATATTAAAATTTGAAAAAGAACTACTGCGCCTTTTTCTATTCCTTCTTTTTCTTTTCCATCGATCTTGATGCTGTTCATGATTTCATCAAGTATCTCACACCCATCAATATGGTATTCCTTTTCAAGCATCTTAAATGTCAAAATAAAGATAAAATAAACACACAACAAAAATTTATAAACACTTTCATAATATTTATGTGTCATGATATAATTAACTTACAAAACATACATTCCGCCTGCTGCAATATGATTGTGGTGGCGTTCGTCTTCATGTTGCAATGTAAAATGAAAGAAAATCAAAGAAATTTACGTGTTTACACTTCATCATTCAGCTGGGTAATCAATCTTCTTTACCTTACACCAGCTCCAGAGATATGTTTGAAAACTTAGATATTATATTTCCACCAGTATGGCACCAACTCCAGCATCATTCAACATTTGTTTCATTTTCATTTTGTTTCAAAATTTTGATGCTAAACAAAAATAATAAAAGTCATGTTTTGGCAACATGATGCTATCAACAATCAAATTCTAGCAACATTTGCTAAACAAAAATAACAAAGTTATGTTTAAGCAACATGATGCTATCAACAGTCAATTTCTGGCAACATTTGAATCAAACAAACTTGTTTTCACGTATTCTTGCGATAATAGTTGCATTCAATTTTAGTATGTTTCAAACCTCGAACAGGAAAAGGTGGGTTTGTTTTGACGATGTCGCTGAAACTCAGAGATTCAATTTTCTATACGAAGATTGCAAGTAAAGAAGGTGTTGATAAGAAAAAAAAAAAAAACTTCGCCGGTTAAACTTCATTGAAGCACGTGCCATTGAAGTCATCTTATCTTCAGACAAGCTGCAAACGAATTTATAATCTTTAAATCTAGACTCATGGTCAGATTCTGTGAATAATTGCATGTTGCATTGATTCTAAAAATAGTTCGCCTAGAATATCTCTACACGTAATTTTCAAAACATATGTTGAAAAGTATAAATTAATCTGCGTATAAATTTTATTTTTGTGTTGTGTACAGTGTACACTCTAATGATTTTTTTGCATGCCTGATGTTCGAGAGTGGACTACCTACAACAGCCTTGCAATTAAACCGGATCGTCCACTTGTTAATTCAAGTGCATCCATCATCAATTCAAGCAAGCCAACAGCGGGAAATTTTAATTCTACAAGGGTTACTCGATACTTTTTTAAATGGTTACAACAACAATGTGTAAATGGGACTGTTTGGATTAAAAGGAATAAATAAAGAAATAAAAATATAAACAAAACAAACAAACAAACCTTAACAACGAAACGAGTCACAATAATATTTTTAGTGTAACAGAAACAGAACACATACAGTTGATATTTTTATACTCAAATTTGTATTTACCTTCTTACTACTTGTTGCGCCAAAGGGTAACCTAATTACATTAATTTTTGTCTTTTCTGTTTTTGTTTTTTTTTTTGTGTTTGTTTGCCTTGATGATAAGTATAATGAAGTTTTTTTCGTCTGTTTTGTTTTGTTGCAATGTTTGTATATAGGGGATGCAGATAGTGTTACCAGATGACTTGTTTTAAAAAAAAACTAAGGCGGACAAAAATTATTTTAATTATTTTGTTGAAAACATGGAAATCTATGATATTGATAATAACACGGTGTAACACTATTTTCTAGAGCTAGTCGCACTGATTACGAAACGGTATTTAAAAAGTCCCTAACACTCCCAAAATCTGGAGTTAGGGGCAAAAAACGGTTTTTTGTACCTTTACCCATTGAACAAAATCTAGCTTCGTCAATTTTTTACCCATTTACGATTTTTTTACAGTTTCTAATAGGAGATGAATATACCTTTTCAACAATGTATAAAACATGTAACTCGGTTAAACCACCTAAAATTTATAAGCTGTCAAAGTTCAAAAATTCCATTTTTTTCGTCATTTGCCCAACTTCGACATCAAATTAAATTATAAATTTTCACAACAGCATGCTGTTTTAAAAATATATTCTAAAATAATATTTATTTCCAAATCAAACGAGGTATTTTTTATGAAAATCAGTTAAAAATTGGCTTAGAAAAAAAAATTTTCGATTTCAACCCAGATACAGAATTTCGAACTTTTAGGTATAGAACAAAAATGTTGTTTCGGCACGTAGTAGGATAACTTGGACGCCAGGATTTGACAACAGGTTTTTGTAGAATAGTTCAATACAAACATTTTTTTCTTTGGGAGGGGGGTCTATCGCCCCCCGTTAAGGTGGGAGGGGCAGTTTTCGAAAAAAAAAATTATCAAAATAAAAAAAAATTATTAAAAAACAACGGCAACATTTACAGTAATAAGTGATACCATTTCCGAAAGGCAAAATTGTATATTTAGTTCTAATTTTTAAATCAATATATTATAATAAATAGTTTTTGAAATAATTGATTTCAAAGTTAAAAATAGGCGAAAAAAAAATTACTCACACAGAAAACTGCCTCAATTGATTCCTTATCGAACAGTGAAAACTAGGTATATGTTTCTATGTCTTCTAGTTTTTGAGAAAATTGAAAAATAAAAACAAAAAAAACAAAAAATATTTTGAAAAAAGAAAAATCTGATAAAATAATTTTTCTAAAAATAAAATTTCTAAAAAATAAATTTTGGAATAAAACTTTTTTTTTGAAAAAATCATTTTTTTTTTAACGTATTACTAATGAATTATCTTCAAACTTTGTATGAGAATTAATAATTTTTTCAGAATTGCATAAAAAATTTTGTTCTGAAAATTTTATTTGAAATCTGATAGAGGCTAAAATCTTAGAAATTTAAATCATTGCAGAAGGTGTTTTCGTAATTTTAAAAATAACTTTAATTTTTTTTCTTTTAATTAGTCATAAAATAAATTAAAGTATTAACTGCATTTTTTTTTACTGCGTGCATTTTATTTTCTCATTTAAGAAAATGGAGCAAAAATAAAATAAAAAAAAAGTCAGCTGGGATTTTCAGGCTTCAATTGGCACATACTCAAGTTCTCAAGTCTGCTTTTAATCAGAGTATTTTGGAGACGTGCATAATTACCTAGCTTGTCTTTGAGCTCTAAAACGTCTCTAAAGCAGTAGCTTGAAAGTTTTAGTGAGTAGAAAGATACCTACAAGGCATATCCCTTTACTCATTTCTATCGATGTTTTCAGATAGTCATTTGACAATACGGGCAACTTTCTAACGTAAAAACAAGTAGGGAAATGTAGATTTGGTTATTGTTATTCAATACTTAGATACAAGCATAGCATGTTTTCAATAGTTATAGGATTCAAATTTCATTGATGCTCGATTTTGATATGGGTATGCTTTAGAATAGTACCTAAACAAAAAATTAAAAAAACAAGACTAACCAAACAAATAAAACCCAATAAAACACGTAATCGAAGGTACGACTCTCTAAATTATCAAAATGTTTGAGTATCGCATTTTGTGATATATAGGTATTTATATGTATGCGGGTTTAATTATCATATCACCTACTTAATAAAAATATAGAAGGTGAGGCTAATAACATTTTCGGATTCGATTTTTTAACAATAAAATACATAAGTCAATAAACTTTTATAGGACTACCAATATAAATACCTACCTATAAACTGGCTTATATAGGTACCTATAAAATTAAAGACAATGGGTAATTGACAATCTTTTGTAAGAGAATGGATAGTTTTAGAGCTCAAATAAAAATTTATAAAAAAAAACAAAACACATTGAATGGGTATGTAATTTTTTTGAATTATGTAAGTCGTTTTTGGGACTGTTTAATATTTTTTTTTAACTCTTATAATAAGAAAGGTACTTTCTACAGCCCCAACTAAAGACAGAAATGTTTAAATATAGCGAAATTTTGGCCCCGAGAAATCATATCACTTTAAAACTTCAAAAAATGACTAATCTTATTCTTTTATAAATACCTAATTTTACAAATCACAATACATAAAATCGGTTAAATAATTAAATTTCATTATTTGGCATGTCATAAAATTTGATTGAATATTTTTATAATGGGTTACTGTGGCGTATGCGTAACATTTTCTTTTTTTCAATAGGAATATGTAATTAAATTTGTTTTTTTAATTACTTTAAAGAAATAACACTGTCATATCACTTCTTTTATAATCATTCATAAACCAAAATTACAACTTTAGTTTAGAAATTATAATAGGCGTGTTTTTTTTGGCACAGCTATCCGTATCTGCAGTGGGAGCTTCCATGTATTACAAATACAACACCCAGCTGCAGATAAAACTAAAACTTAAATCTGGCTGCGGATAAGAAATTGACATTTTTTCGAGTATCGATACTCGATCGGAGAAAATTTGTGCAACGCACTTTAAGTGCGATCTGTTTTTTTAGTTTATTTTCAATTAATATTAGAACGCACACATAAAATTATTTCTACATTTCATTTATATACATACATATTTACCGTTGATTGCAACTTAGCCTACTCTTCTCTTTAAATGCTTAATAGTGAAATAAAATCAAGGAAAGAGCCGCACATAGTTGTTGTACGGTGTTTAATATTTTTCTTCTGTATAATGTCGTTTTATATTTGCGAGACTTAAGGTATAACTACAACGGCCACTTTTTGCAAAACGTGGGAAATTTACAAAAGTATTTTTTTTACTTTCTAGCGCCATATTAAAAAAAAAAACTAAAAAAATTGTTTTTGACATCAAGAAATAAGTTGTCTGCACCATTGCTTTTAATTTTGGTATGCAGAAACTGTCACAAAATGAGTTTGGAAATGTTCACTTTTTTCAAATTTGTGAATCTGACAGCTAAAAGAGGATGTAAAGTGAGGAAAAGAGGAAAAATCTCAGATTTCATGATCTATTTGAGACCTGAGATTCAAAAATATGGATACGAAATTCAAAAATCTGAATCTAAAAAGTGAGAAAGTAGAAAATTTACAAAAGTAAATTTTTTTTATTTCCTTCTAGCGCTATTTATTTTTGGAAAAAACAACAAAATTTTTTTTTTGAACCAAAAAATAAGCTTTCTTATTATTTTAAATTTTGTGGTCGAAAAAACTGTCACAAAATGAGTTTGAAAATTTTCACTTTTTGAATTTTTGCAAAAAGTGGCAGTTGTAGTTATACCTTAAAGTTAAGTAAAAGTTATTTATACAAATTTTTACCCTTATTGTCAAAATTAAAATAAGTCTTCCACATTTCACATACGAATTTCAATTTTGATCTTTCGACCCTGCCACCTATAAAAACTTCAATTTCATGAACGACGACTGTACCCAAATCTACGAACATACAACAATATGTCAAAAACTTATCCGAAAGCAAAACCAAAATAAAAATCAAACTTTGAACAAATGCAGATGGACGTACAAATTGAAAATCAGGAAAATCCATTTTTAGCAATTTAATTTGGTCTGTTTCATTTCTAACGTTTCAAAAATAAATAAATTATGAGTAAAAACTACTCAAAAATAATCTTGAATAAAATTCGGTTTTGTTGTTTTTGTTTTATAATCTGACAAATGGGCAACTGCGGATACGTTTTTTTGGGATATCGAATTTGGCTGCAGATAGCGATGCCAAAAAAACACGCCTAATATTATTTTGCTTTCTACCAGGGAAGGACAGAAAAACGTCTTCCGAGTGCTAGTTAAAAAAAAAAAATTCAAAACCAAAACTAGCTTTTTTTTTTTTTTTTTAGTTGTTTGCTGGAATAATAATTAATTACAAAAAATCATAAGTGAAATATAATAGTTTTTGACATCATTAATCACATCACTACAAAAGAAAATTACTTAATTCCCAGAACACTGCGTATGTTTGACTTTGAATGAGATTTATTGATTTACTTTACTAAATGTAAACATTTTTCTAGCTTTTTCTCACTTGCAATATTACCTTAATATTTTTTTCAAGTTCAGGGTAATACCTATGTATACCTAGTGTAATATTCACTGATTGTTAGATAGCTTTTAAGTGATTTTTTATTATTTCCGTTTGTGTTTTTGTTGTTGATGTTTTTTTTTTAATAAATGACCTTCTAACATCAGATTGCCTTCCTTTATAGACCGCTCCATTAGTTATTTTACTTTAATAATCAAGAAGGATAATAATCTTATGAGTTGAAAAATTCTTAGAAATCATTAGTAGGTACCCGCCGAGTTTTCATTTTTGGTACAACTTTATTATACAGTGCTGTGAAAAAAAATGATTAATTTTTTTTTCTTTCAAGTAAGCTACTAGAAACTTGAATACGAAACATACTTAATACACAACAGTATCCCGCCTACAAATATGCATTATTGTTTAACCCTCTGTCGGCACACGGGTGCGAATTTGGCAGGACAAAAATAAAAAAATTTACGATTTTTCAAAAAAGTGGTCACAAAACAGTCTCTTTATAAGGGTGAAAATATTTTTTTTTTTTCGGAATTGGGAATGCAATATTCGAATTCCTCGGAATATTCTACATCAATTTCATACTTGATTCTCTATAAAATATTGTGAATGAAAAAAGTTCCAGCGACATGAAAAAGTATAAACCAAATTCTAACCCGTGTGCTCATCACGTCACAAAAAAGAGGTGTGCCTACAGAGGGTTAATATAATGTCTTAGTGGTTTTTCTATTCACTTGATTCACAGTGTGTTTTGACATTTTTCGTATTTCTACTATTTTTAGTATATTTTTCTTGTCCCGTATAGAAGAATTATAAATAAATTCCAAGACTTTCAAGCAAATAAAAACCTACGTACACTTTCCTTGAATAACTCGAAAATATAATTGAAAAAAATAAAAAAAAAAAAACTCACAGCCCTGTATTCCATTTCGTCTAATGACTTCTTAGTGTGTACCTTCTATTTATTATTTTTTTGGTAGATATGCGGAAAGTCTTAAAAGATATTTTTGGACGAAGACCATCAACAGAAAAAAAAACAAAAAAATTGTAGAGGGTGTAAGCTTTTGCCATTAATTTTAATAATGAAATGATAAAGTACAAAATTATGAACAATAGCTACCTTTATGCTTCTTATCCTTTTTTGAAAAAAAAAAAAAAATAAATATGCAACAATAGTTACGTCTACGGAAGAATATTATAACAGAAAGCTTTTGAATGTGGTAATTAGCTGAAATCTCACGAAACAGACAATTAAATATTTTGGAGGCTAAAAAACATGATTAAGTTGCGAATAAGACATGGTTTTTTGTTTCTTGAGGAGACTTGAAACTTTTTTTAACAGGTAAGTGTGTAGGACAGAATTTGAGTGAAAAGAACTTTTGTTTAAGCTAGGAAATGCCTTTTTATTTTCAATGAAATGTAGATACTTTTTCAGTCTTAAAAGCTGCCCAACTTGAGTTTTTATAAGGCTGAAAATACTTATATTTTTTCCAAGATTAAAGTTACTTAAACCTGAAAACGTGTACGATATAAAAGATGAGTTAAAGTCTTATAAAAAAGGACTCATATTGACATAAAAAAGATGGATTGCGTTTCAAGAAAGTAATTCGTTTAAAGGTACATAGGTAATTTAAATAAATGTCTTAAAACGCTTGTTCTGTGTTGAAAATTTAAAAAAAAAAAACATCTATTCAAAAATATCTGTTTTTGAGTTATGACAAAAAAAATTGTAAAATACCTAAATCAATTTTAGGTAAAACAAAAGGCTAAAACCTCTTCACCATCTGTTTTCAATGTTTTTCTTCCCTCAAACCCATAATAAAAATATGCAAACTACCGAAAAATACTTATCCTTATTGATTGTTCATTTAAAACCATTTATTTTATTTTAAATCCTTAAGTCCTTTCATTTTATGTATTATGAAATGTAATTCATCAAATTTAAATCTCCCCTTACCACAAAAAGGAGACAAAGGAGACAAGAAGAAGCAAAGAGATAAAACCCTATAACCGCACTTAAACTTAAAATTGTTTGTATAACATTAAAGTTGGTAGGTAAGGTACTTTGTTATGTTCCATTTGTGTAAAATCCACCACAATACTACTTTTGGCCTATACAAAAACATTCTTGCCTTTATGAGAGAGGCAGGTAGGTAAATATGTATATTTTGAAAATATTTCAAGTTTATGTGTAGATAATATTACTTAAATATTCGATATTTTAAGGATTTCAAGGATATTTATATGAATATAAGGAATTTACTGCATTTAATGTACCTAAGTCATTATTTACCTTTCTATTTATGTTCTTTGTTTTGTTATTCTCTCTCTTTTAATGCATTTTTTGGCTTAAACTGGATATGGAATGGTATTTAAGATAAATTGCTTAATTCTTTTGGTTTGTACACAAATTGGAAAGGACTTGGAATGCTTTAACAATAATTTACTGTAAAAGTGTTTTTTTTTTTTTTTTATTTCAGCAAAAAACTAAAATGAAATGGAGCCAATTTATTCGATGTTTTGAATATTTGAATGTAAATACACTGAAATTTTTGACAAAGTGCAAATAGAGGAAAAGAACTCTAGTAAAAGGATACAACGGTTTTCCTAAAAAACATAAATAAAAGAGAACTAAGAAAATAAAATATTGATCTTCAAAGAAAACGTGTCTTCGATTGCTTGAAAATAGCCGTTTCCAATGCAATGAAGACTGAAGAATCGAGGAGTCTAAGATTATCTAGAAGGCAACAAAAGAGGAAACGGTGACAATGAACAAGCGTATGACATTGTATGACAATATCATGTTCAAGGCTGCCTATTCCAGTCACCAAAGCACTTTTAAAAGAGGTTGCGAACCATCAAACCCGGACTGGGTGATTTAAGGGAAATAAAAACTCGGGCGATACTAGACGCCATCAAAGATCAACAATAAAAGTGATAAAAAATCAACATTTGAAAATTCGTAGCATTTTCCAACGACCTTGTGTTTCAAGCTGAAGCGGAGTATCAGCCTAGCAGACTTTGGTATCTATCTATTGGTCAACATTGTTATTAAATAACATCCTCAAAATTCAATAAGAAGAACTTCTCATTAGGATTTAAAGTAACTGTTGGCTTTCGAGAGAAGCAAAAGACCCTGAAATAGCAACCCAAAATAACCCCAGAGCTCATTATCTAACAATAGCTTTCTGGATTTCTATAAAGTGTTCAATAGTACCTATGTTGATTGAAGCCTATGTGCTAGGAGTTTATTCATAAACTTATAAAACATGGACTTGCTCCATCATTTAAAAAATAGTTGCTTTATTAATTTATCATTCAACTAGAAAACTTCAAGTCTTTCTTCAAGCCAATAGAAGCTATTGGATAGATCATAGATGTTTTACACGAATCATTGGCTTTTTGGGAACAATTAAAGATTTTTACTTACCCTTTCACCTAAATTTTTCGTATGAAAACTCTTTGACTCTTGCTTTTTATCTCAAATTTAAGGTTTTTACCAAATTTAACTAGCAATTTCCCATCAATTTTGTTTTCACTCAAAAAAACACCCCGTTAACCCTGACATTCTTATAGGCACTTTAGATTCTTTTTTCCAATCTCAAAAGTACCAAAAGGATATTACTATTATTTCATATAGTTTTTCCAATATACCAACATTTCCCCTACATCTAAAAAAAACACCCTTTCTCGTGAAAAAAAATGTACAGACTTATTTTATTCGTATGATTCACATGACAAAGACAAAATTTTAATAAATAACGTAAGTGTACCTTTAATACCATTCATATCACTTATATTCTGTGTTTCCCAACCCTTTCACCTAAAATATTTGTAAAGACTGTTAAGATTCTTGGTTTCTGTTATAAATGAAACATTTTTACCAATTTTCATTGGGGTAACATTTTGTACCAGTTTTTGTAGTAGGTACTAATTCCAAATTTCATAATTTCTTTAAAAAAAAAACTGCTTTTCACTCAAGATAATTTTGTAGAATCTGTATAGATTTTTAGTTCTTATAACAAACAAAACTTTTTCACCAAGTTTAAAAAATTAGCAAAATTTATGTCAACTGCTATGATACCTTACTCACAAACAACTCAACACCAAAAAAAAAAAAACACCCTTTCCCCAAAAATATTTTTAAGAACTTTATGGATCCTTTCCCTGCCTTATCCAAAATCTTCATCCCGAATTTCATCAGTGTATCATGTTTTTCACATGGTTTTTTAGTTATATTTCACCTGTTGAAGTCAAAAAACAAAATCGGTATTGGCCTTACATTCGTTTCATTAGATTCAGCATTAAAAATGCTTTAAAAACATGCGTCATATCACGCTAAAATAGGTGTAACGGTTGATTTTTAATACATTTTTTTTTCAAAAATATGACAATTTTTTTTAGAAAATTGCCCTACTGGCTAACGGTAGAGATTGGACCCCCCTATACAGTACGATTTTTTTCTTGTTTCAACCCAACCTACATAATATTAATTCTGAATCGGCCTGTATTGAAGTAAAAAAAATTAAATATACATATAGATAAATGTACGAAAATAAATTGTTACCTTTTTTGTGAATCCATTGCAACAGCTTTATATAAACGAAATCTGCAAAATGAGCACATCAAATTGTTGGAAATTAAGCGGTCTTTAAAAACTGTCGTGAGTATTTTTTCAATAAAAGTTGTAGAGAAAAAGTTATGGCCCTTCAAAGAATTTTTTCTTGAAAATGTAGGTACATCTATTTTCAAGTACCTATAACTTTCTTATTTTCAATTTTACAGAAAATATTAAAATTGTATAGAGAAATAAATTATCTAAAAAAACCCTGTTAACAATTTTTTTGTGGGTCTTACGGTTCGCGAGATATGGATAAAAAAACAGTTCACACTACTTTTTCCAAGATGGTGGCTAAATGGGGGGCATTCAACCCCGAAAACTAGATTGTATACTCACATTAACCTCCACTACACATCAAAACAAAAATATTTTGTCCTACCCGAAATGCAAGGTTCGGTCAAAATTTTGTAACATTTCAATGGACTAATTGAATCATCAGTTTTAAGAACGGAATAAGTCCACTTTTGTCCACTGTTTGTAGAATATAATATTATAATATTTTATTGGTGCTCTTCTACGGAAATACATAAGTTTCACTCAAAGATTTTTTCGAAATTCAAAACAAATCTTTCATTCGAAAATGATGAACTGCATCATACTCTATTACTTTTCCTATTTAACCAATATCTCATGTACATTTAGTCCCTTTACATCCCAGACACTTTTCCAATTTGAGTTCATATTGTCAGCTAAATATTAAAATTGAATTTATATAAGATTTTGACAGCCAATATAGGTATGTGAAATGACAAAAAACACAAATTTCCTTAAAAGGTAGATATTGCTGTAGCTGGGGAATATCATTGCTTGAATGGAACTGTCATTTTTTATCACATTCAAAACATACAATGAATTTGAAAATGGAATATTTTTTTTTTTCTCTAAAATATTCATGAACTGTCACACGAAAATGTTATTATAATACTTTTTCTTTAACAAAAAAAAAAAAAAAAAATATGAAACTCATGTTCCTTGGAAAATAACCAACAAGGAACCAGCAGAGTTTCAAATTCTCAACTTTAGCACACCCATTTTTTGTGTGTTCATTCTGAATTCCACATTATTATTTTTTTGTGATATACACAACAAAACACATTCGAGAATCATTCTTTTGAAAATGAAATGGTGCAATATGTAGGTATTAATATAGGTAGAGGTAGAGATGTAGGTTAGGTAGGTACCTACCTTTTATAATGTTGGTAGGTACTCTCAAGCCTTTTTATTGACAATATTATGGGTATTTTTCATATTTATATTCACAATTCCATAAAAACGCGACACCATACTGGTATTGTAGAGCGTGTGCAACATTACACAATGGAAATTGTAGAAATAAATTAAAAAAAAAATACATTTTTTCTGTAAGCTTTGGTCCACAATCCGGGGGTGAATGACAAATTATTAGGTATTAACAAAAAAAAAAAAAAATAAAAACAGTTACACAGTTTTTTTTACACCCAAATGCATTGTGTAAAGACTGCAGATGGATGTTAGAGTTCAGAGAATTTCAATATGTTGATACTTTGGAACACCACCCGGAGAGAATTAATATAAATGTATCAAAACAAAGTTGAACAAACGCAACGCAATAGCCGATTCGTGTTCGAGCGGATGGATAAAAGGGTTCAATTGCAAATAAAAAAAAAAGAAGGATAAAGTCGGTTCCACTGAAATTATTATAAAGAAATTTCATAAACTCAAAAAAGCCTTCAAATTGAATTATTCATCGAAGATATTTCTTCACCTTACCAATTTTAAAGACCTTATGAACAAAAGCACCGAAGTCGAAGTCGAATTTATTATATTTGCCCTCATACAAAATCCGGATTGTACAAGTGAGTATCACTAGTTTTACCTGTAAGTAGGACACTATTATTTCACTTAGTATCACGGGTTTAACGAAGTATCACAGGTTATCGTCTTATGTATCACAGCTTCTGTTTCTATCGCAGCTTGCCTTTAAATAACACGGAAGTCAACGATAAGTTTCACAGGTTGCTTTGATGATAATTTTAGGTTACCATCATATAATATAACTGGTTACCCAGAAATATATCATGAATTGTTTCACTGGAAATCAAGGATTATAAAACAATTAGTATTAGTATCACAGAAAGAGAGGTAGGCCTTAAACCTAATAGTACAAGCAAAAATACCAACATTCAGTTGGTCTCAGAAATCGATCAATGCAAAACGGGGAGGCTTGTCGTCGATTTCACTAGTGTTAAACAGATACGTGGGAGAGATCATCTCAAAATCGAGATCATAGAAACGTCAAATAAAATGAAGAAGAAATATCATAGATAACTAGGTATTATAAACGGATTGAGGACAAAATCCCGAAAACGGAAATCCCGAAAACCCAAAATCCCGAAAACCCAAAATCCCGAAAACCCAAAATCCCGAAAACCCAGAATCCCGAAAACCCAGAATCCCGAAAACCCAAAATCCCGAATGGGATTCCGAAATCCCGAAAAATTATATAAAATGAAAAATTTGCTCATATTTTTCATTTTATATAATTTTTCGGGATTTCGGTTTCGAAAACAATCCTAAGTTTAAAATTAAGGTGTATTACGTAAAAAACAATAAAGTTTATGATTCCGTTAATATCTCTTTTTTACATGATTTCAAGTTCTTATTGTGATTTCAGCAGTGTTTTGTAATGATTGAGTTAAGTTGGAAAATCGTTGAACTAAAATCAAAACAATTATGAGTTTTAATATTTAACTTATAATAATTGTATGATTAAATTGTTTTTAATTGGTTTTAATTTTATGTTTCAGTTAAAATTTCAGTGAAACACAGTTTTGAAGAGTTTTTTATTTTTTCTGTTTTTTTTCGGGATTTTGGCCTTTCTGGATTTTGGGTGTTCGGGATTTTGGTTTTTCGGGATTCTGGGTTTTCAGGATTTTGGGTTTTCTTGATTTGGGGTTTTCGGGATTTAGGGTTTTCTGGATTTTGGTCTTTCTGGATTTTGGATTTCGGGATTCTGTCCGTCTCCCATTATAAATTGCATTAGTAACTATCACATTCTGCCTCAAAGGTTGCTCCGATACGTATTTTAGATTGCCCCTATACAAAAAAGTAAGGTAAGTAGGTAAGTGTGTAGACTTGCCACGGAAAGTATCACAGGAAACTCTAGTACATATTTATTACAGATTTCGTCAATGAGTATCATTTGCTACTGTGGAAACAAATGATACTCACTGACGAATTTTGTGATAAATGTGTACCTACTATCGTTATCTGTGATAATTTGCGTTCATAATATGTGACATGTGAGCAAGTATCACAAGATGTCTCGCTTAGTACACTGAACCAAATCCTTACGTAAATACAACGAAAAAATTCGTTGAGCCAACGAAAATTTAATTAATTTTCAGCCGATGAAAAATTTAATTGGCTCAACGAAATGGCTTTCATACGTTAATGAAGAACTTCATCAATCAACGAAAACTGTAGTATTTTAATGAAATTTTTCATAAAAATTTTTGATCGAGAGTTAATGAATTTTTACATCACTTTACGTAATTTTTCATCGATTAACGTAAAATTTAATTAACGACGGTGATATTTTGCGTTAGTCAATGTATTTTTTGATTAATTTATGAAAGAACTTTCGTTAGCTAATGAATTTTTTCGTAAATTTAACCCTAGTTTACCGCACGCAAAATAATGCAATAACCAAACTTGGGGGTTCGCGCGAACCCCAAAGCTTTTATGCACCTCTAATTGTTCATTATCAACAATTTGATGCATTGTCTCTTTCTTTTATTGATTAAGGTGACAGTTGTGGTGTCTTTTTATGATAACACGTATATATAACAGGTATATTTTTGCCAAAATATACCTAATAAAAATTGTTGAAAATAGTCCATTTAAAGTCTTGGGGTTCGCATGAACCCCAAGTTTGGTTTGTGACTTTTTTTCAGAAAAAAATTCCAGAAAATTATATAAAACCGCTTTTATGGAAAAAAAGACAAAAAACGTAAACAAAAATGAATTCCGTTCCCTGAGTTTTCATCCCAGGTCGAAAAAAACGATTTAGAAAAAAGTTAAACATGCGTTGGGGTTCGCACGAACCCCAAGTTTGGTTTGTGACTTTTTTTTCAGAAAAAAATTCCAGAAAATTTTATAAAACCGCTTTTATGGAAAAAAGACAAAAAACGTAAACAAAAATGAATTTCGTTCACTGAGTTTTCATCCCAAGTCGAAAAAACGATTTAGAAAAAAGTTATAACCATTTAAACATGCGTTGGGGTTCGCACGAACCCCAATTTGTAAACTAGGGTTAATGAACATTTTTATTAAATTACAAAAAAATATTTGTTAGCTAACGAAACTTTTCGTTGTATTGATTGTATTTTTTTATCGGACTTGTTAAATTATTAATTTAATATAGTCCAAACCAAAAATTGGCGTTTCGACCCGGTGGAGCTCACTTAAGTCAACTGATGAGTCCGACTTATCGTGAAACACCTTGTCAATACGCAAATATTTTTTATATTCAGCTCAGCTTACATAGATTTTTAAACAAAAATCTAATGTGAACTATATAAAGCAAGATTCAATTTTTAATCATTAAAACAGAAATGCACCCAAGTCTACTTTTTTTTTTTGTAAGGCAACGATTTTTTTCGTTAACTGATGTATTTTTTCATAAGCCAATGTAATATTTCATTAGTATATGAAGAATTTTCATAAGCTTATGAAGATTTTCGTTAGTTAATGTTGAATTTCATAAGTTAATGAATTTTTTCGTTACTTAATTAAAACTTTAATAAAGTAAGGAAAAAATTCTTATTTTTATTCTTTAAAATGAGTATGAAATTTTTCGTTAATTGATGAATCTTTTCATTGAATTGGATTTTTTGGCACTAAAAAGGGAGAAAAAGTATATGAAACGTTTTCATTAATTGATGAAGGTTTTCATATTACGAAAAATTACATATTTTCGTTGAGCCAACGAAAGTTTCGTTGGGCCAACGAAAATGTAGTGTATGAAACAATTTTCGTAATTTTACGAAATTTATTATTTTCAGTGTAGTACCCTCGAGTGCATAGCGTATTGTCTCACAATGAATCAAAGATTATTGGGATATTATCACAGGTTTCTCTTGTTATCATGGGTTGCACCACTCTGGTATATAACACGAATTTTCAAGGCAAGTATCACAAGATTATCCAATAACTTTTATTTAGATTATTCCGATACACATGCGTGCGTAGGGTAAATGTCACGAGTTCTCTAGTTGAGTATGACGGTTGCTCTGTTAATATAACAGATTTCCCCGATAAATATCACAGCAACCTTAATTATTTCCGAATCTGTGATACATTTATGAATTGTTCAGGGAAATTTCACGAATTTTTCTGTAAGTGTTACATATTAACTCTGATTTACATCACGAGTTCCTAGTATATATTGCTTTAGAATAATTCACTTAACATCTCAAGTTATTTTAATGCATAAAACTTAATGTTCAAGAAAGTATCAGAATTTGCTCCCACATCCAAGTATCACAGCTTACCTTTGATATATTATTCTCGTTACTATCAAAGATTTCCTTCACTTTGGCATCACTTGACCCCCGATAAGTTTCACAGATTGTGTTGGTATGTTACACTTACAAGAACTTAGTGGAACAGTCGCATTGTGACTTAAATCACAGTGACTTAAATCACAGTGATAAAATTTCATTGATATTAATTTTTTAACTTTAAACTTTAACAAATAACCCTTCTTAATTATCAACTATTACCTCAGAATAGCTACCAAGCGCAGACCTTGTGATATCAATTTCATCCTTTATTCCGTGCGCCCTAAATTTTCTAAAAAAAACACCACGCCATTGAAATCTAAAGATCTTGCATTTCTTATTTAAGATCTTTAATTTAAATCAAAACGAATCCTCTTATTATTTAAGATTAATTAATTTCCTATGTCAATGCAAAAAAAAATCAAACAAGTTTCTTTTCAATTGCATATACGACGGACGATGACGACAACGAAGAAGACAAACAACTAAAACCGGAAAACATTTTTGATGAGTTTTATGGCTAAATTGATGAGAATTTCATATATACGGCTTTGCCTGTTGACATAGTCACTCTCCATATATGAATATCGAAGCGAGGGATGACCATCAAACATGTGATATGTCGTATATAGTTCATACAACCAACCACCCCCGATAGCAAACTCAATGACACAGAAAATTGAAGATTTATCACGTCCCTATAGTTTTCAAATGGCATTTGGGGGGGGACACAACATTAAGTTGACAAAAAAAAACAAGTCCCACACACACATAACCTAACAAGCGTGTACGTAGATGAAATGAAAATAGATTTTAATGTTTTTTTGTTTTGTTTTTGAGGCTAAAACTGTTAGCCAGGATAAATGAGGGTTACCGTATTCCTTAAAATTGAATTAGGCTTTTTGGGCGAAGAAACAAAAATTTAGTCAAAAAAGCTGCAAGAGGCTGTACCCCTGATAAAAATGTTTAAGTTGTGGAGGCTAGGATTCGAACCCAGACCTCTGGAATTATAGTCCATCGCACTAACCAGTGGCGTACGTTGAGTCGTCGGGGCCCCGGGGCAAGACTAAATTTTGGGGCCCCTTTCATATTTGGGGGCCCTTTAGATACCAAAAAAAGTACGTATACGCCATACATTTGCACTTGCATAATGCACTTTGCCTAAAATGAAATATTTAGAGCCCCTAAAATTATTTTTTTTTAGCTTAGAATTGATAGTTCTTGGGGCCTCTGTTCTGAAGTAATATGTACATGTACATATTTGATTTTCCATCATCAAACATAATTTTTTTTTATTTTGGGGCCCCTGAAAAACTAAAATTAAATATTAAGAGACCCCTAAAATAATTTTTTTTTAGCTTAGAATTGATAGTTCTTGGGGTTTCTGTTCTAAAGTAATGTGTTCACATTTGATTTTCCATCATCAAACATAGTTTATTACTTTTGGGGCCCCTGAAAAATAATTTTTGGGGCCTCAAAATTATCAAAATTAAGTGCTTAGAGGCCCCTAAAATATAATATAATTTTTTTGGAGCCAAGAATTAATAGGTATTGAAGCCTCTGTTCTGATGTAATATTTTTTAAGTACTGAAGTAAAGGCATTTGGGGTCCCTGCAGGGCCCTGGCTTGAAGTTGTTTTTTGCTTTTTTGGGGCCACTAATGTATTATTTGTGGTTGCAAAGATTTTTCAAGTAATATTTTTTGGGGCCCTAAGATAAAATTATAATTTTTCTTTTAAAAAAGCAGTTTATTTCCTTTTGGAGCCCCTGGGGTAACCTTTTTATCAAATCAATATAATATTATGTGGCTACGTTATACATTACACTTAATGACATAATTTGTCTCCTTTGTATCCGAAGTGATTCAAACTCATTTTAATTTACTTCGTAACTCAATTTATGCTAACAGTTTCCTTCTCTGCATTGTCTTCAGTGGGGGCCCTGAGGTCGGTCGGGGGCCCCGGGGCGTCGCCCTGCTTGCCCCAAGGGAGTGTACGCCCCTGGCACTAACCATTGCTCCACAGGATGATATAAAGTGGGAAGTAATAGCCCAAAAAGACTTATCAAAATCAGTTGTTCTAAATAAAATTAAAAGACATTAAAAAAACAAGTAGAGATGGTAACCCTAACAATCTGTCACAGAATGATGCCAACAATTTCATAGTTTGGTTACAGAAAAGCGCGCTCTACGAACACTTTTGGGTGATGTTAGTGCGAGATGTGACCGACACGGAGTCCGGGATGATGATGATGGATACCCTTACAGCTGTCAAAGCCTGGGATTTTTGTTGAATGGCAATGTAAACAGGTGGTGATGGTATCTTGCTTTGGTATTGAAATTTTAGAGCTTTTTTGTTTGTTTTTAAAGAACAAAGAGATGAGGTGCTTTAAGGATATCCAAATTCACAAAAAAAGAACAAAAAAAATATTATCAGATAATGTCGTATTTCGTAGCCCGTAGCCCCCCTCCCCTCCTCTGTCACGGTTTATCTATATGAACGATTAGTTTGGGTGAAATCTTTTTGCTTCATTCAACTTAATCTCCCATCATCTATTCAAGGTTTATGTGCGATAGCTGGCACCCTCCCGACCTATTGCAATATTAGAAAATGTATATCACAATATTTATCTCTTCTCGTCCAGCTGGGGCCCCCGTAAGATTTTTGGAATATAAAAAATTGGGGGTTTCGGAGATTTGACGAGCTTCATTATATTATTCAATGGTTTTTTTTTTTTTTTGTCTTACCCATGACACGGTAACACCCTATATCAAATTGTTTAGTGCTCAAATGACATAAATAAACTGTTATGGCAAATATTATAAGAAGATTACAAAAGCACAAAACAGAAAAAAGACGGAGAACGATGCGGTGGTGGTGTGCCTGAAAGTCCAGTAAAAAGTTATACACAAATATTTCGACACGGAATTGAGATGGATATCTCATTTTTAGGGGAAGACCGACACGACCGACGACGACAATTTGTTGAAAAAATAAATGATTCTGTTGACGCTCCAAAAAACTATACAAATATAAATAAGCAAATATTTTGCTTCATTTAGATTTTTGGGGAGAGAAAAAGTGGAGGGAAGAAGTTTTTCATTATGTTTTTTTTTTTTTGTCAATAATAAAGGAGCTTTGGTTTGGATGGTCAGAGTTTTGTTTCTTTGTTTTTTTTTTTTTTTGGTTTTGAATAATTTATGTTTTGTCTCTCTTCACAGGAGGAGGAAGGTGATGATACTTCAATTTTATTTCTAAACATAAAAATAATGTTTTTTCTTTTATTCATGCGAAAAGTTTGCAAATCAATGGTATAAGATTAGAGTGTTTTTGGTTGGCTTCAGGTGAAATGTGTCCCTTAAGGCATTCCGTCAAATGTTTTTTTGTTTTTGAAGTATCTAGGTGATAGGAAAAGTTTTGCATTTGAGAAGAAAGAAGAAGGTCAATGTTCTTTTACGCACCAATCGATTATTATGTTTTTATTACAAGCAGATTGCTAAGCAAGGAAACCTGTGATATTTACAGGGGCAACTTGTGATACCCCCATGATAAATCTGTGATATATACCTACCTCATATATGTACTTACAGTGGCAGCTGATGATACTTTTACTTTTACTGTGATACTTACAGCGATAGCTCTTCTTTATAATGTTAGAATATCTGTGATTCTTTTCGAGTCGACTCGTGATAATTTACCCAAACAATGCGTAGAAACAATGGGCAACCTGAGATATTTATCGGATCAACCTGGCCTGTGATACAGATACAATCGATGTTACAAACAAAGGTAACCTGTAATACTTATCAGGGTAACGAGTGATATCAATCTGATGTATATTTTCTCCGAAAACTCGAAAAAAAATCTGTGATATTTACTGAAACAATCCATAGCGTAACTGTGATACTTATGAAAGCAACTTACGTGATATTTATTTACTAGGAAGCTATGATGTACGCAAAGAATGTGATACTAACCGGAAAAATGGTGAAACCTCACAGAACAATTAATTATTGTATCAGAAAATTTGCAGAAGTTATGGAAGCAACCTGTGATATTTATTTATATGAAGCTTATGACATTTATTTAAGGTTTTTTTATCAGGACAACCAGAAACAGTTATAGGAGCAGTTTGTGATACTCAACTCAGATAAAACCCAATATTTACTGGCGTAATCCTTTATATGTACCTACCAGAGCAACCTGTGATATTTATCAATATAATATATGATTTTAGGTGAAACAATCCACTATACAATTTTGAGTAACATTAGAGCCTAAAAGCACTAGAGCCTAACAGCAACCCATTAGATTATTATCATAACAACCTGTGATATTGAAAGGAATAGTTGGTGATACATAAAAAGGCAACCTGTGATACTAATCGTTATAACACGTGATGACTACTTTATGTGTATTTACTCTGAAAACTTGAGAAAGTTATCACGGTTAAATCTGTGATATCATCTGAAACAATGTATAATATACACCAGGGTAACCTCTGTGATGCTTGCGGGATTAAATTCAGATAAACCTGTTATTTTTACACCTGAGATCCAAGGAAACTATGTGATGCTTACCGCAAAAGTTTTAAAACTTACCCGAACGATTTGCTGATGTATCAGGAAAAGTGTGATAAATATTGAAGAAACCTGTGATATTTATCAGGGAAATTTGTGTTTTATAAAATGACACTTAACTGAACGAGTTTATCCTGTGATTTTAAATGCAATCATTTGTGATTCTTCGTGAAACAATAGGCTATAACTATATAGGTTAACCTGTGATACTAAATTTTTTGTGATATTACTCGAACCTAACCAACAACATTGAAATAACCCATGATGCTTAGCAGTTAAACCAGTAAATATCACAGATTGCTCTGAGACATAACAAAAATTTTGGGAAAGAATAACGAAATACCTTTGTAAATATCACAGGTTATACTGGTGTGTATTATAAACGGCTCCAGTAAGTTTTATCGACCTTATCACTGTTATTTTCATCACTGTGATATTTTTGTTACTCTCACTTCTGATATTATCGTTATTTTTTAGTACCTATAAATAATTGTGAATTTTAATAAAATTCCATTTCCATTAAGTTTGTACACAGAAAGACACATTCTTGGTGGCCAATAAAATGACATACCAACTAAACATGCCTTTAATCGTGTGTGGGAATTGGTATTTGCTTAACTTATTTACTTTAAAAACTGCCACCTACATTAATTTAAGCCTGATTGTATCCTTTTTGGAATTCCTTCACGTAGTTATAATGGTAAAATTCTTTGAACTCACATTTATACATAGATATACCATAATTTGCTTTAAATACCATATAATGGCATCTTTTTTTATACCTACCCGAGTCCTCCTCCAGTCTATTTCATTAAAAAAAAACAACAATATTTTATCTATGCACGTATATCAAGAAGTTTTGGTGCCTCTCAAACTTCGTGCTTTGAATTCTCTCTCTCTTCTAACTAACTTGTTTTGGTGTATCTGTGTTTTCATATAACCATAAGGTACATCAGAAAATAAATAAGATTCTTATCATCATAGAATTATAGTCAAAGTTTTACATTATACTTATATCTGCTATGGAAACATAAACCTTGTTAACAATAATATCTTGTGGTTTTAACCAGAAGAGCGACCAGAAGAGCGACCACAAATAGGAAACTCCCTTGGGGTGATAATTGTGGTATTTTGTGCATTTTAGATTAGGTTTGTCTTTTATTTTTTTTTTTACACAAATAATAGATTATTTTATGCGTGCACTCAAAGGGGACTTATGTAGGGCTATCCTTTGCAAATGACCAATACATTGTTAGGAAATTAAAATTTGATTTAGTAGAAGAGATACCGCTGTTTATTGATTTTTAATTTGTGAATATTAAAACAGGGAGAAAATAAGATAATTGCATAATATTCGTCCGATGTGATAAATGCGTGATAATGAAGTTATGGCACAACATTCAGCAAGCAATTTTAAAAGTCTACTTCCAATGAAGTTATTATGCAATTTATATACTCTTTATATTATATTATATTTAAAGTCGACGTTAAAATTAAGACATTTTTTGTCAATTTTGGAAAATAACATCCTACACGGTTAAACATTCTGGAGTATTTTTTAATACTTTTTGGGTTACATATAGGTCTACACCAGAAATGTATTAAAATTTAATACAAGACAAATATTAAAATTTTTTTAATTAATAAAAAATGTATTAAAATGTAATATAGTTGTATTAAAAAATAATACAGTTTATATTAGAATTTAATACCAAATGTATTAAATTTCAATTATTGTATATTAAAATTTAATCTTTTCATATTAATTTTTAATAAGAATTTTATTAAAAGATAATACAAAAATATTTCAATTCAATACCAAATGTATTTAAAGTTAATAATAATAAGTATTCTTTTCCTAAATTCATTACTGAAAAAAAAAATATTAATCATAAATAATATAATAATGGTGATATTATTGTCTCTATTTTGTATGTTTCACAATCTGTGGCATGTAGAATCTTATTGCCGATCAAAATTCATCTGCAATGTATGTATTTTGCTTCGAAAAAAAACAAAGCGCCTTCAAACTATGTAGTACAAATTTACAAATATTAACTATATTTTTTTTAGAAAAGGTACCTCAAACAATGGATTTTTTTCATTTTTAAAATGTCTGCTGCTGACCACAGTACACATAAAAAGGTAATATATTCCAAATCTTATTTCTTTTATTTACCGACGAAAAACGCAGAAAAACCGAAAAACCGAAAAACCACGCACACCACTAATTTGTTAACAATTATTCACCATTTTTCGCGAAGAAACACAAAGAAATTGGTTATTTTTTAATTTATAATTTTTTTAAAATGACATTTTATAGATTAAAACAAAAACAAATTCCCTGTTTACCGCGATTAAAATATAAAAATTAAAGGCCGACCTGACAGATTGGTGGCCATTTTTGACAAACAAATTTTGACAACGTTCGGAATATATTACCTTATTATATGTACTGTGGCTGCTGACGTTTGATTAAAATTTAAAATTCTCGTATTACAAATTAATACTTTTTATATTAGTTTTTAATAAATTTTTATTATATTTTAATACAATTATATTAAAATGTAGTATAATTATATTAAAATGTAATACAATATACTCAAATATAATACAAAAATTTTAAAATCTAATACAGCGGTATTAAAATTCAATTCAAGATTAGAATTTAACCCACGGAGATTATTTTCTAATAATTTTTGTATTACAAGTAGTAAACTTAATACTTAAATATTGAAATTAAATACAAAAAAGATTAAAAATAATTTTAATATTTTGGAAGTATTAAAATGTAATATTTTTTGTATTGAAAATTATTTTAATACAAGAGCTGTATTAAAAAATACTCCAGAATTTTTAACCGTGTATTTTTGAAATAAAGAAAAAATTATTTTTTTTAATGTTAAATTTAAGAAAAAATTTGAAAAAAAAAATTTTGATTTTTAAAAAAAGTTTCAAAATTTATTTTTGAAAAATCAATTTTTTGCGTATAAAAAAGAGAAAAAATTATGCTAAATTATGTAAGCCAGACAGTTCAAATTTTGAATCTACAATCGTATAATTTTCAGTAAGTAAATGGTCAGCAAAATTCAGATGGTCTTATAGTCTAAGAGCCGGCAGCATATTTTGGCAGTTTTGATATAACCGAAATTCGAGTGTGCACATATCTAGATATGCACCACAGTATATCAACGGAACAAGTCTGGCAATGATCTTTTTCAGCTTTCCCTTGCCAGACGCATCCAAAGTGCAGCAAAAAATCAATTTTTGGCGTTTTGGTATAACCGAATAAATGATACACCAGAAAATCATAAAAAATCCCCTGATTTCGAATCTGTGGGTACCGCAAGTTTCTTTTTCAGCTTTCCCCCCGCCAGACCGCTTTAAAGCATTTTTAAGTGCATTTTTCTAATAAAAAACCTAATTACTTATTTTCTGTTAGGTATAACCGTATGATGGTAACAAATTAATATTCTATGTCTATTCCAGGTCTAGAAAATATAATTTTTAGCCAGCTATTTTTTAGCCTTCCCTCTGCCAGACGCATCCAAAATGCAGTCAAAAATCAACTTTTGGCGTGTTCCTAGGTATTAACTGAATAAATGATACACGAAAAAATCATAAAAAATCCCCTGATTTCAAAAATGTGGGTACCAGAAGTTTTGTTTCAGCTTTCGGCCCGCCAGACCGCTTTGAAGCATTTTGAAATGCATTTTTCTAATAAAAAACCTAATAGCTTATTTTCTGTTGGGTATAACCGTATGATGGTAACAAATTAAAATTCTATGTCTATTCCTGGTTTAGAAAATATAATTTTAAGCCAGATATTTTTCAGCCTTCCCTCTGCCAGACGCCCTTAAAGGTTTCCCAAACAGGTTTTTCCATAGAAAAAACACCTAGTTTCTGTTTTTTTCTTATAAAATTGAAATAATATTTTTTGTTTAGAGTAACCATATGACGGCCAAATATTAACTTTCTCTGCCTTTTCCTGATTTAGAAAATGTAAGTTTAAGCCAGTTTTGTTTCATCCTACCCTCTGCCAGACGCCCTAAAAGGTATCTCAATAGTAGGGGAAAGTTAGATTTTGCTATATGGGGCATGGGGGTCTGGGAAAAAATCCAAAATGCATTTTGACTTCAGGGTTCGAAAGGCATAAAGACACGAGTCGTAAACCAAATTTTGTTCAATCGCACCAAGAGTCATTTGGCCGCCATTTTTTTTTAATACAAATTTTAGTTTTTCACATAACTCGCGTATTTTTGAACCTACAAAAAAAACAATGTAGGTATGACAAACTTGAAATAATTTAATTTTCTACAATATATGTTAAATAACATTTTTCGATTATCCCTTTGGTTTAAAAGTTAGGGTGTTTTTTTTTTTAAACACGTCAAAAAGTGATTTTCTTTTTTTGTCATATCTCTTTTACTTGAGCGTTTTTTAAAAAATTTGTTCGTTGTAAAAGTTGTAGATCTTTTAATTACCTTCATTTGTTACAATATAGGTTTTTCGATTTCACACACCGTTTTCGATCTGTAGGCAAAAAACTTCAAAAAATTGCAATTTTTTGTATAGGGACAAACAAAATGATTCTTGGTGCGGTTGTACAAAATGTGGTTTTAGACTCTTTCGATCCCTGGGTTTATGCTCTTTTAATCCCTGAAGACAAAATGCATTTCGGATTTTTTCCCAGACCCCCATGCCCCATATAGCAAAATCTAACTTTCCCCTACTATTGAGATACCTTTTAGGGCGTCTGGCAGAGGGTAGGATGAAACAAAACTGGCTTAAACTTACATTTTCTTAATCAGGAAAAGGCAGAGAAAGTTAATATTTGGCCGTCATATGGTTACTCTAAACAAAAAATATTATTTCAATTTTATAAGAAAAAAACAGAAACTAGGTGTTTTTTCTATGGAAAAACCTGTTTGGGAAACCTTTAAGGGCGTCTGGCAGAGGGAAGGCTGAAAAATATCTGGCTTAAAATTATATTTTCTAAACCAGGAATAGACATAGAATTTTAATTTGTTAACATCATACGGTTATACCCAACAGAAAATAAGCTATTAGAAAAATGCATTTCAAATTGCTTCAAAGCGGTCTGGCGGGCCGAAAGCTGAAACAAAACTTCTGGTACCCACATTTTTGAAATCAGGGGATTTTTTATGATTTTTTCGTGTATCATTTATTCAGTTAATACCTAGGAAAACGCCAAAAGTTGATTTTTGACTGCATTTTGGATGCGTCTGGCAGAGGGAAGGCTAAAAAATAGCTGGCTAAAAATTATATTTTCTAGACCTGGAATAGACATAGAATATTAATTTGTTACCATCATACGGTTATACCTAACAGAAAATAAGTAATTAGGTTTTTTATTAGAAAAATGCACTTAAAAATGCTTTAAAGCGGTCTGGCGGGGGGAAAGCTGAAAAAGAAACTTGCGGTACCCACAGAATCGAAATCAGGGGATTTTTTATGATTTTTTGGTGTATCATTTATTCGGTTATACCAAAACGCCAAAAATTGATTTTTTGCTGCACTTTGGATGCGTCTGGCAAGGGAAAGCTGAAAAAGATCACTGCCAGACTTGTTCCGTTGATATACTGTGGTGCATATCTAGATATGCGCACACTCGAATTTCGGTTATATCAAAACTGCCAAAATATGCTGCCGGCTCTCGGTCTATTATTATCAGTGATTAAATTAGAGAAAACCTAAAAAGTCACTGTGGTGTATGCGTAACTTTTGTGTACGTAACTCTAACTACATATCGTTGCCGTTAAGCAAAATTGTTCTAAGTCACAAAAAGCAAATTTTACAGGGGACGATTTTTAAGTTTCAAATTGGTTTAAAGCGACGATTTTCTGCTCGTTTGTTATTCAAGTTATTATTTTTATAAAGTTTGTTCTTTTCTCTTGAATAAAATATACAAGTTTACCTCATTAGTAGGTGAAGTGAATCTTCTTCGTTGGCTATAGGTAGGTGCATACTATTTTTAAATATTTTTAAAAACTTAAAACCCTACACTGAAAAAAGTATTATTCTTAAAAACTATGAATCTCGTTCATAAACCAAAATTCATACATTTTTAAGAAAAATTCATTAAATTTAAGCACAAATTCTTAAAAAATAAGTTTAGATTTAAGAAAGATTCATAAAATTTAAGAATCAGTTTTCATAAAAATTTTCCTATGGAAAATATTTTTATGAATTTTTTTAAGAACGAATACGGAAGTTTATGAATAAATTCATAAACTTCTAGCTCCAATTTGAAAGAATATTTTGCTGAATCATAAAATCTGGACATACTTTTATGAATGAAATTCACTATTATTTTTCATTCAGTTGTATTTTGAGTTAAAATAATTTTTAAAACTGACTTTTTTCCCTTCTAAAATTGAAAAAAATCTATTTTCAAAATTACATTTGTAAGAAGTTCATAAATTTTGTGGTTTTAAGTATTTTTTCTTAAAATGAATGTATTTTTTCATTAATCAAGAAACAACGAATATTTTACCGTTAGCCTGTATTCGGTATTAAGAACTTATTCTTAAAATTTAAGAATCTGTTCATACTTTTTATGTTCGAAATTCATATTTTTCCAAAATTTAAGAATTAATTCATTAAATATTATGAAAGTATACATAAAATTTATGAAAAAATTCTTACGTTTTGAGTGTTTAAGTATATTTTCTTAAAGTCTATGCACTTTTTCATCAATCTAGAAAATAATAACTGTTGTTCTGAATCTATGCCTTAGAAAGATTTCTTTGAGGATTTAATTAAAAATCTGATATTCAAAGTGGACGGTCGTTGCCGAAACAAGTAATAAAAGTTTGTGAATAAAAGACAATATTTATTGTAGTGTTAAGCATTTTAACCACGTGGACAATTTTGAAGAGTATAAGTACATTTCAACAGTGTAAAATATTGTTGGTTCCTATTGCCTCTTTCCCATATACTCAGATAAGTATAAAAACATATAATGTTAAAAATTGCTTTCTTTTATTTATTAAATATATTTTATTTTTTTTTTTTTTAAATATGTAGGTGCATATTTTAAAATTGAAAATCGTAAATTGATATTATTGTGAAATAAGGAGGCACGTACGTAATCTTCAACTTTGGACCGGCAAAGGCGATTCTCAACAAATCCTGTACCCTTGAAACTGTCATTGCAAACTAAAGCAAAACATTGAATTTAGTAGGTAAGTGTTGCATTTTATTTTATTTCTCTAAATATTTAAATTTTGTTTTAACTTAATATTTCCAACATTTCTCATAGGTACCTAAATTCTTTATATTTTTATCTTTTCGCAACTTATTCAATTTTGTATTGTTTTTTTTTTTCAGCTCCAGAGTCTATAAATAATGCTGCCGATTAGAATAAGGTAAGAATAAGATAATTTAACCTTTTAGCTATTTCGATTTTTTAAACCAAATACTACATATTCATTTAACTTATACAAACTTTTTTCTATCTTTCCAGATGATGCATCCATTAAAAAAGTAAAATTAAATTAAAAATTAACTTTATAGTGAAATTTATAGTGATAATGATCAATAAAACATTTTTATAACGTTTAAACTTAATAATTTCTTTTATTTTTAAAAACAATTTTCATTTTTTTTTTTTGTTTTAGATTTTATGTTGTTTTTTTGCTGTTTGTTTGTTTGGGATACAATTTTTTTAAGAAAAAATTAAAGGCTTGGAATGGAAATGGTAATAATAATATAAATAAATGCATACATTTTAATGAAAAGCGTATTATATTTTATGAAAACAATCATACAACTTTAAAAAAAATTCATAGTTTTTATGATTTTTTTCATAAAATTTAAGCAACATTTCATTAAAATTTTAACGAAATTTATGAAAAAAAAATCATAAAATTTAAGAAATAATCTTAAAATGTAAGAAACTTTTCTTAAAATCTAAGAAACTTTTCTTAAACATGTTCAAAAATTTTCGAATTCGTTTATGAACAGAATTCTTAAAATTTAAGAACTTATTCTTAATTTTTAAGAAAGATTCATTCCCTTATGAATTTGTTCATAATAAGATTCTTAAATTTAATGAATTTGTACATTGGCTCATTTGCCATGAATTTTTACATTAATTTAATGTACAAATTCATTAATTTTATGTACCTTTTTGGTTCAGTGTAAATTGGACATAGAACAATTCTTATACAAGTACGTTTCCTTAAATAAAAAGTGGACTTAGAGCAAAATAGGTAGGTATGATGGCATTGAGAACAATCAAGAATACTGAAATTCAGAAAGGGCACCCTCAAATTAGTCAAACTGCATCATTAACTCATTTTCGGTAAAAAGTGGATTTAGAACAATTTTGCTTTACGCCGACGATATCTTAATGCAAATATTTTTATTTTTATACATTCATATAAATATAACTAAACTATATTTTGAATTTTTCAGTGCAAAATTTGTTATTTCAATATAATATCCTAAACGAGGGTTGGAAATGGAAAACGATGATTTTAGATGAATAAACATGGACAAAAGGTGGACAAAAAAATTAGAATAATTTGGTTCAAAAATTTTTTGGCCGCAATTCCGGTTTCACGGAGCTATAGTTTTCGATACCTACTCAAATTCACGATTTCACTTTTTGAAAAAAAAAAAGATCTTAAATGGTTATGCCCTTAAGAAAACAACTCCTCAATTTTATCTATAAGTCAAACCCCCGAAATAGTTCTTGGACAGTCCTAGTTAATTTTCCTTCTGAACAAATAACACTGGTCGGCAACGAAAATAGAGCTTAAACCAAAGCATTTTTTTCTAAAGGATTTTTGTGTGCTGATTTCGAATCCGAAGTTAAAATTTCACTGGCACGTCACGTTTTCGAAATATTTGAATATTAACAGGTCAAAAACGCATTTTGTTGGTACTTTTGGCTTTGATTTTCATCACCGTTAAATTTTTTTTTTGCAAAACTACTTACGCAATCTCCAAAAGCCATATTTTATTGTCTTAAATGTGTTTATTTTTTTTTTTTTCAAAACTATTTTTTTTTTCTAAAAGATATTTGGTATAGAAATGTTTGATATCTCAAAATCTTGGTGGTTAACGTAACTTATGGTTTTTTGAAGTAGATTTGAAGTAAATTCCATTTTTGGACTCCTGACTTGGATAAATAAATCAAAATATTACGGAAAAATATATATTTTAGATCAAACGTAAAAAAAAAAACATTTCATTCAAGATTAGTTTTTGGAACATTATAGCGAAAATATTGATGAGCAGAGCTCAAAAACTAGACGTGATGGAATAAATCTGTTAACAGTTTTGAATTCAGCACACTCAAGTTAATTAAAATCACCTTACAGAGTTCTTGCTCTCGACTTTTTTTTGTTATTTGCTGACCAGTGTAACCATTGTCCTTTTATTTCATTATTTCATGGTCCCTTAATGACCCTTTGGTTGTCATTATTGTTGACTTTTTAACTAATTAGAATACCAAGTGACTTAAATGAGACATTTCCCTTCAGTCAAGGACAAATAATAGTGTAAAAACTTTTTGTTTTTAATTTTCTTTTAAAAAACAAATAAAACTCCACATCGCGGCTTGACTGATGTACAGTAAGAAAAATAATTACCCACCACATTTATTTTAGATGTGTCAAAGATAGGTGCGGTGCGTGTTACTTAAACTTATATCTTACAAACAGAAGTTTGTTTGTTGTTTAACGCTCATTTGCATTCGATTGAAGTACTCTGCCGTCGTATATATCCGCTAGCTGTTATTTGTTTGCGTTTTCAGGCGTTAATCTTCAATGAAATTGTATTCTTTTTATTTTATATCTCATCCGTGCTTATTAGACTGTTGATACTTTAAAATTACCTATGTTTATTTTTTAATATCAAAGTCTCAAACCGTAGTCGTACTTCCCAGTATGTAATGTGCTTATCCCCCACATAACCCAACCACAAATCCAATCAAATTACAGTGCCAAAGTACACAAAACGCTTCGAATTGAATTTAATCTTGGAGTTTTATTGACAAGATGAACAGGAGCGGATTTGAGGTAAAAAGAAGAATGCAAACATCTCTTTTAGGGCCCTTTTTGTGAATCCGTTGAAATAGTTATAAATTTTACATCCTCTTCCCTAAAAATTTAAAGCTCTCGTTTTTAAGTTTGAACTCATTATTTGAAGGCTACGAATTGAATAAGGGGCCCAAAAAATTATCAAATACTCAAAACTTACAACCAGCTTTTATTGACGAAATGTACTTTTTTCATATAAACTAAATGCTAATGGAATTAAATATCACACAAAATTTCGCCCCAAAAGAAAATTTCAATTTTTCAAATCACAAATCCGCCCCTGTAAAAAAGCAATAGAAAAGCGAATTTTCATTTCAATGGTACCTCTTGCAATATTGAGCCGAAATTCTGGTGCAATTTCGTACTCTATTTTGTGTTCTCTCCTATTCATTTCATCTAGAGTAGGAGATGTTTTAAGATAGTAACATCAAATGTCGACATTCTAAGCAAAAATCGAAACAGAGTTTCTATAACGTTTCTGAAACAAATGAAACAATATGCATTGTGTATTGGTGTATTCTCTCTCTGTATCTGATGGATGTATGGCATGCGCTTATTATGCAGATTCAGAATTAGGAAATATCTTTTCTTCTTCTGTGTATTTCATTGAAAGGCCGTCAGCCAACAGAAAACCAGATGAACTATGCATGCATGCAAGTTTAGTTCAGCTTCCAGAGTAGAAATATAGTACCCAGAGTAGTTTTAAGGACAAAAAACATTTTCTCTGTGTTAGATTCCTTTATGACGGGTGCTTCCATATTCATATGGAATTACTGCACGTATAGATACACATTTATATGAAACGAACTAGTATGTGAGGATTTTTGTGAGAAAACGTTAATTAAAAGTTTGAGGAGTTTCGATTGTAGTTTGGGGAGCTAATGTTGTAAATCAGATTTTATAAAAAAATGGAGAACATTTTCCGATTGATTGAGGTTTTACAAACTATCTTTGACACAGTAGTGAAGGACTTCGAATGAATTCAAGGATTAATACTAGACGGAAAAAAAAAATTCCACGTAAAAATAAGCGGATTCCGTATTAAATTAAGCGGATTTCTGCATGGTCTTTGGCCAAGACAGATGTTCTTATTTTCTGGAATATGCAAATTTAAAAGAAATCCGGTTAATTTAAGCGGAAAATAATCTTATTTTTATGTGGGAACATTTTAGTTAAAAATCTGGCGCACCTTAAACTGTTGGCAAGTGCTTTACCATCAAGCTGTCTCGCTGTTGGAAATAAGTACCTATGATTAACTGAAAGTCTGACGATAATTTTAAAATTTGAATTTTTAAGATGTTTTAGTCGGTTTTTTTAGATGAAAATTCACATTAAAATGAAATGAATTTCACCTTAAATTTACCAGAATTTAAGCGGATTTTATTAATTTTAAACGGAAATGTTTTAAGGTGGTGTTTTATAAAGTGGGCATCATCTTATTTTAAAGGTGCCTTTTTTTCCTCCGTATAGCATCTCTCAGAAAATGCGAAGAATTTGTATTCGCATGCCAGAATTAAGTCGGGTTGATTGAAATGAGTTGTCTCGGGATGAGTTGTCTTGTGATGAGTTGTCTCGGGATGAATTGTCTCTATTTTTTTTTATTCGGATTGAGTTGGGACACTTTGATTAAATCCAGATTAAATTTCTTTTTTGAAGATTGAATCTTCTTAGGATGATGAAAAATCATAGAAACTTTGAATTCTTGTAAAATTAGGGATTCAAAAGTAACTAAAATTGTCCCATGTGAAATAGACATTTGATTAGAGGTTAGAGATATTGTTTCTAAATTTCTCAAGAACTTATCACCCTCTCTCTCTCTCTCAATACCCAACACCATTTCCCTAGACTATTTAACTTCATATATTTGGCATCCTCATTGTTTTGAAATTTACTCTTCTTCTCACTGGCAAAATCGCAAAAATGGAGTTGAAGTTAAGGAAGCATGTGATGTCAGTTCACTCACTGTTGTTCAGCAGTGTGAATGAATGGATGTGGATGATGCAGCAGCATAGAAATGGTGGCTGTATGAAATGAAAGATATGTTTTGTAGATTGTGGTGAGGCTTTTAAATGAACGGTTATATATGCTCCTGCTGGTTGTACTTGCAAGTATGATGATGATGATGAATGAATGAAAATGAATTGAAATACATGCACCAAACTTGACGGGAAACAAACTTTGTAATAATTGTTCTCGGATGGTGTATTTATAACTTTGGCCTCCACAAGTCTAAGAAGTTTAGAAGTGTAAATTTTAATTGTTTTTTGAAATAGTAACATGAAATCATATCATCAAGTCGTTGTTTTGTAAATGTAAAAGTTTAGAATGAAACAATAGAAAAAAAAATATTGAACTTGTGAATTTCAAAGAGGGCGTCTTTAGCGCTTTAAACGATATAAGTTCGTTAAATAAGCTTGTTAAACGTGTGTTGTGTTTAGGGAAAGATAAGAGAAAAGTTTTAATTGACAAGTTTCATAACTTTTCAGTCATATAAAAAACTTTTCGTCGAAGGGAACAGGGAAAATTTCCTTGGACACACATCCAGAGAAAAAGAGACATGAATGCTAGCAAGGGACATGAAATATGTGACATGTCGATTAGATTATTCTAGTACGTTTTCTAAATGCTTGAGTTTTAGAGAAAAGACTGAAGGGTTGAATCAAGTGCTTTCACTTAAGGCGATGATCTAGTACGTTCTTGCAATGCTAATAACTTCTTTTAATAAAGTAAGCGTCAGCAAACTTTACTTGTTGATTATGGTAGATGAAAGCTGCGGATGATATTTTAAAGTAAGGGGTACACTTTGAGACCAAAAAAGGAACATGAAAAAGTAATCTTTTACGTTTCCTTAAAGTAAAAATTTGTGTAAGTAGAACGAGTCTAGACTCTTAATATGATGACTATTAATGACACTACAATCGTTGGATGATTGTTTAGGATTGGAGTATCATTTTACACAAGGCTGGTACATAAATAGATGAGCTAGTACATTTTTGTAATGGCAAAGATTGTTTTTAGAAAAACATGTCTGGACGCTTGACGTGATGGCAGATCACACATAGTTAGGCTAGGCGCACACATGCGATTTTAGTCGCACGATTATTCAGTCGCAAAAATGGATCACACGCATTTCAATGCCGGTAAACACACATGCTTCTAAAAAATAGCCGCGATTAAAAAATTGAAAACTGTCCCATTTTTTTGGCGACGCGATTTGCGCAAATTAAAATGAAACAAATGGACCAGCACAGTTATGCACACACTTGAGACTAAACCGAAAACGCCTAAAAAGTAGCAGTCGCAAAGAGGCCAAATCATGCGCACACATGCGATTTTCAGCCACTCGATTTTTTAGACGCAAGAAATGAAACACATTATTTTTAATGAGAGCGCACAGACTTGCGATTTTAAAATCGCAGAGTTTAAAAAAATGGATCCGGTTCTATTTTTCGCGATTTTTTTTTTGCTGCACATAAGGATATATTATACAGAATATAATGCACGTGTGACACTTGGAACAATTGTTTTAAGTACAATAATGGTAATTTTTTTATTATATTTGTTATTTTTTCTTCGTTATTACTAGAAAGTGTTGTATAGTGGCCTTTTTTTTATAAACGATAGGAAATAATGGTGAAATAATGGTACTCGTGGGAATTAAAATAAGATACAAACATACACATTGCAGAGAATCTATTTCTAAACTGGTAAACAAGCTGTCAAACCCTTACCAAATTTTGAGACATTTTTATCACTTTACCACTTTTACCAGAGCTTACACCGCTTCATGAATTCACCTTATCATAAAATCCGATCGTAGATTCCATTTGTATGAAATTTTTCATTAGGTACGAACGGATTTCGTGATTGTTTTCTTTGCGGTCATTTGAGCATTAGATTTGCACAGTGGCTCTTTTGATCTTGAGATGATGCATTTTTTTATCGAAAAACGGTCAAATTTTTTTTCGACCAAACATAATGTTTTTTCTTGCAATAAAAAAAAAGTCGCGCGATTTTTTAATAGCAAGTGTGTGCACGGTAATTTTATGTTGCGACTGCGATTTTTTAGTAGCAACGACTGAAAATCGCATGTGTGCGCCTAGCCTTAAGGTGTTTGATGATTTGTTAGAAAGAGGAAGACAGTTTCAAAACTAGTTTCTCACTTTTAAACACATGATCTAGTACGTTTTTCAAACGAAAAAACTTAGATATGTTTGGGAAAAAAAATCTACATATAGTTACTTGCCTCATGGCAAAGTGATCTAGTACATTTTCTCAAAGTCGAAAACTGTTTTAATAAAATGAGTTCGGACTCTTGGTTGACGAATTGAGTTTACATTTTACACCAGGGTCGTCACTCAGGGACTTGATCTAGTACTTTTCTTGAAATGACAAAGGTTGTAATTAGTAAAACACGTTTGGAAGTAAAACTGGTCAACAAATCATGGTAGTTGAGATGCTGGATAATAAGTTATTGTCAATCGAGGATATTGTTACTATATTGAAGGTGATCTAGTACATTATTTTTTTTAAAGAGTTGTTTAAATAAGTTAAACGCCTGTGGACGCTAAACGTGTTAAAGGGACATGGCACATGGGATATATTTTCAAAATTATATAATTAAAAAGCATTTCTTCTCAATTGTCCTAAAATAATCATTTCATTATAAAACCTTGCGTTTGTTTTGCACTTAAGTCTTTTGTCAATTATAGACTTCAAGATAAATATTTTTATGAATTCATTCCGAAAAGTTTCTTTACTATCAATGAAAACACTACTCGTAACTCTCAAAAACTATATTTCGAGTCCTGACAAAATAAAGACATAATTATTACTTAAAGTTTAATTGTCTCCCCTAGTTTTACAATCCAATAAAATCCTTCTTCATTAATTAAATACGAAAATTTCTACATTTTCGGTATTCATGACAGCAATTCATTCAACAATTCAAAATTGAGGCAAACAATTTTCTCTCCATATCAATTAGTTTCACTTCATATTTTATACCTTATCTAAGTCTTCTTTCCTGCTGGAAGACGGAGAGAGATATAATTTCATTGAAATATGCATCACGATGATGCATTTCATACACGAATTAAATTTACTTACATATATTCCATCCATATCTTGGAAATTCTCACAAACATGGGTATATTGCTCCAAGTATATTATACCCTTGAAGATGACAAAATGAGGTTTTCAATATTATTTTCTGGCAGAACATCATCGGGTTGTGGGTCTATATTTGTCATTGTAAGATATTCACAAGCATGAAATAAGGAGATACGACATACGAATGTACTGGAGATTATAATTTCATAATTATTTCGAAACACTCTGTTTCGTGATTATACTTGAAGGTTAAGGCTTATTTTATATAAGTGATATCTCATTCTTCATCTGTTATTGGTTTCATCAAGCTGAGATCTTATACTTCAATGTTCAAAGTTTGTTTCTTGGTATTTGATAATAGACAGATATTAAAACCTTAGAATATTATATCATAATGCAGATACAGCTTTTAGAGGAATTCTCATTTAAATTAGTTTAAAGTTACCTTGTTCATTAATAATTTAATTTCGTTATATGAAACCCGATGTATTGTTTCTACTTTGAATTGAATAGAGATGGTAATGAACCGGGCTAAATTCCAAGAAATTAGTAGAATAATGGTTTAAAAGATCACAAATTAATACAATCGGAGTGATTTGATATTTATTTGTTTTGTAGAGTTTGTTTTGTAGAGTTTTTATTATCCCGTGGAATAACCCCGAACAAAATAACTCATTTGAGTGACCCAAAAAAGCTCTCTTAAACAAGGATTGCAAAAAATACTGTTTTCAAATTCTCAAAAACGATGGAGGGACTAAGTATTTCCACATAAACTAAGCAAATAATAGATGAATGTCCCAACTCATCAAATAAGCGTACACAGGCAAATAAGGTCCTTCTTCTCCGATTTTTGTTGAGCTATAAAAAACATAAAAGGTAAATCGTTCGCATCAAAAAAACTTTTACCCACATCAGCACCAATAGATCATTTTAAAAAGTAATTGAACTAGGATTTTTTCTCTAGACAAATTCAATATGCTAAACCGAAATAAAACTTTCAGAAGTGATGAGTTTAAGCTAAAGCAAATAAAGAAAAACTTCCTTCAAATTATGCCACCATAGACTTTCTTATTCATCTCAAAAAAATGTATATAATGGTATCTTCAGGAAAAGAAGAACGACCGAATCAATAATAGAAATTCAATTCTGAGCACTTTTTTATAGGAAATTAAATGCTCTACAAAACAAAACAAAACAAAAAAAAAATCATGAAAATATGGCTTTTGTGAACTGTTTTTACTCACTAATGGAAGTTCAGTAAATTCATCAGTAACACATTTATAGATCGTTCAAATCTGAGTAATTTGTTTTTTTTTTTTTTTGACTCATTGAAATAGCATAAAATTCAGCTGAGATCAGATGTATAAATTAAAAAAAATCACTCAAACTTACGTGTATTTTGTATAGGAAATCTTCAAACGGAGAGGACGAGTGCTCTAATCATAATTTTAATGGATCAAACTTTTAGGGAATTTGTTGGGGTATTTCCATAAAAAAATTTGAAATGGGAGTGACAAAAATCGATGGTCGCCTTAAAAAAAGCACTCTTATACCTACTCACTAAAGCTATATTTCAACTTATGATCAGCTACAAAGAACAAATTGCATGCAGATTGTAGTCGCAGATAAAAGGTCACAAAATTCATGCCTTGAAGAATGACAAAATAAGAGCACAAGAAGTTCACTTTAAATAGAAATCTAAATGTACTTTTATCTTTTACTCAAAACTGCAGTTATAAAAATACCCAAACAAAATAAATAATAAAAACGAATTCCTATTTCTCAAACCAGAGTTAAAATTTTTCCCTATCTATTGGTTTATTAAAAGCTTAGAATATTTAAATTTTCCATACCTAGATAGATGCTTTTCCTCTAAAATTAACCAATTTTCCATCAATATCTAATGTGGTCAACCTAATGGTATCAAGTCATATAAGTAACACTATTCAAGATCACGTACCGAAACAGCCTCCACAATTATCCCCTAATATTGAATGGATGCTCCTGGTTTGCAAATTGTGGGTAGATTGCTTTCATCACGTACACATCCTGATTTGGGTTGTTTCACTGTTCACACTATCCCGAGTATATCCAAAAAGTTCAATACAAAACAAAATCAAACTCTCGATATCAACTCTCCCAAAACTGCCACAAATAGTTTGTCAAACTCAGCACACTATCACCTCGTCATCGTGTCAGTTGGTCGGGTGGTCCGTCTATCCAATCCATTTATGTATATTATAAACTCTATTACTTTTCACTATCAGATTTTGTATAACCATCACCACACGAACACTAGACACTACTCGTTTGTTAATTAATTGCTAATTAAATAATCGACCTGACATAATGACCGAAAAATCGCTGTCCATCGCACAGAAAAGGGCCTTTGTGTTTCGGAATAATATTTATCCATCGGATTATGGTGCTTGTGTTGAGTTGAGCTCGGCTATATGCTGTCACGGATCGGAAAACATGAAACATCATTCCCTTTAGAGGTTTTTTTGTATGTATTTTTTTTTTTTGGCTTTGAGAATGGAAACTTCATGATAGTATCTGGGGCTCTGGGGTTTTGAAAAAAAAAAAGTCCCGCAGTCATTAACCATGGTGCACATTAATTTATTTTTTCGTTTTTTTATTTATTTGTGGAAAAAGACCACCAACAGGGCATGACAGAGTATAGCAGTTAAGTTGCAGTCCACACGCAAACAAAAAAAGGTTTATGGGGGCAACTTTGTAATAATTTGATGAACAAATTTTAACTGATTGATGGTTCTTTTGGGTGTTTTATTGGGGTTTTGCAAGGTTTTTGAATGCGAAAAAGTTTGACCAATAAAACTTTTTTTGACGTAAGAGTTATTAAACTTTCTTTTAAGGCGGACTCGAGGGTATGGAAGAGATTGTAGATGATTTAATACTTCGTACCTTCAATTCTTTCGAACAAACAGAGCTAAATATTCAAAGTAGTTAAATTAACCCGGTTATCTAATTAATTTTAAAGTGCATCTTTTTGACTTAAATGCTCTAGGCCCTAACCCACACAAGACCCCTCAGCCAATTGAGGGTAGTAATAAAGTAAAGCAATTTTGATGGCACAAGGTTGATTGGCCTATGGCCAATTAATGTCAGTAATTAGGAAAGTTCATTATTTTCTATCTGTTTTCCCCAAATAAATGTCGAATTGTTGTTTTTTGTATCAAACAATTTATTTCAACCTCGATTTTCTAATTCCATGTTGATGTGGTTAGAGCTAGGGACCGATCAGGGACAAAATACAGGCAAACAGACAGACAGACATTGGTTTTGTATGGATCCCGGAGCGCGTAATCGTGTGTTGATGGTACAACATTTCCAATTAGGCCAAACACACAGGGTTTTAACTGCTAACGTATAATACACCAACATATTCCTAGAATTCAGTATGTCAGTGGATTTGCTTTTGCTTTTTTTTTTTTTTGTTTTTATTTAGAATTAGAAACATTTCACCAATCCATTTGTGTGTAGAGTAGGTTTCTCTGACTGTGTATGGGATTGTGTAATTAGTGGTGGCGAATTGTACATTGAAACTCCATTTGTAGGTCTGTCGAATGGTGATGGAGAATACTTTAGGGTGCGTGGTGGCGGTGGCATAGTGTTGATGATGTTTATTGTGTATCTGGTTACCAACGAATATACTATCGACCGACATTGTGCTGTGAGGAGATTATTGGCAGGACTGTAGGGTAAATTTGGGTGAATTGTTAGTTAATTTTTTGGGTGGAATGAAAGTCGACAATGGATCGGGAGGTATGAGGGTTATAAATTAATGTATTTTTGACAATGTGAAATATTAAAAACGTTCGTCACCAATTTAATATAATTGGATAATGAAATTAAAATATTATTTAATAATTTTGAGTTACACGCTATAAGTATCATTGATTTACTAAAATGGGTTCGTATTTTTATTTTTATTTGTTCCCCCGTAATTTCAAAACAAAACATCATAATTGGACAAATAAAGTACCATCTTAAACGTCTTATCTGTCTGCTGGTTATAGGTTTTTATAATATCACATTTCAAAGGGTAGACAGACATTGTATACGTTCAAGGATTTTTTTTTTCATAACCGACCCTGCCTACCAACTCTTACTCCCACTTCCCTGTGGTGAACATCGGTTCACCTGCCCACAGCAACTTCCAAGGGAAGTTATTGAGATCAGCATTGAGAACACTTCTCCCCTCACAAAGGTGAGGGGAGAAGTGTTCCTACCAAGGCACTTCTCCTTGGATCCAGGTGGTAGCAGAAAAATCTCCGGTGGTAGCAGAAAAATCAACGGTGGTGTCTACATATTCAAGTAAAGATTAACTACTTAATGACAAATGTATTTATGGAAAACATATGCAAAGCAAATGTTTATAGCGAGTGACTTGACCAGCGTCCCGTGTTTGAGGCAACTACCCGGAGTAGGAGTAAGTTTTGCAACAACTACAAGCCTTAGATACGACAACTTGTCTGATAACGGATTAAGGCTAGCTGGCTTTGGGGAGAGGTAGTATGTTGTCATATGTTGTCATAGCTAGTAGGTACGTTGTGATCGATGCTTGACATTCCTCCATTGTAATATACTTCCGAACGTTCCAAATAGCCAATATTGACTTTGACCACTACCTGGTATATTAGCCAATGTACGCATGCAGATATTAAAACCATCGCCAATAAAAGAAAATACTGTGAGAAATTTAAAAGTCGAACGACTACACTCGCAAAAGATTGTTAGAACCAGTGGCAACACTGCTAAGGCGCTGGGAGAGATGCCGCCTTTGCCTTGCTGGGTTTCAGTAGGCACATTGTGTGCCTGATCCTTAGGAAAGGATAATCACCACCTGATCATCGATTTCGTGACCGCGTATGACAGGGAAAGCCTTATTTCGAGTAACTAAGTTGTCCCTATAATAAAACTCTTATCATTACAGCCCTGCTATATGGTTTAGAGACACGAACTTTAACAAAGGCGGATGAAAACTATTTGGATTGTAAGGGAGTGAAATTGAGTCGTCAGTTGTAAGAACGGTATATGTAAGTCCTTTTATCCGAAATTGACTTTTTGGTGCAAGTTCCATCTTTAGACGTAGATACATCTTCCAAGTTAAAAAAAAAACAAAACAAAAAAAAAAAAAATAATTTGGGTGTCGAAGTTACAGGGGTTGAAAAATTTTATAAGTTTGAAGAACAGAATAAATGCAGGATTTCAGGCTATTGATAATGTCTTAACTAAGACGTTCACGGGTTTTTATTGCATAAAACGTTGAATGGGTTATAAGTACGGTGACCATCCGTCCCGGTTTACCCGGGACTGTCCCGTATTTCAACAGCTTGTCCCAGGTTTTTATTTAAGAAACCCGGGACGTATAAGTGTCCCGTATTTTCGAATTTGTCCCGTGATTGTCCCGTATTTGCACATTTTCTGATTTTTTTACCGACTTCCAAAAAGGAGGAGGTATTCAATTCGTCTGTATTTTATTTTTTTATGTTTGTTAACTCATAACTTTGGACGGAGTGAACCAATTTTGATAATTCTTTTTGTATTGGAAAGCTGATTCTTGCAGTGTGGTCCAGTTCTGGCTATAAAATCTGTGAGAAAACCATAAAACCATAAAAGTTTCGATCCATGAAAGTCGGTTTTTTTTTATAAAAATGATTATTTATTCAAAATTTAAAAAACTTTGTTTTCCGTACAAAGTACAAGAAAAAACAGCCTTTGATTGATTTAAATTAAAAGTTTATCTAATAAGTCTCCAAAGTCAAAAAACTCTTTTAGAGTAAGAAAAATTACTTGGACAGTTAAAGGTCAGTGAAAAACGATTGAAAACTCTCCAAATATTCTAGCACAGTAAAGAATTTCGGTGGTTAAGCTGCGTAAATGTGCATCGAAAAACTAAATTTTCGTATCTCGTCGTGCTGGTTTCATATGAAAATTTTCGTTTCACTTCAAAATTAGGCTTTAGTTTTAAAAAATGTTTGTCATTTTTTTAGTTCCAGCTTGTATTTGTCGAGTTGAAAAGCTATATCAGGAAAAGTTTTTTTTTATTGAAAAAATATTCTTTTAGAAGTTATTAACAGTACCTAGGTAGCTAGTAGCTACCTATTATAATTTCGCTTTCTTGATTTCGTAAACGGCTTAAATAATTTCAATGAAAATGCTCCCATCAAATCGTTTAAGAAATCATCATATCAAAATAAGGAAATTATGAAAACTCATTTTAAAAAAATAAAATTTTTATTTTATTTTTTTTTTGTGAAAAATCAATATTTTCAAAACGATCCAACGAATTTCTTATCTGTCCCGGTTTTCGCTTCTAGAAATATGGTCACCGTAGTTATAAGAGAAGATAAAAATGCGGAGTGTTATTAAATGAGAGGGTCGAAATTGAAGATAGGGGTTCAAAAGCCCCCTTTTTGGTTTCTTCAATATATCTCGCAAACAAAGCATAACTTTAATAAATTGTTTTTAAAACTTGTTGTAGACAATCAAATTTAATATCGAAAAAATATTTTTTAAAAATTGAAAAAAAAATTCCAAACCAAAACAGTCCAAAAAAACATGAAAAAAAGTCAAGAAAAGAGATTTTTTGAGTTTTTTTTGATTTTTTAACAATATTTTTTTTTCGTCATATGCATTGCTCTAAATAAAAACAGAAGCTTAAATTTTCTTCAAAATAATGGGCTCAAATAGTCATTGCAAATTAACCAAAGAATAACCGTTCGAACCTATCTTTATTTTCCAATTTTTTGGGTTACTCAAGTAAAAAAAAAGACCACAACAAAAATTTTTGTTTTACTATGTATAACACTTTTTTGCTTTGATTATTCAAACTCAATCAATAGTAGTTAATCGATTGCTATCATTAAAACTTTTGTTTTAAATAAATTATATGTTTATTTCATTCAAAATTTGGCTTTTGGGTGAAAATTCAAACCGTAAGTTGTAAGAAAGGATAAGTCCAACGTTCTTAAACCGTTATATCTGTCTACCAGAAACCGATAGAAATAAAATTTTTGTCTCATTCTACTCAAATCTACTAACTATTATTTTATCTGAAGGCCAAACATCTGAAAAAGTTCCAAATAAAATATGGATTGAAATAAAATGAATATTAGTAAGTTAGTTATATAAGTACACAAGTGCCTTTTTATTCCCTTTATCAACGATATTCTCGTACCTAAGAATTTTTTTTTATGAAACTTATGAAACATATTTATCTTATTCTCTTAGGTTCAGGAAAATGTAGATTACATTTTTAACCGGAATGTCTATGAAATATGTTTGTGTGTAGGTATGTTTCTTTTCTTCGTTTTTAGTTTTAAACCTTTTCAAAACCAGTGTCATTCAATTCAATTTAAATGTTTAGCTCGTAATTTGCCTCTATAGGACACCAGATTAGATGACGTTACATAGCCTATTATAAGTGGAATGTGGAAGAGCAATAAGCTCCCAACAATACCTTATTAGTTGACTATAGTTAAAAATAAGTGACCCTGTTTTTGTAATGAGGTATATCAATTGATCAATAAAGTTTGTTTTTACTAGAGCGTGAATAAATATTTACTAAAATACATTTTTGAGTCATCTTAAATAAAACAATGATACTGTCGTCACAAATAAATAAGCAGAACGATTAAATGCAATTTTCTTAGGAAATGATTACATGGTTAATTTGTTTATTTATTTTAACTAAACACTTTAATTAGCTGGTTACAAACATTTTTTAAAGTTTAGCCTTCCTATAAATATGGTTTTTGAAATAGAATAATATCATAAAAGAGGTGAATCAGAATGAAGTCAGTCGTATTATTGCTTTTAATTGGTCTTGTTACTAGGTCCCTAGCAGTCGATTACTGTTCCAAGGATCTTTGCGGAAGTTCAACGCATATTGCTTGCAATAACACTGGGGTAAGATTTTTTATTTTTGATAAAATTAAAAAAATCTAGTACATTTCCAAGCTTATTTTCTTACATTTTTTAGGATTTTGCAGAAACCTGTTCAAGTGATCGAGATCTTGTAGAAATCACTGTCGCAGATAGAAAGGCTATTGTTCAACATCACAATCAACTAAGAAATGATATGGCCGCTGGTAAGTTAGAAGGTTTCGAACAATCTCCAAGAATGGCCTCAATGCAGTGGGATGCCGAATTAGCCAAACTTGCTGAACTGAACGTAAAAACTTGCAAATTTGCCCATGACGCATGCCACAATACCGTCAGATTCCCCTATTCTGGACAAAATTTGGGCGAATTACTGTCAAATTTCCCACACTCTGCTACAACACGAGACATGATGATTTCACTGATTGATTCTTGGTGGTCGGAAAAAAAGGATACAACAATGAAGGAAATTAATGAATATCCTAGAAATTTCAAGTTTGTATTTTTTTTAATTTCGATTGACAAAATATTTGATGAGATTTATTTTTTTAGCCATGTTATTGGTCATTTTACGGTAATGGCTGTTGAAGATAATAACAGAGTTGGGTGTGCTGCTTCCACTTTTAGAGATCCAGATGTTGACAATTATTATGCCTTTTTATTTGCATGCAACTATGCGAAGACAAATATTATAAATGGAAAAACTTATTCTACTGGAAATGCTGCAAGTAAGTGTAAAACTGGCTCAAATCGAAATTTCAATTCGCTATGTTCAATCAGAGAAAAATATTAATTGGTAATGAAATCAATATTTAAACTACTTTCCACTAAATACTTGAAAAGAAAAGACTCATAAATAATCTAACATTTGTTTTTAATTTCTGAAAACAATAAAACCACTTGAATAACAAAAGTTGAGCTTCTGGGTAAAAATTGAAAAACATGAAGGAAATTACTTTGGTAGAAATTTTCTCTCTTCTTTCAATAAATTTTATATACAAAATAATTCGATAAAATTAAATTTTGGAAGCAGAAAATTTAAATGTAAATGAATTTTCTTTAAAGAAATTTTCCTTCTTCCTTCTTTTCAAGGATATTCAAAGATGTATGTTATGTAAATAAGTTAAGACTCATTTCCCAATGTAAAATAAAAGCAACACTCTTCGAGTAAGAAGAACAATGCTTTTTAAGGAATTTATTTCTTATGTATAAAAGAGTAGGTAAGAGCACGAGGTTATAGATTGTAGAGAGGTATTCGTGTCTGTCTTGGGTCTGTTATTTTAAAATTATTATTCATAGTTTTTGAGAATTCAAGAATGTCTTTGTTTCAATTTTAATAAATAAACGAATATTTCAATTGAATGTGTTGGAAATGTCATCAAGGATTTGAGAAGAGAGACATTAAATAAAATAATTCCTTTTCAAATAATAATTTTTAATGTTATCAGTAAATTCTTCTGAATAAATTGAAAATACTCTGCATTCGAAAATCTTTTAATTTTAGTTCAAAAACAATCTAATATTTTAAAAATTAATTTCAGAATTTCAGAAACAGTTCATTGACGTGACAGTCATCTAGAAAGTACATATCTGTACAAAAAATCAACCCAGAATAGAAATGAACTGTCAAAATAAAACGAGAATATAGTGGAATTTTGAAACCCGAATTATACTCGGAAGGAGACTCATTTAATTGCACTTCAGCTAGTTTCATAAATTTTACATAAGGTTTAGGCTAGCTAGTGAATCATGGCAATATTACAAAATTCCTTGCGCAGTGTCTTATCAAATATTATCGTGCATTAGAACCATTTCTTGTAATATCTACCCAACTGCCCATCAGCTTACCTAACCATTCACATTCTGCACCTAAGCAAATGCTACTTTACTTTTCCATTCGCACTTGCACCATTACGCAGGATCAGTACCTACATCTTTTTTGTGAATTTAATTAGCTTTTTCTATTGACCCAATTTTCACTTCTCTTTCATTGGAAGTGGCCAATTTCCATAAAAAAGTAGTCTTCAAAATTCCCTAAAGATCAACTAATTTTATTGTTTAGCAAAAAAAAAAAAAAAAAAAATAGAAAATAATTTCTTATGAAAAAATCTGAAGGAGTATTCTTAAGTCAAACTTTGTTGGTCATATTCTAACCCTTCAAAAGGTTTTATTGGTAATATGAAGATTAAAATATAAGTAATTCTGTGCTTAAGTATCGAGTATCGAAAAGCGAAAGCTGCCATTAACCTATAATTTACAAGATTTCTTGTTTTCGACATTTTGACCACACCAACGGATTTCGAAAAATTCGTTCTGTTTCTTACTTCACAGCCTAATGTGTAACAACTTGTTCAAACCCAACAAAGAATGAAATATTTCTTAGCTCACTCAGGGCCAATTTTCTTAAAGTTTGCTAGAAGTAGAGTAACTAAAGTAAATTATTAGGGAACCCGGTCGAACAGCTCTGATTTTGACAATTTTTTTTTCAAACGTAGGTAATTTAAAATACTTTATAGTTTATAGATTAAAAATTGCCGATATTGCCGTATTGTTTTTTAAAATTAAAATTAAATTTTTTTTGAACAAAAATATTTTTTTTGCTTAAATTTCATAAAACATAATATAATAGCAAAAGATTCTCTAGGTAATTTAAGGAAAAAAAATATAAGTGAGTAAGGGACAATTTTCCATCGTTTAAGCGAGAAATGCAATTTTCTCATAATCTGACTTCAAACACAAAAAAATATTTTGAAAACAACGGCAACACCTACAATATCTTAAAATACATTTTTAAAAAGCCACAAGCTCATTCTTATCTCCTAAATATACCTAAATCCACTAAATTTAATCAAGAGTTTTTGAAAAAATTGTCCTCAAACTCAGAATTAAAAAAAAAAAATGTTATAAAAAAAAGTTAAAATGAATTTTTTCAAAACTTTTTCTAATAAAATATGAATTTATTTTTAAAAAATTTTTCAGAAAAGGTAATATATATCACACTTTTGAAAAAAAAAATTAAAAATTACTTGAATTTCAATGATAAAAACTGAATTTTTGCATTTAAATAATTGATTTTCTCAAAGATTTTGGCAAATAAGAACTTTAAACTTTAGCTATTTAACTTTTAACAATTGAATGAATAAAAAATAACTTTATATTTAAATGTTGAACTTTAAAATAAATAAATAAGTTAAATTTTTTTTCAAAACTAAAAAAAGTTCTTCGAAAAGGAAATACTTTTTAATTTTTTTCATAAACTGTAATACATATTGACATTTCCTTTTATAATTTCAAATCATAATAAATGTGGTCAAAAAAATTTGAAAATAAATGCATTTTACATTACGAAAAAGTTTTAAAAACGACATGTTAAAATTTTGTCAATCATTTTTTTTTTTTAATCTGAGTTCAATTACCATTCTTTCAAAAGCCCTTCATTCAAATTACTTAATTTTAATTTTACAAATGTGACTTAGCTTTTAGCTTTTTAAAAATGTATTTTTAAATATTGTAGGTGTTGCCCTTGTGTTCAAATAGTTTTTTTTTTGTGTTTGAAGTCAATTAATAAGAATAGATGCAATTTTCTTATTAATTGACTTCAAACACAAAAAAAAAAAACTATTTGAACACAAGGGCCTGAACGAATTTCCTAGACAATCTTTTGGCATCAATAAATTTATGAAATTTAAGAAAAATTTTTTTGTTCACAAAAATCTTCAATTAAATTTAAAAATCAAAACGGAAACACCGGCAATTTTTAATCTATAGACTTTAAAGAATTTTTAATTACTGACGTTTGAAAAAAAAGATCATCAAAATCTAAGCCGTTCGGCCGGGTTCCCTAATATTGCCAATTTTTGAGCTTTAGTTACTCCACTATAGGAAAACCTAAAAAAACATAAAATTTGCCTTCCTATAAGACCTTGGAAACCACTTTAAGTTCTCTGTTTAATTAATTTTAATTAATAAAAAAAAAAACATGGCAGCAATTAAGTTTAGTGTCAAGTTATAGGAACATCAAGTAAAGGAGAAAACTTTAATAGCATAAAACATAACTCCAATATTTGTATATTAAATTCCTCTATATGTTACACATTTTGAGGTTAACGACTTCGTCTTTTGAATGGTCTATATATTGAAAGGAGCACCATCATGGACGAAAATCAAGTCAAGAAGTTTTTTGAGTAGGGAGTTGGGACACATATTTTTGCTTTCTTAAAAGGTGATTGTAGATATACCTATGTTATGTATAAAGTATAAAGAAAAACAAAAAAGTCTTTATAAAAGAAGAAATGGAAATCATAAAAATGATGAAGTTGAAATATTCTTACCAGGGGTGTCGTATGCTTTTAAAAAAAAGTAAGAAAAAGTAGTGAAGTTAATATTTTAGTATACAGAAATGAAACTCAATTTAATACAAAATGAAATTGGAAAACTGTTGGTGGTATCGAAATTTAATGACACAGTTGCTTTTACTTAGTTTGAAATCATGTCAAATTGTGTAGCTTAAACCAAGATTTGTTTTGCATGGCGGGAATAGAACTTTAAAGTGTTTTTAAAGTCTCAATTTAAAGTGGTTGTTTTTGCGTATACCTACCAACTGAAAATCTACTTATTGACGAAAAAAAAGTAAAGTTTAAAACTACACTAGCCCAAAAAATTAAGGGAACAAAAAAAAATCGTGATTTTTTTAGTGATTTTCGATAGGCTGTATCTCAGTAAAAAATGACCGCATCGTGATAAAATAAAAAGGATGTGAAAGCTCTATTCTTCTTGTTTTAGGATTAAATATTAAATTATTTTATTTCTAACAGTAAAATAGCAAAATTGTTGCAAATGTTCAAAAACCAAAATTTTCTAATTTTTTTATGTTTTTACTTCTCTCGTAAGGAAGTGGGAAAATTTTTTCTGATAAAATGATTATTATTTTTAGAAAGGCTTTTTATTTGGCTTTAGAATTCCTTTTGTTTCAAACTTCTACGATTTTTTTTACACTGCAATATCAGTCATCAAACCAAAAACCATACTTTTGACTTTGACTGTCAATATCTCAACAACGGATCACTAAACAGAAAATTTAAGGACACATTTAAAAATTTCATTCAATTCTCTACAAAGAAAATAAGTTTGTTTTGTAAAAAAAAATGTTTTCTTATTTTTGAGATTAATTTAGGAAAGCTATCAAAATAGGCATTTTTACGGTTTTTTAGAAAATGTACCGCTATTTAATTTCTATGGGTGAAAAGATTAAACTGAGGCTTAATTATTGAAGCTTAATATACCTGGAATTAATATGCAAAGTTTCAGGCTTATTCATCAAGCAGTTTTTCTGTTGTGAAGGTTTGAACATTTGAGATGAAGTAAAACACCATATTTCTGCAGTTCTAAATGACTTACTTCTTGTTACTTTTTTATGAGCAAAATCAATTTTTTTTGAGTTTATTTGAACATTTTATTGATAAATATCGTTTAAATTATAGATAAACCAAAGAAAAACAAAAAAAAATTTCAAAATTAGGAAAAATATCCAAAAATGGTATAAAAAGCTTTTTTTCAAAATTTAAGTTTTTTTGAAAACTTTTAATTTTTTCTTGGTTTATCTTAAATTTAAACGATATTTATCAATAAAATGTTCAAATAAACTCAAAAAAAATTGATTTTGCTCATAAAAAAGTAACAAGAAGTAAGTCATTTAGAACTGCAGAAATATGGTGTTTTACTTCATCTCAAATGTTCAAACCTTCACAACAGAAAAACTGCTTGATGAATAAGCCTGAAACTTTGCATATTAATTCCAGGTATATTAAGCTTCAATAATTAAGCCTCAGTTTAATCTTTTCACCCATAGAAATTAAATAGCGGTACATTTTCTAAAAAACCGTAAAAATGCCTATTTTGATAGCTTTCCTAAATTAATCTCAAAAATAAGAAAACATTTTTTTTTACAAAACAAACTTATTTTCTTTGTAGAGAATTGAATGAAATTTTTAAATGTGTCCTTAAATTTTCTGTTTAGTGATCCGTTGTTGAGATATTGACAGTCAAAGTCAAAAGTATGGTTTTTGGTTTGATGACTGATATTGCAGTGTAAAAAAAATCGTAGAAGTTTGAAACAAAAGGAATTCTAAAGCCAAATAAAAAGCCTTTCTAAAAATAATAATCATTTTATCAGAAAAAATTTTCCCACTTCCTTACGAGAGAAGTAAAAACATAAAAAAATTAGAAAATTTTGGTTTTTGAACATTTGCAACAATTTTGCTATTTTACTGTTAGAAATAAAATAATTTAATATTTAATCCTAAAACAAGAAGAATAGAGCTTTCACATCCTTTTTATTTTATCACGATGCGGTCATTTTTTACTGAGATACAGCCTATCGAAAATCACTAAAAAAATCACTATTTTTTTTTGTTCCCTTAATTTTTTGGGCTAGTGTATTTATAGTCTTGAGTATGCCGACAGCCCTGTTTATCATAGTTTTGATTTACAGCAACAGAATGCAGAGCACTCAAATGAAATGCCATTTTCAGAGTTTGATTTTGTATTTATATGGATACCTGAGTATATCACTATATACTATACTATACCTACTCACACATCAAAAACAAACACATATAACCTCCGAGAGTTTTATTAGAGACATAAAAGTGTGAAAGGTTATGGAGACTCGAATTGATTCCTACTTTATATTTTGCTTTAGGGAAATGAAGAAACATCAAAAACCAGGTTTTATATGGAAGGTATTTTTAAACCATTAAAATGTTTTCATTGATTTGTTGGGGCTATCAAAGTGAAACAATGCTAATGACATAAGAAACAGCAGCAGTTGAAATTTTGTCGTCTTTTACATTTTGTAAAAGTTGACATAGCAATAATTTTGTTATGACATGAAAATATCAAAAGACTTTTAAAATAGAAGTAGGTTTATATTTTTTAAGAGAAAATGTTCGTTTTGAAAACAAGAAGTTTAACAACTTTATTTGTCGTGTGCTTTACTTTTTTGACTACATATAAAATGCTTACAAAAATTTAGTATTATCTTATATTGTTCTGAGAAATAACTTTTTAAATAAATTTAAAAGAGCCACAAAGGACCTTTTTTGGGTTTTGGACTTGTTGCCTGGTTTTTGGCACAATTTAATATGATTTGCAATGAGTACCTATTCAATTTTTCTCAAACCAAACTTTGAAGTAAAAAAAGTTCAGGGGCAATTACTCTTGGTATTCCATTGTTACAAATGCGAAGGTCCTAGCTCTTTCAAGAAAATGTTACGAAAGTTAGCGTTCTCCATAACTGACTAAATCTAGCTAACGAAAAAAAACTATGCCTCTGGTAAGAATTGATCACACGTTGTTTCCAACCAAACCGATCATTTAGCGATCAGCTGACGACGTTTTACAACCAGTATCTTAAATGACCGAAATAAGCAGTATGCCAACATGGGGCATACTGAGACTGCCTTGAGAATTCGCACAGCTGCACTTCGGAGAACAAATAGAACCATCCGAATGTGCAAGTTTAATATTGATTAACAGACAACTGAGGGACCACTTTCCTCTCAATCTATCAGAGCAATCAGGTGTTCAGAAACCAAACTTTTTTGGGAGACCTGAGCAATGATCAACCAAAGAAAAAAAGCTAAAGGCTCAAGAAGAGATGATCCACCTAGAATCGAAATTCCGCATGAAGATTAAGGAAAAGCAACGTGACAAGCGTCATAACAACGATTTGGCCCAAGAAGTAGGAGATGCAAATAAAAAAAAAACAACCAGGCATAGAGCCAACCAGAGTTTTTGAAAAGCAAGCCGGATTTGAAAATTTGTATCTAGAATTTTTTTGTAGATAATTAAATTTCCTATCGATATGTACCTATCCTTTTAAAAAAATTTTAAAATAAAATATTGTAAAAAAACTTAAGAAAAACTATTCAAAAAGGAGAAAAAAATTAATATTTTTAATGCTTTTACTAAATAGTATATTTTTATTCTTTGAGCATTTAAGGATATTGAAATTTGAAATTTGTGGGGAACGGCACGCTAATAAATAAAAAAAAAAAAAAAATATAATATAAAACTTATAATAATAACCACCCTAACATAATACTTACCTTATAATAAAACAATAATAATATAATAAAACAATACTTACCTAAAAATAATATAATGATACCTATAAAATAAAATAACCTGATACTTACCTTATAATAAAACAAAAAAAAAAATAATATAATAAAACATACTTACCTAAAAATAATATAATTGTACCTATAAAATAAAAATAAATAAAATATAATAATATACTTACCTTTAATAAAAATCGACGATAAAATAATACTTACCTTATAATACATACAACAATAATAATACAAACAACAATAATAATACAAACAAAAATAATAATACAAACAACAATAATAATACAAATATAAACAATAATATAATATAAAATAATAACAATACATAATCGACCGACCCGCAGTGTGAATTTAATTCGACACAAAATTATGCCCAAAAATAAACAACAACAAATACACAGCATTGCATAGCTTTTCTTTCTCTACGAAGTACCGCTGCCTACCATGTATGCTAAGCATAGCAACGATGTACTTGGTAGGGAGGAAAACCAAATCCATTGCCACACAGCTTGCGCTTGCAGAAATTTTAACTGCTATGTGTATGGTGTGATTTCAAGGGCAAGCTAAGTAGAACTTGATGCCGAAAGATAGCGGTCCACTATATGGGCTGATCGTATGCAACGGTTCTACTTAGGCAAAGGCAGAAAAGAAAAAAAAAGTATGCAAGTGCGAGCTGAGTGGTGATGGGTTTTTATTTGGACAGTTGATAATTGGCAAGCATCCGGGTCGGTTTGACTTAAATTAAAGTAAAGCAAAATAAAAATAAAATAAAAAAAAAAGAAAGTATAAAGAAAACGAGTGTTGCTGTACAAGTGCATTGTGACTGCGGGTCGTGGCATTTCCCTCGATTTAAAAAAAAAAAAAAAAAAAGAAAAGGTGCCAAATATTGGGTTTAAAAAAAAAAAAAAAAAAAAATTAATTACAAGTAGAAATTAAATTTCTTAAATAAAATTAAACCAATACCCAAAAGTGTCTAAACATAAAATATATATATATTTTACTTACCTGTCCATGTCCATACACACAGTGGGACATTTGGAAAATAAACTGAACCTATACAAAAAAAAAAAGAAAAAAAAAATTACAAGAAAAAAAAAAATAAGTAATTAAGAATTGTGAAAAATAATCTAAAACCACAAAAAGAACCTACCTACTTACCAATTAATACAAAAAAAAAACAATACTTACCTGAGAACCACCCTAAAAAAAAAAAAAAAAGAGAAAAAAAAAAAGAAAAAAAAACGTTAATAAAAATACACATACAAAGTAGCAGCAACAACTCCAGCAGCAGAAGCAGTAACAGTAGCAACAGCAGTAGCAGCAGCAGCAGCAGGAAACGGAGCAGCCCTTCCCCTTTAATAATAGTGTCCCCGTTTTACCCCATTTAAAAAAAAAAAACAAAAAGCAAGTTTCCCTATAATCCCCTCGTTTGTTGTGTTTGTGTGTTTAGTTTTAAGTTAAATAATTGTAAATAGTTTTAAGTGAAAATGCACAAAAGGGTATAAAAGTGTTAAAAAAAAAAAAAAAGATTAAAGGTTAAAATTAAAGAAAATATATAAAAAAAAAAAAAAAAAAAAAAAAAAAAGAATAACTAAATCGACAGTGAATGAACAAAAGGGAAAGAAAATTTCTTTAAATAACCTTTTAAATCTTCCAGATTTTTTTTTAAATCGCTCCAAGTTCCAGAGTGGTGCACTGCTGCGGAAATTGACCAATAAAAGCGAGTAAGTAAATTTTTGAATCTTAATTATTTAAAGAATTTCTCTTTTTTATGTTCGACAATTCAAAATTTAATATTGACTTTCAATAAAAAATAGAAAATTTACCTGAAAAAAAAAAAAAAAAGAAAATTAATAAAATAAACAGAAATACTTACCTACACTGAAAAAAAAAAAAAAAAATTAGATTAAATACTTACCTACACTGAAAAAAAAAAAAAATTAGATTAAATACTTACCTACACTGAAAAAAAAAAAATTAGATTAAATACTTACCTACACTAAAAAAAAAAAAAAGAAAAGATTTTAAATACTTACCTACCTTACAATAAATAAAATTTTTATATTAACCTTTTTTCAATTACACTTAAATAAAAACAAAACAAAATAACAAGAATAATAAAAATTATTAAAATTATTTTTATAAATTGAATAATAAATATATTCATCATAAATAAAAACATTAATACATTTAAATTTTAATACTTACCCTGTAATAAAAAAAAAATTTTTTTTAATTAACACTTACCTTAATATATGAATACTTACCAAAAATTGTTTAGTATATAAGATTAATAAATGTATGCAATAAGTTAAAAATTAGAGTTTTCATGGTTACATATTTAACCGTTGCAAATTGATTTCTTTGGTCGAAAATCGAAATGATAACTAATTAAAGTTTGGGTCAGAAGCAGAGGTAAGCTGGATGTTTAGGGGATTTTAGGGACAAGTTGGTTCGGGATTAGGGGCTACCACCGAATACTGGAGGTCGTGGTAGCCATGGTGGTATCTTATAGATACATGGGTGGGAAAATCCTCCGAGGGCCAACAACATCTGGACCCTCGGCCCTACTGGAGTCACCGCTCCCCTAAAACTTTTGACATCGGGTTCCCCTCATTTTTTTTTTCAGCATAGATCGGCATGAGGACAGTGCGTAACAACAGTCCAATACTTCGGTTCCAAGAACTCACCCCATCCGACGAGCAACGGCCGGTTGCCAGCATGCCGAACGGGGGCCGGAGTACTGGACACCCCTCTGCCTCTTGCTGCCCGGACCAGCCTCATGTACCTGTACACATGAGGTTGTAAGGGTGGTCTACGAGGAGTGCAGAGGGGCGAGAGACTAATTCGTTACAGGTGGCGCCCAACGTGGGGCCCGAATGTACTTAAGTAGTTATACAATTTTTTTTTCATCTTAGGGGAGTGGATCCAGAACACAGGGGCGGAGTTTCCTTCCTGGATTCGTTTAGATTAATAACACCTTGTACAATAATAGTGATACTACAATCGTCCGGTAAATGAGGTTGACTCGGTTTACGTCAGTTGCGCATTGTAAAATTTTCAAAAATTAAAATTCACTTTTCAGCATCGTACATTATTTGAAATTACTAACGTCCGTTAAATGAGAGTAGTTGTCTCGGTTTACGTTGCGTTTTCTAATAATTTTTTTTCAAAATTTCAAATTTTTTTTTCTGGTCGAAGCCTTAGATGAGGTGAACTCGTCTTTAGTTGTTCGACCATAACTAAAATTAGTTATTTGACTTTTTATATTTTTGTGAGCTCTGAAGCTGGACTGACAGTCGGTATAGGTGCCACTGTGCACTGCCAGTTTCATCTCATTAAGCGAGTCCAGGGCCGGAGCCCTACCTTGTGTTCACAGTGGTCTACTGGTACTTCAGTAGGGGACAACCACCTTGTTCCTTCCCCAACTATACAACCAGCTCCTCTGCTTCGACTTTTATGTTTATTAAATCGATCTATAAATATTTTTTTTTACAAACTGTTCGAATCATTGAATTTTTAAAAAAAAATATTTTAAGCCTTCAATATTTCTAAATTAATTATTTTAATATTTTTGAATTTTATTATTTTTTTGGGTGAGAATTCACAAAAAAAAAAAAAAAAAAAAAAAAAAAAAAAAAAAAAAAAAAAAAAAAAAAAAAAAAAAAAAAAAATTATTTTATTTTTTTTTATTCCTTGCCATCGATTAATTTTGTGTTTCAAATCACCGTAAAATTGAAAAACCATATTTCTTCTTAAATTGAAAGAAAAATTTATTGGAGTATCGATTAATTTTAACTTAATTGAAGTATTTTGTGTTTCAAATCACCGTAAAATTGAAAACCTAAGTTCTTTTTTTAATTGAAAGATTCATTGGAGTTCTCGTTAATTTTAAGTTAATTGAATTTTTTTTTGTGTTTCAAATCACGTCAAAATTGACTTGTAATCGTATACTGAATTTGAATTGAATTCTTAAATCTTTCTGCGTATACCGTTCTTCAAAATGTCTAGCCGTCGACGTGGCCAAAAGAAGGCCAACACCAGTCTTCGAGGTAGGGTCCTAAGATCCCACCTTCGCTCAGACTCATGGGCTGACCTCAGAGATGAACCGGAGACCCCAAATGGTGACCGTCCGATAGAGGAGGAAGGAGCTGCCTCACTACAGGCTCAAAATGAGACGCAGGGAGCAAAGAGGAAGTCCGATCTGAATCTACCCCAACCTTCACCTCAGATTCGGCAATCTTTGGGTAATGGCAACTGCGAGTTGATGTCGGATTACATCGAGGATGTCGTAACAGCTATGGTGGGAGCGCAGCGAGCTCAGGATTTTCGGTTCCTCAACGGTGAACTGGAGAGAACGCGTGTGACATTGCGGGAGGAGGTTATAACCATCCTTCGCGAAACACTTGCGGCAGCACCGACACCTGAGGTAGGCAGATCTGCTCATCATCGAGAAGATGGCCTACGTGGAAGCTATCCAGCCCAGGCTGACCCACAAGCAAGACCGATAAGAGCAACCGATCACTCTCCTTCCCGCAATCGTTACCCGTTGAATCCTGAACCCTCACGGCGACCATCTGTTCAGCTTCCAGGACCAACCTCAACCCGACATCCCTCACCTCCGAGAGGCCCATCCCCGCACCGACCTGGACAAAGCAACGCAGACGACTTCCTCCGTCGCCTCGACGATCTCTCCCTCAGTGACCCCGTCTTCAATTCCAGATCAGCTCCGCGACTTTCGGGATTTGGATACCGATACCCGAACTACGACAAATGGGGACTGAAGTTCGACAACCGCAATATGTCGGTAGACGACTTCCTGTTCCGGTTGGAAAGATTACGGGTCAGTTATAAAGCCACCTGGGAGGATGTCGCTACGAATTTCCATCACTTTATCGCAGGCCCCGTGGAAATTTGGTTCTGGGCCTTTCTCAAAACCAACCCTGATGTTCCCTGGCTGGTGTTGAAAAATGCCATGATAGAGCACTTCAGGAGTCTTGAAACTGATTCTGAGCTCTCGAGACGCCTTTACGACCGCCATCAAGGAGCGAACGAAACCTTCGATGATTTCTACCTTGCGGTCCAGCAACTCAACTGCCGTCTTAGAGTTCCCAAATCGGATGCAGAGATCATTGACGTTCTCAAGAACAATGTGCGGAAGCAGATGGGTCTGTTGGTGATCACGTTCGAAACCAACTCCCTCGCAGATATGGTCCACGTGTGCCGGAAGGTAGAAAAGTACTTGGTAGATCGAGAAGCCGCGTTCCAGAGGACCCGTCAAGCTCCCACACCCCCACCTCGTCGCAATGCGGTCTCGGAGCTAGCTGCAGGAGAACCCGATGAAGAAGATTTGCGAGTGCCTGAAATCGAAGCCTTCCACCCTAAAAGAGAAAGGGACACTCGCAATTACACTTGCTGGAATTGCAAAGGTCGGGGCCATTCGTTCTTCGAATGCCCAGACTCCCAGAGAGCCCTTTTCTGTTTTAAGTGTGGATGGGAAAATACCACCAGTCCCGAATGTCCACGATGCTCGGGAAACGAGCCGAAGAGCAGTCCAAGGTTCCGGGGGAATTGCTCTTCGGAGAAAACACCGGAGACCTCCTAAATCAACCCACCCAAACCCAACACCTTAACACCAGTTCCAGTCCGGCCTCCGACGATGTTCAGTCCCACCAGCTAGCTCCAGTCATCAGCATCCTCCCACGACCTCCTAAACTCCGCGACGAAGAACCCGAAGCATCACCACCCCGGTTGAGGCCCATCCTGCCTTTGCACGAACGTCTGCACAATTATTACGAGACCAGGAAGCGGATATTCGGCACAGAAGGGACGGCTGTCTCTGAAAAGGTGGACCGACTGAGGAAGAAGTTTTCGGAGAAGAAGAAAGCCTATAAAGCCATAGAAGCGACCACCCTATGCAGCTCAGATGACTTACGACCTTATGCAAACGTCAAAATTTTTGGAGAGTCTGTCCTAGGACTATTGGACAGTGGAGCCAGCATAAGTTGCCTAGGTGTCGATGGACCCGAGTTCCTGAAGAAGCATGGCCGAAACTTCTCCAAACTTTCTTCCGAGGTCAAAACTGCCGATGGAAATCAACAGCGCATAATAGGGAAGTTCTATGCGGATATCTGCTACAAAGGGATGACGAAAACAATGCCACTGTATCTGGTTCCGTCACTGCAGCAGAAACTGTACCTGGGAATCGACTTCTGGAAGGAATTCGGCATTGCGCCTCAGTTAATCTCTGAACTTTCAGCAGTTCAGTGCCCAGTCGAGAAGGATGTGGATCCAAACGCGCACGAACTCACCTTTGAGCAATCCAAACGGTTAAAAGATGCCATTAACTTGTTTCCATCCTCTGCCGTTCAAGGCTTAGGAAAAACATCTCTAGAGGTACATACTATTGATACAGGTAATGCAGAGCCCATTAAGCAACGTCATTACCCGGTTTCTCCAGCGGTACAGAAACTCCTATATGAGGAGTTGGAGCGCATGCTTAAACTTGGGGTGATCGAAGAGAGCAATAGCGCCTGGAGCTCTCCTGTAGTTTTGGTTCGTAAGCCTGGCAAAAATCGCTTATGCTTGGACTACAGGAAAGTCAATGCGAAAACCAAGAAGGATGCGTATCCAATTTCTCATATAGGGGGATTGCTATCGCGTCTGCAGGATACTCGTTTCATTTCGAGCGTGGATCTTAAAGACGCATTTTGGCAGATCCCGCTGGAGAAAGAATCCCGAGAAAAGACGGCGTTTACTGTGCCCGGCATGCCCCTGTTGCAGTTTACTGTCATGCCCTTTGGCCTCTGCAATGCTCCACAACGCATGGTCAGATTGATGGACAAAGTGGTACCACACCAACTGCGAGAAAAAATCTTTCCGTACTTGGATGACCTCTTGGTAGTTTCGAGCACATTCGATGAGCATGTGGAGCTGTTGAAAGTTTTAGCCGGTCGCCTGAAGGAAGCAGGATTGACGATGAACGTCCAGAAGTCGAAATTCTGCTTCAAGGAGCTGAAGTACCTAGGCTACATTGTTGGAGATGGCTGCCTGAAGACGGACCCAGATAAAGTAGCAGCCATTGCTGATTTTCCTGTTCCGACTACATCTAGACAGGTCCGACGCTTCCTGGGACTCGCAGGATGGTACCGACGTTTCGTGCGGGATTTTTCAACGCTTGCGGCACCGATTTCAGACACGCTGAGGAAGGGGAAGAAGTTCCAGTTCAACGAGGCTGCGCTGGAGTCCTTCAACCTCCTCAAAGAGGCCCTGACATCCCAGCCGGTGTTGGTGCACCCGGATTTCACGAAGGAGTTCATCATCCAGTGTGACGCATCCGACACAGGAGTCGGCTGCGTTCTGAGTCAGGTTGACGAGAGTGGTAGTGAACGTCCAATCTACTATCACTCACAGAAGCTCAACACAGCCCAACGCAACTATAGCGTTACCGAGCGTGAGTGCCTTGCTGCTGTCATGGGAGTGCAGAAGTTCCGGGGCTATGTAGAGGGACACCCATTCAGGATAGTGACCGACCATGCGAGCCTAAAGTGGCTGATGGGACAAAAAGATTTGAGTGGACGGTTAGCGCGATGGAGCCTAAAGCTGCAGGGATTCGATTTCAGCATCGAGCATCGCAAGGGTACCCTAAACGTTGTGCCGGATGCACTTTCACGGGTGCATCAGGTAGATGCACTGGGTTGTGATGTCTCGGAGCTGGAAGATCCTCACGATGTTCTGCATATCGACCTTGAGGACCCAAGTTTTAAATCTTCGGAATACCTCAAGATCATTAAAGACATCGAAGAACAAAAGGAAAAGCTACCTGACCTTCAAGTCTCGGAAAATTTCGTGTATAAGAAGGTCAAACATTGCACAGGGAATCCTGTAGAGGACGACCTTATTTGGAAGCTTTGGGTCCCTGAACCGCTAACCGACCGCTTAATTTCCCTTGCTCATCGACCACCTAGGGCTTCGCATGGTGGAATCGCAAAAACCCTGTACCGGCTGCAGCAACGATTCTTCTGGCCTAACATGGCAGCGCAAGTCAAGGCCTTTCTAGAAAAGTGCGACATCTGCAAGGCCTCGAAAGCTCCGAATGTTACCCTTAGACCTCCTATGGGTAAAGCATTCGTAGCCGAGAGACCCTTCCAGATGTTGTACATCGACTTTTTGGGCCCGTACCCACGCTCGCGAGACGGAAACACACACATTGTAGTTGTGTTGGACCAGCTGACTAAGTTCGTGCTGATAGAGGCTATTCGTAGGGCGACAACGGACATCGTGCTGAAGTTTCTCTACGAAAAGGTATTTTGTGTATTTGGCGTCCCAGAAACTTTATTGTCGGACAACGGGAAGCAATTCGTCAGCCGGGAGTTTCAAAAAACCATGGACACATACGGAATAACTCACGTTCGGACCGCTGTTTACTCGCCACAGGCAAACGCTAGTGAGCGGGTAAACCGGTCTATTCTCGCCGCCATCCGAGGGTATATTGACAGCGATCAGAGAAACTGGGACAGCCAACTGCCAGCCATCGCCAGTGCCCTTCGAACAACAGTCCACTCAGCCATCAACATGTCGCCCTACGAAGCGCTCTTCGGTCATGGTTGCCTGGAACACGGATCCGACTACAAAATCTTAAGGAGGTTGGATGCCCTCAACAATTCGGGAATCGACGTTATCCCAAGGTCTGCTAGGATGAACATCATCCATTCCTACCTGAAAACCTCCTTGGCTAACGCCCATTCTCGATACGAAAATGCGTATAATTTACGGAGCAAAAGCGCAAAGTTTTCCGTGGGAGACGTAGTGTTCCGGAGGAACTTCGCGCTCAGCGAGAAGTCGAAGAAGTTTTGTGCAAAACTGGGCCCAAAGTTCCTTAAGATGAGGGTGTGTCGTCTAGTGGGTAACAACCTATACGAGCTGGAGGACATGGCAGGAAAGAAAGCGGGGGTATACCATGCTAAGGACTTAAAGAAATAACAAAAAAACAAACAAAAGAAGAAAAATTTATAAGCCCGGCTAGCAGCCTGTGCATGAGACTCTTAAAGGACATCGTTCCTTTTCTTCTTCTTTCGACTCAATTAAAAATCTCGCCGAAATAAGAAGTTTTGTGGGGAACGGCACGCTAATAAATAAAAAAAAAAAAAAAATATAATATAAAACTTATAATAATAACCACCCTAACATAATACTTACCTTATAATAAAACAATAATAATATAATAAAACAATACTTACCTAAAAATAATATAATGATACCTATAAAATAAAATAACCTGATACTTACCTTATAATAAAACAAAAAAAAAAATAATATAATAAAACATACTTACCTAAAAATAATATAATTGTACCTATAAAATAAAAATAAATAAAATATAATAATATACTTACCTTTAATAAAAATCGACGATAAAATAATACTTACCTTATAATACATACAACAATAATAATACAAACAACAATAATAATACAAACAAAAATAATAATACAAACAACAATAATAATACAAATATAAACAATAATATAATATAAAATAATAACAATACATAATCGACCGACCCGCAGTGTGAATTTAATTCGACACAAAATTATGCCCAAAAATAAACAACAACAAATACACAGCATTGCATAGCTTTTCTTTCTCTACGAAGTACCGCTGCCTACCATGTATGCTAAGCATAGCAACGATGTACTTGGTAGGGAGGAAAACCAAATCCATTGCCACACAGCTTGCGCTTGCAGAAATTTTAACTGCTATGTGTATGGTGTGATTTCAAGGGCAAGCTAAGTAGAACTTGATGCCGAAAGATAGCGGTCCACTATATGGGCTGATCGTATGCAACGGTTCTACTTAGGCAAAGGCAGAAAAGAAAAAAAAAGTATGCAAGTGCGAGCTGAGTGGTGATGGGTTTTTATTTGGACAGTTGATAATTGGCAAGCATCCGGGTCGGTTTGACTTAAATTAAAGTAAAGCAAAATAAAAATAAAATAAAAAAAAAAGAAAGTATAAAGAAAACGAGTGTTGCTGTACAAGTGCATTGTGACTGCGGGTCGTGGCATTTCCCTCGATTTTAAAAAAAAAAAAAAAAAAAGAAAAGGTGCCAAATATTGGGTTTAAAAAAAAAAAAAAAAAAAATTAATTACAAGTAGAAATTAAATTTCTTAAATAAAATTAAACCAATACCCAAAAGTGTCTAAACATAAAATATATATATATTTTACTTACCTGTCCATGTCCATACACACAGTGGGACATTTGGAAAATAAACTGAACCTATACAAAAAAAAAAAGAAAAAAAAAATTACAAGAAAAAAAAAAATAAGTAATTAAGAATTGTGAAAAATAATCTAAAACCACAAAAAGAACCTACCTACTTACCAATTAATACAAAAAAAAACAATACTTACCTGAGAACCACCCTAAAAAAAAAAAAAAAAGAGAAAAAAAAAAAGAAAAAAAAACGTTAATAAAAATACACATACAAAGTAGCAGCAACAACTCCAGCAGCAGAAGCAGTAACAGTAGCAACAGCAGTAGCAGCAGCAGCAGCAGGAAACGGAGCAGCCCTTCCCCTTTAATAATAGTGTCCCCGTTTTACCCCATTTAAAAAAAAAAAACAAAAAGCAAGTTTCCCTATAATCCCCTCGTTTGTTGTGTTTGTGTGTTTAGTTTTAAGTTAAATAATTGTAAATAGTTTTAAGTGAAAATGCACAAAAGGGTATAAAAGTGTTAAAAAAAAAAAAAAAGATTAAAGGTTAAAATTAAAGAAAATATATAAAAAAAAAAAAAAAAAAAAAAAAAAAAGAATAACTAAATCGACAGTGAATGAACAAAAGGGAAAGAAAATTTCTTTAAATAACCTTTTAAATCTTCCAGATTTTTTTTTAAATCGCTCCAAGTTCCAGAGTGGTGCACTGCTGCGGAAATTGACCAATAAAAGCGAGTAAGTAAATTTTTGAATCTTAATTATTTAAAGAATTTCTCTTTTTTATGTTCGACAATTCAAAATTTAATATTGACTTTCAATAAAAAATAGAAAATTTACCTGAAAAAAAAAAAAAAAAGAAAATTAATAAAATAAACAGAAATACTTACCTACACTGAAAAAAAAAAAAAAAATTAGATTAAATACTTACCTACACTGAAAAAAAAAAAAAAATTAGATTAAATACTTACCTACACTGAAAAAAAAAAAATTAGATTAAATACTTACCTACACTAAAAAAAAAAAAAAGAAAAGATTTTAAATACTTACCTACCTTACAATAAATAAAATTTTTATATTAACCTTTTTTCAATTACACTTAAATAAAAACAAAACAAAATAACAAGAATAATAAAAATTATTAAAATTATTTTTATAAATTGAATAATAAATATATTCATCATAAATAAAAAACATTAATACATTTAAATTTTAATACTTACCCTGTAATAAAAAAAAAAATTTTTTTAATTAACACTTACCTTAATATATGAATACTTACCAAAAATTGTTTAGTATATAAGATTAATAAATGTATGCAATAAGTTAAAAATTAGAGTTTTCATGGTTACATATTTAACCGTTGCAAATTGATTTCTTTGGTCGAAAATCGAAATGATAACTAATTAAAGTTTGGGTCAGAAGCAGAGGTAAGCTGGATGTTTAGGGGATTTTAGGGACAAGTTGGTTCGGGATTAGGGGCTACCACCGAATACTGGAGGTCGTGGTAGCCATGGTGGTATCTTATAGATACATGGGTGGGAAAATCCTCCGAGGGCCAACAACATCTGGACCCTCGGCCCTACTGGAGTCACCGCTCCCCTAAAACTTTTGACATCGGGTTCCCCTCATTTTTTTTTTCAGCATAGATCGGCATGAGGACAGTGCGTAACAACAGTCCAATACTTCGGTTCCAAGAACTCACCCCATCCGACGAGCAACGGCCGGTTGCCAGCATGCCGAACGGGGGCCGGAGTACTGGACACCCCTCTGCCTCTTGCTGCCCGGACCAGCCTCATGTACCTGTACACATGAGGTTGTAAGGGTGGTCTACGAGGAGTGCAGAGGGGCGAGAGACTAATTCGTTACAAATTGTAAAGGAGAAAAGAAGATATTTTATCTTTTAACATAATGGTCTCAAAAATTTAATACTGCTAAAATTGGACAAAATATGGACTTTCAAAATCTACTATACATATTTGGACTTGTTGAACCAAAAACTCAAAAAATAACAAAAAGAGTCGAAAATTTAAATCGTTATAAAAATGGTCATATCCATAGATTTTGAAGAAAAGTATCTCATTTTCTTAACCAGAAAGTTTACTACACATGTAAAATTTAAAAATATTTGGATTCAAAAGATTTTGATTTTTTTTTTACTAAGAAATGTTTTTTTGTAAAAAAATTTCGAGTTATAGAAAAAAGTTATTCTAGTGTTTCTTGCTATTTCAGCTTTCAGGTGCCGGTTTTTCAGTTCAGATTGATCTTTTATTACTCAAGATATAGCCCGAATACTACACAGAGAAAAATATGACCCGCTAAAAACTAACAGATTGCCATATTGTTTTACCGTCCATACATTTCATAAGGAAATCTTATTAAAATCAACGATTAATAACGTTTTTTTAAGGAGATTTCTTATTATTTTTATAGAGAAAATCTTATTAAAATTTGACTGAAAAGTTGATTTTTTTTGCAACTTAGCACTAGAACAAAAATCGCGATCAATAATTTCATGGCAGGTTGGTTCAGGTGGTAAGGTGGGCGACTAATGATTTGAAGTCTCCAGTTCGATTCCCAGCCTGGTCATCGTTTTTTTTATTTTTTTGCAGATTTTAAAACAATAAGGAAAACCCGATTGTTTTAATAAGGTTTCCTTCTTGGATGAAAACCATAGAGAAATCTTATTGTTTTTGTTCTATTTTATGTGGTCTATTTTTCTCTGTGTAAGAGTGTAAGTATGCTGGGAAAAACAACCGACAAAAAAACTTTGAAAAGTCATATTTCGAAAACCTATCCATAAACATTTTTTTAGATTCGATTTTCGAGTTTTCTGGGCTCAAATCTATACAAAAAGTATAACGGCACTTGGTGTCGAAGAAATTTTCATTTAATTTTTTTTTTTGTTAACCAGTGTAAGCTGTCTTGGATCAGAAATTTTGCAACAATAAAGTCTCTAAAAAATCTTAAGAACGCAGAACTTCTTAGAACAATGATTTTATTGGAGCACACGATGAGCACATGAAAAGAACACGACTGTATTGAAGGCCTTTAAGATGGCAGTAGAATTGGAAGATCGAGAAGCCGATGGATGGCGGGCAAGAGTCAGCTTGGATGGAGCTGAAATACATCTCCGGCAACAAGGGTGTAGTTGAGCCCCGATGTCCCTCTAGGCTTCAACCACGGACGTACACAAATTTTCGTTTGCTTGAGGTTCGGAGTGCAAGGGCTTAGTTTTTCCTCTTTTGATTGTTACTTCGCATATTTAAATATCTGCTACAATAATGTACATTCATACTGCACCTAACAAAATTCCCCATTACAATATAGTCGAAAAACAGGAGTTTTTGTCTTGATGTGAAGCCCACATAACAATTAGTAACTTCCTGTGGTTTTATGGAAGAAAGTTTATCAAAATTCCTATAAAACCTTTTATTAGAAAAATGTTTATCGTTTTGAATGAGTTAATTTCGTTTAAACTGTTTTCTTATATGCTAAACAAAAATGGTTGGCTGACCGTTAACTTTGCATTTTATTTTCATAAATTAATGATGCCTATAATGATGTCTTAAAATCATTTTTTTAAATATTAGACCAAACTCCTATAGATAATACACATCATGAACAGATCAAAAGATAAATTTCCACCTAATGTGTTTTATTACTTCAAAAAAATAAATCTCACCACAAAATGTTTTAATGCTTTCTTAATTTTTTTTCTCCTCCATCCCACACGATGTAAGCTTTAAATCGTGCGAGGAATCGTGAGGAACTATCACTTCATAAAAATTCCGTAAAAAAAAGGTCATTAAAGTTAATTAAATGATGGAAAACAACAAAATTAAGAAAACAGACAAAAAACATGCCCTCCCACCCAAATAGATCAATTTAAAACGCGGAATCAAAGTCGTCTCTATCCCCCTTTTAAACACATTATTCTGAATGTTGTATTAGGTATTTTTTTTCTTCTTTTTTATTATTTTTTTGAATTTTAAATTACCCAAAATTGCACAACACCACCACCATCACTATGAAACCAATTGACTTGATATTAAATTCGAAATATACAACATGCTGCTTCGAAAATGAACAGGCAGGTCTTCTCCAACCCCTCCCTTGCCATCAAAAAAATTCCCTATAGCACACAAAATAGTACTATAAGTTTGATATAGATCACGGCAGCGCACACAAACACAACAAATAGTTATTAAGTAAATATTCAAAAGTGCTCTGTAGGTATGGATAGTTTGGAGCTAGGCAAAAAAGTCAGAAGGGTAGAATTTGTTTTGGTCAAACAGAGGCTATATGTAAATACAAAGCAAAAGCAGGAAGCATTCTCTCAGCAACCACATCACAACACTGACCGAACTATTCCATTTTAATTTCGGTGTCAATGATACTCTGGAGAGCAGGGGACACTGTACCACATTCACAGCTTTAACATTCCCCCAGAAAAATGCACCCAATAGACCCGCCATTTCTATATAACCTTAAACACCATCTGTGTGTTTATCAGGTCCTAATTGTTGCACCACAACTAAAAATGTAATTGGGAAAGTTTTATTGAAATTTATGGAATGTACTTAGTTGAAAAATAAGTGCGAAATTATTATATTTGTTAAACAAAAACACTTATGGCTGCACACAGTAGTTTTCAAAAGCTGCTAAGCGTCAGCCTCTAAAATGCGGTGTTGTTTTTAGTTGAGGTTCCTCGGGGAGTGGTCGAATTTTTATACATCTATGAATATAGCCTTTAGCTAGAGCTAGTTGTATAGGTCTGATCTATCGTACCCGTTGTTTTTATTGCTGGCCTAATTTAATGGACTTCCGCTTCTATTTTTGGGGTATATATCTGAGAGGAATATATAAAGCGAAATAGAAACAGTTGGTGGGTAGATTGTTGCACATTGTTTTGTTTATCGAGATCGACTCAACCAATTAAAATAATAAGAGTTCCAATTAAATCTGATATTTGAAACAGTTTTTAAAGTGTAAACATGTTAAATGTTTTCATAAATGTATGATAAATAATATTATTTGTGGATGAGAAACAGTCTCTGATACAGGATTGGGGTAGGTTTAGTTTAAAAATATTGGAGTTTTGATGAACTTATAGCAAACTTAATACAAACTAATACAATTCGGGATGCAATGTTTTAGAATGGAAGAAGAATGATGTTGAAAACAAAAAAGTCAAAGTTATATAACCAACCATTAGTTGGACATACAACAGATAAAATAAAAAGATATCGACCGTAACTTTTAGTTCGTAAAGTTCAATTTTTAAGAAACAAAACTTAAAAACTTCAAAGTTGGAATCATTTTTTTCGATGATATTGTTAAAAAAAAACTTAGTATCATGAGCAAACAATGATATATGGCAGTGGTTTAAGATTAATTCGATGTCACTAGATAACGCTTAGGCTAAAAAGGAGGGGACCTAAATGACTTCCTTGAGGGATCCCAAAAATAGCAACAAAAAAAAAAGAGTTACTAAAAGCATTTCTAAAGAAAAAATATGACTATGAGACTAATAGCCATAGGTAAAGGTACCTACTTGGCTAGAGAAAACGTATCAGGAAAAAAGTTTTTTTCAGTCATACCTAATTTTTGTACTTAGTTTGGTCTAGCGAAAAAAAGTGATGGAATTTGTTTTAATTACCATGGTTAGTTGAAAAAGGTTTAAAAAGTACTAATCGTGTACTGCAAAAGAAAACAACTTACAAATACTTTCATATTTATTGTTACTTTTGAAAAAAAAAAAAGTTTAATCTATGAATGTAGCTCTTCTAGGTCCCCATTATGGTAATCTAAAAAAGTCAATGATTTTTACACTTAAAAAAATATTTGTATTTTGTGGTTTTTAAGATGAAATAAAACAAATCAACTCAAGCTTCTTAATAGGAATGTTATAAAGACAAGACAACATTCAATCAAGTAAGAATTCTAGGTCAAATTAATAACATTTGGATGCGTGTTGCCCACACCAGTGGATTTGCTTTTTTTAAATTATAAATAAGAAAGGTCACTGTGGTGTATGAGTTCTATTTTTTTGTACAAACCAACTATAGTTGGGATGAAAAAAAAAAGATGGTGGTTTACCGAGTGCTAACCTTGGGCAAACGAACCGCAGTGATAAATCAACGATTTTTATACTGAACAAAAAAGATATTTTTTTTTTTAGGTTAAAAGGGTATTTAGCGACAGCGAAAATAAATAAAATGCACGACTGGGTCGCACGAACTTGCTCTAAGAGTTGAAGTTGCTTAAATTTTTAAGAATTTTATTATAGAAATTTGGAAAATGTAGGTACCTACTATATACATAGGTACAAAACAAAAAAAAAATAAAAAAATAAAATTCGTTTTTTTTTTTAAATAAAAAAAAAATCTGAAATCAAATTGCCCTCAAAAACAAGTATGCAGTTTTGATTGATATATTAAGATGCATTTTTAGAAAAAAAATTTTCAAAATCGTTAGAGCCGTTTTTTAAAAAAACTAATTTTTTATAAATAATTTTTTGGAAAAAAATTTTTTTTTAAATAAAATTGGTATGACATTTTGTAGAAATCACTAATCAACATCTAAAACCAAAATTTCAAAAAATTCAATCGTTTTCAAAAATTTGATTTTTCAAAAAAAAATTTCAAAATTTTTTTAAAAAATCCAAAAATTACATATTTTTTTCGAAATTTTATTTTTGGCTTACATTTAAATTATATAAATGCTTCTTCACAAAAAGTTTCGTTGAAATCGAATAAGCAGTTTCAGAGATAAACGGATTAAAAAAAAAAACGGTTCTATGGCAGGTACCGTTAATAGTGATTTTCAAAAAAAAATTTTTTCATTTAAAGATAGACCTTGTTTTAAAACTTACATTTGAATTTCTTAAACAAAATCGTTGCAGCCGCTTTTGAGCAATTTCAACTTTACTTAAATCGGTATATGACAAGTACCGTTATTTTTGGTCCAAAAAAATTTATTCTAAAAACCCCTCTGGAGAGTTTCCAAAAAATGCTACATACCAAGTTTAAAGTCAATCGGTCCATCCGTTTAGGCTGTAGCTCCTTATACAGACAGACAGACTTCCGAGACCCACTTTTATGGCATTCTTTACAATTCTTTACAATTTTTTTACCGTTCGGTTTCTGATATGAAAAAAGTTTTTTATTGTATCTTTTGAAAAAATGGTGAAGTAAAGAAAAAAAAGTTGGGCTATCCTCTGCTATCGCTTTGAATTTCGCTTGAAACACGATGGCGCTGCAGTGATTAGAGATACGGATTTTGTTGGATTCATTAATTTGTCAGAAATTCCCAGGTATATCTATGTGAAATGGTTACAAAAAAGTAATTGTCTAAGACCAGGTGGTCCTGTTGTTAGACTGGTTTTGGATTGATGTGAATAACTGTTTTACCAATAGTGTTATTGGTCTATTGAGATGGCATAGATATAATTTTATATTTTGTTGTAAAGAGGACAACTTCGGGTTTTGGAAAGTTTACCCTTATCCCCAATTTAAAGTCCATTTCAGTAGCTTGTTGAAAGAAGTTTGAATAGGTTCTATTAAAGTTTCAAGATGTTTTCCTGATACGTTATATTTGACAATTAGATTCATTAATAGTTCATTTTTAAAAGAATGGGAAAAACACCTATATTTGCCTCCTGTGCCTTCTGAAGTTGCATTTACAAATCTACTTTGCTCACTGAATGAGCTATCTTTCACGTCCACTTACAGCGTTATCAACAGAGTTTTCTCTAAACATAGCTTTTCTTATTTAGATCAGCTATCAAAAATCTTAGATAATAAGTATAATAAGCACTCCATTTGCTCCATTTTCATAAAAAACGCCTTAGAAAAGTGATGACATATGCACCAGTCTTTAAAACTTTTCTTTTTCTCCAAATAAATTGCCTCCAATTACCCTTTTACGGTCAGCTTTAATAAAAAAAAAATTCGTGAAAAAAGTCATTTCGGTAATAATCGCAGTGTACGTCCTTACAGAAAATAAGCGCCACTAAATTTCTTCTAGACATGATTTGCCAATTTGAAATCAAAAATACATACTTATAACTCGCACTTTCCAATGAAGATAGACTGCCACTTCATTTTAAACAGCTTATGTGTCATGACACACAGATATTTATCATAATAATACCTCTCTCTAACAGTGCTAACACAAAAACACAACGTGACTGCAACTTGGTATAATATAACGAGACCAAAAAGACTTCCTTTAAAACAAAGAACAAAAAAAAAGTTGATATATCCCCCTCGCTATAAAGCCGCTATACACACATCATCAGTTCTTTCTTTTAGATCTATTCCCCCCTCTTACCCCCACGGCACCACTTTTGCCGGATCAGATCTATTCCTTTTTCGTGCAAAAAGTTGTAACGAGTGTAGTTAAAAGTTAGCTATAAATACTTCCCGCATAATAATATAACAGCGCTCTACAATGCAAAGTAATTTTTTTGCTGCTGCCTTCTTCTTCATAATATCGTTTTCAAATATCCACACCATAGAGAAACAAAAAGCAGGCAAAAACTCCGCAGTTCAAGCCCCCAAGCTCTCTCTTTTACTAGTCTTTGCATGAGAAATGTGATTCCGCCATTATTCAGCTGCGAAAAAAAATATATGCATGCCACGTTTTTAACCGTGGTATACTCTGGTGTTGTGTGTTGGAGCTGGTTCCAACATAATATAGAGCTGCTGCTGCTAAGTGCTGTAAAGTTAAAGTCAATAAAAGGGCTTTGAATATAAACCCTCCAAACATACAATCCCTATCCCACATATGTGCCATATATTTATGAGTGGCATTTTTAATCCCCCTTTCCACTTAGTATAAAAACCAGAAGTAGCAGTCAGCTATCAAGCGATATAACACAAATCAGGACAAGGTCAGGAGGACTACAACAACTATACTGCGTATCTATGTTTTCTTCTCTAAGCAAACAAACGAATTTTGATTGAAAACCACTCGGGTATGTGACAAGTCTCTAATGGCCCTTGCCTCCATTTTTCTTGTTAACATAGTTTATTATCCCTATCATCACCTTCTATAGTCTAAATCCATTGTAAAGCCTTCGTTGTTTTGTTGGGAAGTGCGACATGGGAGTTGGGGGTATTATTTAGTTGAAAGGAGTCTCACACGAGCTACGACAACGATGAAGAAACCCATTTAAACCCCTTGCGCTTCGCATTCGCACACACCGATTCCTAATTTTTGTCTATTTTATATTATTTCCATTCCAAACTAGCTAAAGCTATAGCTATTTATAAATTAACACAACCATATGGATATTTATTCTAGGTTCTTCGTTTTTATTTTATTTCTTGGAGAGGAAGAAAAAAACTTAGGGAATAGAATATGGAATGTACCCAAAGTCCCAGGGACCTAGGGTACATATATGCACATCAAATGGACGTTGTGACTTGTGTGCTCTGGAAGAACAGCATGTATTGTGGGTGAATACCTTCTGGATGCCATATACATACCTAACCTAAAACCTTCTTTAGCTGAAGTGAGCCCAATTCCTTAAGGGGGAGGGGGTCACACAATGGTGACAAAGTACAGAGGCCAACATTAGGACTATGCTTGAGCGAGTTTATGAACTCGTACTGTTTGCAAAAAGACAAGATTGCCAACTATGTAGATTTTTAATAGACAAATGCACGACTTGAAGAGTAGTACATGGAGGTTTTTTTTTTTTAATTTCCACAATAGCTCTACTACTTTATCAAGAATAAATTCTACAATGCTCAACTTTCAATATGAACAATTCTTAATTTTTTACATAACCGAAATTTTTGTTCGGCTTTCAATGCTAGTAACGAGCGAACAAAATATATGGATAACGATTTTGGCGTATGTCCGTACCAACTACGCAAAGCAAAATAACTAGCTGAAACTCTCTCGGTAAAATAAAAATAATTGCGTCAGTCCTCTGAACTATGAAGGTTCTTTAGCGCATTTTTGTTCACTGAAATACAATTCATCCTCAAAATTGTGCAAGCCGAATTTTTGGGTCATTTTTAAGATTTGAAATATCAAATATTAAACATTTCAGGACACAAAAATGGGCTAGCCAAATTTTTGAAACTTAAATTTTCAGGTTTCCATAGAAAAAAATGTGTGATAAACATAATGTTTTATTAATTTCTTATGAAATAGACAATAATAAACATAAAAAACAAATACCTAAATTATTCACAAGTTTAAGAAGAAACTCATACATTTTTAGATAGATGGGGAAAACCTGCACCAGGTTAAATCTATAAAGGAAGGTGTTTGTTTTTTGCTTAGGTTTCAAAATACTAAGAATACAAAAAATTATTTTTATTATTAAAGATATTTTTTCTCTAAAATGCGGTGACAACAAATATTTGAAGTGCCCTAGTTGGTTTTGTATGAATGTAAGAACCCGTTTTTGTTGCCTCCTTATTGATGATGGTTTGAAAAAACAATCTTTATGTTCTACAAGAATTCAATTGATTGCTATTGATGTAAAATAAACAAAATCTTTCATTCTTCTCTATTAAAAAAAAGTCAATTCAGTGTGGTTGGGAGATCTTGAAAATCAGGAGCCCAGGAGTGCAAAAATAAAAACTGCAAGAAATACAAATAGGTATCAAAATATGTTCAAAGTTTCAAGGATTCGGGAGAAGGAAGAGCTATTTATATATATACTTGCAACCTCATCGGATCCACTTATTTCTTATTTTTGTATAAAACAAAAAAGACCCGAAAGAACGATATTCTCCACAAATTATTAGTTTATTGCACATTACCCCTGACTTAAATGATAGTTTTTAAGGAACATAGTGTTTATGTGTGAACAGGGGCGTATACAGGATTTCTTCTTGGGGGGGGTCATGCCAAATTTTTTTTACAAAAGTTTTGATAGTAGGCATACACTTAAAAATGTCCTATTTGAATTAAAAATATTAAAGTTCGTTCGTTTTGCATTTCAAATCGAACAGTTCCAAAGAGTTCTAAGAAAAACCAAAGAAAAACGTTGTGTGATTCGTTTGCTTTTGTTTAGGGTTTAGCCTTAAGTTTGACCAATTAAGACCATCATGTCCTTAAAGTACAGTGTAATGTGTAGGGATAGGATTTGCCTGCACTTAAAACGAAAAATATGCGCTTAAAATATGCTCTTAAAAATAATAAATATGCACGTTAAATATGCATTTAAGGCCACATGAATTTGTAAAATATCAATATTTCTTTAAAATTATAAAAAAAAGATTTTACGTAACTTTTATGAAATCTGTATACGAAACCATTTCCGAGCTCAAAGATGTAAAAGATTGGAAATATTGGTTTTTTTTTTGTAAATAAAATTGCAGAAAATTTAGTCTTAAATAATCCAATTTATCATTTGATCGTGTTTCTTATGAGTTTGGACAACGTTTGTTTGTCAGTTTTTCACAGCATTTGCTTACGTTTTCTAATTGACTTTCAGTCACTTTTAGTAAAAAATTTCAAGCCTGTAATTTCGTTGTTTTTGCTAATTTTTGAGAAAATATGCACGAGAAACATGCATTTATTTCCAAAATATATCAAAATATGCAAAAAAAAAAAAGCAAATGAATGCAAATAAATGCAAAATATGCAAAAATATGCACTAACAATTGATTGTCATTTTAAAGGAAATCTCCTGATTCGTATACATAATTCGTTGCCATGCTTCCAAGGTGTTCCTAAAAAAACATGCGTTTGCATGGAAACCCGATCCCTAGTAATGTACAAGTCCTTCGATTGAATAATTTGTCTTTAAGCAACTCATTTAATCAACGCATTGTTGTCCGCTAGCCCAGAATTATTTTACAAGTTAAGATAAAAATCATTTTTATTTAATAACACTGGTAACTTTCAAATTAATTGTCTTCCTAACCTCAGGCAAACGAATCGCAAAGTTTTGCAAAAAAAAAATTGCAAATGCAATTTTTTTAAAATTTTGTTTTAAAATTGTACGCGAATTTGTATTTCCTTTAAGACGAGGGGGTTACAGGATTCAAATACCTCTGTCAAAATAGTAAAGACAAACAAATATTTTTGGCGTAACAGAAGATATTAAACAAAATTATGCTAGTTTTATGGTAGATATCTTTTCGAAATTTCAAACAGCAATAGAGTCGTTCGTGGTAAGTGTGCGCATTGCAATTTTCTCGAAACCAGTGTAAAAATTTAAATTTCTGCTGATGCACAATTAATTAGATAGGTATCTGATCTTCGTCGAAGTCCGTTATATTAATGCTTCTGTTGTTTTTAATGTTTCGAGAAAAAGCAAAAGAAAAAAAAGCTAACTTTCCTTAAAATTTTTCACAATTTTCAAACTCTGACAGTGATCTGTGTTTGACTTAAAGTGAAGGCAATTGATTTTTTTTATTGAGCTTTCTATTTAAACTTTATGTTCCAATTAAAATATTATTGTTTTTGGTATTTATTTATTAATATTTTATCAAAAACAATAAAAAAACTACATTTGGGGTAAGTGTACGCAAAAATTTGGGGGCAAGTGTGCGCATGCAAATGCATGGGATTCCACTGAAAATATATATATTTACATAATATGCTTCAAAATGCATCAAAATTTCACAGTGTACAGAGTGGATCAAAATAATGAGACAATCGTATGGGAGCGGGGACGACTCTACTAATAATTAAAGAAATGCTTTAGATCACTTACTAAGGATCTTACAATATTCGGCTCTGATTTCGTCAGCTTTCAGGTATTTATCAGCGGTTTAAAATATAAAACATATTCAGTTATATTTATTAGATTTTCTTAAATTACTTTTCGAAGGTTATTTTAAGTGACCTCTAAGCTTGCTTACATATTTTTCTTATCTATTATCGGTTTAGTCAAAAAATATTTGGATTTTAAATCCATACAAAACTCTAAAACACAGCTTAATTTGTAGCCTATCAATGCCTTATATTTATTATCGAACGAATCAAATTAATCCTAATCCAGCATAGCGGTCGCTAAAAATATGACCACATCCCCAAATATGAGAAAATAGTTGGTTTGAATACCGAAAAATTTTTTCACTTTTCATTTTCGTTCATGTTCTAAAACTTCGACATTTTGAAAATCATCTTACTCAAAAGAATTTGGTAGCACATAACAATTTCTTGTTTAAGTTTTGAGTTCTTGGGGGGGGTCATGACCCCGTGACCCCCCCCCCCCCTGTATACGCCGTTGTGTGTGAATATGTATTGGCTTTACCTTATTCCAATGTTTGACTTGTATTTAATATATCACTGAAATACACTATGAATACAGAAAAATTAAAAAAAAATTTGTTTGCCAACTGTTTCACTCGAATCGGTTCTTTTTTTTTTCCCCACTTCAATTTAGAAATGTATTTTTGACGGATATGTGAAGTTGGCACCCCCAAATGCTGCTTTTTTTTCAAGAATTTTTTTTAGTTAGCCGACCCTATATTTTGTTTAGATAACACTGACCATTTGACAAAAAAAAAAAAAAACGACATTTCTATATATAGGTACAACTCTTTAGAGCGTACTACCTTCAAAACGATAAGTGTTACTAAAGCATATCTTCAGCTATTTTGTGGAAAGCGTTATAGTATATGAAATGAGTTAAAAATATATGTCTCAAAAGTCGGTTTTTAGAAGCTAGGCACATACAATTTTGACCACATCAAAATTTGGAAAAACTACTTTAATAAAACAACAAAAAAAAATGTATTTATATAAAAGAGCGCATTATCTACCACTTTTTCAAAGACAACTTTTCGATAGGACAAAAAAACAAAAAATATTTTCGACATTTGACACGTTTTAAAACCACGATAAGCGACATCTCGTAGAAAAAAAGTGTGATAAAATTTTTTTTTTTAGGGAATTACAAAACCTACTAGTCATCCGTATACTTTTTTTTGTTAGTTTCTCCCGTTTCAAAGTTGTATATGAAAAACCTAAATTTTCGATATTAAAACTTGAATAACTTTTTATGCACACATGGGACTTTTGGGGACTTTCGACATTTTACTTTAATCGACATTTAAATGCTCTGTACCAGTTTTCAGACCTATACGAATTATTTCTGGGTTTGCCTTTTTTTATGTTTATTTTTTGTGGACTACTATTTCTAAAATTATAAAGGAAATATTTTTTTTTTACTTAAAAAACTACAAAAAAATATTTTATTGTGTTCAGTGTAAAAATTGTTGGTTTTGCACTGTGGTTCATTTGCCCAAAGTCAGCCCATGATAGACCAACTTTGTTTTATTCTACTATTTTTTTTTTTTCAAAATATACAGTAAAAAACTTTTTTTTGTCATTTATGATTATGACTTTTTTTTTTTTCTGAGAAAAAATCTTTAGTTTAAACCGTGATTCGTTTGCACAAGGTAAGCGGATAGCCCAACTTTTATTTTTGCTATCCTAGCCTTTGTTTATAAATTATAGAAGCATTATTTCGTATTCACCTAATAAAATAGTACGCATACACCATAGTGACCTTTTTAATTTATTATTTAGATAATGGAAATCCACTAGCGTAGGCATTGCGCCTCAAATGTTATTTTTTTGACTTAGACTCCTTACTTTATTGAAAGTAATCCAAATAAAATGTATGCCAATAAGCTTAGGTTGATTTGGTTTATTTCACCTTATATACCACAAAATGCAAATATTTTTTCAAGTGTAAAAATTATTGATTTTTTTGGTTTGCCATATGAGCACCTAGAAAAAGCTACATGCTAAGTAGGTATTTAATCTATTCAAACTTTTTTCAAAAGTAACAACAAGTATAAAATGGTGGGGAGATTTCTTTTTCAGTACAAGAATAGTACTTTTTAAACCTTTCTCAAGTAACCATGGTAGTTCCAACAAATTACATGTTTTTTTTTGCGTTTTCTTCGATTTTCAAGGTTTTTCCTTCTCTGTGTACTTTCTTTGGATTGTGATCAATAAAATAAAAACAGTATTAAATTCTATTTCAATCCATTATCCATTAAATTCTATATCAATCAATTCAATTGGTTTTTTTTTTTTTTTTAATTCTTGGTAAAACAAGGAAGGGTCTGTATTGAATTCATGTTTGAAATAATTTAAAAAAAAATTACAATCTTCAACAAATTCCAAATTTCATTAATGTTCGCCAAGAAATGGATTTTCCAATGATTTTTGACAGCGAATATCATAAAAGGCACCAATGTTAATACATCCTTTCAGCTAATACAGACCTTACCGCCTCTCTTTTCAATTTTTATTTTTGAACACCATATTCAACTCAGTTGGCAATATTGTCTGCTTAAAGTACTCATACTCGTGCCCATTTGTGAAATCGCGTACAGTTCTTATATTCCCATTTCGGACGACCGACAACGACAAAACCAAACGGGAGGCGAAGCTTTAAAATCCAGTTTTCCCTAGATATAAAAAAGCGTTTTCCTACAATATAATTTCTCTAAAGCGGGGGTGTGTGAGTTTTTGTCGTTTATGTTAGCACAAGGCTGTGCAAGTTGTAATAAAAAAAAAAAACTTGTTTGCTTTTTCCACATTCGTATATATGATCTGGAACAAAACGAAAAAAACAACCTAAAACAGCAAATAAAATTAGGATAATGGCAAATACGTGAAATAAAAAAAAAAATTGTATCTCTTCTGAGACTACAATATTTTTTTCTGCTTTTTCTATCTTTAACGTCGTCGCCGTGCCTTGGCAATATTTGTCATTTTACTTTACTTAAAGACTTGGTCATAAGGTATCTTTACCTTCATCGCTGCCGCAGCGCGCTAGTGCGAGATTACAAGCTAAAAAGATTGACATACTTTTTTGCTATTTGTGCAGGAATGAAGTAAAGTAAAAGTTTTTTTTCTTTCCCTTTAGGAATGCATTATTATTATTTTTTTTTTTTTTATTTGTCGTCTTGGTCTTGGCAAAATAATACTAAAATTTGTTTTTTCTTATACATTTTTTGTTTTCTTCATGGACTCTTTTTTTTTTCTTAAAGATTTAAAGATTATACCGCAGAGAGATAATGAAGCATGAAACTAGTTCATGGGCGGATAATGAGAGATTGTTTTATTGCCAGAATTATTGTGCCAGTGCCAGCTGAGGCTGAAGTTAAAAGCTTGAAGAAATGGAACACAGCGAGTTACAAATAGACATCAGACAGATAGAAGATACTGTTTGAGAATTTTTGTATCTTTTTTTTTTTGTTATTTTTTTGCTTGGCTAGAAATTAATCACACCATTTCACAAGTGAGTGTAACAGACAGATGAAGATTTGATTGTCAAGTTAGAGTTTGTTGGAGTCGTCGACAACGGTCAATGAAGGGAAGTTTGGACGTCTTAAGTTCTTCAGATGGTGAAATGATAAATTACCTAGTGATAAATGCTTAATAGACAAACTAGCAGTTGGAAAAGTATTCTATGTGAAAGGTAATAATTTCAAGGGTTTCAACTTCCTAGTTAGGCATTCAATTGTGAGGTTTTCCGGTTCGCTATCAACAATCAACATGTGTGTGGAATTATTGGGTTATTCAGCAAAAATACTTTGCAAAACTTCAAACAAAATAATAAATTAAATAAAGAAAACACAATCTTTGGTTACGAAAACACTCATTGTTGATTCAGTATTTGGGTTTTTCTAAGGCGATAGAGGAAATGGGGAGGTTAGATTCAAGAAAACCTTTAAAGTTTCAAGAGTAAATTTTTTATAGTAACAAAATATCGTAAATAAAACAGCTGAAAGCTATAAAATACTTTTCTTACGTTTCTTGATCGGAGATTATAATGGAAGAGTTGATCAAGAGACAGGAATAACGAATTTAGTTGGTGCAATACAATAAAACCATGTCTCTTAAACAGTCGAACTGTTTTATTCTGGAACTTAAAAGATGAATTTAAAGAGACATGGTAATGAGAAAAGAATTCCAAGGGAAATAATAATGAACCTGGCAATGAAGTATGATGAAGAGGGCTAGAGGGCGCCAGTTATGTTTTCAAGCACCTGCATGAAAGTGTTAAGAAGCTATATGTAATAACTTGAAATGAAATAAAACTACATAGTATACTTTGGAACTGGTACTGAAGAAATGACAGGCCTATAAATTACTGAAACAAAAAAAATGGAACTATTGATATAAGGAGATTTGACAATTTTTCTGAGTTCAACAGAGTGAACATCTGAGATGTAAGTCTTGATCATTGGAAAATTAGAAAATTCTACGGAGTGATGTTTCGATTCAAGCTAGAAAATGTATGTTTTTAATTCGTCTTAAAACAGTTGCTGCTATTAAACAAAGTGTCTCATTTTCAAAAGAATAATATTTTTTTTCTGGTAGCAAAACTAAAAAAAAAAACATAAAATTGCATCCCCAGAAAGTCCGAACGGAAAGACGTAACCAATATAAGAGTATTGAGACCATTTCACATCTAGTTCGTAGTTCTTGTATGCAAACGTATAATTACCTGTAACAAATAAACCTCCCCTGTCAGGCAGATCTTTAAGTACGCTTCATAAAATTAGGCCATATTTTACCAAACTTTCTATCAAAGTTATTAGTTATTACTAATATGTTCACTCTCATTTTCCAAATATTTTCTATGTTATGAGTTGAACACCGTTTTCTTAAGCATAGTGTTAAAAAGTTGGCATGACAGTTTATTGCACTTTTGTGCATGTGATGTGAATACTCTTGACGAAGTAAATGGTATTTGTTTAACAGGTCTTTTGGAAAGCCATCCGAACCAGATGTTTTATGCGACTTAGGTTTGGGTATCGCAAGTCCGGTATCTTTAAGACTGGATCGGTGAAGACTACAATCCTTTAAGTGGAATGGGATTTTTTCTATCTTTGTTGCCTTTTATATGATAGGAGGCTTTTGTTATTGTCTTATAATAAATTGTAGATCGCTTCACCTTTTTTTTTGTGGTACCTTTAGTTAAACTAAGCAGTTCCGTAATAATGGCTCCCTTGTCTTTTTATCCCTAACCTACAATTGGTCCTACCGAAGTGCTGGACAGAAGTCAGCAATGCCAATAATTGAGAAACAAAAACATTGCACATAAAAGCATAAGCATTTGCAGCCCATTATGAAGGATACTTTGTAGCAACAGCCTACTTCGCTTCGACCGGTTGACCATGGGAGGTCCTTCTGCGAAAACAAGTTTCGGGATCGCATACCTAAGCTTCATAGTAGTAGACACCGTAATAGCCTGTTTTCACTACAGCCCAAATGAGATCATCTTGCAATTAACGTCAGTCCGAATTTCAAATTAAATAATTTTCTTTACTTTACTTGTAATTTTCTTTACGTTTTGACATTCGAAATAAGATCATTTGGGCTCAAGTGAAAACAGGCTATAAGCCCATTAGCCACTATATAAGGTCATCCTTAGTATGTAGTTCGGCTTTCGTAGGAAATACTCCTGACTGCTTCAGCTCCTGAACTTTTATCAAGATATCACCTTATCTTTAAAAAAACAATCAAGTCACCGTCACATGCTTTCTGGATGACAAAGCTCACATTCGAAAACTGGTATGAGTTCACCATATCCTTTATTACAAGTTTTCAGGGCATCAAAAGATCATTCGATTCCGAAATATCCAAAGCTCATCCAAGTAACTCTTCTGCATGGACAGCACTTATTCCGTTTTTATCTTTCTATATTTGGAATAAATGTAGTACCCCTTGGTGCAGTGGTTAGTCCATGTTGTCGTGCCACAAAATGTAAATTAAAAAAATAATTTGCGATAAATAATCTTGAATGTTTTTGTCTTTTTCCAAGGTTGTACCTACTTAATTATAGTATTTCGCTTCTCTTTTTCCTGGGCACACAAAATTTCCAATGTCCAATCAGCTTCTCTTATAGTTCAATGCTTTGACCGTTCATACGTCCAACACCTTCCGTTCCCTACTCTCAAATCTCAGAGTGATGTTTAATTTTGTATCAACTGCATTCTTGTTGAGTAAGCAGTTCTTAAATGTCTTTTTTAATTCTTTAAGGAACTCCATGGACACAGTTTTTTTGGATGATTTCAAAAAGTTTCTTTCTCTGGATGGGGTGCCGAAAGCCCAAATCTCTGTTAAAGCTACCTTTTTTTCTCAGGATATCCCATCAAGTTATTGAAAGTCTACCCTAGTAGGTAGACTTTTGGAATTTTCAGGTCATTTATAAAACCGTTTATTTACTATATAATCATACAAGAAACACACATCATGTACCCGGAAAATCTTATCCTCGTAAATAAAAATCCCTCCATCTCAATTCTTTTTTTCCATTGACTTGACAATTGTTCACCCAAAAGTTAATTCGACTTGATTGCGCCTCTTCTTTAGACAAAAAAGAAAAAAGCAGGAAAAGGTTGAAGTTATCGCTTTAAAACCATAGAAACAGATGTAAGGAAAAAATATACATACTCGTTTATCATTTTAGGAAGAAAAAAAAAATGGTGCTGTTGCTAGGTTGGTAATATGGAATATGAACTGTCACTTTGACAGCAGTAGAAAAAAATATATAATATAAAGCTGATGATTATTATCTAATTTGTTAACAAGTCGACAACTTTCAAGTAGAAAACAAACTTCACGAGTATAGGAACAAACAACTCAAGTGAATAAATTTTAAACGAAACATTTTGTTTTTTTCTTTTCATTTTTTGTTTAAGATAAAGATTTGCTTCGTCTGGCGCCAAAGATAAACATTTGTGATACCTTATTCTATTCACATGTTTAAAACTCTTCTTCAAATAAATGCGAAGATAAAATTATGGGATGAACCAAAAAAGATTTTTAAAGACTTAAAAACCATAATAATAAGGTTGAGCGGGAGTTTAAGTTAAATCTTGTGTAGGATTCGAATATTATTATGTGTTTTATAGAAGAATGAAAAATGAGCTTATATTGTTATCTTGACTAAGAAACCATTAAGATCAATAAAGTGAATGCCTCTGTAAATGTGAACAAAAGAGTGATATTAATGTCATTCGTGGGAAGATTGTTTATTTTTTTTTTTTTGTAAATAGGGTCTCATCTATCGATGATCAGAGATCACCAATAACAATGCATTTGAAATATTCTAGTGAAAGAATAGATTTATGTTTTTTGTTCGTTTCACTTTTTGTTGAAGAATGGATTATTTAGAACTTTGAATTCAATCATGACCTTAATCCATTTATTGATATAATTCAATAATAAAAATAATTTTAATAATTTTTTATTATTTTTGTTATTTTTTTTCTTCGTTATTATCAATTAAAATCACTTTTAAAATAAAATGCACAATTGGGTCGCACGAACTTGCACTTATGGTTAAAGTTGCTTAAAATGTTAAAGATAAAATTCGTAAAAGAATAATTTAAATTCAATATCGTCATACTTTAGATGTCGTTTTTTGTATTGCTGGATTATTTTTATAATTATTACTTTAAGTTATAAGAAATGTAAAAAAAAAGCTGATTTTAAAGAGTTACGAAACCACCTTTTTAAACGGTTTCAATAATAGATTTGTTATACAGTAGGGTCAATGTGGGTAAATGTAAACAATTTCATGTCTTTTTTTTCTTTCGACCTTAGATTTTTATGTTTTCACGGAACAACTTGAATGGTATCTTCAAATGCAAATATGAAATGATGGCAATTCTTCTTTATAAATATAAACAAATATTTCCCAAATTGTTTAAATTACTCTCAAATATGGCATGTTTACAAATACCCCACCATGTTTCTGTTTTTTTACAAATTCGGGGTAAATGTAAACGGTGTTTTAAAATTTAGAATTTCCTCTTTATCATATGGATAACGACATGAAAAACGTTCAAGAAGATATTTGACAAAAACTTTTTCAAATTCCAATTAGAGCCTACGATTTTGTTCGTGTATTTAATTACACGTGTACCCGATACACGTGTACACGTGTATCTAAAAAACGTTTACACGTGTATCTTATTTACACGTGTATTTATTAAATACACGTGTATTTATATTTACACGTGTAAATACGAAACAAAATGATTTTTTTGCTTTTTGGGGGTAAAATAAAAGTTTTTAAAACTAAACAACTGAAGATTATTGTGCAAATAAATAGTTCGAATTGGAAAAATAGTATTTGAACTTTTTGAAGACCTTATAAATAATTTATTCAAAAATTAAAAATAATGATGTGCCTTTTCATTAAAAAAAAGCTAATAAATTTTTCCAAGATATATTTGCATATTGCCTACTGTGTCTTTCTCAGAAGAAAGTGTACCAACTGTTACATGTTTTTTTTTTTTTGAAGTGAAAACTTCTTTAGTATCGTAGTGATTTGAAACAAGATGAAACGAAAACGCGACACGACTTCAACTTGTTATAACTTTTTTGTTTTAATAGATAGATGAATTAAATTTGTACTGCGCAGATAGGTAATTAAATAAATTATGATTGTACAAAGTTTCAATTAATTTCATATTCAAAATTCTGAGATAACGGTAAAAAGATGTACTTTTCCTACACACGTTATATCTTTTGATCTAGTGCACATATAAATTTGATTTAACTTTAATACGCATGCTGATAACATAACCTTTTATTTGATATATCACACATAACTTTCCGTACTCTACAAGTTACACAATCTTAAATTCAAAAAAATTGAAAAATACCTCAAAACACCTTTGAAGATCTGTTGCCGATGACCAGCCACCAGTGTAGGAAGTACCGTAATCTCAGTTTTAAATTTCGAGATGGTTGACTTTAAAAAATTCTTACTTTTTTGTAGGCATGGTAGAAACATGATTGAAAAGCCAAATAAAAGGTGAAATAATTAGCTTTCAGATGATTTAAAATTTATTATTTTTTAATTTATAAGGTTGTCATATAAAAGATATGGAGAGAATAAAAAAAGGTAAATTTTTTCGATTTTTATTTTATGCAAGAAAAATAATTTTTAAGGTTTCACTTCTACCACGTGTGAATTGCACACATGAATTTTTTTTTTGTTAATCACCGTTTATTTGAAGATCATATGGTTTACTAAGTTCATAGTGAAAGTGTAAAAGGTGTTTTATAAATAAAGCGACAAATTCAATCAAAATAAATTTTAAAATAAAACTAAAATATGAAGCCAAGGAGTTGGGTATGGCAATATGCCCACCGAGAAGGGACAAATGCCTACTGTGACTTATGTAGTTCACAACAAAACAACCGTTTTTCTTGTCCCGGTGGAACAACCGGAGCCCTTGGACGGCATTTAAAGGGACTCCATGGAGTCAATTTAATTATTTTATATGTTTTGTGCTTGGTAATCTAATCTAATCTGCTTTATTTTTTTACTTTTTAGTCGTATAATATTTGAAAGAAGATGATAATTTGCTTGGGTGGTATGAGCTCCCAAAGCCCCTCTCTTGCAATTTACCTACAAAAGCTTTTGCGATATTTAGAATGGGATAAAATAGATTTGGGGTGTTTCAACCCCCCAATGCCCCTCCCCTGAGTTCGGACCCCAAAATATTGCGTTGCAATCCAAACTTCATATGTGTACAAAGTTCAGTTCGATACGATAGTGGGAATCGGGTCAAAATTTTTTTCCAAGATTTATATGGCTAGGGTTGAATAAGAATTTCCAATTAAATTTTCCGTGTAATTTCAATGTGTAAATCTAGCCAATAACCGCAAAAACCTGAACAATATCCTTTTCATTCAATATAATACATATTTTAGGAAATCGCCACCAAATCTACCTGTTCGAACGCTATTTACACGTGTAAATATAAATACACGTGTAAATATAAATACACGTGTATTTACAAATACACGTGCTTCGGCACGAATTATTTAAATACACGTGTAGCACGTGTACCTTAATACACGTGCAATAGTAGGCTCTAATTCCAATAAAAGTTTGTGTTTTCTTCCATTGATTCTTGATATAGGCACCCAATATGCATCCTCAGCAGCTCTCAACGTCATATTTTTTTTGTTTTTACGTCAAAGACCGATTTTGCAACACCATCCACTAAAAATAATGGTGTTGGCTACTTTAAAATGTGATTTCGCGGCACTTTAGCAATAGTAATTGACTAAAAATACGTTATTTTTATTAAAACTAATAATTTCAGCAAAAATATATGTTTATATTTACCCCCAGAATACGTTGTTTACATTTACCCATTATGAAAAATATTCTGGGGTGAATGTAAACACATGCAAATCGACATAAATGTCTTGTATTTTAAAATTTGTTTGTTTCACATAGAATCTACATCAAAATTAAAAACTAAAAAGTATTTGCAAATTATACTGACTTAATTGAATCTGCAAAAATATTAAATTTTTCTTTCACGGAAAATACGCTCATCGAATGAATTCTCTCTTGACATCAATGAGTTTTACGTATAAGTTAAAAGATACATGCGTCCGCGATTTGTACTTATGTATGCGTCAAAGAGATTTAACTGAAGCTTGTTATGAGCCATGTTCTCATTTACCCCTGTTTACATTTACCCACATTGACCCTACACATAATAAGGTAATATCTTCCGAACGCTGTCAAAATTTGTTTGTCAAAAATGGACACCAATCTGTCAGGTCTGCCTTTAATTTTTATATTTCAATCGCAGTAAACAGGAAATTTGTTTTAATTTATAAAACGTAATTTGAAAAATTAACAAATTGAAAAAAAAAACAAATTTTCTGCGTGCTTCTTCGCGGAAAATGGTTAATAATTGTCAAAAAATTAGTGGTGTGCGTGGTTTTTCGGTTTTTGTGCGTTTTTCGTCGGTAATTTAAAACAAATAAGAATTACGTTAGCTGACAGTCATGTTCGGAATATACATATTTCTATTTTTTTTATTAATTTCAATTTCAAAAAACAATTAATTCTTGAATTAAAAAAAAAAAACACTGATTGAGTTTTTTTTTTGACATTTGAAAATTTATGTATTAGTATTTCTTGAGTGGATTCTGATTTGAAATCGAGAAGAGAATTCTCAGAATCGTTCTAGCTGTCATTTTCATGCCAATAAAATGGTTTCAGAAGGCTTCTGAATGATTCCGGACGATTCCGGAGAGCCAATCGAAAACGACATTAAATATCATCCTGATAATAAAAATATTGTTTTAACATTTTAAATATCATAAATCACATTTTATAGAGCATTTTTGGCTGATATTTAAAAAATGTTAAATTGATATTGTTTTTTTTTTTTCGGTGTATTATTAAAATATTCAAAACTGAATTTTTTTTAATTTTAGGTAACTAAAACGTTATTGCACAAACATTTTTTTTGAAATTGAAAGTGGTTTTAGTGGCAGGTACCGTTCTAAAAATATTTTTTTTTATCAAAAGTAAGCCAAAGGAGATGTATTTTTTTAATCAAAATCCTTATAGTCGTTTTTGGAAACCGTTTTTTTTTATTGAAATTAGTACATATAAATCCACTTTTGGAAAAAAAAAATGAGTTAATGATCAATTTAGAAAAATATTTCCATCCTCCATCCTATTTTATAATTATTATATTCCCAAACTTAAAACAGCATTATAATTATTTTTAATTTTATTTATAATTTTAATTTTATTTCTTTCTCTAAATAAATAAATCAGCTCCTAATAAACTTGATTATTCATGAAAATAAGTTGTTTTTAATTTAATTTTACTTTTAACACTAAAATCCGATTAGTAAAAAAATGTCTATACAAAACATGTATTTTTTATAATTTTTATTGTTAATAAAAGTAGTATAAGTCCATTTGGGGGTAAAATACATTTAACTTTCTTAGAATTTGAATAAATTTAATTACATTTTAAAATTTAACATGTTAATATCTAAAATGCATCACCTGAATTTAGCTATATTTTTAAAAACTTAAAAACGCAAACCCTTAAATATCTCAAAACATGAAAAATAAAACGATTCAAATGTTAATTTGTAGAAAAAATTTTAATTTTCAATGTTATGTAACATCTTTAAATTATACCTGAACAAATAATGATAATTACCTAAGTGATAATAATTCAATTCATGAAATTATGCAAATTTTCATCAATATTTTTTCATGTCTTTACAAACAACCAGTTTTTTTTTTCATTCTTCGTTTCTAGGTAATTCCTGATTGGTATTGTCATTTTTTATTTTGAAAAAAAAAAAAAACATATTTCAAAAACATTATCCTTTGGATTTTTCTTATCGGATTCGATTTCAACTCACTAATTGCTTTATTTTTCCTGATAAATATCTGCAACCATTTTATAATATCTATTATTTGGGAAAAAAGAAGTTTATATTACCTATGTACTTCATAAAGAGCTGTGAATAAAATTAATTGAAGCATATTCAAATCTTTTAATTAAAATCACATTATCATCTGGACTCTCATCATTAAAAAGTGTAAAAAAAATTTTACAAAATACATATTATTTGTGTAACATTAGATAAATATATAAATTACAAAATAATTAGCTCATAACAAAATATAGTCAATATGAAATGAATACTTAAATAACTGCCCTAAATGTGGTCAACATAACCCATATTATTGTTGATGGTATTTTTCAAATAACAAAATAATTTGTGGTCATTTTACAACTCATTATGGGTATAGTGAACATGAACTTTGTTATAATATCCTTTTTTTTGTAAAAAAAAATATATAAAAACATTTTAATTTCAAATCATTTCATTCTGTTTGATTTGTAAATTCCATTAATTTCAATTAGGCTTACATTTGGTAATTTAGGGAACTGATGCATTTAAAATTTAAATTACACATCATTTAAATTCTAAAGGGAATTTTGGTTTCTTTGAAACATAGACCACACATATTTGTTGACCATATCAATTGAAATCGCAAATAAACATCATATTGATGTTTAGACACTGAAAATTCTGAATCTTGTGTTACATATAGTATACATTCACTCCTATAGAATCCTCACAAACTGATTTCAAATGTTTATTTATACCTATTCATGTTTTGGATTGAAGCATCAAATAAGGTAAATTTCCTTTCATTCATACAATGAACCTACCTACCTACAATAGGGAATCTTGATTCATTCAAAAACTGACATAGGTAAGAAAACAAAGCATTTCATTCACTATTTCGATTTCTAAGAATTTCGAACTCAACTTCTTAAAATACCAAAGTCAAAATCGTTATTAATCTTCAATCATAACATTCACGTCAAATCAAATAAAATTCTTGGCTAGTTTGAGAAATCCAAAACGAACAACAATAATAATCATGAACGAAATTCAAAACATAGCTACCTGAATTTCTGTATGGTGAAAGTTAAATTAAAAAATGTCTTTTTTCAATAGCATTGTGTTCAAAGACTACATAACACAGGTATACCTAAAGATTGAAATTAAATTGTTTTGATTTAATATTTAGGAATTTATTGAAGATGTCTCTATTCACTTGTTTTTAAGGATACCATTTTTTTATGATATTTTGATTGTTATTCTTCTTCAATCCGTCCTTTATTTTATATGAATAGAGGATGACAAGCCTCTTAAAGATATCTCATTTGTGTCTCTTTATAAGGTGTGAACATTTAAAAAAGAAATTGACTGACAGGATTTGAAGTGGTCAAGAGATGACAGTTTTCTGTGCACATAAATATTAGACCCGTTTTAAAAATTTTATTTTAAAACATATCACTAAAAATTTGAAAATTAATTACATATATCGGTAAAAACTGATAGGCGAATCTTAAATGATTTCACAGGCGAAATTCTGATTATATCATTAATTTTCATTTTTTTAAAAGTATTTTATATAGGTATCAAAAATATTTCAGTTTTTCATAATAAAGATCCTGCATTTAAAGCAGCAAAAAAAACAAACAAAAAATACATACAATGTATTTTTAACGCATTTTTTTCAATTTTTAAAGTTGCGATATCTTGAAATTTTTCACTTGTCTTAATCTTTAATATGAGCTCATAATATTTTTTGATAAATATAATTTTCTACAAAGCTGTTTTTTAAGAATGACGCCTAGAAAAAATTCTTGCCACAAGATCCTTTCATGAGCATTTTTTGGTCAGAACGCAACAATTACACTATCTATAACTCAACTTTTTCGTATCGTGGAAGATTAATCAATGATGTGGTATAAGGTGTTTTCTAAATACCTATCATAAATCTTACTCATTTAAAAAAATATATTGTTTATGCACTTCATTTTGGAGTTACAAAAATTAGGGTCTTCAAGAATTTCACATGTTATACATCTAAATCAAAGATCCAATGATACCAATTTTTTTATGTTATCACCCACCTCCACATAATTCCAGGGGGTCCTTTGTCTATCATTTAAACAAAAAAACAAGCATATAGTGTTATTTAAAAGTTAATCTTAGCTTAGGTTTGGCACCTGATCTTAGGTAGAAAAAAACGGTCACCGGTAAATTTATCGAAAACAATTCGTCGAATTACAATTCATCGAACACAATTGATCGAAAAAACAATTCACCGATCAACAATTCTTCGAATGACAATTCGTCGAATAATAATTCATCGAATAACAATTCATCGAATGGCAATTCATCGAACACAATTGATCGAAAAAACAATTCACCGAACAACAATTCCTCGAATGACAGTTCGTCGAATAACAATTCATCGAATAACAATTTATCGAATGACAATTCATCGAATGACAAATTCATCGAATAAATTATTAAAAATCATAGGTTGCCACCACAATATCGTGACATATCTTTTTGTAAAGCTAGTAACTTTTACTCTAATTTTGCATTTAAATAAAACCGTTTTATTAAACCTTTTTTCCAAATTTTTTTTTTCAAACACAAAATTTTGAAAAAAAAAACTAAAACAAAAATTTCAAACTAATTTTTTTCAAAATTTTATGTAATTAAAAGCTAATTTTGTTTTCAAAGATAAATTTTAACATTCGTTTTTAAGGAAGCAAAGAAAACCCGATGCAAAAATGTATTGTCGTTTTCGAGAAATTAATAAAAAAAAAAAAAACAAAACAACTTTTTTTTAAGAAAACACTTAATTATTTGTTTTACGTGGTTGATTTAGTGTTCATTTTCTTTTATTTTACGATGAGTTTGGATGCATTTTCCGCAAATTCTTCGAATGAAAATTCTTCGAATGACAATTCCTCGAATGACAATTCGTCGAAAACAATTTATCGAATCACAATTCATCGAATGACAAATTCATCGAATAAATTACTAAAAATTATTGGTTGCCACCACAATGACATGCCATACCTTTTTGTAAAGCTAGTAACTTTCTCTTTTGGTTTGCATTTAAATAAAAATGTTTTAGGGAATTTAAAAAAATTTCAAAATTTTAAAATTTTTCTAAGTCCCAAATGTGAAAATTTTTCTAAGTCCTGAAATATAAAAAATTTTTCTAAGTCCCGAAAAAAAATTTCTTAGTCCAAAAATATGAAAAAAATTTCTATTTCATATTTCACGACTTAATAAAATTTTTCACATATTAGGACTTAGAATAAAAATCAAAAAAACACTTCCTATGTATATTTTGAAATTAAGAATCGTCAGAGCAAGTTCTGGGCATGGATTTTTGAAAAAAAAAAAAAAAATCATATTTGTTATCTATGATTGATGTCCCTCAACTCATTTAGGTCTCGTTTTTATCAGTGCTGTTTTTTTTTTTTTGCATTCTCTCGTGTTTTCGATTTTTTTTTTAATATTTAACGGACTTTTAATAGAAAATGAGACTTCGGTCTTCAAACTTCAATATATCTCTGCAACAAAATATTTAACATTAAATTAATATGCACAACAATTTTTTTATCAAAGAGTAACGTGACTTTGACATTAATATTTTTTTCCATGTTCGGCATGATTTGGAAAACAAAAACAAAAAATAAAAGATAAAGCCTCAATAACATTGGCCACTATTTGCAAAAGTACAAAAGTAACGATATTAAAAAAAAATTGTTCCCAAACCAAAATCTAAGCTTTCAGCATAATTTTTTTAAGTTCCTCATTTCGAGATCAAAAAATTAGTTTGAAAATTTTCACTTTTGTACTCTCTCACTTTTTATCCAAAAGTTGCAAAGGTTCATTTATGCTTTTATGCTTTTAAAAAATAAAGGTTAAATTACCCTAATCCACTTAATACACCCACCCACAAATCCTCAAAATTTGAACAGAATTAAACAGTATTTTTTTTATTTTCAAACATTTTATAATCAACGAAAAAATCTACTTTCATTGTTGACTCACTTTGAAATAACAATAATTTAGTTGATTTGAAATGGAATCATATTTGAATCAAGGATAAAAATGGCCAAATATTTTGAGAATATTTAAACAAAAATAGTCAACATGGCCATTTTGACAGGCTTACTAGTCTGAAGAACAACCTGATTGAAAGTTTTTTTTTTGCATTATATGCAAAATTAATTAAATTACATATTTAACAATCTACCTTTGTCAAGTTACAAAGAAAAACTATGCATGTAGATGTGTTATATTATTAATATTAAAAGCAATAAGCTAAGCCTTTATGGCTTATTTAATGAAAGAATCAAGCAACACATCACTTCACCCTGACAACTCCAGACAGACAAGAACTATAAACAAAATGCCAGCAGCTAGAGATGATGCAGAGTGATTATCCATCATCTTTCATTTGTATAAAAACATAGCAAAAATCTGAAAAGACCTTGTCACTCAATAATCCTTTCTGCAGTTCATCATACTTTGTGGAATTTATTTGTTCTTTGTGTAAATTTTCTTGCAATTAGTCTTTAAAGCCTACAACAGTATAAAGAATTACTATTTTTATAATCAAAGTACCTATGGCATTTGTACCATAAGTTGATGCGTAGCTAAAAAGTTATAACATCAAATCAACTAGAAGCACCTCCACCTGGCCAATTTAACAGCTAGTAGCTATAACTACAATAACACCCTTACTACTCCCAACTACCTACCTCTAGGGGATATATCATGTTTCACGTGTGGTATAAAAAATAAAATAAAATTGCAGCAACAACTCAAAGTCGACACGCAATGTGTAATATCAACAGAAAATAAACTCCAGTGTTGATTTCCTTATTCAAAGCCTATGTCATTTATTGTGCCATGCCAGGCAGCAATCATGGTTCATATATATGTGGAGTCATGGCATGGCACTGCTTCTCTTTTTTTGCCCGGCCCCTTTGGCAATGCAATGGATTGACGATGAGAATGATGATGCATGAATGCATCAATCTGATTTAAACCAGCACACTGTAGGAGCTTAAGGTAGTCAAAGTAAATAATACGATTGCCAAGCAATTAGAACGTTTTCCCTTTTCTTTCTGTTTTTTTTTTTTTCAACAGTCGAAGCCGCAAAAAATATGTATAAATTGTTAAGTGAATATTTTTGCTATCATTATAGTCAAAGGCCAAATAGAAGGGTAATAGGAGATGCAAAATTGTTTGGGTATAAACTTTAAAGATTTTTCAACAAAACTGTTCCAATAATACCAATCCCCACCAGAAAATGCATTGGAGTCTGTATATTTCTTCGTTTTATTTTTCTTAGAAAAATTTAAAAAGATTATCCTTTACAAGTCATGTAACCACAAAACCAGAGTTCTCCTACATAGAATGAATTTTTACCACATCTTCCACCGTTTTAAACTTACTATAAAATTTAGGCTTTGAAACACTTTGAATTTTCATTATATTAAAGAATTGAAAGATGAACTCTAGGTTTGATTGAAATTCAGTCCTTGACTGTATTGAGTATGTACGTTTTACCTACATACCTGAAGGTACGTAAGGTACGTTATACTGAAGGAATCCTTCTACAACTTGATGTTAAATCAATCCAGTCACTCTGACAATTGTTGCTCCACATTAGGTGTGTTTTAATAGGTTCTCTGTTCATTCATATTTAAAGTACATAACGCTACATTGGAACAAGTGTTCTTTACTATTGAGCTATTAACATTTCTTAAAATTTTCTAATTTCTAACATTTTCAGAAATTTTGACTCAAGGGTGATGAATTCCTAACTTTTCAAATTAAATTATTTTCAAATTATTTTCTTTTTAAGTTTTTACTTGCGATATAGGTAGGTACTATAGTTCAAGTTTTGGATTTGGAAAAAATTGAAATTGATATAACAATCAGACATGACATTACGATGATGGAGAATGACAAAAAGTAAGTCCGGCAATTCTGTCTTTCTATCTTACTGCCTTTATGTAGGTACCTCAAGCTACAGCCTAAACTACTAAAGTGATTTTCTTCAAACTTGGTACCTAACAGTTTTGAGTGATTCCCTAGAGGACAAATTGAAATTTTGTTTTCAGGAAAAAAACTAACCGTAAGTGCCATATAACGCAAATAGAAAAGTTACTTTCTTTAATAAGGGCTCTAAAGATTTTGATTCGAATTTGTTTGTGTATTATTACACATACCTATGTAAGAGCCATCTTGAAATAAAAAAAATATTTTTTCTACGGATATTTAAGACTTAAGACCTAGTCGATTTCAATAAAAAAAAGTTACAAAGAAGTTTAGGTAATCGCTACCTATTAAAAAAATTTTACAAAATTTTCAAAAATACATTTCTGGAATTTTTAAAATTATTTCAATTTTTAAACGGGTTGATGAATTTTACAAAAACTTCGTTTTTATATGTTGAATAATATTTCCTTTAAAATGACATAGGTAACAATTTTTTTTTTCTGCAAAATGTAAGAAAATTTTTATATTCAGCCCTATCGAGGAATCCGTTCGTAGAAATTCTTTTTCCGATTTGTTCGAAATCGGAGGATTTTCAATCGAGGTATTCGTTCAGATTGACATATCGGAGAATCTTCCGATGAAACATCGGAAACAGTGGAATTTCGCAGAAAAAAATATGAAACTGTGAATATAATTTTAATTTTTTAGTGAAGATTAATAAAAAATAGTGACAAAGCCTCAGCAAGAGAGGTTGGTTGAAATTAAGAAGACTTGAGCATTTTGATTTATTGAATAAATCGCGCTGACACATGTGTCAAATGAATGCGATTGTATAATTTATATTTTTGGTCAGAAGTGGATACCTTGAAAGAAATGTAAGTTCCGATCGGAACGGGTTACTGTTTCGGAAATTTCTCCGAATACATCGATAGGGCTGATTAAGAATTATTTTTATAAAAACGGCTCTAACGATTTTCAAAAGATCACTTAAAAAGGTGTTTGATTAATTATACAACTAAGCTAGGTATCATTTCAATTTACTGCGACTATACGACATCAAAACGTTCTAATTTCACTTAACCAATAACAGTTTCGATATTATTTTCATCTTTCTTTGTTTCTTCTTTTTCTCCTTGTCTTTTTAATCCATTTTACATACATTACTGTGATGAATCACCAACTCTATCAAGCTATTTGATCATTCAAAATGTCCATAAACAATTTGTAAAGTTTTTTTGTGTCACTATATTTCAAGATACAGAATTTTGAAACTCAGAATTTTGACATAAAGCTTTTAAATTGTATACAGTATTTTACTTATACAGTGTTTTCGGATACAGGATTCTGAATTTACAGTATTTTGAGTTACAGAATATTAACCATACTACAGTATTATGATCATACAGTATCGTACAGCATTATACAGAATTTTGATCTTATAGAACTTTGAAATACGACCCGCTTCCGCTACTTTTACGACCCAGTCGATCATTTTATTGTCTAAGCTCTTCCTATAATATCTTAATCGAACAATAAAAACCTAACGATTTTATGCTTTCTAGCTTTTGAGAAGATAACAAAATTATAAAAAATAATTTTTAACAAATGTTGATTTTTTGGTGCAAAATCAAATAAAATGCACGACTGGGTCGCACGAACTTGCTCTTAGAGTTAAAGTTGCTTAAATTTTTAAGACTTTTTATATAGAAATTTGGAAAAAAAATTCAATTCGTTTTTTTTTAAATAAAATCTGAAATCAAATTGCCCTCCAAAACAAGTATGCAGTTTTGATTGATATATTAACATGCATTTTCAGAAAAAAAATTTTCAAAATCGTTAGAGCCGTTTCTTAAAAAACTAATTTTTTATAAATAATTTTTTGGAAAAAAAGTTTTAAAATAAAATTGGTATGCCATTTTGTAGAAATCACTAATCAACATCTAAAAACAAAATTTCAAAAAAATTAAATGTCCCGTTTTCGAAAATTTGATTTTTCAAAAAAAAATTTTCAAATTTTTTTTAAAATCCAAAAATTATTTTTTTCAAAATTTAATTTTTGGTTTATATTAAAATTATATAAATGCTTCTTCACAAAAAGTTTCGTTGAAATCGAATAAGCGGTTTTGGAGATAATCGGATTTGAAAAAAACGGTTCTATGGCAGGTACCGTTAATAATGATTTTCAAAAAAAAATTTTTTCATTAGAAGATAGACCTTAACTTTAAACTAACACTTGAATTTTTTAAACAAAATCGTTAGAGCCGTTTTCGAGATATTTCAATTTTACTAAAATCGGTATATGACAAGTACCGTTATTTTTTGTCCAAAAAAATTAATTCAAAAAACCCCTCTGGAGAGTCACCAAATAACGCTGCATACCAGGTTTGACATCAATCGGTCCATCCGTTTAGGCTGTAGCTCCTTATACAGACAGACAGACAGACAGACGGACTTCAGGGACCCACTTTTTTGGCATTGTCTACCATCGTAATGTCATGGAAAAATGTTATCTCAACTTTTTTTTTTTGTACGAATGCATAACTTGATATATAGTACCTATATCGCAAGTAAAAACTATAGCTTGAGAGAGTCCTATCGAAAAAGGGAAGCCTTCGGTGGCTTAAAACTTTTAGAACGATTAAGTATCGGGCGATGAAAAAGTTTGTTTTGCTTCTCTATTGCCTTCAAACTTAATAATCGGCAAACTGACTTAATAGTTATACGATTATTCATTCAGTCGGTAGAATATTCCTTAGTACATTTTTTTTTTCATTTTGGAGCTATACAATACAGGCATATGGAATATGATTTAGAAAATTCGGCCAACTATCATTCTAGTGTGCGGACTCACCCACCTGACTATTTAATCAGCCCCAGTTTTATAAAAAGCTCAGAATGTTTGTTGTGGGTGAGGGATATAAACCTACTGAAACTTTTAGTAAAAATTTTAATAAACTTCATCTAAAAGAAAATTTTTTATTTTATATTTTTCACTTTACAAATTGATTCTCGCGGGGATATTTCTTTTCACAAACTAAAATTAACTGGGTACACCAAATAAAATATAATCACTACGTATTATAGAGTAAACTACAGTGGCCAAATCCCAGATTTTGGAAATTCACCACCCAAACAATTGTTAGTTTTTGAGGCACCAAACTACGACCTTCAAGGAAATAAACATCCTTACAAAAAATACTTCAAACACCATTTTATCACCAACCATACTCAGGCAGCATCAACCGCTTTATAACATCCACAACATCTCCAAAATTCTGAAACAGAGATGGACTATTATATCATATTCCTCTTTGCAGCATTTTACAGCAATTGCGTCACCACAGGCAGTGAAATACATTATCTGCAAGCTGCAATCTGGTTTTGAGAGTTTCAGATATATCAATAAAAAGCAAAGTAAAACGAATTATATTTATTTTTTCCGGTCACTGTGGCGTATGCGTAACTTTTTTTCTATAGAAAAACATTTACAACAAATTAAAAAAATTATATTGCTGTTATCGGCTGATCTTTTTTTAAAGATTTATTAACATTTCAAATTATTTGTTTTGAAAAAGCAGTGCAAAAGTTAATACCCAGTGAGTACTAAAATACTTTTAAAATTAATTCTCATTTATTTAAAAAAAAAATACAAAATTCATCAACTTCATTTATTCCCTCAAACTTTTTCTTGACACCATTTCTCCCTCATTTAATTATTATTAAAAAAATCCAAAAATCTCATTCAACTTAACAGATGTTTTTGCAAAGATAAATTTCAAACTTCATCATTTTAAAACACTCTCAGTGTGAATGATATTTTACAAAGAACTCAAAAAATACAAACAATAAATTAACATATTCACATTTTTCATTCTCCAAAGTCATCCAACAAAAAAACTTCACATTATTACACGAAATTTTGATGCCTAAAGATGTGTGAACATTTATTTTTCTTCAAGTCATATAATGCGTAGCTATCTCATAAAGCATAAAATATACAGAGAGAGTATAAGCACAAAAGTTTTAATTAGAAGGATTTACTTTACTTCATAACTCAAGAAAAAAACAGCAAAAGAAGAAATATTAACACACAAAAGATTACGTTTTTCTTTAGTGCCGCGCATTAAAGAAGCTCTAAGATAACTTTGTTTTGAAATTTTTGTTGAAACAGAAAAGAAATTTCTTCTCTTCCTGTGCATAAGCTGTTAAGTCAAAGTCCTTTTTGAAGTGTTGAAGAATATACACAAAAAAAGTTCAACAAAAAAAAAAAGTAATAAAAAGTTGTAAGATATACGTTGTAATCATATTCTACTTTTTATTGATTTTTTTTGTTCCACTGTATTCTTAAAGGCGCAAACACATTGCGTACATTGAGTGCAATGAACGCATTTATAATGTACAAAAACTTTTTCTTCTGTGTGTGGTACAACTTGTTTGCGTCCAGTTTTTTTTTGTTTCTTCTTTTTTTCTGTCTCTGAAACAAACAGGGCGCGTGGAGTCAATAAAGGAGGCCATTAGAATTAAGGCCGCGCAAACACTACCTTCATATTGACTACTGGAATAAAAATACTGAAAGGTGGTTGGAAAGACCGCACGTCGTTTTCTATACTGCCAATACAGAAAAAAGCAACGACGAAGCGTGAGGATGAGAGGAAAAAAGGTATTTAAATCGACAACAAACGACGACGACGAACGCACTTACAGGAGAAGTACGTACTACAGAGATATGTAAGTGGAGTATCTCGTCGACGACGATTCGAGTACACATGTAAATGTAATTTACATAAATTTTGCATGAAAACACAAAACGCTCTTTGACAGCAATAGAAGGTAGAGGTATTTGTGTTTTTTGTATTGAGTAAGTACAAAAAAACAACACCATAGTAGAAAAAAAAGCACAAAGAATTTTAAATGCTGACTTGGCATAAATACATTTTATTGAATCTTACTCTCTGGCGTTAAGGGTACAAGTATGTAGAGAGGCATGTTTTGGAATCGTAAAAAAAATAACACTTGAGATTTTAATCGACCATAAGCCTTGCAGCAAATACAACTTTCGTGCTAATTGGCAACATAAATGGAAGGACAAAAAATATCTTCAGAAGTGCATCTAACACAAGCTCTATCGAAAAAATGCGTATGTCTTTCGAATGAAGTCGAATATGTTTTAATTGGTGCCGTTTGCCGTTTGTTTGACTTTTTTTTGGGATGTTTAAAACGATCTTTATTAGCTGCATGATTCTCAAAAACCCTTACAAAATTTTAATTTTCCCAGTTTTTGGCCTCATACTTTTAAAAATAAATCAAATAAAATGCAAGACTGGGTCGCACGTACTTGCTCTTGTAGTTCACAGTATCCTTATCTTAAATATCTATTGGAAATTTAAGATTTTGTTTAGTGTCGAGAAAAAAAAATCGAAAGTTTAAAAATTAAATTAAAATTTTTTTTTCAAAAATGTTTTTAAAAATATTTTTTTTTTTACATTATATACTTCAAAACGATGTCTGTAAATTTTTAATAAAATTGGCTTATGCTTTGATGAAATATATGAACTTAAAAAATATGTCAATTTTTGAAAAACGACAACGCCATATTTCCGTTTTCGGCATTTTTTGCGAAAAACTAAAAACGCAGTTTCGTTAGAATCAATAACTCTATTACGTATACCAAATTTAATCAAAACCGTTAGAGCCGTTTTCGAGAAAATTGCAATACCTCAAAAACGTTATATGGGAGATATGCGTTAAAAAAGAGATATTAAAAAAATAAAAAAAAAAAAAACGGGTCTAGGGAATAACGTAAAAAGCATCTGTACCAAGTTTCAAGCAAATCCATCCATCCGTTTAGGCCCTACCTCGATGTACAGATGGACGCACACACGCACAGATCGACGGACGGCATGACGAAAACCACTTTTTTGTTCTTCTCTATCATCGTAATGTTGGTTTTGATTAAAACCTCAAATATTTTTTTCTACACGAAACCAATACTTGCCCTATAGAGCAAGTAAAAAATTCGAGATTTGTTAATTGCCAGCAGTTAGAATAACTTCTACTGACAATATACAAATATTAAAAAAAAAAAAAATAGTAGAGCACACATTTTTTGGTACCAAAGAAAAATTTTAATGTCAAAGATTGACTAGGCTTGATTCATAGAAAACCAAAATTTTGTTGGTTCGTTATCACCTTAAATATCTTACCATAGCCACTTTCATATTCGTTTCCTAATAATTTTTTCAGGCAACCTAATTTCAATATGGTGGATAACTTTGGTGAGATTGAAATTTACGTCAATAGCCCTTTCTCCGATGGTTAAGTTTACCAAGGCCATTGTACACTGTACAGTTTTAAACAACGGTTTTCAGATCTGTCAGAGACGATCGATATGAACAAAATTCCCTTAGTAGCAACCTTAGTCAGACCAAGCCCAAATGATCTATGTTTTGTTCACTACAAATCAGGACTTCACGAAGCAAAGAGAATCACCTTAAGACCTCTTTAAAGATTCGAAGCTGTGAAAGAAAAAAGTATTCATGTTGAATCAGGACTTCACGAAGCAGATTATATGCCCCTAAGGCCTCTTTAAAAATTAGAAATTATGAAAGATAAAAGTTTTCATGATGAATTAGGACCTCACGATGGAAGAAGTATGCCCTAAAGACCTCTTTTAAGATGAGCATTTATGAAAGAAAAAAGTCTTCACGACGAGTTTGGACTTCACGTAGTAAAAATATGCCCTTAAGACCCCTTCAGGATGAGAATTTTTAAACGAAAATAGTCTTCATTTAAGACCCCTTTAAGGATGCTACTTTATCAAAGAAAAAAGTCTTAATGCTTAATTAGGACTTCACAAAGTAAAAATATGCCCTTAAGATACATTTAAGGATGAGAATTTAGGAATGAAAAAAGTCTTCATGACGAATTAGGAAAAATTATGCCCTTAAGAAAGAAAAAAGCCTTCATGACGAATTAGGAACGCATTAGGACGAATTAAGACGACTTCGATGAGTATTTATGAATTACGTAACGAATTAGGACCTCACGAAGCAAAAATTATTAAGGATGAGATTTTATGAAAGTAAAAGTATTCATGATGAATTAGGACTTCACGAAGCAAAAAGTATGTCCTTAAGAACTGTTTTAGGATGAGAATTTATGAAAGAAAAAAGTTTTCGCGACGAGTTAGAACCTCACGAAGCAAAAATTATATCCTTAAGACCTCTTAAAGGATGAGAATTCATGAAAGCAAAAGTCTTCATGAAGAATTAGGACCTCATGAAGCAAAAAGTATGTCCTTAAGAACTTTTTTAGGATGAGAATTCATGAAAGCAAAAGTCTTCATGAAGAATTAGGACCTCATGAAGCAAAAAATATGCCCTTAAGACCCCTTTAAGGATGAGAATCTATGAAATAATAAGGTCTTCGTGACGAATAAGGTTTCGAGCAAAAAATGTGACCCTACGAACTATTTAAGAATGCAAATTAATTAAAGAAAAAGTCTTTATAGGACAAATCAGAACTTCACGAAAAGTTTTGATTTTAGAAATTTGAAAAAAAAAAAACATGTGTAATCTCTAACGGTATCATTGCAGAGTTTTTGATAATGCCCAACGAATAAGTATCCTACCGTAAGAATGATGGCACATTTACTTTCCAACACCTAGATTTCCTACAACCATCTTAGATTTTAAGATATAAAATAGATGAATTTTATTTCTTCAAATATTGAACATATCGTCTCGAAAGCAGCTTTTATTTTCCCGACACTTTTACAGAGACGTGATGTAATTTTTTGGAGTTCTGTAATATTCTGCCAGTAAATTTTTGGTGGAGTAACAAGACAGACTGATAATATTTAAACTGACGTTTTATATACCTTAAGCAGCGAACAACCCAAACGCTTCCAAAAATACCTCATTTGTCAAATTCCTATAAGCAGGGGCGGATCCAGGATTTTTTTCTGGGGGGGGCACAAGGGACGGATTGGCAAAAAAAAACAGCAATAACAGTTAGAAATAAAGTGAAGTACCATACGACTGACTAACAAGCAGAAAATTTTAACGACCCACAGTGGTCTAAAACCTGGCCAAAAATATTTAGGCACATTTCCCACATCAAATAGGTACCAAATGACCAAAAAGTTATTCGGAAGGAAAAATTTTCATTTTCTTGTTACAGTAAAAGCCACTGAAGTGCTAACCCTCTTACTCCTGGATTAGCCGGAAGAAAAAAAATATAAAAAATCAGAAAATGCACGTACAATTCTGTGCTATATTAAAGTTAGTAATCTATTCTTTGTTTAATTTTTTGACTTAAGTTGTTTCACCAAATAGATTTTGAGAAATTAAGTTTTAAAGATGAAATTTTGAAAAAAAAAAATGTTTACTTTTTTTAATTGATTTTGTATAAAATTTTGCAATATTATGGACATAATTATACCATTAGTTAATGACCTAGTAGTTTTTAGTCAAATACTAAAGACTCCATTCTAATAAATATTAAAGTTCCTAAGAATAACAAAAAAACTGAATCCTACTTTTTTGCCGGGAAACCCAGTTTTTTTTTTTATTTGCATTAACCTTTTGTAACCCAAGGTCGTAAATTTAAAAATTAATAAGTCAATCGATTGGCCTTTATCTTTAATAAAACACGTATTTTTTAAAAATTCAATAAAGTCATTATTTACTTAGTTATTTCGATATTTTGGGAGTAAAAAAAAGTTTAAATAATTTATTTTTATATAAAAATTCAAAAATTCAAGCAAAAAACTATCTAATATTAATTTTTATTCACTTTCCTAAAATCCAAAAATAAAACCCCGTGGGGTTTACTAACAAAAACTATTTTTTTTCTGAATTTCGTAGTTTTTATACAAATTTGCTTATTTTCAAAAAAAAGCCCAACTTTCAACATTAACTGTCAATTAAAAACTATTGGTGCTATTTATTAGAAATTTGAAGTACTATTTCGATAAAGCAATACTTAAAGATTATAATATTAGAAGCTTCAAAAGAAAAAAAAATTGTTTGTAGAGCTTTTATGCAATCTTTTTCGGTTTGTTACAGAAATGTCACATGGGGCTACAAGGGGTTAAATTGTTTTAACCCTCAAGAATATTGTGTTCAAATCGTAGGTCTCTTGGAGCCAAATTGACCAAGTTATAAGTATTTTAATACTACCCTTAGGAACGTTTTAGTCTTTTAGTCCAGAGTTCAAAACTTTAAATCGTTATCCCCACAACTAATGTTTTCAACGCCGGTGCTCCTCATAACTTCAAAACTACTGCACCGATTCTTTTGAAATTTGGAACACTATTATTTTTACATATTTTTAGAGGTATCCCTGGAGAAATTTTCTCAATAAAATAATATTTATAAAAATCTATAAGTAAGGGTCGCTTTTGAGGAGTTTTTTTTCAAGGCGTCTTTATTTTCGGGGTGCAAACTTGGGCAAACTTCTGAAATGCAAATTTGTTCTACATATATGCAGTTCTATAATGTATAGTTTATGCAATTTTGTGACGTGTTCCGCTATTTTAAAAACACTAATGTTGAAAAAAAAACAACGAAAAAAGTGCAAATTTTTTTAACCCCTCTGTATGAAAAAATAGAGTTGCATATAGGTACAATTATTTTTTTTATATCATTCAATGTCATTCGATGTCCATATCAAAATTTTTCACCAAAATCACTTTGAAAATTCACTTTTTTTTAAATCGAAAAATCGTTTATTTATTTGTGAGGTGGAGCTTTTCATGGGAAAGGGATGAAACAATCAACAAAATTCGCATTTTCAGCCAGAAATAGACAAGAATTTTACTCAAGTTCTTTCTGTTATTATTCATATATTTTTAAAACTCTTATAGTTTGATTTCCTTTAAGTATGAACTTTAAGTTCTGGGGGGGGCACGTGCCCCCGTGCCCCCCCCTAAATCCGCCTATGCCTATAAGTAGGTTAGATAGTGTGATGGAACATATGAACACATAAATCTTCTTTTTGCTTTGTTGTAGTTGACTATACCTACTCGTAAAAAGCGGTAGACTTCTACATCTTATATTAAGTCAGGTTGAAAAAGATCTCCAGCAATCCTATGATCAAAGTTTGATAAGATCATCAGCTAGATGTCAAGATAGTTGAAATAAGCGACTGAATGTGGTCTTAACGAATCCAAAGCTGTACTCTCAATACAATTAAATGAGGCCGAGGCCGATGAAGAATTCTAGTTCTAAGGCTCCCGATTCAAAAATACCAACAATTTCTAAGGATAGCTAGCGCCATCTGAACCAGAATTTTCATCTACAAAAGCAAGTGCGTGCGTCCAAGTCGTTATCCTAATTTTATTACATTAAATAAATGTTTTGTAAGTTGTTTCTCACTGAACATTCTTGTCTACATATTGCATATTAAATGTAGTGGCGCCTGGACTCTCTTGTAAAAACATATTTTAACAAAACAAAAAAAAACCTTCAAAGATACATTATCGATGTTGGGAAGAAGAGATACACGCATATTTAATCTGACAGATACAATTTATGTCACAGAGAGAGAGAGAAACTCGAGTGTGGGAAATGCTTTTTCTTAGTTTCTTGTCTTAACCCAAATCGAATGAATGACGTTTATCTAATGGATTTCATTGAGAGGAAAATCCGGTAGCTATACATATACTCGAAAATGTATGTCAAGTTAAGTTGTTGTAAAGAGGAACTTCTTATGTGAATGCCATCAAGGTAGCACACACACATTTCACAAATTTCCGGTTAAAGGTCATGTTTGTCGTTTGTATGTCTTCTTTTCTCCAATTGAATTAAATCACAGAAAAGATGTGTGTCCTGATTTCGAACGACCGACTTCAATCTTCTGTCATTGTCATTCACATGATATCCAATCGAGCGAACGAAAGTTCGTTTTTAAAGTATCTCTTAACAACCAATTTAACGAGATACTGGATCTTGATGATGACAAACTCTAAAGGTACCTGCCTCTGGAACATCAATGACCTGGAACCTGGACCTCTCACAACCTCCGCAGGCTTCTTCTTTAGTTGTATCCTTTGACTTATTATAAATTCTGTCAACAAAAGTTTACAACTTACGAGTTTACATTTGCATGCGGCCTTAAGGGTTATCATGATAGCCATTTTAACAAGACGACTTTTCTCGCTTCTCTCGCGCTCTGATTCTGATGTGGTGATAGGAGCCTTTTACAAGAAGGATTCACGCCGCTCGCTTTGGATGCACAAAAATGAAACATTGATGCGAAATGCAGAAGAACAATAAAGCCGCTGGTCATTTAGTTGCAGATTGTTTTTTAGTAGTTTGTTGTTGTTGTTTTAACATTGCTTTGGTGGAATGCAGCAGAAGATTACTTGGAAAACATAGAGATTAAGAAGAGATAGCTTAACAAGTCAAGCAAAGGGCCAAGGCAATGTCAAGACCGCTTTTTTGAAGATAAAAGTGTATTTGTAGGAGTGTGCACATTATACACGTGCTATAAGAAGAGGATACAATAAAGTTAATATTCTCTCAGTCAGAGAGAGAGAAAAATGCCTTGAGGCAAATTCATTTATATTTTCATTTTTGTTCTTTTTCATCTTTTTTTCTTTTGGAAGATTTGATTTGGTTTTATTAAATAAAATTATTAAAGAAAGATATATAAGAGTCGTTTCTTTTTGATTTATGTAGCCAAAACAGAAGAAAATAAGAAATAAAAGGAGCAGTTTTGTTATGCGGAAAATTAATTCAAATATGCGTTATGCTTTTTTGTGTTACAATTGAGTTTTTTTTAGAAGAAATCGCACGCATTCATCGCGTCGTGGAAATATTTAATTTATATTTGCAAAAATTCATAGAATTCTAAAATTCAATTTAAATGATATTTGATTTTCTCACGTTTTTGAAATTCTTATTTTGATTCAATATAAAGTGTGGAATGATTTTCTGAGAAATGAAAATACGTATTGTTTGAGATTAATATAAGGTACTGATAACTGATCTAATTGGGTAATTGAGTTGATGTCAAGCTTTAGTTCGTTTCGTTGTACTTAGTTTGAGTTTTGGTACTCTCTTCAACATTTTTTAAAGGAACACAATTTCTAAGCACGAATTTTGTGGTTAAATTCAAGTACAGTTCTGAAACACGTTTTCAATCTCAATTTTTAAATCGAGTTATTCGGCTAGTGACAAGTTTATTTCTTGAGTTATTTGTGAAGTTGGCACCCCCAAATTTCATCATTTTTTTTTTCGTTAGATCACCTTTAGTTCTAAAATTATAACGGAATTATTTTTTTTTTTTGCACTTCAAAAACCACAAACAAAAAATTTGGTTTGCCCAAGGCTAACCTATGATGGCCCAACAATTTTTTTTCTTAAGCCCGCCATTTTTTTCAAAAGATACGAATTTTCTTGTTTTCATTTCTGAAACCGAAAAAAATAGTATTTTTTTTCCTGTGAAGTTATAGTTAATTTTGTTTGCCCAAGATATGCTCTAGTTAGCCCACCTCTTATAAAAGGACAATTTTTACACTGAAAAAAAAAAAACAAAATTCTGATTTTTAATATGTTGTTAATTTGAAGAAAAGTTTGCAAACAAAATTTGCATTTGGGGGTGCCAAGTTCACATGGCCCAAAAAGAACCATAGTTTTATTAGTCAGTTCAATAATTTATTATGACTGTGTATTTGACGATGAAAGACGTGTCTTGGCAACACATCCTCTCACTATTATGGTATTCGAATATTTGTTGCATATTGAAATTCGACTAGGAAACTAATTTTCTCTTAGCTTAGTTTATTTTTGACCCATTATCCTGTAAATATTTTTGAATACATTTTTGATGGAACGACTGTCATATAATGGTGCTTTAAATGTTTTTTGGCGTCAAAAACATTAGGTGTAACAGAGAAAAGAAGATACTTTATTTAGCAATATAATGGTCACAAAAATTGAATACGGGTTAAATTCGATAAAATATAGGCTTTTCAAAATCCACTGTTTTTGGTCTTTTTGAGCCATTTTTTCTGAAATTTTTTACAATTATTTAATTTTAAAAAATTTTTTAATTATAGGTACATGTCGATATAAAATTTAATTATCTACAAAAAATTACTTAATAAAAATTTTCAAATTCGACTTGCTTTTCAAGTTATAGGCAAAAACTTAAAAAAAAAGAATCGAAAATATTGATCGTTACAAAAATGGTCATATTTTTATACATAGATTTTGAATAAAATTATCTTGTTATCTTTGTCAGGAAGTGTACTAAACATGCATAATAACTATGAGGACTCGAAAGATTTTGATTTTTTTCTTTCAGTAAGATTTTTTTTTTTGGCTAAAATTTCCGTTAAAAAACCGATTTATCTTTAAATGTTTTGATACACTTAAAAATCTTGAGTGAAGTAGAAAAGTTTTTCAGTTTTTTTTGTTCATATTGATCGTTTATTACTCAAGATATAACCCGAATACTATCTATGCTGGGGAAAATAACGACAAAAAACTTTGAAAAATCATATCTTGAAAACATACCTATCCATAAATTTTTTTTTAAGATAAGAGTTCTCTAGTTTTCTGGACTCAAATCTAAACGAAAAGTATTTTGGCACTTGGTGTCCAAAAAAGGTTTTACTTTTTTGTAAACTAGTGTAATAAAGAAAGAAATTAGCGGGTTAATACTCAAAACTTCAATTTTTGTGTGGTCACAGTGAAGGACAAAGAATTGCATATCGTTTTCATTCTTGATACCTCTATTATTCAATGGAAATGTTTCGATCTTTGAAACGTAGCTATTTTTTATTCTATTTCGTTATGTATTTTCGTTGATAACATTTCGATAAAACCCTTCTTGTAGGGAAATAAAATCATAAACTAACGTTCACACTGAAGTAAGAAGGGATATGTCACGTAGAAGAAGTATGATGTCAGGTAATATTTGAATATTGATCATAATAAAGATATGAAAATACAAACACGAACGGTGTGATGGAAGAAGGATATGTATACCCGTATCAATGCAGGTAGAAGACATTTTGAAAACAAATTAAATATGAAGCAGAAGTAGAAGAAGAAGGTACATTTTAAAATATGTTCATGTAGAAAATTTTCACCGACATGATAGTCCTCATATTGTATCATATTTTTTTTATAGAATTTTGAATGTAGTAAATAAGAATACAAATTGAGGGAAATGCATGCATAAGAAGATACTATTACTTACATGCAAAGACAAATTGTCATTTTTAATTCCTTTTTAAAACAAACACAGAATTAAATATTATTAAACTTACAATTTTTAGTTTTTACATTCATATTTATCAATAATTTATAAAAACTTTCAACAATATAAACTTCTTGAAACATTTTCATCGACCTGAGCTCCAATTTATTCAATAATTTTATTATTCCTGGAAACTTTTCTTTCCAATATAAAATCGAAATCAAATTTCACCGAATATATGTATAAGCTTAAAGAACTTAAGTAATAACGAATTCATTCCTGACCCTAATGGTTTACCCATAATTCTTGAAAAATAATCCTCCACCCTCACTCTTCATATTTCAACAAATTTCTCATTATATTCTTTACTTAAGAAGAATTCCCTTGGTAGACAGACGTCTCTTAAAACCGCATTACACAATTAAACTTTCTCTCATGAACTCAAACCATTCAAAAGTTGTATTTTAAATGAAATTTCATTGTAATTCTTTTGCTCTCATCCCTCTGGACAACATCAACATGGTCTTTTCTTAAATTTTATAAACTTTTTCGTTAATAATATTCTGAGGAAGAAAGGCTTTTTCCCCCAATAAATTTTAAGATTAAAAGAAAAACATATTCATCTGTTTTTAATAAAAGTCCAAAAAAATGTTATACCTACTTGAACTTATGGTGCAATTAAAAGTTTTTAATCGTTGAAAAATATTCCAGCAGGGATCAAAATCATAGTTGCGAGTATTTTTTATAATGAATCCGAACTTATAAGTAAATAAATTGTCCTGGTAAAAAATTAATTTTACTTCCAGAAGCTCTAGAGTAAATGAACAGATTTTATAACATACATAGTTTCTATTTACAAGTTTAAAAATAATTTTCAACCTCTCGAGGCTTTTATCTAAATATTAGAGATGAGCTAAGTCGTGATTTTTCAATTACAGGTATACCTGTGCTGTGACAGTGATTTTTAATTCACGGTGATTTTAACCGTGATTTTTTAATTTTTTTATAACAATCTAAAAAAAAAAAAAAAGCTCTTCATTTGACAGGGAAATTAATTTTAGCCATAAAACCCTCATCTAATCAGGACAACCTGCGATTTCAAGGGGTATCACATGAGTCATCCGGAGCCATAGTCACGTGATACGTGAAGGGGCAACCAAATACATTCATTTTACCGATCGTGTTTGAATTCCAGTTAAAATTTACGTTTTCACAAGAACTGTTGCAAAAGTTGTTTTGCACAATCACATGTTTAAAATAGTTTCCAATGCATTTGCGAACTTTTGCAAAGGTTGTTTTGGGAAAAATCACAGGTGAAAAATAATTTCCAGTGCATTTTTGCATGAATTCAGGCCCGAAAAATTCACGTTTACACAAGAACTGTTGCAAAAGTTGTTTTGGGGGAGAATCACAGGTTAAAAATAATTTTCAATGCATTTTTGCGTGAATTCAGGTCCAAACAATTCACACACTGAGGGAAAAGCCACCATAAAACCACGTAAAATCAATGAAAACAACATTGATTTAACTATTATTCAGAATGATTTTGCGTTGAAGATGAACATTTTAAAATCAACGTGGAAAAAAGGTTAATTTTTTGATGGTTTCGTATCTTAAAGTCACATAAATGAAAGTAGTTCATCTTTGAAACAACTATGTTTCAACTTCAATTTATTTTTTCCCTCAGTGCATTGGTTGTTAATTTGACATGAAATGTTATTTTACACCACTCAAAATAGTTAAAAAGTTCGTATTAAATATTTTTCTATGCAAGTCTAATTCGATCCGTTTTTCTAAAAATACTCATACACAAAATTGCACACAAGGCCATAAGGATGCAAATAAATTGTTTTGTTTGTCATAATTAGCTTATATTAAATCAATCCCTCGAGGTCTGTTTACTTTAAAAGTCTAAAACTAACCAATTATTCCGATTTTATCGAATTTTAAAAACTAAAAAAGTCACTAATATAGAAAAAGTGCTAATTTTTGAAATGGTACATTTGAGTCGTTTCTTGACAAAAAAAAAAAAACTAAAATTGCATATTATCAAAGGATTTTACCTCTACTTTATTTTATTAGTAGGTACAAAGTTTAAACGTACCGGTTTCATTCACAAAATGCTTTTTGATTTAGTAAAAAAAAAAAAATAAAATCCTCAATTTTTTAACTTTTTTTTCATTGATTTTAGGTTAGAATTTTAGTCAAAAATAATTTTTCAAATTTGTAACCATCTTAACTTGATAGAAAATTTAATTTTCTATGAAAAGTGTCTTTGAATTACTTCAAAGTTTGGCTTGGTTTTCGAGTTAAATCCAAAAAACTGAAAACCGATCAGTGTTGCCGTTTTCTCATGCACCAATGGATTAAGAAGCATTTTTGGCTGGTGTATTCTTTTATGGCAAGGAATCATAATCAGCATTAAAAACTTTTGAACGTATCATAGTTTTACACAGTTTACACAAGTAAAGCATAAATATAAATTAATGTAATGCACTTCCTCGTACTACATGAAAAAAACAACACAAAAAAATTCAAAAACGTGAATTACTCTTCATAGTTCTTATTTTTATAATTCTTATTTATATTTAGGTCACAAAATTTCATTCGTAAACTCACAACTCACAAGTCACAAGTAATTCCGCAAATAACAAAGGTAAAGTCATGACATTATTTTCATATCATTTACTCAGATTGTAGTTTTCATAAGGACTTCTCCGACAAATTGCTATTTTGTTTAACAATTTACAAGCATGAACTTAAATTGGAAAATTTTGAATACATAAACATTGAAGTATTTTAAACTGTCATACCACTGTTAAAGTACCTACATATCGCCAGTGTCAAAGACAAAATTTATTTAGTCACTTGAGCTAACCTACTTATGAAAACCACTTATCTTGAAGGAAATTTTCTCATGCAATTTCAAGTGCCTCAAAATTTATGTGCATATATTTTTTGAAGGTACCCAAACTCCAGAGGCCACTCACCACCTAATTAAGTGAACCATAATAATAGTGAATGAAAAAGGAAACTCAAAAAAAGATGTCCATTGATTGGCACTCTTCATCATGTTGCGTGTTTTCCAACCAAACACTTAAGTCAAAATCTGTGCTCCTTTTTTTTTGTGTTCCTTCTTTCTTGCTGACATTGAATTAAGAATTTTATTGATTTATTGTCAAGCAAACCGAAGATGACTTTGAAAGATGACAAGTTGACTTCTCTCGAGGCAGTAAAAAATATATAGACCTTCGACTTTGTTGTAAAGTAAGTACCTACTTCAGATAAAATTCTTGGAACTGTGTAATGTGTAGTTACTTGGGTTTTTGGTACTTGGGAGGAGTCTTCTCGACTCTTTGCCAAAGACACACGAATTATAAATGTGGTGAACTGGTTTTAATGACACACGTGTTGACTTGGAGGTCTCTTTGTTTCTGTCTACGAAGATCACGAGAACATGATCCAGTGGCATCAGGACTGCTTGATGCCTCTGTTGAACTCAGCCCTTACAAGAAGGTTTAAAGAAGCGTAACAAAAATTTATGAACGATGATCTTAAATTCGCACGATGACAGGATACACATCTGGCGCCCTCCTTTTAATTAACTTTTTCTGACAGCGGCGTTTAAGGAAAAAAGGAGATAATTTATTTATAATATCACAGGCAGGCTCGTAGTTGGTTATAGTGTGTATTCTTGGAATTTTGCCGATCCGCGACCGACGATGAATATTATTTTTTTGTTTTGTTTTTAACTTATTTTTTTAATGAAATTGATACCCGTATTTGTTTTTTGTGTGAATTCTTGCAGATGATAAATAGTTATGACCTGGAACCGAGACGAGACCGACAAAAAAATTATGATGAGAAAGGACTTCATTTAAAATTATGCTAATTGGAATGGTTATAAATCTTTTCTTTAAAAAGGTTTCGATCGAGTTGATATTTGATTAAGTTGGTGTCTACCTAAAATCTTTTTTTCCATAAAAAATTGGCGGTTAGAAAGATATCACATTCCAATGACTTGAAAGTGTTAAATCGAAATGTTATTGGATATTTTGCGTCAAAACGATTGGAAATATGTATTTAAATAACATCTTTTTGACAGAGGAATTTGAATTTTTTTTTTGTTTGTTTTATTTTTTCTAATCAGGGGAATGGCTATAAAAAAGGAAAAATATAGCAACTTTTTGAACCTTTGTTATTGAAAAGATAGATATTTGTGTTGGTAGGTAATAATTTTATGTTAAAGAAATTTCAATAATATCTATACTTCACAATTTGATTATATTAGTGTCCGAAAGTGGATTCAAGGTCGGCGCTCTAAAAGAGTATTAAAATATTTATTTTTGTAAAAACATTAGGTTTTTCCACTAAATCGCTCACCTACCTATTAAACATACCTTCTGTGATCGGCAATAAAAGAATCTTTAGTGATGAGTAGGTACTGGTCCACAAGTCGGTTTATTGTTCTATTCATTTGGAAAACACTTGGAATTTTTGAAAAGAAAAATCGGGTACCATATAAAAAAAACACATTTTACCCAAGACTCATATACTGAAGATTTTAAGATTTACACTTGTGATGCTTAGTTTTCAAAGGCTGAGGTAAGCTCACCGGAATCCAAGGTTCGTCCTGAGAAAAGCAATCTTAAAACTCAGTTAGAGTAAAAACACCAAATTCTTTCCAATTATTAATGTTCTTTATTCATTCAATAGACAAACTACTTTCTTTTTCAATTATTAAATTATTTATTTCTTCATTTATTACACACTGTTATACCCTAACATGTTCTGATTAGAAAAGCCACGGTCTCAGGTTGAGTGGGAATTAGCCCAGGCTCAAGATGAGAGGGAATATTCTGGTGCACACCTCCTAGCAAGGGTGAATAGAGCGCTACCTAATAACTCTAGGAGAAAGCCCACCCTCAAAGTGAGTTTGAATTAATTAAGTCCCTAGTGCACAGCCTCCTAACGAGGGTGAAAGAGTTATATAAAAAAAACTAAATAAACCTTTGCTTCAAAAATCGGATCAATTAATTAAAATTGAACCTCTGGCACCATAACCAAGTTGCTATTCAACTTTAGTAGCGGCGGGAGAACTACTTCTGGTATTGAAGGTTGACGATTCTCTATTTTCTTTGAAAATTTCACCTCTACTTACTTATATTATTACTTAGACTAAATGTGAATTATAAGAACTAAACAATAATTTTGATACAAAAATACACATTATAATAACTCTTAAATATAAGATGTTGTTGTTGTTGCTGTTGATGGTGTGGTGTGGTGATGGTTGGTACGCTTTATAGTCTGGGCGGTACAGTTTCTTGTATTTTATAGTCCGGGCGTACAGTTGCAAAAGTCATGTGTTGCGGTGGTAATAGGGCAGGTTAATAGTCTGGGCGGTATGGTTGACTGGTGTGTATAGTCCGGGGGTGGGGGTTATGGAGAGAATATGTAACGCTTCGTTACGCACTAACAAATAATCATTGGCTTTTTGGGACTTATACTTTAATTTGCTAGTTTCTAAAAAGAACACCATTTCACCAAAAAAATTGGAGTTATATGTAGGTGTAGGTATTTTCTAAATTCCAGATTCAAATCCCAAAAGAAACGTTGTTACCAAATTTCACTAACCTACCACATCAATTGTTTTCCAATCAAAAAACACCCTTTCATTTATGATATACTGACACTTTTTATTATAATCTTTAAACATTAAAAGGGTTTTATTAATACAGTATTACTGTTAGGAAGAGAGAGAGAGAGCGGTTTAATGATGAAGACGATGCACATTATGTTTTGGATAAGTTACTGTTTTCTGGGTTAATTTTTCTATGCCACAAGCCAATATGGATTTCTTGAGTCTATCTTAATACTAGAGATGAGACAGATGAGAGTATACCTACTTCATTTTACTTAGATATAGACCATAGATTAATCGGGACAAAAGGAGAAAATATGTGCAGAAAGTACCTACAAAAAGGTAAAAAATGTATCAGAACTTCCAGGTTCACGAGGGCAAGGAAAACGGTACTGCTGTCAAAAACATTAAAACGTGTAACAATATCATCTATTGTACGTTTAAAAACCTCCGGTGCTTAAGCTCAGAGAAATTTATTGAATACAATCAGTATATCAAGAACTATTACCTTTTGTAAACCTATAAATCAAAATTAATGAACATCTTTCAGTCAAGCTCAATTTTGTTCATTTATTTAAAAAGTATTAAAAACCCTTTTAAAAAACCGTATTTAACTAAGCTGAATTAAACATCACTTACGTTTTTCTTATAAAAGACATATCAATTTTGGCAGCTTAAAAGACACAACACAATAACAATTTAAACCCCCATCACCCACAAAACTTCTTTTTATAACCCCCCTTTCAATTTTTTTAAGGATCTCATAATTGCTCTAAATTACTTGCGGGTATGTCAAAATCACATTTCGGCTAATACCTTTTTATGCCTTATCAGATCTAGATATGGTATATACCCACTTTCAAACCCACAAAATTCGGTTAATTAAGCAGCTTAAATGAGGCACCGCGCATATCTACAAGGCAAAGAGGGAAAACTCACATAAACCCAATTTCAAAATACCTTTTCCACGGTTAATTGCTTTAAATAAGGCACAACAATACCATCCACGAGAGGTTATATGGCATCTCCATATACATAATCTTTGTACCAACTTCAAAATTGGTATTATACTATCTTCTAGGAGAATTTATATAAGATGCAAAGGAATGTGTATAACAATTTCCGCTATAAAATTAACGATTATTATTGTTTTGTGAGACGGCAAGTCGGAACTTATTTTTTCTATGGCAAATAATCTATTTCATTTATCCTTTTGATATTATTCTTCAAAAAGCTTAAAAATATTCAATATAGCTAACTGCTATGTTAAAGAGTGGAAATAATAATGCGAATGGGAATCCAATTTTTCATAAAACAATCTTTTTTGGTGAAAGGAAAAATGATTTCTTGAGAAGATTAACAGGAAACAAAGACAAAACTTAATCCGGAAGAGTTCACAATGAAAATTTTCGTATTAAATGTATAAAAGCGAGTGGAAAGATACAAAAGGAATGAAGAAGAAGAAGATGTAAAAATTCTTATTCTACTTATAGAAACTTTTGTATCTTTTTCTTATAGTCTCGAGATGGAGATGCCAGTTGAAGACCCTTCCCGTCCGGTCCGATGATGAAGAGGAAGCCCATAGCCAAATTGTAATTTTATGCATTTCCATTCGAGCGAGTTATGATTTTTCTCACTCTCTTTTTCAGTTCTCATATTGTTTGTACAATGATGGTGAGTTTATGATATTAAATTGAATAGTTTTTTTTTTTGTTAAAAAAATATCTATGGTAAAATTGTGCATTCAAGGAATCCCCTTTTTATCTTTCAATATTCCAGTAGTTGGATCTCTGTCATTGTTTTTGCACACAATTCGAATACCACAGCATAGTTACGATAGTTACGTCGAGAATTCTGTGATGATAGTTAACTTCCTCTTTTTAGACATTTCTGTCACTCTGCTTAGATAGTGTCCATATACTCACATCACCGAGTTGATGCATTTTTTATTGTCACTCTTCTACCTACTTTTATTCTATTTATTTCAAATCATATAAAGTATCTAGATACATTTTTTTTTTCAATTTTAACTATTTTTTTTTTGTTGGTTTGTTTGTTTGGTATTTTTTTGGTTTGTTTGATTTACCAAATAACAACCCACAATTGGAATTTGGACTCTCTTTATGGTGTACACAGAGACACACACATAATGATAAATTGGATTGCATTTATCTTTAGAGAGTAATTTAGATTGATATCTTTTGGTGATGTGGGATTGGATTTATTTTTTTTTTTTTTCTTAGTGAAAACTCAAATACAATGGAAGCAAGCAGGTAGCGTAGAAGAGTATAAAAAAGATAAAGGAAATAAAAACCACTCGAATAATTCAATTTAATCAGTTAAATTACAGTTTGGGGCGTTTTTTTGTTGTTGTTGTTTTTTTTAAGCAACTTGTTTGTGCGTTTGAATGTTTGTTTAAAATAGATATTGGACAAGATATGTAGGTAGGTGTGATGCAAGGAAAATTTGATGCAACAAAAACTTATAATGGACGAAGGAGGATTGCTTCAAATACTCCACTCTTGAACAAAAAGTCATCAGGCGCTCATAAATACCAGAAAAACAGTAGGTAACCTATCCAATATTTTTGAAAAGCACCGAATTTATGATCCAGCCTCAAGATTTGACACTTCTTGTACAGGATGGACTTAAGAAATTAATTGTGCCAAAAAAAACCTAGAAAAAATTCAATCTTTGAACAAAAAGTCATCAGGCGCTCATAAATCCCAGAAAAACAGTAGGTATCCTTTCCAATATTTTTGAAAAAAACCGAATTTATGATCCAGTCTCAAGATTTGACACTTCTTGCATCATAAAGGACTTAAGAAATTAATTGTGGCAAAAAACACTTAGAAAAAATTCAATCTTTGAACAAAAAGTCATCAGGGGCTCATAAATCCCAGAAAAATAGTAGGTATCCTATCCAATATTTTTTAAAAGCACCGAATTTATGATCCAGTCTCAAGATTTGACACTTCAAGCATCAGGATGGACTTAAGAAATTAATTGTGCCAAAAAACACTTAGAAAAAATTCAATCTTTGAACAAAAAGTCACTAGGCGCTCATAAATCCCAGAAAAACAGTAGGTATCCGATATTTTTGTAAAGCACCGAATTTATGATCCCGTCTTAAGATTTGACACTTCTGGCATCAGGATGGACTTAAGAAATTAATTGTGCCAAAAAACACTTAGAAAAAATTCAATCTTTGAACAAAAAGTCACCAGGCGCTCATAAATCCCAGAAAAACAGTAGCTATCCTATCCAATATTTTTGAAAAGCACCAAAGATCAAGATTTGACACTTCTAGCATCAGGATGGACTTAAGAAATTAATTGTGCCAAAAAACACTTAGAAAAAATTCAATCTTTGAACAAAAAGGTACCAGGCGCTCATAAATCCCAGAAAAACAGTAGGTTTCCTTTCCAATATTTTTGAAAAGCACCGAATTTATGATCCAGTCTCAAGATTTGACACTTCAAGCATCAGGATGGACTTAAGAAATTAATTGTGCCAAATAACACTTAGAAAAAATTCAATCTTTCGACAAAAAGTCACCAGGCGCTCATAAATCCCAGAAAAACAGTAGGTATCCGATATTTTTGCACCAAATTTATGATCCAGCCTCAAGATTTGACATTCTAGCATCAGGATGTACTTAAGAAATTAATTGCGCCAAATAACACTTAGAAAAAATTCAATCTTTGAACAAAAAGTCACCAGGCGCTCATAAATCCCAGAAAAACAGTAGGTATCCGATATTTTTGCACCAAATTTATGATCCAGCCTCAAGATTAGACACTTCCAGCATCAGGATGGACTTAAGAAATTAATTGTGCCAAAAAACACTTAGAAATAATTCAATCTTTGAAAAAAAATTCACCAGGCGCTCATAAATCCCAGAAAAACAGTAGGTATCCGATATATTTTTGAAAAGCACCAAATTTATGATCCAGCCTCAAGATTTGACACTTCTAGCATCAGGATGGACTAAAGAAATTAATTGTGCCAAAAAACACTTAGAAAAAATTCAATCTTTGAACAAAAATTCACCAGGCGCTCATAAATCCCAGAAAAACAGTAGGTATCCGAAATCTTTTTGAAAAGCACCAAATTTATGATCCAGTCTCAAGATTTGACACTTCTTGCATCAGGATGGACTTAAGAAATTAATTGTGCCAAAAAACACTTAGAAAAAATTCAATCTTTGAACAAAAAGTCACCAGGCGCTCATAAATCCCAGAAAAACAGTAGCTATCCTATCCAATATTTTTGAAAAGCACCGAATTTATGATCCATCCTCAAGATTTGACACTTCTTGCATCAGGATGGAATTAAGAAATTAATTGTGCCAAAAAAACAATTAGAAAAAATTCAATCTTTGAACAAAAAGTCACCAGGCGCTCATAAAATCCCAGAAAAACAGTAGTTATCCGATATTTTTGAAAACCACCAAAGGATCCAGATACAAGATTTGAACACATCTAGCATCAGGATGGCCTCAAAAAATTAATTGTGCCAAAAAACACTTAGAAAAAATTCAATCTTTGAACAAAAAGTCACCAGGCGCTCATAAATCCCAGAAAAACAGTAGGTATCCGAAATCTTTTTGAAAAGCACCGAATTTATGATCCAGTCTCAAGATTTGACACTTCTTGCATCAGGATGGACATAAGAAATTAATTGTGCCAAAAAACACTTAGAAAAAATTCAATCTTTGAACAAAAAGTCACCCAGAAAAACAGTAGGTATCCTTTCCAATATTTTTGAAAAGCACCGAATTTATGATCCAGTCTCAAGATTTGACACTTCTTGCACCAGGATGGACTTAAGAAATTAATTGTGCCAAAAAACACTTAGAAAAAATTCAATCTTTGAACAAAAAGTCATCAGGGGCTCATAAATCCCAGAAAAATAGTAGGTATCATATCCAATATTTTTTAAAAGCACCGAATTTATGATCAAGTCTCAAGATTTGACACTTGTAGCATCAGGATGGACTTAAGAAATTAATTGTGCCAAAAAACACTTAGAAAAAATTCAATCTTTGAACAAAAAGTCATCAGGCGCTCATAAATCCCAGAAAAACAGTAGATATCCGATATATTTGCAAAGCACCAAATTTATGATCCAGCCTCAAGATTTGACATTCTAGCATCAGGATGGACTTAAGAAATTAATTGTGCCAAAAAACACTTAGACAAAATTCAATCTTTGAACAAAAAGGTACCAGGCACTCATTAATCCCAGAATAACAGTTGGTATCCGATATATTTGTAAAGCACCAAATTTATGATCCCGCCTCAAGATTTGACACTTCTAGCCTCAGGATGGACTTAAGAAATTAATTGTGCCAAAAAACACTTAGAAAAAATTCAATCTTTGAACAAAAAGGTACCAGGCGCTCATAAATCCCAGAAAAACAGTAGGTATCCGATATATTTGTAAAGCACCAAATTTATGATCCCGCCTCAAGATTTGACACTTCTAGCCTCAGGATGGACTTAAGGAATTAATTGTGCCAAAAAACACTTAGAAAAAATTCAATCTTTGAACAAAAAGGTACCAGGCGCTCATAAATCCCAGAAAAACAGTAGGTATCCGATATATTTGTAAAGCACCAAATTTATGATCCCGCCTCAAGATTTGACACTTCTAGCCTCAGGATGGACTTAAGAAATTAATTGTGCCAAAAAACACTTAGAAAAAACTCAATCTTTGAACAAAAAGGTACCAGGCGCTCATAAATCCCAGAAAAACAGTAGGTATCCGATATATTTGTAAAGCAACAAATTAATGATCCCGCCTCAAGATTTGACACTTCTAGCCTCAGGATGGACTTAAGAAATTAATTGTGCCAAAAAACACTTAGAAAAAATTCAATCTTTGAACAAAAAGGTACCAGGCGTTCATAAATCCCAGAAAAACAGTAGGTATCCGATATATTTGTAAAGCACCAAATTTATGATCCCGCCTCAAGATTTGACACTTCTAGCCTCAGGATGGACTTAAGAAATTAATTGTGCCAAAAAACACTTAGAAAAAACTCAATCTTTGAACAAAAAGGTACCAGGCGCTCATAAATCCCAGAAAAACAGTAGGTATCCGATATATTTGTAAAGCAACAAATTAATGATCCCGCCTCAAGATTTGACACTTCTAGCCTCAGGATGGACTTAAGAAATTAATTGTGCCAAAAAACACTTAGAAAAAATTCAATCTTTGAACAAAAAGGTACCAGGCGTTCATAAATCCCAGAAAAACAGTAGGTATCCGATATATTTGTAAAGCACCAAATTTATGATCCCGCCTCAAGATTTGACACTTCTAGCCTCAGGATGGACTTAAGAAATTAATTGTGCCAAAAAACACTTAGAAAAAATTCAATCTTTGAACAAAAAGGTACCAGGCGCTCATAAATCCCAGAAAAACAGTAGGTATCCGATATATTTGTAAAGCACCAAATTTATGATCCCGCCTCAAGATTTGACACTTCTAGCCTCAGGATGGACTTAAGAAATTAATTGTGCCAAAAAACACTTAGAAAAAATTCAATCTTTGAACAAAAAAGTACCAGGCGCTCATAAATCCCAGAAAAACAGTAGGTATCCGATATATTTGTAAAGCACCAAATTTATGATCCCGCCTCAAGATTTGACACTTCTAGCCTCAGGATGGACTTAAGAAATTAATTGTGCCAAAAAACACTTAGAAAAAATTCAATCTTTGAACAAAAAGTCACCAGGCGCTCATAAATCCCAGAAAAACAGTAGGTATCCGAAATCTTTTTGAAAAGCACCGAATTTATGATCCAGTCTCAAGATTTGACACTTCTTGCATCAGGATGGACTTAAGAAATTAATTGTGCCAAAAAACACTTAGAAAAAATTCAATCTTTGAACAAAAAGTCACCCAGAAAAACAGTAGGTATCCTTTCCAATATTTTTGAAAAGCACCGAATTTATGATCCAGTCTCAAGATTTGACACTTCTTGCACCAGGATGGACTTAAGAAATTAATTGTGCCAAAAAACACTTAGAAAAAATTCAATCTTTGAACAAAAAGTCATCAGGGGCTCATAAATCCCAGAAAAATAGTAGGTATCATATCCAATATTTTTTAAAAGCACCGAATTTATGATCCAGTCTCAAGATTTGACACTTGTAGCATCAGGATGGACTTAAGAAATTAATTGTGCCAAAAAACACTTAGAAAAAATTCAATCTTTGAACAAAAAGTCACCAGGCGCTCATAAATCCCAGAAAAACAGTAGGTATCCGATATATTTGTAAAGCACCAAATTTATGATCCCGCCTCAAGATTTGACACTTCTAGCCTCAGGATGGACTTAAGAAATTAATTGTGCCAAAAAAACACTTAGAAAAAATTCAATCTTTGAACAAAAAGTCATCAGGCGCTCATAAATCCCAGAAAAACAGTAGGTATCCGATATATTTGTAAAGCACCAAATTTATGATCTAGCCTGAAGATTTGACACTTCTAGCATCAGGATGGACTTAAGAAATTAATTGTGCCAAAAAACACTTAGAAAAAATTCAATCTTTGAACAAAAAGGTACGAAGCGCTCATAAATCCCAGAAAAACAGTAGGTATCCGATATTTTTGCACCAAATTTATGATCCAGCCTCAAGATTTGACATTCTAGCATCAGGATGGACTTAAGAAATTAATTGTGCCAAAAAACACTTAGACAAAATTCAATCTTTGAACAAAAAGGTACCAGGCGCTCATTAATCCCAGAATAACAGTAGGTATCCGATATATTTGTAAAGCACCAAATTTATGATCCCGCCTCAAGATTTGACACTTCTAGCCTCAGGATGGACTTAAGAAATTAATTGTGCCAAAAAACACTTAGAAAAAATTCAATCTTTGAACAAAAAGGTACCAGGCGCTCATAAATCCCAGAAAAACAGTAGGTATCCGATATATTTGTAAAGCACCAAATTTATGATCCCGCCTCAAGATTTGACACTTCTAGCCTCAGGATGGACTTAAGAAATTAATTGTGCCAAAAAACACTTAGAAAAAATTCAATCTTTGAACAAAAAGGTACCAGGCGCTCATAAATCCCAGAAAAACAGTAGGTATCCGATATATTTGTAAAGCACCAAATTTATGATCCCGCCTCAAGATTTGACACTTCTAGCCTCAGGATGGACTTAAGAAATTAATTGTGCCAAAAAACACTTAGAAAAAATTCAATCTTTGAACAAAAAGGTACCAGGCGCTCATAAATCCCAGAAAAACAGTAGGTATCCGATATATTTGTAAAGCACCAAATTTATGATCCCGCCTCAAGATTTGACACTTCTAGCCTCAGGATGGACTTAAGAAATTAATTGTGCCAAAAAACACTTAGAAAAAATTCAATCTTTGAACAAAAAGGTACCAGGCGCTCATAAATCCCAGAAAAACAGTAGGTATAAGATATATTTGTAAAGCACCAAATTTATGATCCCACCTCAAGATTTGACACTTCTAGCCTCAGGATGGACTTAAGAAATTAATTGTGCCAAAAAGCACTTAGAAAAAATTCAATCTTTGAACAAAAAGGAACCAGGCGCTCATAAATCCCAGAAAAACAGTAGGTATCCGATATTTTTGCACCAAATTTATGATCCCGCCTCAAGATTTGACACTTCTAGCCTCAGGATGGACTTAAGAAATTAATTGTGCCAAAAAACACTTAGAAAAAATTCAATCTTTGAACAAAAAGGTACCAGGCGCTCATAAATCCCAGAAAAACAGTAGGTATCCGATATATTTGTAAAGCACCAAATTTATGATCCCGCCTCAAGATTTGACACTTCTAGCCTCAGGATGGACTTAAGAAATTAATTGTGCCAAAAAACACTTAGAAAAAATTCAATCTTTGAACAAAAAGGTACCAGGCGCTCATAAATCCCAGAAAAACAGTAGGTATCCGATATATTTGTAAAGCACCAAATTTATGATCCCGCCTCAAGATTTGACACTTCTAGCATCAGGATGGACTTAAGAAATTAATTGTGCCAAAAAAACACTTAGAAAAAATTCAATCTTTGAACAAAAAGTCATCAGGCGCTCATAAATCCCAGAAAAACAGTAGGTATCCGATATATTTGTAAAGCACCAAATTTATGATCTAGCCTGAAGATTTGACACTTCTAGCATCAGGATGGACTTAAGAAATTAATTGTGCCAAAAAACACTTAGAAAAAATTCAATCTTTGAACAAAAAGGTACGAAGCGCTCATAAATCCCAGAAAAACAGTAGGTATCCGATATTTTTGCACCAAATTTATGATCCAGCCTCAAGATTTGACACTTCTAGCATCAGGATGGACTTAAGAAATTAATTGTGCCAAAAAACACTTAGACAAAATTCAATCTTTGAACAAAAAGGTACCAGGCGCTCATTAATCCCAGAATAACAGTAGGTATCCGATATATTTGTAAAGCACCAAATTTATGATCCCGCCTCAAGATTTGACACTTCTAGCCTCAGGATGGACTTAAGAAATTAATTGTGCCAAAAAACACTTAGAAAAAATGCAATCTTTGAACAAAAAGGTACCAGGCGCTCATAAATCCCAGAAAAACAGTAGGTATCCGATATATTTGTAAAGCACCAAATTTATGATCCCGCCTCAAGATTTGACACTTCTAGCCTCAGGATGGACTTAAGAAATTAATTGTGCCAAAAAACACTTAGAAAAAATTCAATCTTTGAACAAAAAGGTACCAGGCGCTCATAAATCCCAGAAAAACAGTAGGTATAAGATATATTTGTAAAGCACCAAATTTATGATCCCACCTCAAGATTTGACACTTCTAGCCTCAGGATGGACTTAAGAAATTAATTGTGCCAAAAAGCACTTAGAAAAAATTCAATCTTTGAACAAAAAGGAACCAGGCGCTCATAAATCCCAGAAAAACAGTAGGTATCCGATATTTTTGCACCAAATTTATGATCCCGCCTCAAGATTTGACACTTCTAGCCTCAGGATGGACTTAAGAAATTAATTGTGCCAAAAAACACTTAGAAAAAATTCAATCTTTGAACAAAAAGGTACCAGGCGCTCATAAATCCCAGAAAAACAGTAGGTATCCGATATATTTGTAAAGCACCAAATTTATGATCCCGCCTCAAGATTTGACACTTCTAGCCTCAGGATGGACTTAAGAAATTAATTGTGCCAAAAAAACACTTAGAAAAAATTCAATCTTTGAACAAAAAGTCATCAGGCGCTCATAAATCCCAGAAAAACAGTAGGTATCCGATATATTTGTAAAGCACCAAATTTATGATCTAGCCTGAAGATTTGACACTTCTAGCATCAGGATGGACTTAAGAAATTAATTGTGCCAAAAAACACTTAGAAAAAATTCAATCTTTGAACAAAAAGGTACGAAGCGCTCATAAATCCCAGAAAAACAGTAGGTATCCGATATTTTTGCACCAAATTTATGATCCAGCCTCAAGATTTGACACTTCTAGCATCAGGATGGACTTAAGAAATTAATTGTGCCAAAAAACACTTAGACAAAATTCAATCTTTGAACAAAAAGGTACCAGGCGCTCATTAATCCCAGAATAACAGTAGGTATCCGATATATTTGTAAAGCACCAAATTTATGATCCCGCCTCAAGATTTGACACTTCTAGCCTCAGGATGGACTTAAGAAATTAATTGTGCCAAAAAACACTTAGAAAAAATGCAATCTTTGAACAAAAAGGTACCAGGCGCTCATAAATCCCAGAAAAACAGTAGGTATCCGATATATTTGTAAAGCACCAAATTTATGATCCCGCCTCAAGATTTGACACTTCTAGCCTCAGGATGGACTTAAGAAATTAATTGTGCCAAAAAACACTTAGAAAAAATTCAATCTTTGAACAAAAAGGTACCAGGCGCTCATAAATCCCAGAAAAACAGTAGGTATCCGATATTTTTGCACCAAATTTATGATCCAGCCTCAAGATTTGACACTTCTAGCCTCAGGATGGACTTAAGAAATTAATTGTGCCAAAAAAACACTTAGAAAAAATTCAATCTTTGAACAAAAAGTCATCAGGCGCTCATAAATCCCAGAAAAACAGTAGGTATCCGATATTTTTGCACCAAATTTATGATCCAGCCTCAAGATTTGACACTTCTAGCATCAGGATGGACTTAAGAAATTAATTGTGCCAAAAAACACTTAGAAAAAATTCAATCTTTGAACAAAAAGGTACCAGGCGCTCATAAATCCCAGAAAAACAGTAGGTATCCGATATATTTGTAAAGCACCAAATTTATGATCCCGCCTCAAGATTTGACACTTCTAGCCTCAGGATGGACTTAAGAAATTAATTGTGCCAAAAAACACTTAGAAAAAATTCAATCTTTGAACAAAAAGGTACCAGGCGCTCATAAATCCCAGAAAAACAGTAGGTATCCGATATATTTGTAAAGCACCAAATTTATGATCCCGCCTCAAGATTTGACACTTCTAGCCTCAGGATGGACTTAAGAAATTAATTGTGCCAAAAAACACTTAGAAAAAATTCAATCTTTGAACAAAAAGGTACCAGGCGCTCATAAATCCCAGAAAAACAGTAGGTATCCGATATATTTGTAAAGCACCAAATTTATGATCCCGCCTCAAGATTTGACACTTCTAGCCTCAGGATGGACTTAAGAAATTAATTGTGCCAAAAAACACTTAGAAAAAATTCAATCTTTGAACAAAAAGGTACTAGGCGCTCATAAATCCCAGAAAAACAGTAGGTATAAGATATATTTGTAAAGCACCAAATTTATGATCCCGCCTCAAGATTTGACACTTCTAGCCTCAGGATGGACTTAAGAAATTAATTGTGCCAAAAAACACTTAGAAAAAATTCAATCTTTGAACAAAAAGGTACCAGGCGCTCATAAATCCCAGAAAAACAGTAGGTATCCGATATATTTGTAAAGCACCAAATTTATGATCCCGTCTCAAGATTTGACACTTCTAGCCTCAGGATGGACTTAAGAAATTAATTGTGCCAAAAAACACTTAGAAAAAATTCAATCTTTGAACAAAAAGGTACCAGGCGCTCATAAATCCCAGAAAAACAGTAGGTATCCGATATATTTGTAAAGCACCAAATTTATGATCCCGCCTCAAGATTTGACACTTCTAGCCTCAGGATGGACTTAAGAAATTAATTGTGCCAAAAAACACTTAGAAAAAATTCAATCTTTGAACAAAAAGGTACCAGGCGCTCATAAATCCCAGAAAAACAGTAGGTATAAGATATATTTGTAAAGCACCAAATTTATGATCCCGCCTCAAGATTTGACACTTCTAGCCTCAGGATGGACTTAAGAAATTAATTGTGCCAAAAAACACTTAGAAAAAATTCAATCTTTGAACAAAAAGGTACCAGGCGCTCATAAATCCCAGAAAAACAGTAGGTATCCGATATATTTGTAAAGCACCAAATTTATGATCCCGCCTCAAGATTTGACACTTCTAGCCTCAGGATGGACTTAAGAAATTAATTGTGCCAAAAAACACTCAGAAAAAATTCAATCTTTGAACAAAAAGTCATCAGGCGCTCATAAATCCCAGAAAAACAGTAGGTATCCGATATATTTGTAAATCACCAAATTTATGATCTAGCCTGAAGATTTGACACTTCTAGCATCAGGATGGACTTAAGAAATTAATTGTGCCAAAAAAACACTTAGAAAAAATTCAATCTTTGAACAAAAAGTCATCAGGCGCTCATAAATCCCAGAAAAACAGTAGGTATCCGATATTTTTGCACCAAATTTATGATCCAGCCTCAAGATTTGACACTTCTAGCATCAGGATGGACTTAAGAAATTAATTGTGCCAAAAAACACTTAGAAAAAATTCAATCTTTGAACAAAAAGGTATCAGGCGCTCATAAATCCCAGAAAAACAGTAGGTATCCGATATATTTGTAAAGCACCAAATTTATGATCCCGCCTCAAGATTTGACACTTCTAGCCTCAGGATGGACTTAAGAAATTAATTGTGCCAAAAAACACTTAGAAAAAATTCAATCTTTGAACAAAAAGGTACCAGGCGCTCATAAATCCCAGAAAAACAGTAGGTATCCGATATATTTGTGAAGCACCAAATTTATGATCCCGCCTCAAGATTTGACACTTCTAGCCTCAGGATGGACTTAAAAAATTAATTGTGCCAAAAAACACTTAGAAAAAATTCAATCTTTGAACAAAAAGGTACCAGGCGCTCATAAATCCCAGAAAAACAGTAGGTATCCGATATATTTGTAAAGCACCAAATTTATGATCCCGCCTCAAGATTTGACACTTCTAGCCTCAGGATGGACTTAAGAAATTAATTGTGCCAAAAAACACTTAGAAAAAATTCAATCTTTGAACAAAAAGGTACCAGGCGCTCATAAATCCCAGAAAAACAGTAGGTATCCGATATATTTGTAAAGCACCAAATTTATGATCCCGCCTCAAGATTTGACACTTCTAGCCTCAGGATGGACTTAAGAAATTAATTGTGCCAAAAAACACTTAGAAAAAATTCAATCTTTGAACAAAAAGGTACCAGGCGCTCATAAATCCCAGAAAAACAGTAGGTATCCGATATTTTTGCACCAAATTTATGATCCAGCCTCAAGATTTGACACTTCTAGCATCAGGATGGACTTAAGAAATTAATTGTGCCAAAAAACACTTAGAAAAAATTCAATCTTTGAACAAAAAGGTACGAAGCGCTCATAAATCCCAGAAAAACAGTAGGTATCCGATATTTTTGCACCAAATTTATGATCCAGCCTCAAGATTTGACACTTCTAGCATCAGGATGGACTTAAGAAATTAATTGTGCCAAAAAACACTTAGACAAAATTCAATCTTTGAACAAAAAGGTACCAGGCGCTCATTAATCCCAGAATAACAGTAGGTATCCGATATATTTGTAAAGCACCAAATTTATGATCCCGCCTCAAGATTTGACACTTCTAGCCTCAGGATGGACTTAAGAAATTAATTGTGCCAAAAAACACTTAGAAAAAATTCAATCTTTGAACAAAAAGGTACCAGGCGCTCATAAATCCCAGAAAAACAGTAGGTATCCGATATTTTTGCACCAAATTTATGATCCAGCCTCAAGATTTGACACTTCTAGCCTCAGGATGGACTTAAGAAATTAATTGTGCCAAAAAAACACTTAGAAAAAATTCAATCTTTGAACAAAAAGTCATCAGGCGCTCATAAATCCCAGAAAAACAGTAGGTATCCGATATTTTTGCACCAAATTTATGATCCCGCCTCAAGATTTGACACTTCTAGCATCAGGATGGACTTAAGAAATTAATTGTGCCAAAAAACACTTAGAAAAAATTCAATCTTTGAACAAAAAGGTACCAGGCGCTCATAAATCCCAGAAAAACAGTAGGTATCCGATATATTTGTAAAGCACCAAATTTATGATCCCGCCTCAAGATTTGACACTTCTAGCCTCAGGATGGACTTAAGAAATTAATTGTGCCAAAAAACACTTAGAAAAAATTCAATCTTTGAACAAAAAGGTACCAGGCGCTCATAAATCCCAGAAAAACAGTAGGTATCCGATATATTTGTAAAGCACCAAATTTATGATCCCGCCTCAAGATTTGACACTTCTAGCCTCAGGATGGACTTAAGAAATTAATTGTGCCAAAAAACACTTAGAAAAAATTCAATCTTTGAACAAAAAGGTACCAGGCGCTCATAAATCCCAGAACAACAGTAGGTATCCGATATATTTGTAAAGCACCAAATTTATGATCCCGCCTCAAGATTTGACACTTCTAGCCTCAGGATGGACTTAAGAAATTAATTGTGCCAAAAAACACTTAGAAAAAATTCAATCTTTGAACAAAAAGGTACTAGGCGCTCATAAATCCCAGAAAAACAGTAGGTATAAGATATATTTGTAAAGCACCAAATTTATGATCCCGCCTCAAGATTTGACACTTCTAGCCTCAGGATGGACTTAAGAAATTAATTGTGCCAAAAAACACTTAGAAAAAATTCAATCTTTGAACAAAAAGGTACCAGGCGCTCATAAATCCCAGAAAAACAGTAGGTATCCGATATATTTGTAAAGCATAAAATTTATGATCCCGCCTCAAGATTTGACACTTCTAGCCTCAGGATGGACTTAAGAAATTAATTGTGCCAAAAAACACTTAGAAAAAATTCAATCTTTGAACAAAAAGGTACCAGGCGCTCATAAATCCCAGAAAAACAGTAGGTATCCGATATATTTGTAAAGCACCAAATTTATGATCCCGCCTCAAGATTTGACACTTCTAGCCTCAGGATGGACTTAAGAAATTAATTGTGCCAAAAAACACTTAGAAAAAATTCAATCTTTGAACAAAAAGGTACCAGGCGCTCATAAATCCCAGAAAAACAGTAGGTATAAGATATATTTGTAAAGCACCAAATTTATGATCCCGCCTCAAGATTTGACACTTCTAGCCTCAGGATGGACTTAAGAAATTAATTGTGCCAAAAAACACTTAGAAAAAATTCAATCTTTGAACAAAAAGGTACCAGGCGCTCATAAATCCCAGAAAAACAGTAGGTATCCGATATATTTGTAAAGCACCAAATTTATGATCCCGCCTCAAGATTTGACACTTCTAGCCTCAGGATGGACTTAAGAAATTAATTGTGCCAAAAAACACTCAGAAAAAATTCAATCTTTGAACAAAAAGTCATCAGGCGCTCATAAATCCCAGAAAAACAGTAGGTATCCGATATATTTGTAAATCACCAAATTTATGATCTAGCCTGAAGATTTGACACTTCTAGCATCAGGATGGACTTAAGAAATTAATTGTGCCAAAAAAACACTTAGAAAAAATTCAATCTTTGAACAAAAAGTCATCAGGCGCTCATAAATCCCAGAAAAACAGTAGGTATCCGATATTTTTGCACCAAATTTATGATCCAGCCTCAAGATTTGACACTTCTAGCATCAGGATGGACTTAAGAAATTAATTGTGCCAAAAAACACTTAGAAAAAATTCAATCTTTGAACAAAAAGGTATCAGGCGCTCATAAATCCCAGAAAAACAGTAGGTATCCGATATATTTGTAAAGCACCAAATTTATGATCCCGCCTCAAGATTTGACACTTCTAGCCTCAGGATGGACTTAAGAAATTAATTGTGCCAAAAAACACTTAGAAAAAATTCAATCTTTGAACAAAAAGGTACCAGGCGCTCATAAATCCCAGAAAAACAGTAGGTATCCGATATATTTGTAAAGCACCAAATTTATGATCCCGCCTCAAGATTTGACACTTCTAGCCTCAGGATGGACTTAAGAAATTAATTGTGCCAAAAAACACTTAGAAAAAATTCAATCTTTGAACAAAAAGGTACCAGGCGCTCATAAATCCCAGAAAAACAGTAGGTATCCGATATATTTGTAAAGCACCAAATTTATGATCCCGCCTCAAGATTTGACACTTCTAGCCTCAGGATGGACTTAAGAAATTAATTGTGCCAAAAAACACTTAGAAAAAATTCAATCTTTGAACAAAAAGGTACCAGGCGCTCATAAATCCCAGAAAAACAGTAGGTATCCGATATTTTTGCACCAAATTTATGATCCAGCCTCAAGATTTGACACTTCTAGCATCAGGATGGACTTAAGAAATTAATTGTGCCAAAAAACACTTAGAAAAAATTCAATCTTTGAACAAAAAGGTACCAGGCGCTCATAAATCCCAGAAAAACAGTAGGTATAAGATATATTTGTAAAGCACCAAATTTATGATCCCGCCTCAAGATTTGACACTTCTAGCCTCAGGATGGACTTAAGAAATTAATTGTGCCAAAAAACACTTAGAAAAAATTCAATCTTTGAACAAAAAGGTACCAGGCGCTCATAAATCCCAGAAAAACAGTAGGTATCCGATATATTTGTAAAGCACCAAATTTATGATCCCGCCTCAAGATTTGACACTTCTAGCCTCAGGATGGACTTAAGAAATTAATTGTGCCAAAAAACACTCAGAAAAAATTCAATCTTTGAACAAAAAGTCATCAGGCGCTCATAAATCCCAGAAAAACAGTAGGTATCCGATATATTTGTAAATCACCAAATTTATGATCTAGCCTGAAGATTTGACACTTCTAGCATCAGGATGGACTTAAGAAATTAATTGTGCCAAAAAAACACTTAGAAAAAATTCAATCTTTGAACAAAAAGTCATCAGGCGCTCATAAATCCCAGAAAAACAGTAGGTATCCGATATTTTTGCACCAAATTTATGATCCAGCCTCAAGATTTGACACTTCTAGCATCAGGATGGACTTAAGAAATTAATTGTGCCAAAAAACACTTAGAAAAAATTCAATCTTTGAACAAAAAGGTATCAGGCGCTCATAAATCCCAGAAAAACAGTAGGTATCCGATATATTTGTAAAGCACCAAATTTATGATCCCGCCTCAAGATTTGACACTTCTAGCCTCAGGATGGACTTAAGAAATTAATTGTGCCAAAAAACACTTAGAAAAAATTCAATCTTTGAACAAAAAGGTACCAGGCGCTCATAAATCCCAGAAAAACAGTAGGTATCCGATATATTTGTAAAGCACCAAATTTATGATCCCGCCTCAAGATTTGACACTTCTAGCCTCAGGATGGACTTAAAAAATTAATTGTGCCAAAAAACACTTAGAAAAAATTCAATCTTTGAACAAAAAGGTACCAGGCGCTCATAAATCCCAGAAAAACAGTAGGTATCCGATATATTTGTAAAGCACCAAATTTATGATCCCGCCTCAAGATTTGACACTTCTAGCCTCAGGATGGACTTAAGAAATTAATTGTGCCAAAAAACACTTAGAAAAAATTCAATCTTTGAACAAAAAGGTACCAGGCGCTCATAAATCCCAGAAAAACAGTAGGTATCCGATATATTTGTAAAGCACCAAATTTATGATCCCGCCTCAAGATTTGACACTTCTAGCCTCAGGATGGACTTAAGAAATTAATTGTGCCAAAAAACACTTAGAAAAAATTCAATCTTTGAACAAAAAGGTACCAGGCGCTCATAAATCCCAGAAAAACAGTAGGTATCCGATATTTTTGCACCAAATTTATGATCCAGCCTCAAGATTTGACACTTCTAGCATCAGGATGGACTTAAGAAATTAATTGTGCCAAAAAACACTTAGAAAAAATTCAATCTTTGAACAAAAAGTCATCAGGCGCTCATAAATCCCAGAAAAACAGTAGATATCCGATATATTTGTAAAGCACCAAATTTATGATCCAGCCTCAAGATTTGACATTCTAGCATCAGGATGGACTTAAGAAATTAATTGTGCCAAAAAACACTTAGACAAAATTCAATCTTTGAACAAAAAGGTACCAGGCGCTCATTAATCCCAGAATAACAGTAGGTATCCGATATATTTGTAAAGCACCAAATTTATGATCCCGCCTCAAGATTTGACACTTCTAGCCTCAGGATGGACTTAAGAAATTAATTGTGCCAAAAAACACTTAGAAAAAATTCAATCTTTGAACAAAAAGGTACCAGGCGCTCATAAATCCCAGAAAAACAGTAGGTATCCGATATATTTGTAAAGCACCAAATTTATGATCCCGCCTCAAGATTTGACACTTCTAGCCTCAGGATGGACTTAAGAAATTAATTGTGCCAAAAAACACTTAGAAAAAATTCAATCTTTGAACAAAAAGGTACCAGGCGCTCATAAATCCCAGAAAAACAGTAGGTATCCGATATATTTGTAAAGCACCAAATTTATGATCCCGCCTCAAGATTTGACACTTCTAGCCTCAGGATGGACTTAAGAAATTAATTGTGCCAAAAAACACTTAGAAAAAATTCAATCTTTGAACAAAAAGTCACCAGGCGCTCATAAATCCCAGAAAAACAGTAGGTATCCGATATTTTTGCACCAAATTTATGATCCAGCTTCAAGATTTGACATTCTAGCATCAGGATGGACTAAAGAAATTAATTGTGCCAAAAAACACTTAGACAAAATTCAGTCTTTGAACAAAAAGGTACCAGGCGCTCATTAATCCCAGAATAACAGCAGGTATCCGATATATTTGTAAAGCACCAAATTTATGATCCCGCCTCAAGATTTGACACTTCTAGCCTCAGGATGGACTTAAGAAATTAATTGTGCCAAAAAACACTTCGAAAAAATTCAATCTTTGAACAAAAAGGTACCAGGCGCTCATAAATCCCAGAAAAACAGTAGGTATCCGATATTTTTGCACCAAATTTATGATCCAGCCTCAAGATTTGACACTTCTAGCATCAGGATGGACTTAAGAAATTAATTGTGCCAAAAAAACACTTAGAAAAAATTCAATCTTTGAACAAAAAGTCACCAGGCGCTCATAAATCCCAGAAAAACAGTAGGTATCCGATATATTTGTAAAGCACCAAATTTATGATCCCGCCTCAAGATTTGACACTTCTAGCCTCAGGATGGACTTAAGAAATTAATTGTGCCAAAAAACACTTAGAAAAAATTCAATCTTTGAACAAAAAGGTACCAGGCGCTCATAAATCCCAGAAAAACAGTAGGTATCCGATATATTTGTAAAGCACCAAATTTATGATCCCGCCTCAAGATTTGACACTTCTAGCCTCAGGATGGACTTAAGAAATTAATTGTGCCAAAAAACACTTAGAAAAAATTCAATCTTTGAACAAAAAGTCATCAGGCGCTCATAAATCCCAGAAAAACAGTAGGTATCCGATATATTTGTAAAGCACCAAATTTATGATCTAGCCTGAAGATTTGACACTTCTAGCATCAGGATGGACTTAAGAAATTAATTGTGCCAAAAAACACTTAGAAAAAATTCAATCTTTGAACAAAAAGGTACCAGGCGCTCATAAATCCCAGAAAAACAGTAGGTATCCGATATTTTTGCACCAAATTTATGATCCAGCCTCAAGATTTGACACTTCTAGCATCAGGATGGACTTAAGAAATTAATTGTGCCAAAAAAACACTTAGAAAAAATTCAATCTTTGAACAAAAAGTCACCAGGCGCTCATAAATCCCAGAAAAACAGTAGGTATCCGATATATTTGTAAAGCACCAAATTTATGATCCCGCCTCAAGATTTGACACTTCTAGCCTCAGGATGGACTTAAGAAATTAATTGTGCCAAAAAACACTTAGAAAAAATTCAATCTTTGAACAAAAAGGTACCAGGCGCTCATAAATCCCAGAAAAACAGTAGGTATCCGATATATTTGTAAAGCACCAAATTTATGATCCCGCCTCAAGATTTGACACTTCTAGCCTCAGGATGGACTTAAGAAATTAATTGTGCCAAAAAACATTTAGAAAAAATTCAATCTTTGAACAAAAAGGTACCAGGCGCTCATAAATCCCAGAAAAACAGTAGGTATCCGATATTTTTGCACCAAATTTATGATCCAGCCTCAAGATTTGACACTTCTAGCCTCAGGATGGACTTAAGAAATTAATTGTGCCAAAAAACACTTAGACAAAATTCAATCTTTGAACAAAAAGGTACCAGTCGCTCATAAATCCCAGAAAAACAGTAGGTATCCGATATATTTGTAAAGCACCAAATTTATGATCCCGCCTCAAGATTTGACACTTCTAGCCTCAGGATGGACTTAAGAAATTATTTGTGCCAAAAAACACTTAGAAAAAATTCAATCTTTGAACAAAAAGGTACCAGGCGCTCATAAATCCCAGAAAAACAGTAGGTATCCGATATATTTGTAAAGCACCAAATTTATGATCCCGCCTCAAGATTTGACACTTCTAGCCTCAGGATGGACTTAAGAAATTAATTGTGCCAAAAAACACTTAGAAAAAATTCAATCTTTGAACAAAAAGGTACCAGGCGCTCATAAATCCCAGAAAAACAGTAGGTATCCGATATTTTTGCACCAAATTTATGATCCAGCCTCAAGATTTGACACTTCTAGCATCAGGATGGAATTTAGAAATTAATTGTGCCAAAAAGCACTTAGAAAAAATTCAATCTTTGAACAAAAAGGTACGAGGAGCTCATAAATCCCAGAAAAACAGTAGGTATCAGATATTTTTGAAAAGCACCAAATTTATGATCCAGCCTCAAGATTTGACATTCTAGCATCAGGATGGACTTAACAAATTAATTGTGCAAAAAAACACTTAGAAAAAATTCAATCTTTGAACAAAAAGTCACCAGGCGCTCATAAATCCCAGAAAAACAGTAGGTATCCGATATTTTTGCACCAAATTTATGATCCAGCCTCAAGATTTGACATTTTAGCATCAGGATGGACTTAAGAAATTAATTGTGCCAAAAAACACTTAGAAAAAATTCAATCTTTGAACAAAAAGGTACCAGGCGCTCATAAATCCCAGAAAAACAGTAGGTATCCGATATATTTGTAAAGCACCAAATTTATGATCCCGCCTCAAGATTTGACACTTCTAGCCTCAGGATGGACTTAAGAAATTAATTGTGCCAAAAAACACTTAGAAAAAATTCAATCTTTGAACAAAAAGGTACCAGGCGCTCATAAATCCCAGAAAAACAGTAGGTATCCGATATTTTTGCACCAAATTTATGATCCAGCCTCAAGATTTGACACTTCTAGCCTCAGGATGGACTTAAGAAATTAATTGTGCCAAAAACACTTAGACAAAATTCAATCTTTGAACAAAAAGGTACCAGGCGCTCATTAATCCCAGAATAACAGTAGGTATCCGATATATTTGTAAAGCACCAAATTTATGATCCCGCCTCAAGATTTGACACTTCTAGCCTCAGGATGGACTTAAGAAATTAATTGTGCCAAAAAACACTTAGAAAAAATTCAATCTTTGAACAAAAAGGTACGAGGCGCTCATAAATCCCAGAAAAACAGTAGGTATCAGATATTTTTGAAAAGCACCAAATTTATGATCTAGCCTGAAGATTTGACACTTCTAGCATCAGGATGGACTTAAGAAATTAATTGTGCCAAAAAACACTTAGAAAAAATTCAATCTTTGAACAAAAAGGTACGAGGCGCTCATAAATCCCAGAAAAACAGTAGGTATCCGATATATTTGTAAAGCACCAAATTTATGATCTAGCCTGAAGATTTGACACTTCTAGCCTCAGGATGGACTTAAGAAATTAATTGTGCCAAAAACACTTAGACAAAATTCAATCTTTGAACAAAAAGGTACCAGGCGCTCATTAATCCCAGAATAACAGTAGGTATCCGATATATTTGTAAAGCACCAAATTTATGATCCCGTCTCAAGATTTGACACTTCTAGCCTCAGGATGGACTTAAGAAATTAATTGTGCCAAAAAACACTTAGAAAAAATTCAATCTTTGAACAAAAAGTTACGAGGCGCTCATAAATCCCAGAAAAACAGTAGGTATCCGATATTTTTGCACCAAATTTATGATCCAGCCTCAAGATTTGACACTTCTAGCCTCAGGATGGACTTAAGAAATTAATTGTGCCAAAAAACACTTAGAAAAAATTCAATCTTTGAACAAAAAGGTACGAGGCGCTCATAAATCCCAGAAAAACAGTAGGTATCAGATATTTTTGAAAAGCACCAAATTTATGATCTAGCCTGAAGATTTGACACTTCTAGCATCAGGATGGACTTAAGAAATTAATTGTGCCAAAAAACACTTAGAAAAAATTCAATCTTTGAACAAAAAGGTACGAGGCGCTCATAAATCCCAGAAAAACAGTAGGTATCCGATATATTTGTAAAGCACCAAATTTATGATCTAGCCTGAAGATTTGACACTTCTAGCCTCAGGATGGACTTAAGAAATTAATTGTGCCAAAAAAACACTTAGAAAAAATTCAATCTGTGAACAAAAAGTCATCAGGCGCTCATAAATCCCAGAAAAACAGTAGATATCCGATATATTTGTAAAGCACCAAATTTATGATCTAGCCTGAAGATTTGACACTTCTAGCATCAGGATGGACTTAAGAAATTAATTGTGCCAAAAAACACTTAGAAAAAATTCAATCTTTGAACAAAAAGGTACGAGGCGCTCATAAATCCCAGAAAAACAGTAGGTATCAGATATTTTTGAAAAGCACCAAATTTATGATCTAGCCTGAAGATTTGACACTTCTAGCATCAGGATGGACTTAAGAAATTAATTGTGCCAAAAACACTTAGACAAAATTCAATCTTTGAACAAAAAGGTACCAGGCGCTCATTAATCCCAGAATAACAGTAGGTATCCGATATATTTGTAAAGCACCAAATTTAGACAAAATTCAATCTTTGAACAAAAAGGTACCAGGCGCTCATTAATCCCAGAATAACAGTAGGTATCCGATATATTTGTAAAGCACCAAATTTATGATCCCGCCTCAAGTTTTGACACTTCTAGCCTCAGGATGGACTTAAGAAATTAATTGTGCCAAAAAACACTTAGAAAAAATTCAATCTTTGAACAAAAAGGTACCAGGCGCTCATAAATCCCAGAAAAACAGTAGGTATCCGATATATTTGTAAAGCACCAAATTTATGATCCCGCCTCAAGATTTGACACTTCTAGCCTCAGGATGGACTTAAGAAATTAATTGTGCCAAAAGAACACTTAGAAAAAATTCAATCTTTGAACAAAAAGTCATCAGGCGCTCATAAATCCCAGAAAAACAGTAGGTATCCGATATATTTGTAAAGCACCAAATTTATGATCTAGCCTGAAGATTTGACACTTCTAGCATCAGGATGGACTTAAGAAATTAATTGTGCCAAAAACACTTAGAAAAAATTCAATCTTTGAACAAAATTCATCAGGCGCTCATAAATCCCAGAAAAACAGTAGGTATCCGATATATTTGTAAAGCACCAAATTTATGATCTAGCCTGAAGATTTGACACTTCTAGCATCAGGATGGACTTAAGAAATTAATTGTGCCAAAAAACACTTAGAAAAAATTCAATCTTTGAACAAAAAGGTACGAGGCGCTCATAAATCCCAGAAAAACAGTAGGTATCAGATATTTTTGAAAAGCACCAAATTTATGATCTAGCCTGAAGATTTGACACTTCTAGCATCAGGATGGACTTAAGAAATTAATTGTGCCAAAAAACACTTAGAAAAAATTCAATCTTTGAACAAAAAGGTACGAGGCGCTCATAAATCCCAGAAAAACAGTAGGTATCCGATATATTTGTAAAGCACCAAATTTATGATCTAGCCTGAAGATTTGACACTTCTAGCCTCAGGATGGACTTAAGAAATTAATTGTGCCAAAAACACTTAGACAAAATTCAATCTTTGAACAAAAAGGTACCAGGCGCTCATAAATCCCAGAAAAACAGTAGGTATCCGATATATTTGTAAAGCACCAAATTTATGATCCCGCCTCAAGATTTGACACTTTTAGCCTCAGGATGGACTTAAGAAATTAATTGTGCCAAAAAAACACTTAGAAAAAATTCAATCTTTGAACAAAAAGTCATCAGGCGCTCATAAATCCCAGAAAAACAGTAGGTATCCGATATATTTGTAAAGCACCAAATTTATGATCTAGCCTGAAGATTTGACACTTCTAGCATCAGGATGGACTTAAGAAATTAATTGTGCCAAAAAACACTTAGAAAAAATTCAATCTTTGAACAAAAAGTCATCAGGCGCTCATAAATCCCAGAAAAACAGTAGGTATCCGATATATTTGTAAAGCACCAAATTTATGATCTAGCCTGAAGATTTGACACTTCTAGCATCAGGATGGACTTAAGAAATTAATTGTGCCAAAAAACACTTAGAAAAAATTCAATCTTTGAACAAAAAGGTACGAGGCGCTCATAAATCCCAGAAAAACAGTAGGTATCCGATATTTTTGCACCAAATTTATGATCCAGCCTCAAGATTTGACACTTCTAGCCTCAGGATGGACTTAAGAAATTAATTGTGCCAAAAAACACTTAGAAAAAATTCAATCTTTGAACAAAAAGGTACGAGGCGCTCATAAATCCCAGAAAAACAGTAGGTATCAGATATTTTTGAAAAGCACCAAATTTATGATCTAGCCTGAAGATTTGACACTTCTAGCATCAGAATGGACTTAAGAAATTAATTGTGCCAAAAAACACTTAGAAAAAATTCAATCTTTGAACAAAAAGGTACGAGGCGCTCATAAATCCCAGAAAAACAGTAGGTATCCGATATATTTGTAAAGCACCAAATTTATGATCTAGCCTGAAGATTTGACACTTCTAGCCTCAGGATGGACTTAAGAAATTAATTGTGCCAAAAACACTTAGACAAAATTCAATCTTTGAACAAAAAGGTACCAGGCGCTCATTAATCCCAGAATAACAGTAGGTATCCGATATATTTGTAAAGCACCAAATTTATGATCCCGCCTCAAGATTTGACACTTCTAGCCTCAGGATGGACTTAAGAAATTAATTGTGCCAAAAAACACTTAGAAAAAATTCAATCTTTGAACAAAAAGGTACCAGGCGCTCATAAATCCCAGAAAAACAGTAGGTATCCGATATATTTGTAAAGCACCAAATTTATGATCCCGCCTCAAGATTTGACACTTCTAGCCTCAGGATGGACTTAAGAAATTAATTGTGCCAAAAAAACACTTAGAAAAAATTCAATCTTTGAACAAAAAGTCATCAGGCGCTCATAAATCCCAGAAAAACAGTAGGTATCCGATATATTTGTAAAGCACCAAATTTATGATCTAGCCTGAAGATTTGACACTTCTAGCATCAGGATGGACTTAAGAAATTAATTGTGCCAAAAAACACTTAGAAAAAATTCAATCTTTGAACAAAAAGGTACGAGGCGCTCATAAATCCCAGAAAAACAGTAGGTATCCGATATTTTTGCACCAAATTTATGATCCAGCCTCAAGATTTGACACTTCTAGCCTCAGGATGGACTTAAGAAATTAATTGTGCCAAAAAAACACTTAGAAAAAATTCAATCTGTGAACAAAAAGTCATCAGGCGCTCATAAATCCCAGAAAAACAGTAGATATCCGATATATTTGTAAAGCACCAAATTTATGATCTAGCCTGAAGATTTGACACTTCTAGCATCAGGATGGACTTAAGAAATTAATTGTGCCAAAAAAACACTTAGAAAAAATTCAATCTTTGAACAAAAAGGTACGAGGCGCTCATAAATCCCAGAAAAACAGTAGGTATCCGATATTTTTGCACCAAATTTATGATCCAGCCTCAAGATTTGACACTTCTAGCCTCAGGATGGACTTAAGAAATTAATTGTGCCAAAAAAACACTTAGAAAAAATTCAATCTGTGAACAAAAAGTCATCAGGCGCTCATAAATCCCAGAAAAACAGTAGATATCCGATATATTTGTAAAGCACCAAATTTATGATCTAGCCTGAAGATTTGACACTTCTAGCATCAGGATGGACTTAAGAAATTAATTGTGCCAAAAAAACACTTAGAAAAAATTCAATCTTTGAACAAAAAGGTACGAGGCGCTCATAAATCCCAGAAAAACAGTAGGTATCCGATATTTTTGCACCAAATTTATGATCCAGCCTCAAGATTTGACACTTCTAGCATCAGGATGGACTTAAGAAATTAATTGTGCCAAAAAAACAATTAGAAAAAATTCAATCTTTGAACAAAAAGGTACCAGGCGCTCATTAATCCCAGAAAAACAGTAGGTATCCGATATATTTGTAAAGCACCAAATTTATGATCCCGCCTCAAGATTTGACACTTCTAGCCTCAGGATAGACTTAAGAAATTAATTGTGCCAAAAAACACTTAGAAAAAATTCAATCTTTGAACAAAAAGGTACCAGGCGCTCATAAATCCCAGAAAAACAGTAGGTATCCGATATATTTGTAAAGCACCAAATTTATGATCCCGCCTCAAGATTTGACACTTCTAGCCTCAGGATGGACTTAAGAAATTAATTGTGCCAAAAAACACTTAAAAAAAATTCAATCTTTGAACAAAAAGGTACCAGGCGCTCATAAATCCCAGAAAAACAGTAGGTATCCGATATATTTGTAAAGCACCAAATTTATGATCCCGCCTCAAGATTTGACACTTCTAGCCTCAGGATGGACTTAAGAAATTAATTGTGCCAAAAAACACTTAGAAAAAATTCAATCTTTGAACAAAAAGGTACGAGGCGCTCATAAATCCCAGAAAAACAGTAGGTATCCGATATTTTTGCACCAAATTTATGATCCAGCCTCAAGATTTGACACTTATAGCATCAGGATGGACTTAAGAAATTAATTGTGCCAAAAAAACACTTAGAAAAAATTCAATCTTTGAACAAAAAGTCATCAGGCGCTCATAAATCCCAGAAAAACAGTAGGTATCCGATATATTTGTAAAGCACCAAATTTATGATCTAGCCTGAAGATTTGACACTTCTAGCATCAGGATGGACTTAAGAAATTAATTGTGCCAAAAAACACTTAGAAAAAATTCAATCTTTGAACAAAAAGGTACGAGGCGCTCATAAATCCCAGAAAAACAGTAGGTATCCGATATTTTTGCACCAAATTTATGATCCAGCCTCAAGATTTGACACTTATAGCATCAGGATGGACTTAAGAAATTAATTGTGCCAAAAAAACACTTAGAAAAAATTCAATCTTTGAACAAAAAGTCATCAGGCGCTCATAAATCCCAGAAAAACAGTAGGTATCCGATATATTTGTAAAGCACCAAATTTATGATCTAGCCTGAAGATTTGACACTTCTAGCATCAGGATGGACTTAAGAAATTAATTGTGCCAAAAAACACTTAGAAAAAATTCAATCTTTGAACAAAAAGGTACGAGGCGCTCATAAATCCCAGAAAAACAGTAGGTATCAGATATTTTTGAAAAGCACCAAATTTATGATCTAGCCTGAAGATTTGACACTTCTAGCATCAGAATGGACTTAAGAAATTAAGTGTGCCAAAAAACACTCAGAAAAAATTCAATCTTTGAACAAAAAGGTACGAGGCGCTCATAAATCCCAGAAAAACAGTAGGTATCCGATATATTTGTAAAGCACCAAATTTATGATCCCGCCTCAAGATTTGACACTTCTAGCCTCAGGATGGACTTAAGAAATTAATTGTGCCAAAAAACACTTAGAAAAAATTCAATCTTTGAACAAAAAGGTACCAGGCGCTCATAAATCCCAGAAAAACAGTAGGTATCCGATATATTTGTAAAGCACCAAATTTATGATCCCGCCTCAAGATTTGACACTTCTAGCCTCAGGATGGACTTAAGAAATTAATTGTGCCAAAAAAACACTTAGAAAAAATTCAATCTTTGAACAAAAAGTCATCAGGCGCTCATAAATCCCAGAAAAACAGTAGGTATCCGATATATTTGTAAAGCACCAAATTTATGATCTAGCCTGAAGATTTGACACTTCTAGCATCAGGATGGACTTAAGAAATTAATTGTGCCAAAAAACACTTAGAAAAAATTCAATCTTTGAACAAAAAGGTACGAGGCGCTCATAAATCCCAGAAAAACAGTAGGTATCCGATATTTTTGCACCAAATTTATGATCCAGCCTCAAGATTTGACACTTCTAGCCTCAGGATGGACTTAAGAAATTAATTGTGCCAAAAAAACACTTAGAAAAAATTCAATCTGTGAACAAAAAGTCATCAGGCGCTCATAAATCCCAGAAAAACAGTAGATATCCGATATATTTGTAAAGCACCAAATTTATGATCTAGCCTGAAGATTTGACACTTCTAGCATCAGGATGGACTTAAGAAATTAATTGTGCCAAAAAAACACTTAGAAAAAATTCAATCTTTGAACAAAAAGGTACGAGGCGCTCATAAATCCCAGAAAAACAGTAGGTATCCGATATTTTTGCACCAAATTTATGATCCAGCCTCAAGATTTGACACTTCTAGCATCAGGATGGACTTAAGAAATTAATTGTGCCAAAAAAACACTTAGAAAAAATTCAATCTTTGAACAAAAAGGTACCAGGCGCTCATTAATCCCAGAAAAACAGTAGGTATCCGATATATTTGTAAAGCACCAAATTTATGATCCCGCCTCAAGATTTGACACTTCTAGCCTCAGGATAGACTTAAGAAATTAATTGTGCCAAAAAACACTTAGAAAAAATTCAATCTTTGAACAAAAAGGTACCAGGCGCTCATAAATCCCAGAAAAACAGTAGGTATCCGATATATTTGTAAAGCACCAAATTTATGATCCCGCCTCAAGATTTGACACTTCTAGCCTCAGGATGGACTTAAGAAATTAATTGTGCCAAAAAAACACTTAGAAAAAATTCAATCTTTGAACAAAAAGGTACCAGGCGCTCATAAATCCCAGAAAAACAGTATGTATCCGATATATTTGTAAAGCACCAAATTTATGATCCCGCCTCAAGATTTGACACTTCTAGCCTCAGAATGGACTTAAGAAATTAATTGTGCCAAAAAACACTTAGAAAAAATTCAATCTTTGAACAAAAAGGTACCAGGCGCTCATAAATCCCAGAAAAACAGTAGGTATCCGATATTTTTGCACCAAATTTATGATCCAGCCTCAAGATTTGACACTTCTAGCCTCAGGATGGACTTAAGAAATTAATTGTGCCAAAAAAACACTTAGAAAAAATTCAATCTGTGAACAAAAAGTCATCAGGCGCTCATAAATCCCAGAAAAACAGTAGATATCCGATATATTTGTAAAGCACCAAATTTATGATCTAGCCTGAAGATTTGACACTTCTAGCATCAGGATGGACTTAAGAAATTAATTGTGCCAAAAAAACACTTAGAAAAAATTCAATCTTTGAACAAAAAGGTACGAGGCGCTCATAAATCCCAGAAAAACAGTAGGTATCCGATATTTTTGCACCAAATTTATGATCCAGCCTCAAGATTTGACACTTCTAGCATCAGGATGGACTTAAGAAATTAATTGTGCCAAAAAAACACTTAGAAAAAATTCAATCTTTGAACAAAAAGGTACCAGGCGCTCATTAATCCCAGAAAAACAGTAGGTATCCGATATATTTGTAAAGCACCAAATTTATGATCCCGCCTCAAGATTTGACACTTCTAGCCTCAGGATAGACTTAAGAAATTAATTGTGCCAAAAAACACTTAGAAAAAATTCAATCTTTGAATAAAAAGGTACCAGGCGCTCATAAATCCCAGAAAAACAGTAGGTATCCGATATATTTGTAAAGCACCAAATTTATGATCCCGCCTCAAGATTTGACACTTCTAGCCTCAGGATGGACTTAAGAAATTAATTGTGCCAAAAAACACTTAGAAAAAATTCAATCTTTGAACAAAAAGGTACCAGGCGCTCATAAATCCCAGAAAAACAGTAGGTATCCGATATATTTGTAAAGCACCAGATTTATGATCTAGCCTGAAGATTTGACACTTCTAGCATCAGGATGGACTTAAGAAATTAATTGTGCCAAAAAACACTTAGAAAACATTCAATCTTTGAACAAAAAGGTACGAGGCGCTCATAAATCCCAGAAAAACAGTAGGTATCCGATATTTTTGCACCAAATTTATGATCCAGCCTCAAGATTTGACATTCTAGCATCAGGATGGACTTAAGAAATTAATTGTGCCAAAAAACACTTAGACAAAATTCAATCTTTGAACAAAAAGGTACCAGGCGCTCATTAATCCCAGAATAACAGTAGGTATCCGATATATTTGTAAAGCACCAAATTTATGATCCCGCCTCAAGATTTGACACTTCTAGCCTCAGGATGGACTTAAGAAATTAATTGTGCCAAAAAACACTTAGAAAAAATTCAATCTTTGAACAAAAAGGTACCAGGCGCTCATAAATCCCAGAAAAACAGTAGGTATCCGATATATTTGTAAAGCACCAAATTTATGATCCCGCCTCAAGATTTGACACTTCTAGCCTCAGGATGGACTTAAGAAATTAATTGTGCCAAAAAACACTTAGAAAAAATTCAATCTTTGAACAAAAAGGTACCAGGCGCTCATAAATCCCAGAAAAACAGTAGGTATCCGATATTTTTGCACCAAATTTATGATCCAGCCTCAAGATTTGACACTTCTAGCCTCAGGATGGACTTAAGAAATTAATTGTGCCAAAAAAACACTTAGAAAAAATTCAATCTTTGAACAAAAAGTCATCAGGCGCTCATAAATCCCAGAAAAACAGTAGGTATCCGATATATTTGTAAAGCACCAAATTTATGATCTAGCCTCAAGATTTGACACTTCTAGCATCAGGATAGACTTAAGAAATTAATTGTGCCAAAAAAACACTTAGAAAAAATTCAATCTTTGAACAAAAAGTCATCAGGCGCTCATAAATCCCAGAAAAACAGTAGGTATCCGATATATTTGTAAAGCACCAAATTTATGATCTAGCCTGAAGATTTGACACTTCTAGCATCAGGATGGACTTAAGAAATTAATTGTGCCAAAAAACACTTAGAAAAAATTCAATCTTTGAACAAAAAGGTACGAGGCGCTCATAAATCCCAGAAAAACAGTAGGTATCCGATATTTTTGCACCAAATTTATGATCCAGCCTCAAGATTTGACACTTCTAGCATCAGGATGGACTTAAGAAATTAATTGTGCCCAAAAAACACTTAGAAAAAATTCAATCTTTGAACAAAAGTCATCAGGCGCTCATAAATCCCAGAAAAACAGTAGATATCCGATATATTTGTAAAGCACCAAATTTATGATCTAGCCTGAAGATTTGACACTTCTAGCATCAGGATGGACTTAAGAAATTAATTGTGCCAAAAAAACACTTAGAAAAAATTCAATCTTTGAACAAAAAGGTACGAGGCGCTCATAAATCCCAGAAAAACAGTAGGTATCCGATATTTTTGCACCAAATTTATGATCCAGCCTCAAGATTTGACACTTATAGCATCAGGATGGACTTAAGAAATTAATTGTGCCAAAAAAACACTTAGAAAAAATTCAATCTTTGAACAAAAAGTCATCAGGCGCTCATAAATCCCAGAAAAACAGTAGGTATCCGATATATTTGTAAAGCACCAAATTTATGATCTAGCCTGAAGATTTGACACTTCTAGCATCAGGATGGACTTAAGAAATTAATTGTGCCAAAAAACACTTAGAAAAAATTCAATCTTTGAACAAAAAGGTACGAGGCGCTCATAAATCCCAGAAAAACAGTAGGTATCCGATATTTTTGCACCAAATTTATGATCCAGCCTCAAGATTTGACACTTCTAGCATCAGGATGGACTTAAGAAATTAATTGTGCCAAAAAAACACTTAGAAAAAATTCAATCTTTGAACAAAAAGTCATCAGGCGCTCATAAATCCCAGAAAAACAGAAGGTATCCGATATATTTGTAAAGCACCAAATTTATGATCTAGCCTGAAGATTTGACACTTCTAGCATCAGGATGGACTTAAGAAATTAATTGTGCCAAAAAAACACTTAGAAAAAATTCAATCTTTGAACAAAAAGTCATCAGGCGCTCATAAATTACAGAAAAACAGTAGGTATCCGATATATTTGTAAAGCACCAAATTTATGTTCTAGCCTCAAGATTTGACACTTCTAGCATCAGGATGGACTTAAGAAATTAATTGTGCCAAAAAAACACTTAGAAAAAATTCAATCTTTGAACAAAAAGGTACCAGGCGCTCATAAATCCCAGAAAAACAGTAGGTATCAGATATTTTTGAAAAGCACCAAATTTATGATCCCGCCTCAAGATTTGACACTTCTAACATCAGGATGGAATTTAGAAATTAATTGTGCCAAAAAGCACTTAGAAAAAATTCAATCTTTGAACAAAAAGTCACCAGGCGCTCATAAATCCCAGAAAAACAGTAGGTATCCGATATTTTTGCACCAAATTTATGATCCAGCCTCAAGATTTGACATTCTAGCATCAGGATGGACTTAAGAAATTAATTGTGCCAAAAAACACTTAGAAAAAATTCAATCTTTGAACAAAAAGTCACCAGGCGCTCATAAATCCCAGAAAAACAGTAGGTATCCGATATTTTTGCACCAAATTTATGATCCAGCCTCAAGATTTGACATTCTAGCATCAGGATGGACTTAACAAATTAATTGTGCAAAAAAACACTTAGAAAAAATTCAATCTTTGAACAAAAAGTCACCAGGCGCTCATAAATCCCAGAAAAACAGTAGGTATCCGATATATTTGTAAAGCACCAAATTTATGATCCAGCCTCAAGATTTGACATTCTAGCATCAGGATGGACTTAAGAAATTAATTGCGCCAAAAAACACTTAGACAAAATTCAATCTTTGAACAAAAAGGTACCAGGCGCTCATTAATCCCAGAATAACAGTAGGTATCCGATATATTTGTAAAGCACCAAATTTATGATCCCGCCTCAAGATTTGATACTTCTAGCCTCAGGATGGACTTAAGAAATTAATTGTGCCAAAAAACTTAGACAAAATTCAATCTTTGAACAAAAAGGTACGAGGCGCTCATTAATCCCAGAAAAACAGTAGGTATCCGATATATTTGTAAAGCACCAAATTTATGATCCCGCCTCAAGATTTGACACTTCTAGCCTCAGGATGGACTTAAGAAATTAATTGTGCCAAAAAACACTTAGAAAAAAATTCAATCTTTGAACAAAAAGGTACCAGGCGCTCATAAATCCCAGAAAAACAGTAGGTATCCGATATTTTTGCACCAAATTTATGATCCAGCCTCAAGATTTGACATTCTAGCATCAGGATGGACTTAAGAAATTAATTGTGCCAAAAAACACTTAGAAAAAATTCAATCTTTGAACAAAAAGGTACCAGGCGCTCATAAATCCCAGAAAAACAGTAGGTATCCGATATATTTGTAAAGCACCAAATTTATGATCCCGCCTCAAGATTTGACACTTCTAGCCTCAGGATGGACTTAAAAAATTAATTGTGCCAAAAAACACTTAGAAAAAATTCAATCTTTGAACAAAAAGGTACCAGGCGCTCATAAATCCCAGAAAAACAGTAGGTATCCGATATATTTGTAAAGCACCAAATTTATGATCCCGCCTCAAGATTTGACACTTCTAGCCTCAGGATGGACTTACGAAATTAATTGTGCCAAAAAACACTTAGAAAAAATTCAATCTTTAAACAAAAAGGTACCAGGCGCTCATAAATCCCAGAAAAACAGTAGGTATCCGATATATTTGTAAAGCACCAAATTTATGATCCCGCCTCAAGATTTGACACTTCTAGCCTCAGGATGGACTTAAGAAATTAATTGTGCCAAAAAACACTTAGACAAAATTCAATCTTTGAACAAAAAGTCACCAGGCGCTCATAAATCCCAGAAAAACAGTAGGTATCCGATATTTTTGCACCAAATTTATGATCCAGCCTCAAGATTTGACATTCTAACATCAGGATGGACTTAAGAAATTAATTGTGCCAAAAAACACTTAGACAAAATTCAATCTTTGAACAAAAAGGTACCAGGCGCTCATTAATCCCAGAATAACAGTAGGTATCCGATATATTTGTAAAGCACCAAATTTTTGATCCCGCCTCAAGATTTGACACTTCTAGCCTCAGGATGGACTTAAGAAATTAATTGTGCCAAAAAACACTTAGAAAAAATTCAATCTTTGAATAAAAAGGTACCAGGCGCTCATAAATCCCAGAAAAACAGTAGGTATCCGATATATTTGTAAAGCACCAAATTTATGATCCCGCCTCAAGATTTGACACTTCTAGCCTCAGGATGGACTTAAGAAATTAATTGTGCCAAAAAACACTTAGAAAAAATTCAATCTTTGAACAAAAAGGTACCAGGCGCTCATAAATCCCAGAAAAACAGTAGGTATCCGATATATTTGTAAAGCACCAAATTTATGATCCCGCCTCAATATTTGACACTTCTAGCCTCAGGATGGACTTAAGAACTTAATTGTGCCAAAAAACACTTAGAAAAAATTCAATCTTTGAACAAAAAGGTACCAGGCGCTCATAAATCCCAGAAAAACAGTAGGTATCCGATATATTTGTAAAGCACCAAATTTATGATCCCGCCTCAAGATTTGACACTTCTAGCCTCAGGATGGACTTAAGAAATTAATTGTGCCAAAAAACACTTAGAAAAAATTCAATCTTTGAACAAAAAGGTACCAGGCGCTCATAAATCCCAGAAAAACAGTAGGTATCCGATATTTTTGCACCAAATTTATGATCCAGCCTCAAGATTTGACACTTCTAGCATCAGGATGGACTTAAGAAATTAATTGTGCCAAAAAAACACTTAGAAAAAATTCAATCTTTGAACAAAAAGTCATCAGGCGCTCATAAATCCCAGAAAAACAGTAGGTATCCGATATATTTGTAAAGCACCAAATTTATGATCTAGCCTGAAGATTTGACACTTCTAGCATCAGGATGGACTTAAGAAATTAATTGTGCCAAAAAAACACTTAGAAAAAATTCAATCTTTGAACAAAAAGTCATCAGGCGCTCATAAATTACAGAAAAACAGTAGGTATCCGATATATTTGTAAAGCACCAAATTTATGATCTAGCCTCAAGATTTGACACTTCTAGCATCAGGATGGACTTAAGAAATTAAAAATTCAATCTTTGAACAAAAAGGTACCAGGCGCTCATAAATCCCAGAAAAACAGTAGGTATCCGATATATTTGTAAAGCACCAAATTTATGATCCCGCCTCAAGATTTGACACTTCTAGCCTCAGGATGGACTTAAGAAATTAATTGTGCCAAAAAACACTTAGAAAAAATTCAATCTTTGAACAAAAAGGTACCAGGCGCTCGTAAATCCCAGAAAAACAGTAGGTATCCGATATATTTGTAAAGCACCAAATTTATGATCCCGCCTCAAGATTTGACACTTCTAGCCTCAGGATGGACTTAAGAAATTAATTGTGCCAAAAAACACTTAGAAAAAATTCAATCTTTGAACAAAAAGGTACCAGGCGCTCATAAATCCCAGAAAAACAGTAGGTATCCGATATATTTGTAAAGCACCAAATTTATGATCCCGCCTCAAGATTTGACACTTCTAGCCTCAGGATGGACTTAAGAAATTAATTGTGCCAAAAAACACTTAGAAAAAATTCAATCTTTGAACAAAAAGGTACCAGGCGCTCATAAATCCCAGAAAAACAGTAGGTATCCGATATTTTTGCACCAAATTTATGATCCAGCCTCAAGATTTGAAACTTCTAGCATCAGGATGGACTTAAGAAATTAATTGTGCCAAAAAAACACTTAGAAAAAATTCAATCTTTGAACAAAAAGTCATCAGGCGCTCATAAATCCCAGAAAAACAGTAGGTATCCGATATATTTGTAAAGCACCAAATTTATGATCTAGCCTGAAGATTTGACACTTCTAGCATCAGGATGGGCTTAAAAAATTAATTGTGCCAAAAAAACACTTAGAAAAAATTCAATCTTTGAACAAAAAGTCATCAGGCGCTCATAAATTACAGAAAAACAGTAGGTATCCGATATATTTGCAAAGCACCAAATTTATGATCTAGCCTCAAGATTTGACACTTCTAGCATCAGGATGGACTTAAGAAATTAATTGTGCCAAAAAAACACTTAGAAAAAATTCAATCTTTGAACAAAAAGGTACCAGGCGCTCATAAATCCCAGAAAAACAGTAGGTATCCGATATATTTGTAAAGCACCAAATTTATGATCCCGCCTCAAGATTTGACACTTCTAGCCTCAGGATGGACTTAAGAAATTAATTGTGCCAAAAAACACTTAGAAAAAATTCAATCTTTGAACAAAAAGGTACCAGGCGCTCATAAATCCCAGAAAAACAGTAGGTATCCGATTTTTTTGCACCAAATTTATGATCCAGCCTCAAGATTTGACACTTCTAGCATCAGGATGGACTTAAGAAATTAATTGTGCCAAAAAAACACTTAGAAAAAATTCAATCTTTGAACAAAAAGTCATCAGGCGCTCATAAATCCCAGAAAAACAGTAGGTATCCGATATATTTGTAAAGCACTAAATTTATGATCTAGCCTGAAGATTTGACACTTCTAGCATCAGGATGGACTTAAGAAATTAATTGTGCCAAAAAAACACTTAGAAAAAATTCAATCTTTGAACAAAAAGTCATCAGGCGCTGATAAATTACAGAAAAACAGTAGGTATCCGATATATTTGTAAAGCACCAAATTTATGATCTAGCCTCAAGATTTGACACTTCTAGCATCAGGATGGACTTAAGAAATTAATTGTGCCAAAAAAACACTTAGAAAAAATTCAATCTTTGAACAAAAAGGTACCAGGCGCTCATAAATCCCAGAAAAACAGTAGGTATCCGATATATTTGTAAAGCACCAAATTTATGATCCCGCCTCAAGATTTGACACTTCTAGCCTCAGGATGGACTTAAGAAATTAATTGTGCCAAAAAACACTTAGAAAAAATTCAATCTTTGAACAAAAAGGTACCAGGCGCTCATAAATCCCAGAAAAACAGTAGGTATCCGATATATTTGTAAAGCACCAAATTTATGATCCCGCCTCAAGATTTGACACTTCTAGCCTCAGGATGGACTTAAGAAATTAATTGTGCCAAAAAACACTTAGAAAAAATTCAATCTTTGAACAAAAAGGTACCAGGCGCTCATAAATCCCAGAAAAACAGTAGGTATCCGATATATTTGTAAAGCACCAAATTTATGATCCCGCCTCAATATTTGACACTTCTAGCCTCAGGATGGACTTAAGAAATTAATTGTGCCAAAAAACACTTAGAAAAAATTCAATCTTTGAACAAAAAGGTACCAGGCGCTCATAAATCCCAGAAAAACAGTAGGTATCCGATATATTTGTAAAGCACCAAATTTATGATCCCGCCTCAAGATTTGACACTTCTAGCCTCAGGATGGACTTAAGAAATTAATTGTGCCAAAAAACACTTAGAAAAAATTCAATCTTTGAACAAAAAGGTACCAGGCGCTCATAAATCCCAGAAAAACAGTAGGTATCCGATATTTTTGCACCAAATTTATGATCCAGCCTCAAGATTTGACACTTCTAGCATCAGGATGGACTTAAGAAATTAATTGTGCCAAAAAACACTTAGAAAAAATTCAATCTTTGAACAAAAAGTCATCAGGCGCTCATAAATCCCAGAAAAACAGTAGGTATCCGATATATTTGTAAAGCACCAAATTTATGATCTAGCCTGAAGATTTGACACTTCTAGCATCAGGATGGACTTAAGAAATTAATTGTGCCAAAAAAACACTTAGAAAAAATTCAATCTTTGAACAAAAAGTCATCAGGCGCTCATAAATTACAGAAAAACAGTAGGTATCCGATATATTTGTAAAGCACCAAATTTATGATCTAGCCTCAAGATTTGACACTTCTAGCATCAGGATGGACTTAAGAAATTAATTGTGCCAAAAAAACACTTAGAAAAAATTCAATCTTTGAACAAAAAGGTACCAGGCGCTCATAAATCCCAGAAAAACAGTAGGTATCCGATATATTTGTAAAGCACCAAATTTATGATCCCGCCTCAAGATTTGACACTTCTAGCCTCAGGATGGACTTAAGAAATTAATTGTGCCAAAAAACACTTAGAAAAAATTCAATCTTTGAACAAAAAGGTACCAGGCGCTCATAAATCCGAGAAAAACAGTAGGTATCCGATATATTTGTAAAGCACCAAATTTATGATCCCGCCTCAAGATTTGACACTTCTAGCCTCAGGATGGACTTAAGAAATTAATTGTGCCAAAAAACACTTATAAAAAATTCAATCTTTGAACAAAAAGGTACCAGGCGCTCATAAATCCCAGAAAAACAGTAGGTATCCGATATATTTGTAAAGCACCAAATTTATGATCCCGCCTCAAGATTTGACACTTCTAGCCTCAGGATGGACTTAAGAAATTAATTGTGCCAAAAAACACTTAGAAAAAATTCAATCTTTGAACAAAAAGGTACCAGGCGCTCATAAATCCCAGAAAAACAGTAGGTATCCGATATTTTTGCACCAAATTTATGATCCAGCCTCAAGATTTGACACTTCTAGCCTCAGGATGGACTTAAGAAATTAATTGTGCCAAAAAACACTTAGAAAAAATTCAATCTTTGAACAAAAAGTCACCAGGCGCTCATAAATCCCAGAAAAACAGTAGGTATCCGATATTTTTGCACCAAATTTATGATCCAGCCTCAAGATTTGACATTCTAGCATCAGGATGGACTTAAGAAATTAATTGTGCCAAAAAACACTTAGACAAAATTCAATCTTTGAACAAAAAGGTAATAGGCGCTCATTAATCCCAGAATAACAGTAGGTATCCGATATATTTGTAAAGCACCAAATTTATGATCTAGCCTGAAGATTTGACACTTCTAGCCTCAGGATGGACTTAAGAAATTAATTGTGCCAAAAAACACTTAGAAAAAATTCAATCTTTGAACAAAAAGGTACCAGGCGCTCATAAATCCCAGAAAAACAGTAGGTATCCGATATATTTGTAAAGCACCAAATTTAGGATCGAGCCTCAAGATTTGACACTTCTAGCATCAGGATGGACTTAAGAAATTAATTGTGCCAAAAACACTTAGAAAAAATTCAATCTTTGAACAAAAAGTCACCAGGCGCTCATAAATCCCAGAAAAAACGTAGGTATCCGATATTTTTGAAAAGCACCGAATTTATGATCCAGCCTCAAGATTTGACACTTCTAGCATCAGGATGGACTTAAGAAATTAATTGTGCCAAAAAACACTTAGAAAAAATTCAATCTTTGAACGAAAAGTCACCAGGCGCTCATAAATCCCAGAAAAACAGTAGGTTTCCTTTCCAATATTTTTGAAAAGCACCAAATTTATGATCCCGCCTCAAGATTTGTCACTTCTTGCATCAGGATGGACTTAAGAAATTAATTGTCCCAAAAAACACTTAGAAAAAATAATCCCAGAAAAACAGTAGCTATCCGATATTTTTGAAAAGCACCAAATTTATGATCCAGCATCATGATTTAACATTCCTAGCATCAGGATGGACTTAAGAAATTAATTGTGCCAAAAAATACTTAGAAAAAATTCAATCTTTGAACAAAAAGTCATCAGGGGCTCATAAATCCCAGAAAAACAGTAGGTATCCCATATTTTTGAAAAGCACCAAATTTATGACCCAGCATCATGATTTAACATTAATAGCATCAGGATGGACTTAAGAAATTAAATTAATTGTGCCAAAAAACACTTAGAAAAAATTCAATCTTTGAACAAAAAGGTACCAGGGGCTCATAAATCCCAGAAAAACAGTAGCTATCCGATATTTTTGAAAAGCACCAAATTTATGATCCAGCATCATGATTTAACATTAATAGCATCTGGATGGACTTAAGAAATTAATTGTGCCAAAAAACACTTAGAAAAAATTCAATCTTTGACTAAAAAGTCATCAGGGGCTCATAAATCCCAGAAAAACAGTAGCTATCCGATATTTTTGAAAAGCACCAAATTTATGATCCAGCATCATGATTTAACATTCCTAGCATCAGGATGGACTTAAGAAATTAATTGTGCCAAAAAACACTTACAAAAAATTCAATCTTTGAACAAAAAGTCATCAGGGGCTCATAAATCCCAGAAAAACAGTAGGTATCCCATATTTTTGAAAAGCACCAAATTTATGATCCAGCATCATGATTTAACATTAATAGCATCAGGATGGACTTAAGAAATTAATTGTGCCAAAAAACACTTAGAAAAAATTCAATCTTTGAACAAAAAGTCACAAGGCGCTCATAAATCCTAGAAAAACAGTACGTATCCGATATTTTTTAAAAGCACCAAATTAAAGAGTTGTTGTCTAGGTTTGACTCTACTAGCATCAAGTTAGACTCAAGAAATTAGAGCCATCAAATACTTAGAAAAATTAAGTCTTTGAATTAAATGTTACCAAGCTCTCAAAAATCCTCATATATTTTCTTCATCATTCTCAATGCAACACACTCTCATAAAATGAACATCTGCTATAAAAACATTCAATAAACAACAATGATTATGTTGTCGAAAATTCAACAAGGATTCAGCAATATTTTATTCCACTTTACTTGTAGAGTAACGATACAAAGATACCACACAGTGTTTCTGAAAGACCATTATTCAAAATCAAGTGGTTTTTCAAAAATCAAGTGGTCTTCCTTTGAGAATATTGGAAATTGGTTTTCAAATTGAACGAAACGCTCTTAAATTCGATTAGTTGTTTGTCTCAAATTCATTTATCATTTCAAGTGGAATTGATGATGTTCCATAAATGCACTCTTCCTTTTAGTAGCATTTTCTCACGACGATGGATGAATCATGAATAAATATTGTATCCTTAAATCTTCCCCCACACACATATGAAATGGATAGATGTATGGATAGAGCAAGAAGAAGTAATTTGTAGAGTTTCCTTTCAAAGTTTAAACGTTACGAGTATATCGCGAATATCAAATATCACATTCACGGTTTTTTTTCTTGCTTTCAATACCTCCAACATTCTCCATCACAATAAGTTGTATTGAATATCCTTTTTTTGTCCTCGAAAAAAAAAGAGACAAAATTAACATTCACTTGTATGGTAAAGTACTATATTTCTGTCAAAACGGAAGTTGCTGTTCTTGTTTGTTTGTTTGCAAACTATTTGACCGTATTTATTGCTACAGGACTTATTGGTTTTTTGTATGTCCCAAATGAAGTCACGTTCAGGCAATAAGTGTACATCATTAAGTATTTTATTGATGCGTATTTAATATTTCACAGTTCGACAGAGAGTGCATACATTTTATATAAAACCTTAACTAGTACATGGAATTATTATTTTTATTTCGATTGACTTATAGAATAATCAGAAATATTTATTTGCTTGACATTTAAAAGCGTCATTAACAAATTATGAATTATTGAAAAACTATATAAGGATTAAGGCCGAGTTATTGAGGATAAAATTAAATTATTTATATTATTTAATGAGTGTCTGTATATATTTTTTTTTTCGAAATGTAGATTTTGTTTGCTTAATTATGCATTATGAATATTTCAGTGTGAGCTTATTTTCAGGTAGATACTGAGAAGATACATTTACATATATTTCGAACGATTTTACACTGCAACCACTTTTTAAAAATTATAGCCTTGATTTAAATGATTGATTTATTACACTTTTATAATGCATCAGAGTGATCCAGTTACCAAAATGGGTGGGACAAAACAGAACAAAAGACAGGAAGTCCACAAATGTTTCCATTATGAAAAAAATAATGAGATCAATAAATCCAAAGATAAATATTTTATTTTGAAATCATTAAAAGGACAAGATATAATTATTAAGTCCTATAAAAATATTTTCTTTTTTCTTATAATTATAAGACCTGTTATTTAAACATTAAATGTCAGAAACAAAGAGAATTTCATGGTCAAAATAAAATAAAACCAACAAGTAAAAGCAATTTATCAACAGGTTCTGTTTGTTTAACATCGTCAATGTAATTAACTCACAAACAACCCCTGGTTTTATGGCAGCATTTTACAACAAGAAATCAAAATCAAAGCAATTTACGTGTTTACACCTCATCATTTGCCACTTATAAATAATCTTCTCAAAATAAGATGAAAAAATAAAAAAAAAATTGATAGTCGAGGAGAACATTTAATTTTGATACTTTTTTTAAATTTAATAAAGAGATGTGTTTCCAGGAATTGAAAATCCATCGATGAATAATTTATTGTATTGCTTTTGATTTCCTTAAAAATTAGAACCAAAAAGAGTAAAAGTAACTTAAAATTTTGAAAAAAAAACTGAAAAAAATTGTGATTTTTATTCAACTCAGTGTCAGTAGTTATTTTACTCACCTACTCCTTTTTTAAATAAACAAATTACACAAGTAGGTAAGCATTTATTATCTTTTTGTTTTGGGAATAAGATAAATTAAATGCACTACTGAGTCGTATTTACTTGTTAAAAGTTGCTTAGACTGTTAAATATTTTTATACCATTAGGTATATAAAATAAAAATTTTACTATAATTTTATTATTATTTTTTTTTTAAGAAATGTAAAAAAATCATAAAAAATTGTTTTTATATAAGTTTTGTAATCTTCAAACTAATACAAAAGAATTTTTGGATTTTTTTTTTCAAAAACTGTAGGAACCGTGTTTTAAAAAAATAGTTTTTTTTTTTAATAAAAAATTGAAAATTTTATTAAAAAAAAAAATAGTAGGTATGCTGAAGAAATAATTATTTGACACATAATATAGTGGAGTAACTAAAGCAAATTATTAGGGAACCGGGCCGAACAGCTCTGATTTTGATGATCTTTTTTTTCAAACGTCGGTAATTAAAAACACTTTAAAGTCTATAGGTTAAAAATTGACGATGTTGCCGTATTTCTTTTTTTAAATTAAAATTAAATTATTTTTGAACAAAACCATTTTGTTTGCTTAAATTTCATAAAATAAATTATACCAAAAGATTCTCTAGGTAATTTAGGGAAAAAATATATATGGAAGTAAAAGACAATCTTCCATATCGTTTAAGCGAAAAATGCAATTTTCTCACAAACTGACTTCAAACACAAAAAAAAAATATTTTGAACACAACGGCAACACCTACAATATAAAAAGACACATTTTATATAAAATTTAAATCCATAAAATTTAATGAATAGTTTTTGAAAAAATGGTTCTTCAACTCAGAATTAAAAAAAAAATGTTATTAAAAAAAATTTAAATGACTTTTTTTTTAAAACTTTTTCGTAATAAAATATGAATTTATTTTTAAAAATATTTTGTCCATAGATATGATTAATTAAATTCCGAAGAAGTAAAGTTAATATATATGATAGTTTTGAGAAAAAAAATTAAAAATTACTTCAATTTCATTGGATTTTTCGATAAAAAATTGATTTAATCAAAGACTTTGGCAAATAAGAACATAAAACTTTTTCTATTTTACTTTTAACAATAAGGGCTATTGAATGAAGAAAAAATAACTTTATATTTAAATGTTGAGCTTAAAAAAAAATAGTTAATTTTTTTTATCAAAACTTCTATTAAAAAAGTTTTTCGAAAATGATATACTTTTTAATTTTTTTCCATAAATTGTATTACATATTGACATTTTTTTTATAATTTCAAATAATAATAAATGCGGCCTAAAAAATTTGAAAAATAAATGCATTTTATGTTACGAAAAAGTTTTAAAAGATCATGTTGAAATTTTTTCAATAATTTTTTTTTTTTTTTTTCAAAAATCTGAGTTTAATTACCATTTTTTTAAAAACCCTTTCCTGAATTAACTTAATTTTAATTTTACGAATATAAATAAGCTTCTAGCTTTTTAAAAATTTATATTTAAATATTGTAGGTGCTGCCGTTGTTTTCAAATATTTTTTTTTTTCTGTTTGAAGTTAATTTGTGAGAAAATTGCATAAACGATGAAAGATTGTCCTTCGTTCCTGTATAATATTTTTCCTTTAATTGCCTAGACAATCTTTTGGCATTAATAAATTTATGAAATTTAAGCAAATTTTTTTTTTGTTCACAAAAATCAAAACGGCAACAGGGGAAAATTTTAATCTATGAACTTTAAAGTATTTTTAATTACCAACGTTTGAAAAAAAGATCATCAAAATCAGAGCTGTTCGGCCGGGTTCCCTAATATTGTCATTTTTTGAGCTTTAGTTACTCTACTAACAATAAATTTTCAACAAAAATTAACAATCTATTTTCAAAAAAAAAAAAAATTTGAAAATTTGAAACCAAAAACATTTTTTGATTTTAAAATTTGCTACAAAGAGGTTCTTTTACAAAAATTTTCGTGGAAATTGGTTAAGCCGTTTATAAAAAAGTAATAAATGAAGAAAGCGTTTCCATGAACAGGTACCATTAATTAATGTTCCAAAATTATTTTTTTTTATTTAAAAAGTAGGACGTTACACATATTTTTTTTAATCAAAATCGTTAGAGCCGTTTTTGGGAAAAAAGCTTTTCCATTTTGGTCATATGGCAAATACCTACCTACCGTTAATTTGGCGTATAAAATGAAGTGTACACTACACTTCATTTTATACGCCAGAATTTTAGGTTTCTATATCATATATTGCAGTAAAACTCACAGTTGGTTTCAACTTCATAATAAAAACATAAAAATTTAGTAATTTTCTAAAAAAAACAATATATAGTACTCTAAGGAGCAATGGAAAATCCAATGGACTATGATGCCAAAGGTCTGGGTTCGAGTCCCGACTCCACCACCTTAAAAAATCAGCAATAACAACTGTTCTTAGTGTAATCATATTGACCTGATTTTGATGTCATTAGATTCAACATGAAAAAAACTTACATATAATGATTTTTAAAGTATTCATTTTTTGTACCTTTACTATTACCTACGAAGTATAGAAAATGAAAAACAAAATTTCAGAAACAACTTATAACTTATATTATTTATTATTTGGTTAAAACCTTGATTCCAATTGTAAATATTTACGACTTCTAATAACTCCTAGGTTTCGAAGAAAAGCCACAATCTTAATGTTGCATATATTTAATAATTTACACATTAACCCATTTTAAAATGATGTGTGATTACAAAGTATTAGGTATCTTTTTAAATAATATAAAAAACCCTAACTCATACAAAAACCCATCAACTTATAAACCCTACTTAAAAAAAATAAATCTTTTTTTACTCATATAAAAAACTATACAAACTACTTAAGCCATATGAAACCATCCAATTCAGTGGTCACTGAATAGGTAATTGGAGTACCTATAAATCTATTTTTAAGATGTGAATTTATCTAATAACAACAAAGGTTCTCTTCTTATTATGATAAATGTGGTTTTTCCTTCCGTTTTCATGGAAAACAAAAACCCTTTTAAATTATTCAAACTAACCAACAAAATAGAAATAATGCAAATTAAATATTTATCTAAAAACACAAACTAAACCCATTTCAATTCATCATGATTCTAAACTAAAAAAAAAAAAAAATACAAACAAAATCAAAAAAATCTAACAGATACAAAATTTCTAGCAACATTTGAATCTTTATGAATTTTGTATCTGTGTATCTGAAAATCTGATTTGTTGCGAACGAACTTAATTCTGTTGTATTTCCTCACTGTTATGTTGCATTCAATTTCAGTGTGTTTCGAACCTCGAACCAGAAAAGGTGGTTTTTTTTGATATTATTAAACGGTAATATAGGAGGTATACGCCGATTTTTGATCTTTCTATCATGTCAGTTATTCTATCGAAAATGATTTGAATAAACAAAAACAAAAAAGATATTTCTTTAATCAAATCATTTAAATAATTACGTGCATAGATACATTTTTTTTTTTGTTTTCATTGAGTGATAAGGAAATATCTGAAACTGAAACCCCTCGCGAAATTCATCTCAACTCGAACAAAATTGTCACACACTTTGCTAGTGACACTCTTGCAGTGAAATTATACTATCTCTCAGATACTAGTTAGAATTTCTAGTCGGGAAATCTAATCACGTAGAGCTGTAAAGAAGTTTAATAATTCAAACCACTCTACCGATATTATTGTCAGTAGTTTACTAAGCGAAAATTAATAATTTAATACAAAAAATCGCTGACAATAAGTTCTCGATTCTCGATTTGAATATTTAATGGAATTATACATTTTCCTCGGCGCCCGGTATTGAAGAAAAAAAAAAGCAAAAAAAAAAAATATTGAAAAATTGCAATAATTTTGTGATTCTAAAAATATCAGCAATTTTTTTTTTTAATTTTTAATTTATTTTTGCAAAAAAAAGTTTTTTTGTGATTATAAAACAAAATTGTGCCTGGTGGTAATTTTTGTTAGTGTATTTGTGCAAATGTAAAAATTTGCATGTTTGTGGAATAAAATTATTGTAATAAACGACTTGACCTTATAGTTCAAGTGCATCATCATCATAATATTCATCATCTAACATCATCAACGGGAAATTTCAAATATTTAAATATTTTTACATCTCTAAACAGGGGTTGTATTTTCATTAAATTACATCAACATTTAACAACAACAACAACACTAAACTTGGATTAGCTGAAAATTACCACAGCATTAGCAACAACAACAACAACAAAAACAACAACCAGCAGCAGCAAAACTACGAACCACGACGAAACTGTTATCTAGTTACAGTCGTTAGTCGTGTATCTTTTTTTTTTATTTTTTTTTTGCTGAAAATTCTATCTGCCACTTGTTGCGCCAAAGGGTAAGCTTTGACTTCATTAAATATAATTTTGTTGTTGTTTTTTTTTTCTGTGTGTGATGTTTTTCTTGTGATGTGAATGGTGACCTTGAAAAAGTATCTCTCGCATTCCTCCTTCAAAACCTATCTACGATGATGTGGTTGAAAGGGGTTGGTAACGGGTATTTGCGCTCTGGGCTATTTAGATACCAGAGTGTTTGTGTGCTCTTTTATCTATCATCTCCACCTCAAGAACAATTTAATCTAATTCATTTGTTCTTCCATTGCATTATTTTGTATTTTTGTGAGTCAATCTGTTTTTTTTTTTTTTTTTCAAAAAAAAATTTTTTTTTTTTAAAAAAAAATTTTTTTTTTCAAAAAAAAAAAAAAAAAAAAACAATGATCTAATTATTTTGTTCTTCGTTCTTCGAGTTGTTTTTGTATTTGGATAAAGACCTACTTTTTTGGCCAACATAGGTATCTATATTTAACACAGGGACTGACGAAAAAAAAAAAACACAGAAGAAGATGAAATTGTGGATACTTAATTTGCAGTTCGTGACAACATTTGCATAATAAACATCATCAAGCAAACCAGGAAGAAGAGAGAGATGAGTTGTTGTTTGTATATTTTAACCAAACCTTATAACCTCCTCAAAACCCCCCCAAATATCCATATAGCCACTTAAGAGGAAGTCGTACTTGGTACTCGTATATTTGGTATATTTGAAGAAGATGATGTTTTTTTTTGTTTTTTTTTGGAAAAAGTGTTTCTTTTCTCGTTTGAATTTCATTGATGTTGTGTGTTTTTTTTCTATCTGAATGGGTTTTATTGTGAGTTTGACAGGTTTTAAAAAAAAATGTAAACAAAAGAGAGGAATGAAAACAAACAAAAAATCGATAAAAAAAAAACGAAATGAGAGTACGGGGTTAAGTTTACGAAATGTTCTTTAAACAAAAAAAAAAAAAATGAAAACAAAATAAAGTTTAAAGTGTGACGTGTGGTATAACGACTATGCGGGTATAATTAACATTTTTAACCGTTGTTGATTTAATGGGTTCAATGGAAATTAACATTTTTTTTTTTATTTGGATTAAAAGTGTAGGGATTTTGAGGATTGAATCTGATGCACGTGGGTCAGGAAATTGATGAATTTATCAATTTCCTAAGCAAGGTTATCCAAACAAAAAGGGATTCTGGGAGGAATACCTACTCCAACACACACCTACTTTGATTTCTGAAAATAACATTTCAATGTGGATTAATTTTAACTGAAATGACATTTCATTATCTTTTGAATATTGGTTACAAAAAAAAAAAGAGAATCGTTAATGACAGTTGGGTAGGTATTATGAGGGCTTATTGTGATTTCTGATAAAAGTCGATATAAATACATAGTGTGCTTTTGTTCGTTTGTTTAATACCTACCTTCTATAATTATTGAAGGTAAAACATTGATATCTAAGTGATAACTGAAACTGAAATGAGTGTCATTATTGTTGCTCCGATTGTAGTAATGGCCAGGCAGATAGGTGGTTACTGGTTTTTATTAAAATAAATAAGAAATTGTCTTTATTTAGAAATTAGGATGAACATGATAATATTAATTTTTTTTTTGCAATAGTTTTGTCCCGAAAAGGAATTTATCAGATTATGTCATGAAGCCAATATAACTAGACTTAGCCCAACAAAAATCAAATGTTACAAATTTATTCAGTTGTAAATCCTTGTACATAAATACGCTTGTTGAGAACGTAAACAAACTTTCTACTTACGAAATTTTATATAGAAACAAGTGTTGTGTTGTAAGATAGTTACTATGGCGCAAAATTTAAACGAATAAGTAAAATGCAAAAGCTATTTTAGTAAGTTACTGAATCGTTTAAAATTTTGTGCCAATGAAATTATAAGCAACTTGGGTACAATGTTTTCAAATTCGTTAGAGTGAATCAAATTTTTTTTCTAAAAATACAAGTTTAAAATTTTTTTTTAAAGTTTCACCCGAAGGCAGAAGATATTCAACCGATTTCGATTATTTAACGCAACTTTTCCGCGCTATTAGGATTTGAAATTCGAACAAAATTTTTTTTCATACAATTTTTACCCAGCCTTTTCTTTCGAACTAAGTACTTAGCTGTTTATCTCATCGTATACTCTGGAGTACCACAAGGTATTCATTTGGCTCCCTTAATATGATCAATTTGTCTGTCTAGCTGAAAATATAGGTACAAACATAAACATTGACGTGTTGAATTTTATTCACAGGGTGTTTTGGTAGGTACCTACTAGTTGCAAATCTTCTCATTTCCTTTAAAATACGTTCTCACACGAAAAATTAAAACCGGCTTTATTGTTTTTTTATTTAAATGCCAAATAAAACCATAGTGCCATATTTTAGTATATTTACTATATTTTTAGTATCTGAACCGTCTTTTAATGTACAAAATATGTACCATGATAAAATGAACACCCAATTTTTTTAGGGCCAGTTGTATCTACAAATATTTTAATGTGGGGATCAGCAAAATTTATCTTCTGAAATCGGTAGCAAGGCTGAAGTTTAGCACTGGTTCAAGGTTTATATATGTAGAAATAGCCACATTCATACTTGAACCGAAGTTGGCCCGCAGTTAATCCTCCAAAATCGGTGGGTTAAATTTCTGAACCAAGGCTGATCCATGTTTATACAACTGGCACTTAGAGTGGTTGCATATATTTTTTTTTGTTTGATTTTACACTCTGAAAAGTCGAATTCTAGACACCTCACCAAATATGATCTCTTAATATTAATAGGAAGATCCTTCGCTTTGCAGTTACCATTTTTACATCAATCTCATATTTAAAAAAAATAATTTTTTTATCAATCGACTTTTTAGAAAATTTCTTTACATATTCTTGTAGGAAATTGAACGCTCTACAAAAAAGGCCTTAGACACTTTTTTCGTTTATCAGATATTTGAGGTCCAAAGTTTGAGAAAATCATTAAAAATTCGTTTTTTATTCAAATTGAAAAACCTAGTTATCAAACGGACAAGGCATATTTTTATTTGAAACAGATTGCCCCACAAAAAAGATTTTTTTTTTAATTTTCAAATCCATCATAATTATCAAATTATCAACATGTAGTATAAAATCAAAACAAAAAGATGTTCCAATTTTTTGACTAACCCTCGTTCCTTTCAGCAGTAGGTATAAAATACTTTGTTATTTCGCTAGTTTATTTGAATATTTAATTTCTATCTTGATCAACTATCTTCCATTCTCGCACCCTTTCAAATGCAATTTTTTAAAAATTACAAAAAATAGTAAGTATACGCCACAGTGCACGTTGACAACGTGCAAATAGTGTGAGTTACAACTTTGGTAAACTCTAGATGCCAACACCCAAATTGACATTAAATAACGCTTGCACTAATTAAATGAACAAAATCTTCCTCCTCTTTATAGTCACTGATAATAAATAAACCTAAAAGCTAAATATATTCAAATAAGTTTCATTAATTAGATTTTTAAGTCTATGGGTGTAAAATATTTTTTCTCCACATTGGTCTCCAGGCGGCCTCTAGACAAAAAAATTGTGCTGAGAGGCTATTTGCCTTCGTTAAGGGTCAATTTACTATAAGAATTTTAAACAGAATTTTAGTTTAGTTTGAATTCGACTCCTTGAATTATGTGTTAACAATTTCTAAATATTTTTATAAGTAAAAGCTACCTTTGATTTGAACTCACATAACAAAATTTATAAAAAAAAAATTCGTATCCCCCAATTAAAGAAATGTGTTTTTTGTAGCGTAATTCCACGAACATGAGTATAATATCGAGCAATTATTTTGATTTCAAACAATTTGCTAATTTTATTCATTTCTCAATCAATACGAAGCAAATGAGTGTTGAAAAAGTAATATTTATTCAATTTTGTCAATTCTAAGAAATTCAAATTTAAGATTCTATTGAAAGATAGCTACTGCTAACAAACCTAAATATTTGGAATTGGGAATATATACCAAACATCCTCTTATTTCCTTTATTGCTTCCTGTGCTCTTCACATTCATTATTATTATATTTTTTTTCTTTTTTTGATATTGATATACGAGTACATTTACTTAGAACTCATTCAAAAGTAAATCCGCAAACTTTCGCATCTGGATGGTTCATAAATCAATTTCTCAGTACTGGCAATACATTCAAAATATTGTTGTAGGGTTTACTTGAGTGGATGGAGGAGGATTGTACAAGACATTTAAAAGTTCAACACACAAAAATTTAAAAAAAAAAAAAAAAAAACAATTTTAAAAGTTTCATGTTTTTTTTTATCGTTTCGTTTAAGACTATTTCCACAACACCACAACTTTATTAAATAATATTTTCGGCAAGACGTTAGCTTTTATCTTCTGGTTACTTTCTTTTTTTTTATGAAAGCAAAAATTTCAATACTTCCCCTTACTTTTTTTGATGGTCTTAAATTGGAATGCAATTTCCCTAGATAAAAACTTGATAACTTTGAAGATTGAAATAAATAATAAAAGTGTTTTCAGTTCTTGTTGTTTTTTTTTTATCGCAAAGTTTTACAGGAGTTTTTATTGTCCTCTAATTTCTATTGGCTTTTTATGAAGATACTTAAGTTTTGCCTGTTATTTTCTTTAAAATACTCTATCTTTGAAAAACTATAACTTTTTTTTAGTTCACAACTTTTCCTATTCTTCGAACGAAATTTTTTGCTGTTTTTCTGTTTTGCATAGAATGATCTTAGTTGATTATCTGGGGTTATGGAAATTAATTCTATTATGGAAAAAAAAAATTTTTGGCTTGAAAAAAAATTTTAGCAAAAGTAAGCAAATTATTTTTTCAGCAGAAGCGAAAACAGCTTTTTTAAATTTTAAAAATAATACAAAAAAAAAAAAAAAACAAAAATTTTATTATTTCCAACCTTTGACAACTACATTTTTAGGTCACATTTTATAGTAAATTTCATGCAGGTGCAAACTATCCAAAGAATCCATTTAAAAACAAAATCAAAGTCGTTTCCTATTAATTATGAAAAACATACTATTCAACCGGAAACAGCAAAAAAAAAAAGAAAATCTAATTCATGCCAAAACAATTTTAATTTCAAAATTCCCTTTTACCCAAATAACACACAAGAATTAAAAATAGAAGAAAAGCAAACAAAAATTCCATGAATAATAATTGAATTAATAACATTTTCAAAAAAAAAAAAAAACAAAAAAAAAAACCTACCGCAAAAATTTTTAAAAATAAAAAAAAAACATTTTTTCCACTTGGCCAGATTTTATTGATGATCAACCAAACAATGATGATGATGATGGTTGGAACACAAATTCTATTTTTATTCAAATATTTTCACAAACATTTCCGGATTTCCTTATGTTATTTGCTTATTGTTAGTCAATATACCAAAAAAAAATCCATTCGAATCATTTTCCAATCTATTCATTTTTGAATGCTTAATTTTTCAAAAACAAATAAAAATTGCCACAGAATTGTTTCTCCCTTCCTTCGATTCTGAATCTGTTCATTCATCCACTTGATTATGGCGATTGCAACCGCACATTGTTTACCACAAAGCGCCACAAATAATTTGTAAAAATAAAAAAAAAAAAATCTCTAAAAGTAAAAAAATATTTATCACTCTGCCAAACATATTTATCGAAAACCTAAAACCGTCCAAACCAATCGAAAATACTCATAAAAAACTCAATACGCCCGGCCAATTCATTAAGAAATCGTTAAATTATTCAGAGCATCTGGATTTCTGGACTATTTCTGGAGATTCGATAAAAAATCATTTTTTACACACACACACAAAAAAAAGAAAAACACAAGAAAATGTATCTTTTTTTTTTGTGAGACCATTGATGTTTACCGGCATACACTACAAACACTAGCCAGCACCAGTCCACCACCTCGCTTGAATATTAAAACGATATGATATCTTTGGTGGTTATAGCTCTGGCGGGTTCCCCGGACTCTCGGGGGACCAAAAGCAGAAACCCTTAATTTGAAGAAATACCAAATTTATTCATTTTTTTCGTCTTCGTCTTTTTGTGGACCGAAGCAATTAAATCGTTTTGTTTCCTTTTTTCTTTCTTTTTGTTGGAAAACAAACATATCGTTAGGACGCGCCGTTGAGCTGCGGTGTAACTTTATTCAATTGCTTTCAATATAATTTTTTGATAATTTTTAATTAAATTTTTTTTTTATTACTAAATTGACCAAGATTTTATGGTTATGAAGATTTAATTTTCGAAATTTGTTTATTGGTTATTAATATTGTTATGTCTTGGTTTTTTTGATGAGAGAGAGCGGGTCTAAAGGGAAATGGCAATGAACCTATTAAATATTTGTTTGAGACTTTGTATCTTGGCGTCTGGATGGTATAATCTTTGTATGGTTTGAGTGGAGTAGAGAAGAGATAAAGATGAGAAAAAATCATGTTTTGTAAATAAAAGTTAGCCTTGATAAGCTTGCGTTGGCATTGTCGGTGTTGACTTTTCTATTATAATGTTAATTAAGGGATTACATGATAAGATTTTTATATCAGACACATGATGCTGATACCGAGGCTTATGTCTTAGCTGGAATAAATCTTAAGCTTCCATGAAGTGAAGACATTTGAAGTTTTTTGTTTGTTTAAATGAGTATTATTAGCGCATTGTTTAGTTTTTTGATAATAAAAATGTGGATTTAATTTTGTGTTTAGTTTTGCTACGCATGACATGTGTTTGTTTTTTTATATGCGTCACTTGACGTTGCAGTCATATCCATAATTTAACGGATTATAACTTGCTATCTTTAATTACTTAATTTATATGTTTGTCATGTTATCATCACATGCAAGTAATAAGGAAAGGAAAAGAGGAATTTTTGAAGTTGAATTCGAGATGTTCAACATCAAATAAAAGCTATTACACCAAAACGAAAAAATTATGTTTGTTTGTGACGCATGATCTCAGAAATTGCTTAAAGGATTTACTTGAAAGAAATTTTAATATTTTTCTCATTGTTATAAGAGTGTTATAAGCTTTACTTTTTCGATTACACAAAATTTAAAAGTCTTAGATTCAGAAATAGAAAAAGCCATAAAAATGAAATAGAAATTTCTGTCCCAATTATTGTTAACTTCTTTCCCGCTGATAGTTTCTCTCATCTAACCTTCAATAACTGATATTCCCATAAACGCAAAAGAACACAGAGGAAAATATGAACTCCTTTAAAACTTTTTTATAAAAGGTAAAAATACAAGAACCGAAAACATTTTTCAAATTTTATTATTTATTTCAATCTTCAAAGTTATCAAATAGTTTGTTATCTAGGGAAATTGCATAACAATTTAAGACCATCACAGAAAGTATGGATAAGTATTAAAATGTTTGCGTTCATAAAAAAAAAGAAGTTACCAGAAGATAAAAGTTAACGTCTTGCTGAAAATATTATTTAATAAAGTTGATGTGGTGTTGTGGAAATAGTCTTAAACGAAACGATAAAAAACATGAAACTTTTAAAATTTTTTTTTTTTTTTGTTGAAATTTTTGTGTGTTGAACTTTTAAATGTCTTGTACAGTACAATCCTCCTCCATCCACTCAAGTAAGCTTAACAACAATATTTTGAATGTTTTGCCAGTACTGAGAAATTGATTTATGAACCATCCCAGATGTGGAAGTTTGCGGATTTACTTTTGAATGAGTTCTAAGTAAATGTACTCGTATATCAATATCAAAAATAAGAAAAAAATATAATAATAATGAATGTGAAGAGCACAGGAAGTAATAAGGGAAATAAGAAGATGTAAAGTATACATTCCAGATTCCAAATATTTAGTATCTTTCAATAAAATCTAAAATTTGATTTTCTGAGAATTCGACAAAATTGAATAAATAATATTTTTCATTATCAATTGCTTCGTATTGATTGAGAAATGAATAAAATTAACAAATTGTGTGAAATCAAAATAATTGCTCAATATTGTATTTATTAATGTAGGTGGGACTGTGTAACCAACAATTCAATATTTCATGAGATGGTACCTATCATTAGCCCGAAATAAGCTTCCCTAGAAATTACTTTGATACATATTCAGAAGGTCTAAAAATACCATCAACCTAAAGGCGTTTACAAGAAAAATGTGCCTTTGTTCAGCTGAGTTATAGGTAATTGTCATCCTAAACTTTATTGTCTATGGGTTGGATACGTTAAAAGGACTATACCTGCTCTTAAACCTAAAATAAGGCACCAACAACAAAAGGTTATTTATTTTGTTCAAGAACATATGTACCTAAATCGCAATAATTGGATCCCGTACAACTCTTTTGAAAAAAATAACAAGATTGTCAAAACACAAAAAAAAGTAAATATCTTAAAGACTTTGGTGATTTGCGACCTTAACGATTTATTTTTAACAAAAATGGTCTGGAATGGCCTTCAAAATTTAAAATAACACTGGAAAATCTGGTGGAAAAACTGAAACACAATATTTTCGAAAACATTAGTCTCACAGAGATGATTTAAGACTTCAATTACATATACATATTAAGAACCTTAAACGAAAAAAATGGCCGTGACAGACTGTTTTTTTTTCAAAACTTTAAATTCGGTTTAGTAGTTTCGTATAGAATTCGGGTCAGTTTTAAAAAATGTTTCTTGATGTGGCAAAATAATTGATGATACCTTAATGTTTGTTTTACTATTGATGTAAAGCCAAGTCAAAATATTTCGAAATCTTAAACTTTCAAAGTAAATAAACTTGAATCTGCATGTTAAGTTAGTCAAGAGCAAGCAATTAAAAAAAAAATATAAATAATATAAATAACATCCATGTAAGGAACTCGAGGCGAACAAACGACAGAAATTTGAGTTTTTGAAAAAGTGATTTCTGGAGATTTTACAGAACTTTGAAATTTCCAGTACAAATTTTGTTTTTTGAATATCTCTTAAACATAGGGTGGACAAACTACGATTTTTGGTATACGCGTTGAACTTGACCTGGACAAACGACAGAAATTTGAAATTTTGAAAAAAATCTATTTTTGGAGATTTTATGGGACTTTGAATTTTTCAGTACAAATTAAAAAACGATGGCCGTTTGAGTTTAAAAAAAAATATTAATAATTTTTGGGGATTTTAGAAAAAAATGTTATTTTGTATGAAAGTTGCTATATAAAAAAATTGTTTTTCGAATATCTCCTAAACGGAGGGTGGAAAAAATTTGAGCGTTTTAGAAGATTTTTCATTTTTTCAGAAAAAAGAATTTGATCTTATTTTTTTTTTTTTAAGGGTGGACAAACATTAACAAAAGGTGCAAAAAGAGTTGGATAAGTTTGGTTAAAAAAATTTGAGGTTGCAGTTCTGGTTTCATGGAGCCAACATCAATAGTCAATAAACGACAAATTATGGAGCAAAATTAAAGTTTTTTTTATTAGGTATCAACTATCGACTACAGCGTTAGTCTATTCCACTCCTGGCTAATTTTTAACTTAAATTATTTTAAATTATTTTGGGGTTATTATTTTGTAATAAAGTATGTTCATTCAAAAATATAATAGAAATAGTTCATGACTTTTGCCTTTAGAGGGTGCCATAATCAATTTTATGCAAGTTCACGCAACCAATAACCAGCGAATAAGAAAGTCGCTTGCAACGATACTTCATTTGTCACATTATGATGAGTAGTTTAGAGGCTATGATGCCTCAGATGAACAAACACATTGTTGGTACTCCTTTTTACCGACTTCCAAAAAGGAGGAGGTATTCAATTCGTCTGTATTTTGTTTTTTGTTTTTTATGTTTGTTGCAGCATAACTTTGGACAGAGTCAATCAATTTTGATAATTTTTTTTGTAATGGAAAGCTAGTGGCTGCAGTGTGGTCCCATTTCAATTTCGTTTAGTTAAAGCGATAGGAACTATTAAAAAAAAACCATAAAACCCCATTTTGAATCATGGAAGTCGGTTTTGTTTTTTTTTTGATAAAAATGATTATCATATTTTATTTAAAATAACCTTTTTTCATTTTTTTTTTTTTTGAAATTCAATAAATTCCTATACCTACATGAAAAGTTTTAATATTCTTATCTATTTCCAACTAGAAGACCACGACCCAGTCATGTGTTTAATTTACTCCTGAACCCTGATACACCTTTGATATTCGATGAAATTTTTGTTTACTGTTTATGTATTTTTTTTTAATTAAAAATTGAACTCAATCTTATGCTCTTATGAACCTGAGCTCCACATTCCTTTGAGCTTAATGATTTATGAGGTCGTGACTACACATAAGCAAAGCAAGTATAGCTACGACCAACTGCTCAAATATAAAAGTGAATTTTTAGTGCAATTTATACCCTTAAAAAAACCATCTTTTTTTATATAAACAGAAACACACACATAAACATATGATGCAAAAACTTTCTGCAGTCCCTTTTTGGCTTTTATATATAAATTTTTGAAGTGTGACTGGCTGCCAACTTATAAAGTAGTTGCTTTTCAATTGAGAGGAGTTATATATTTTTTTGGCACTTTTTTTTAAGGATCAGAAGCTACTACTACTTGAACAATTTGTATTGAATATTTTAAATTCCATTGTTCCAGTTTTATTTTATATCAAGGATATTTTTTATTCGATTTCAATAAAAAAACAAAAAAATGTTATTGGAGAAGATATTATATCGAAAACGATAAAAAAACTAAACTTATATTTCTACCACGACGATGCATGCATATTTTATTCCCAAAAGGGAAAGCTCCTTATAAGTGAATAAATATCTTTTCTATATCGAGAAGTTAGGATATCAAGGATGCCCTTTTTTTCTTATGCTGCAAAGTGAGAGTATTTTCGATAAAATTGTTTTATAGAGAGGACCTCTTTATAGGAGGTATCTCTTATCTACATATACCTAATCTAGATTGGTATGCAGTGAAGGAAGAAAAGAAAAAGGTAGGTAAGGTACCATTTATGAGGATGTTCAAAGGATCTGTTTTTTTTTCGACATCAGTCATTGTGTGGATACCTTATAAAATTGTTAACATACAAATTTTGCAAAAAAGGTAAAGGTTCTTCGTTTTTCTCCATCTCAATAATCTGATTTTCTTCTTTATTTTTTTTTTCTTTTTCTTTCTTGATTTTAATATTTATTTTTGGACAGGAAAGAATGTTAATATTTATGCGGATATGAAAACCTTCAAAAATTCCTTATCAAGTTTGTTGGTTAAAGTGAGAAAGGTAAAAAAGAAGGACGTTTAACATTTTAAGTTATTTACGATATAAAAAAAGTTATTGAGGTTTAAAGATGAAAATTTTGAAAGATGTTTTCATATATTTTAACAAAAAAAAAAAGAGTGTGTGTACACATGTACACGCGACTGAAGTTATACTTCTCATTCAATATATGTAAATGAATTTCATTTGATATTTTTAATTTCTATTATTAAGTAATTAATCCACACTTAGTTTTTTTACATTTTTATCAAGTGAACATTAAATTAATTCTTTCATCCTCCTTGCGTCTATGTAGTTTTCAATTTATTCTGTGAAATTTACTCATGTTGTGCGGTTCAGAACTTACGGTATATGTTTAACGAAAGTAAATGAAATGCGCATAAAATGTGCGATATGGGAATTTTATGAGAATTGTGTGTGCTTCAGCACTAGTAGTAGCAATATGGAACTTACAGGGTTGCTACAAAGCTCAAAAGTTAGCTGAGCTCAGCTCACAGCTCAGCTCAAATTTTGAGCTAGCTCACTTTTGAGCTATGTACCATAGCTCAGCTCATTTGAGCTGAAATGAAAGTGAGCTGAGCTGATGGTTGAGCTGAGCTGTTGGGTGAGCTGAGCTGAGCTGTTGGGTGAGCTAAGGTAAAGTGAGCTGAGCTGAGCTGTGATGGGTGAGAGGATACATTGATTTTTATTTGGAAAGTATAATGAAATATGAAGATATTTTAAACTTTTATAAAACACCATAGCTTAAGATGTTTGGTTCTAGTTATTAATGGAATAATTATTTTAACACATAAATAAATAAATAAAATAAAACAGATAATTTTTCGTGATTTTTTTTTCTTGGTTTTTTTAATAGTAAATATATTTATATTTTTTTAGTAAAATATTTCTTTTTTATCATAAAAAAAATTCCGGTATAATCCGGTTTTTCGACTTTTTTCAAAATTCCGAGAAAATCGCGTTTGAAAGTTGGGGTAAATTTTTTTTTTCGAAAAATCCCCGAATCTTTGAACGCTCCTGGAAGCTAAACCGCTTGAGAGCAATTTTTGGGAGTGATGCCAAATGATAGCTTGTGTCATGGGCCTACGCTTTGCACATTATCAGATTTTAAAAAAATCGCCTTCCATGTTAAACCACCACATCATGCCTTTTTTTTCAGAATCGTGCCTATTTTTTTTTTACTTTTAAGTTCTCCCGGTTTGAGAACGCGTGGACCTACAGGGATGGGAGTTGTACCCAAATGTAGGTTAGAGTCCCCGCTACTTTTTGGCATCAAAAATTTTATTTTCATTTTCTTCAAAATTCCGCGCTATAGGCGTTGGAAGTTGGGGGCGCTGAACGCTTTGATCTAAAGACAGGGGAGTGGTGCCATATGAAAGCTTATATTCTCAGCTACCCGATAGTGGTATAATCCGGTTTTTCGATTTTTTTCAAAATTCCGAGAAAATCGCCTTTGAAAGTTGGGGTAAAATTTTTTTTCGAAAAATCCCCGAATCTTTGAAGGCTCCTAGAAGCTAAACCGCTTGAGAGCAGTTTTTGGGAGTGATGCCTAATGATAGCTTGTGTCATGGGCCTACGCTTTGCACATTGTCAGATTTTTAAAAATTCGCCTTCCATGTTAAACCGCCACATCATGCCTATTTTTTCAGAATCGTGCCTATTTTTTTTTTACTTTTAAGTTCTCCCGGTTTGAGAACGCGTGGACCTACAGGGATGAGAGTTGTACCCAAATGTAGGTTACAGTCCCCGCTACCTTTTGGCATCAAACATTTTTTTTTTTTCATTTTCTTCAAAATTCCGAGATATAGGCGTTGGAAGTTGGGGGCGCTCACTTTCAGCTCAGCTCAAATTTGAGCTGATCTTTGAGCTGAGCTGAAATGTGAGCTTTTTGCAACCCTGGCAACTTGCAACATGGAAATTACCACATGCCACTTGTCACATGCAACTTCCCACATGCAACTTGCCACACGCAACTTGCCACATACAACTTGCCACATGCAACTTGCCACATGCAACTTGCCACATACAACTTGCCACATGCAACTTGCCACATGAAACATGTAACTTGCAACGTGTTGTGTGTTTTATGTTTGCCGTACTGCGGCGTACTGCATTTTTAAATACTAAAGTACTGCCTACTCTAAAGGTGAAACGACAGCCCTGCTACCCAGGGTGATCGCGTCATAATCCCTTTGACATTCTTGTCAAAAAGTAAATTTTCATACTCACCCTCCCATAAGAAGTATAACTTCAAAAATTAACTCAATAAAATCCATTCAAATCAGTTACTCATTCCTGAACAATAATCGGATTTCTATAAAAAAAAAACAAATTCCTAGAAAATCTAATGTAATTAATTATAATTTGTGATCATCATTCTTGTTTAATTTCTTAATTTAGATTTTAAATCAAAGACAAAACCAAAAATAAGAAATTTGTAATAAATCAATTTGTGGCTGAATAACAAACTATTTGTTTAATAAATCCCTCATCAAAAAAAAAAAAAAAAAAAAAAAACAAAGACATCTATATTTTAAATCCTCCCCATCTTCCTTCCATCGATTCTAAAAAAATCACAAATGCGATGATGATGGAAGTAATTTATATTGTCCTCAAATTCAATTTATTTATATATATCCTGCTATAACATATTTTCTTGTTCGAGGTAAATCATGCAGTTCAAAACCACAAGGACAACAAAAACCAACAAATATGTAGGTAGGTAGAAATAATCTCCTTCAACACATCTACCTCAAACTTCAACTGGAACTATATCTACAAAACCATCCTAAAGTCTCCTTAACTTAGTTCGTAGAAATATTTTATTTAAACAACAATACTGGCAGCATATAGCAAAACCATACCCAGATTACACCACAACTTACAAAATATTTCATTAAATTCATTCTATCTTCTCTATATGCTGATGCTGCTGGAGGTATAGGTAATTTAATTTTACAGGATTATATATCATATCTCTCTCTCGGTTTATGTGTGTTTTGAAGAAAACTTTTGTAAATAATGCTTGAACGCAATGTGATTAATTTTAACATTAAATACACTGAGAGAAATTACAAATAATGTATCATAGGAATGTTTTAACAAATTTTTTGGAATTACTTTAATTTTGTCCTCGAGGGGTTTACGCTTTTTATTTCTAAAGAGTTTTTCTATCTTATCGAAAATCACTTAAATAAAATCACTAATTTTTTTGTTCCTATAATTTTTTGGGCTAAAGTATATAAAGTTCATATAAAAAGTTTTAGTTAATCTAGTAATGAAAGTGCTAAGTTTTTTGAAGAAGATTTAGAGCTGAAATTTTTGAAAATAATTTTTTTGCGGATTTTTTGGGACTTTGAATTTTTCAGTATAAAATTTGTTTTTATGAATATCTTCCAAACGTATAGGGTGGACAAACGATGATTTTTGGTTGGTATTCATTTCTCAAGAGGAACAAGCGATTGCCGTTTGCATTTTTGAAAAAAAAATAATTTTTGGTAATTTTGAAATTTCAGTAGGTACATATGTACACTGTGGTGTATGAGTAATTTTGTTGGCAATATGGTAATTTTGAAAAATTTATTCTTAGAATATCTCTTAAACGTAGGGTGCAATAACGATGATTTTTGGTTTATATCCTTTTCTCAGACGTGGCCAAACGATGGCCCTTTGAATTTTTGATTAAATACTAATTTTTGGGGATTTTAGAAAAAAAGAGGTTGTCTGTAAAGCCGGTTTATGGACGATGATTTTACGTGATAACGTCGTCAGAAAACAGGTTGTGTGCTTTTGTTTAAAATGAGTCAATTGAAGCGTTTACTTTTTTCAAACAATCATAATTTACAAGAAAAAGCTAAAAAAAATACCTTTTTTATTTTCTCATTATATAAATTTTTTTATTTTAAAAGCTTAAAAAAAAATATTCAATTCAAAAGCCAAGTATTTCTTCTTAAAAATAAAACCATTTTTAAATTTTACAATGCGCAAAAAGTATAAAAATAATTTATTGAAAACAATCATTTTCATCAAAAAAAAGCTAAAAAAACATGAATTTTTATCTTGTCACGTCATTAATTAAATTTTTTCCCTAACAACCTATACAAAAATTTTACACCATCTGAAAGCTTATTGTCTTAGCTCAAAATATATATATCGATCAGGTATATGAGACATCTACAAAAAGAGCTAGAATTTGTTGAGCTCGATCAAATTTCATTAAAAAAAAACAAAAACAAATTTATTTTTATGTTCTCACGCTATGGAATCAATTTTTTGTTTGACAACCTATAAAAAATATATACCATGTGAAAGCTTATTATTTCACTTTTCATATGAAGTATCAATCTCATTTCAAAGATGCCTACAAGAGAAGTTAAAATTTTTTAAAGTCAACCATGTCGAATTTCCAGACTGAGATTACGGTACTTCTCACACTGGTGGGTGTTCGAGGGGCAACAGATCTCCACTGGTGTTTTGAGGTTTTTAGCTAGTTTCTTGATTTAACATTGTGTAGCTTGTAATTAGTCTACCGTTATGTGTGATATATCAAATGAAAGGTAATTGTATCAGGATGCTCATAAAAGTTTAATAAAATTTCTATCTGCTCTTGGTCAAAAGTTATAACCTGTTGAATTCAAAAATTTTATTTCACCGTTATCCCAAAATTGTGTTTACGAAAATGATTGAAACTTCGTACACATTTAGTCGTGGTCATAGTCTATCATTACTCCATATACTTTATTCCTGTATCTATTAAAGAAAAAAAAGATACCAATAAAAAACGATGAAAATCGGTTAAAAACGGTCAAAAACCGTGTTTTTTAAAAACTTGTTTCTTCCGTTATTCAGTCAAAACTCACTGAACGATTCCAAGTTTTTGCACATGTATGCATAAAGCCAAAACCTACATGTTCTAAAAGTTTGAGATTGAACGCTCCGAAAAAAAGCTAAAAATCAAAAACTACCCAAAAATACCCCTAAAAAGCAAGGTGTTTTCAAAAATTCATATTTCAAAACGCAGAGTGTTGGAAAAAAATTGGCAGCAAAAAAATCAACTCTCTACAACTTTGCGTTTAGATTTTAGCCCAAATTTCATCTTTCCGTTGTACCCCTGTTTACCCTATTAAATGACGGAATTTTTAAAAATCCTTCATTTGGATTAAGCTTTAGGTTATTATCTTTCAAATAAGCTATAGAAAATTTTTGTATCTCTAATAGTTTATTTTTAAATTTGAATTGAAATTTTTCTGCGAGATTGTAACGTTAGAAAATGGCGTTGTGGTGGCTGCCATGGTTCATCGATTTGTAAGACGTTATCACGTCAAAAAATAAATTTTGTATGATTTTTGTTAATTGTAAAAAACTCGAGGTGGACAAACGACAGCAGTTTGAATTTTTGAAAAAAAAAAAAAAAAAATGAATTTAAGGGACGATAATATTTGGTATGCATATAGAATTCGAGGTGCAAAAACGATTTGAGCCTTTTAGATGATTTTTCAGACTTTCTATAAAATACAATTTTAAAGTTATTTCTATAAATTTTTTTTAAAGAGTGGACAAACGAAAATTTTGGGTGAACAATTATTGAGAAAAGGTAGACAGACAAATTAGACAAGTTTGGTTCAAAAATTTTGGGCTTCACACAGCTCTTGATATATTTCGAAATAACAAACTGAGATTAAATATTTCAGGCCTTAGATTTTTTAATGTTTTAATTCCAACGATTTTTTAATTTTAATTTTGGGCTCAAAATCCTTTAATTTTTGTTTCCATTTAAGAATCGTTATGCTTTGTGTTTTTAATTTATATTAATTTTATTTTTATTATAAAGAGCTTTAAAAATAAACTTATCTGGTCCTTTGAAATCAACTTTTTTTCCAAAAAGCAATCGACTTGTCCACTAATTCTTGAGATGTTTAGATATTGTTTGCCTTCTAAATCAGAATTTGTTTTTCTTTTTCTTCCAAGACTATTGGTCTCACTTGAATTGAAATTTTCGGCGTTGTGTTTTTTACTTATGCTTTTTGTATAAAAATGTGCTAAATTTGCAAAAGTACTGAAAAGTTAATAATAATTTTTTTAATGTAAAGAACTGCTACTTTTCTTATTGTTACCTAATAGGTATTGAAAAATTTGTCACAACGTGCAAAATATAAAAATTTATGAACCAATTTTATTTCAATACATAGAAATCAAGATATTAAAAAAAACCTAAAATCAAAGATGGCGATTTAGAGGTAAATTTTGCAAATTCAAATAGTCAGAGTTAGGATTTTTAACCATAAGAAAATCGTTTGAGAATATATAATTTGGTCGTTTAAACTGCTGAGACATTTTCTTTATCAAAATTCTTCGTTTTTTTTTCTCAGTGTAGTTTTCTATTTGTTTTGAACTTACATATCTATTTGTCTTTTAGGTTTTGTTTCACACAAAAAAAAAAAAAAAAAAAAATTGAAAAGTAGTCAATTGTGAATAATGTGACACAATCTGTTTTAATATTCAATTAAAACGATGAATATGATGTTAAATGGGATTAAATGTTGAGTAAATTGATTCTCGTAAAAAACACACAACAATGTCAACAAAAATTATTGAGAAATTCAAAACATCTGTCCAAACATTTGAAAGTAAATATAGATACAATGTATAGAAAAGGGATTATGTTTATACTTGCCACCGACCATTAAATTATTCAATACACATGAGATTGAAGAAACCACTTGGTGGTTTTTGAGACTTAAAATTATGGCTTGCACTTTAAAGACGATAAGATCAAAATTACGCCTTTTTTGTAGAGTATCAAAATTTCTTTCTATTCAATTATATTAGAATCATGAACTCCATTAACTAAGTGATTCGAAGAAAGGACGTCTCACTTGAGTTATTACCCAGAATTTCAATATTCATTTTGAACTGTCACTTTTTTGTCACATTCAACGAATATTGATTGAATTTTTTTTTCTCTCTGATGGTAAATAGGTACCTTATTCACCAAATGAAGTGGCATTATGCGTTAGAACGACAAGGACCCATATGTACATTATTATGCCTTTAACAAACCCCCCATTTTTTTCTGAAGAATTTCGAATATATTTCCACAAAAAACATTCAGTAATCATATTAATGTGTTTTTCCTTTTTTTTTTTTTGAAAAAAACGGTGCAACACGTACCTTTGCATACCTATAACTCTTTTGTTGAAAATTTCTATAGCTTACGAAGGTATATATTTTTATCCCCATAACACAATAATTCCATAAATGACACACCATTGGGTTGGAATAAGGTTGTAACCTTGTACCTCAATACCTTCCCTACAATATACGGAATCCCTCCATATAATAAAAAAGGTACTACAAATGAATAACCTTTTCAAGGGAATATTTTTCTTTTTTTTTTTATTCTGTAAGTTTGTTCCTCCAATACACCGCGCGTAAATGACAAATGAATAAGAGAAAAAATAGAACACGGTTGTGTTTTTTTTACTGCATTCAATGGTGACGATGACGACAAGGATATTCTGATGGTGATGGGGAGAAGGGGGAAAACCAATGTTGTCTCAAAACACCATTCAAATATTGTTACTCTATCCAGACGACCGACAACAGAACGCACGGTTTCGCATCGAGGAAAAGGGCAGAGACCACGACAACGAAGACGACGACGATGACAAAAAACGGACGCAATCCTATACCTTGTTCAATGTTCATGTTAGTAGCGGATGGATGAAAGGGTTCAATTTGAATAAACAACATCTTTTGTGGGTCTCTCGAAAAGGGATGCTGTGTTGACTTAACACACACAAAAAAATACGGTGGAAAATTATGATGAAGTTGAATCTTTCTATATAATTTGTGTGCACGCAGAAACATTGAAATTTTTTTATTACGGATTCCCTTTTTTATTTGCATGAACAGTAAACATAAGTCGTTGATAAAAAAGTTAGGTGTTAAAAATATGACCAAGCAAATTTGACTTTCACGCCAATTGGGTTTAGCAGAAATTAGACCCAAGGTATTCATTTAAGGTTATCAGCGATGAAAAGACATCTTAAAAAAAAAAAAACCTATATTAAGGTCTTTAGTTTGATGAAAATCGGTTCAAAAGCTATAGCTTTTCCCTGCCATACAATCCCTCTCTTGATATGATTTTCTAGTAAAAACCTAACCTGTTCCAATATATTTTTTTGTTCAAATACGTTTTAGGAGATTTTATTAAAAAAAAAAATGTAGTTAAAAAATTGAAAAAAAAAGTCAGTTTTGGATTTTATTTTAATGTTTTGAATTTTGTTTTTTTGGAAAATCTTTTTTTTTTTCAAAACGAGATTACTTGAAATTTATTTAAAAATGGGAAAAAAAAATAATTTCTTCAAAACGGCATTATCCTTTTTTTTAATGTTCTTATTTACAAAAAATTATAAAAAAAAACAGCGCTTACAATTTTCAAAAACAATTTCAAAAATTCCTTGTTATAAAAAAATTAAATGATATATACTTCATTTGGAGATTAAAACTGTTTAAAAAGGAGCTTTCGTTATTTTTAAATGAACTTTTAATACTTTTTTCATTTGTTTTAAAATTAATAATTAAATTAAAACAACATTTTTTAATTAGAATGTTTTAAGCTACTTTAACCATAAGAGCAAGTATGCGCGATCTAGTCGTGCGTTTTATTTCGTTTTATTGTCATAACTTATTTTTTTATATTTAAGAAATTAATTTTTATTGAAAATGTGTTTATTTCGCAAATATTTTACACAACTTCGCACTTGTCAAAAATCAGTAATTGCATCTCAATTAATGTAAATATTTACATTTCGCATACAATTAACCGGTTTGCAAACATACCTACACGAAATTTTGAAATTTCATATTTTTCTTTAGCATAATCTTTCTTTGAATTTAAAAAAAAATTTTAGAAAAAACACAATTTATTTTGCATCAACCTATTTTATTTCGAAATGTGAGTTTTGCGTTACTTACCTTCTTTGAAAAATAATTTTTAATGGTTTGCTTAGTTTTATTCGAATCCATAATTTAAACACTATTGCAGATCTCAATATGCTATTTGATTTAGTTGATTTCGCAAACTTTTTTTATAGTTTCGCAAATACTCAAATACTTTTCGCAAAAATTAAACTTAACAATAGACTTAATTTGTTGTCCATGTCATTACATTGCAATTTACATAGCAAATAACAGTTTTGCGCAACCATTTTGAAGCAATTTATTTTATATTACAATAAATACTCAATGAACAATTGAGCACAATTGCATTATTTTAAAATCTCTTTAGCAAACTCTTAAAAAACGATGTGTTTTCTTATTGCAAGGAGTTTTTTCTATTTCATTGCAATTTTACAAAATATTTTTATTTTGGATATAAACAAAAATGGTATTTAAAAAATTTCGCAACATAGCAATTTTTTGGCTAAATTCTTGTTTCGTAAGTTTGCGCATTGCAAAAGTTTCAAATATGTACTATTTTCTGATTTGTAAAAATTGTTGGTCTTGCAATCAATTATGGTTTTCTGTTTATATTATAATACCTATTTTTCTTTGCCAGCTTTGCAGTCTTTCGACTTTGAACTTTTTTTTTCGATTTGTTAGGCTTCGCGGAAATTAAGTATTTTTCCAAGTGATTTTTTTTTTTTTTTAATTTATTTTTTTCGCTAAACATATCGTTTAGCAAAAATGTCATGAAAAATTATGTGCCACGTGTAAAACATGTTCGCTTTTTACGTTGCGTACAAAAATACATCGGGTAAAAAATGTTGATTCAACCGTCAAGGGAAGCAGACAAATGCATTTTTCAGCTCACTCAAAAGGTTATTGTGAATTTACAAAATTAGTTTTATATATATTATTTTCAAACTGAAATTATTCGTGTCCATAAAAATTATTTTCCAAAAACTCGTATTGAAGTCTTGTAATAAATAAAAAAAAACATGTTCAAGTTTTAAAAATCATAACAAGGTTAAAACGAATTTTCGTCTCAAGATCTAATTATAAGCCTCATAAATTGACTTTATGATAATTAAAATTAGTAATTCCCAGATACATAAATTAGCTTCGAGGTAATAAAAAAAAAGAAAAGTGAAACGGGTCATTTTCTTATAATCACTTTCAGAAAGTCCAGGTCAACCAGACATAGAGTAATAATTCCCGTAACTTGAAATATAAAGCTGCTTCCTGTTTCTATTAGACCATCACCAGAGCGACTGTAAATAACTTCGACGGGAACGACTTCACTTGCGATGTTGGCATGCTGGTAATGCCTTCAAATTAAGCAGATGATTTATAGTCCGTAACCTTCAAGTGCAATCACGACATTATAACTTATAAGTTCATATATGGCTTTGGTTATATTTCCTGAGAGATAATAAGATTGTCTATCGTCATCACCAAGAGTAGGTTTACGAGTTTTGAGAGCTCTATTATATAGCGACGACATGCATGTGACAATTACATAGCTGAGATTGAGATTGGGTTGGAGAAGAGAGAACATAATTATTTATTATTATTATTATTGTGTGTGATGTGCATCATCTCTCTCTGATATCACATCTCGTATATAATATTCATCTTTCCCATATTATCCAAGTATTTGAATCTTGAATGAATTAATTGATGCTCTGCCATATCGTTGTCGTGTTCGTCACAGCTTAAATCTTGAGTGAATTTAAGTGATATGAGAGTAGAATTGAGGATTGTATAAATTATTTTGGAATGTTTGTCGTTAGAATGGAATATAAATTGTATGATTATAAAATACTTGTATAGAGAATAATTGAAATTTACGATATACGAACACATATGAGCTAGAGTCAATTGAATTTTCGAGGGATTAGAAATGGAAAATTTAATGAAAATCATAATAATTGAATGTTATTAGAATATTTAAGTGTACTGGCAATAATAGGTCTGTTTAACACTATGTCTTAGAGGATTTTCTCAGAAAATTAGTCAAATTTTGTGTAAATTATTATGTTTTGATGACATTTTGTAGAACCTGCGGGGAAAATGATAGTGTTTTTAAAGTGGAATCAATCGGAAGTCCTACAAAATTAAAGAGTAAAAAAATAAAATGCAAAGACGTTAGATTGTTTGGAATCAGCATTAAAAAATAGCTTGAAATCATGTATCATATGTGTATATAATACCATAGCCTATTTTTGCTAATTTTGAAAATCTCCATTTCGCGATTTGACCTTGAAAACGCTACAAGCGGACATGAGATTTTTCTAGACTTTTGAGATATGTTATAGAATGGCAAAAGGAAGATATTGAGCAAAAAAAATGTCTACTAACATTCATTCCCTTAATTGACTGGATTAAATTAGAGATAAAAAATCTTATTTGAAAAATAATAACCTAAAGTTATTATTTGAAAAATTATAACCTAAAGTAAAGGATTTTAAAAAATTCCATCTTTTAATATGGTAAATAGGGGTAAAACAAAATTTTAAAAAATTGGCTATTTTCTAAACGCGACAATGTAAAGAGTTGATTTTTTTTTAATCAATAGATACATTTATTTTAAGACTGACAATGGTATTGAAAAAATTCTAAAAAAATTCAAAACCAAGCTATTAATGGTTTTCTTAAACTAAAACATGACATAGTAGTGATTATAGGTACGGGAATTTTTTTTTTGACAATTGGAAAAACGTCATTCAAAAGATAATAAAAAAAAGTTAGGAGTCTGATACAGATTTTTTTTAAAGTCTCTGCGTTTCGAAATATGAATTTTTGAAAAGCACTTATGTACTTATTTTGGGGTATTTTTGCGTGAGTTTTTATTTTTTAAAATTTTTTGTAGCATTCAAAAAATCTCAAGCTTATAGAACATGTAGTCTATGACTGTGCGCATACATGTGCAAAAAATTGGTATTTCAAAATGATTTTTGACCGAACAACGGGAAAAACAAATTTTGTTGGCCCAAGTTTTTTGACCTTTTTTAACCGTTTTTTATTTTTATCTTTTTTTCTTCAACAGATAAATAAATGAAATTTATATTTTAGATAGATAATAATAAACAGGACTATATCTGTGCAAAATTTCAATCAATTTTGTAGTCACAATTTTGGGATAACGTTAAAATAAAGTTTTATTATTCAACTTGTTCTATCTTTTGATCTAAAGCAAATACAAATTTGATTTAACTTTATTGAGCATTCTGATGATGTTACCTTTCATTTGGTATATCACACATAACTGTACATTCACTACAAGCTACACAATGTTAAATTCAAAAACTTGCGAAATACCTCAAAACACCTGTGGAGATCTGTTGATCATGAACAGCTCGTGGCTGTGGGAAGTACCGTAATCTCAGTTTGGAATTTGAACATGGTTGGCTTTAAAAAATTCTAACTTTCTAGGCATCGCAGAAATAAGGTTGAAACGTCATATGAAAATTGAAATTATAAGCTTCCACATGATATAAAAATTTGTATAGGTTGTCTAAAAAAAATTGATTCAATAGCGTGGAACATTAAATTATATGCTTTTTTGTTTTTTTTTGATGAAAATTGATTGAAAATTGAGTTCAAAAAATTCTAGCTCTTTTAGTAGATGCCTAATAGACATGATGGATATATATATTTTGAGCTGAAGCAATAAGCTTTCAGGTGGTATAAAATTTATTATAGGTTGTTGTATCAAAAAAATGAATTTTTGGGCAATGGAAATGATTTTTTCACTTTTTGCATAAGAAATGATTGTTCTTAATAAATTATTTTAATACTTTTTACGCATTGTAAAAATTTAAAAATGGTTTTATTGTTTAGAAGAAATATTTGGCTTTTTAATGGTATAATTTTTTTTTGTAAGCTTTTAAAATAAAAAAAATTAATATAATGAGAAAAGAAAAAAGGTAATTTTTTAAGCTTGTAAATTATGATTGTAACGCTTCAAATGACTCATTTTAAAAGCACACAACCTGTTTTCTTACGACGTTATCACGTAAAATCATCGCCCGTAAACCGGCTTTACAGACAACCTCTTTTTTTATAATTCACAAAAAAACATCCAACAACATAAAATTTCAAAAATTTTCATCGATCTATTTTCAGAAAATTGATTTTTCAAAAAAAAAAAAAAAAAAAAAACAAAAATACGAAACCAACAAATTTTTAAAGAAGTTCCAAATTATTTTAAAATTTTTTTCTAAATTTTTATATTAAAGTTACAAAAATGCTTTGCTACAAAATTTCGCATTCTCTATTATTGTAATGTTAAACCTCATTGTTGAAAGAAATTCAACTGCGTAACAAAACTTACTGCAAGAAAAGTATGTAGGTACATGTATAATTTTGCGAAAAAAAATGTTGTAGGTACTTAATGCTTTTTTGTCAAACCTAAAAGCTACCTTTAGAAGAGATACAAAATAAAGCAATGCAAAATTTTGAATTTACATTTATTTTTATGCTCTCCAAAGTTTGCGAAGCAAGAAAAGTTTTCTGAAATATTTGAGAACTAATAGTTAGTTTTTTTTCTGTAAGCTTTTTCAATGCGATACAAAATTTCCAAAAAGTTGTTTTAGGTTCTGGGAAGCACAGAAAAAGGAAAATATTGCAAAACATTGCAGAGTTATATCAATGCGAAAAAAAAATTGCGAAATTTCAAATACCGCTACTATTAAAATAACAGACTGCAGAAAAATTATTAATAAGTTTTCTTTTTTTTTTGCAAAGAGAAAATATTGTAATGTGCAAGTCGAAACTGTGTCAATGCGAAGTAAATTTTGCAAAATCAAGAGTAGTTCTTTTTAATGTTTGCGAAAATATTAGATACGTATCAACAAAGATTACAATGCAGATGGAATTAAGGTGCAAACCAAATAAGGCCACAACATAAGAATAAAACAAAAATTGAATGCGAAACTGCAAATTGAGGAATTATTTGAATATTAAATAAAGTTCAATGGTATTTGAAATTTTTAAAATGCGCATGTTAAATACAAAATTGTATATTGCCGAGTTTAAAATGCTATATTTTATGAAATTCACACATCAATTGTATTGCGGTATAAAATGAAACGTCCATAAATGCTATCTTGAACTTCTGCGAAACACGGAATTTTGTATGATTATACTGCGAAATGCACTTTCCTATGACCAAAAAATAAATACATTCTGATGTGGGTAGACACAAAAGTGTGCATTCTAAACTTCTCTAATGTGAAATAAAGTTTGCGATGGAAGAATCCTAAAAAATATTTTTTGCGAAACGCAAAAAATGACAAATAAGATCATCCTCTAGAAAATACTAAACTCTACAAAAATTAAAAAAAATGCAATATGAAGTTGCGAACGAGATATAAGGTTTCAGAAAGTATAAATACCTTATAAAAAAAATTCTTTATTGCGGAAACAAATTTTTCAAACACAAAAGTTTGCCTTATATAGTTGCGAAATAAATTTCCACTCTCCAAAAGGCAAAAATGTCTCCATTTTTCCTTGTCCTTTAAAAACAGATTCCCAAATCTTGTCCTTTAAAAACAGATTCCCAAATTTACTTCCGTTCCAATTAAAAAGTCTTAAAGCCCTTTTGCATTTAATTTTGTTATAAAATTTTAATTTGACACACCCAAGAGCTTACAATTTGAGTATTTTAAGCCTTTTGCCCATTTTAACTTTTCTACTAGGCTTAGCGCTAATTTATTTCTTGTCTAGTCAAATTTTCCCCAAATTACAACCTAAGCCTCTTTTAACCTTTTAACATAGGTACCACTCAACTTCAATGTGTCCGCACGAAGGCAGACAAAACATTTTTCTAGTTACATTGTACAAATGGACATTCAGATAGGTCCCTGTAATTCCTGTCAGACATACAAATGGAGTTTAAATGTACAAATTCGCTACCACTAATTACAATCCCTCGCTGTACCTTGTCGAAGACAAATGAATTGGCCAAAAACGTTAGTAGTTTGTTACCAAGCCATTTTCCTATTTCACAAAAAAGCAAACACACACAATGAATTTTGTGTCGGCATCTGCCTCTCGTATATTTGAAGGTATAAAAGCAAATCCTGGTATTTTTGGCCTAATTGGAATTGGTGTGTGATTAACATACGCTAACGCGCCCCCATAGTCTTTTCGATATTTCAGACTCAACCAGCCATATATTTTCAGCACACATGGTGTTAGGAATTCAGAAGCAATGACTCGGAATATAGAGAGAAGGCGAACAAAACAACAAGAAAAAAAAAAGTTCGACAATTATTGGCAAAAGATACAAATTAATGAACTTTTTTTTTATACCAAACCAAACAACAAACTGCCATTAATTGGGCTATAGACCAATCACACCCAAACATTGACTTCCTGCAACTTTACACAAGCCCTAAAACAACACGGACACGATAGTTTTCAAACCCCAAACCAAAAATAAAAAAGTTTTGCATGTTGTGAATATATGCGGGTAAGCTTTATACCTACAAACATATCTAACCTATAGCTACGATTTTATATGTAAATATTTTTAAAGTTCGCTAAAACTTTTCGAAGTACAACACAACGGGAATTTATCAAATACACTTTTGGAAACTGTTAAAATCGCTCGAGGACTATCAATCAGTGAAAATTTGTTCAAATTGTTACAAATTTTTGCACCCGGTTTAACCCCTTTTTGGCTCCACCGCCGCATACTTTTGTAGCTTGTATCTACATTCTACATGATGTAGAGCTCTGCGGTGGTCTTTGTTTTTTTTTTGCGTTTTTTTTTTTTGACATAAAATTAATGTTCACAATGGTTAATGACTGCGGGACTCTTTTTTAAACTCAAACAATTCCCAATATGGTACCAAACAACAAACAAAGTTTGTATATGAATTTAAATTTATGTTTACTAGATTCAATGTCAGACAAAGTCGTATCAAAGGGGACTTTTAAGACTAAGTTGTTAGTTTTATTTACAAAGTTAAATTAATATTTACAATCTTCGAACAATGAAACAATTAGAGAAGTTAAATTGAGTCTAGAATAGTTCTTCACCATTGGGCGCCATTTTTACTTGCTCAATAGGGCAAGTATTGGTTTCGTGTCAAAAAAAAATTTCGAGGTTTTAATCAAAACTAACATTACGATGATAGAGAAGTCCAAAAAAGTGGTTTTCGTCATGACGTCCGTCGGTCTGTGCGTCTGGGCGTCGTCGGTGCGTGCGTCGGTGCGTCCGTCTGTACAAGTAGCTACAGCCTAAACGGGTGGACGGATTTTGTTGAAATTTGGTATGGATGTTTTTTTCGTAATTTCCAAGGTTGGTTTTTGTTTTGTTTTTTAATATCTCGCTTAGAACGTATACCTCCCATACAAAATTTTCGAGTTATTGCAATTTTCTCGAAAACGTCTCTAACGATTTTGATTAAATTAAACACACGTAATGCTGTACATAGTTCTAACATAACTGCGTTTTTAGTTTTTCTCAAAAAAAAAAATACGGATAAATTTTTTAAATCGCGAATGTCGGCTCTTCCCGTACATCATCATGGAGTTATTGCAATTTTCTCAAAAATGGTTCTAATGATTTTGATATTCAAAGTAATTGCAGTAAAACTGCATTTTTAGTTTTCCTCAAAAAAATCAAGTCAAATAAAATAAAATTGTATTTAACTAACATTTGGCCTCCATGCCGGCTCTTCCCCTACATCAACAAAATTTCTTAAAAATGTATAAGAGGCTAACATAAGTAAGTATAAGTAAGCTAACATAAAAGTGCTTTGAACTGCAAGAGCAAGTACGTGCGGCCCCAGTCGTGCATTTTATTTAAGACCGCGGCCTGTCAAATCCATACAAAATTTTGACACATTTACCACTTTACTTTACACGGTTTCATGAATTCTCCTATTAGTTTTGACAGATAACCATTCGAAGCCCAGATTTTCTATAAAAAACTTCATTGTACTGCATGAAAGCAAACAAAATGAAGATAATGATGCATTTAGATGATGACCGAATGTAATGAAAAATTAAATATCCATCGTTCAAAAACTGAAGTGTTTTTTCTTTTAATAGTTGAAGAAACATAAAAGAGTTCAATCATATTATTATTTACTTTTGGTTTTTTATAACTTAAGAAATTTGAAATGGATTATTTTTTGTTTTTATAGCACGTTTTTTTTACAACTTTTTACATCATTGGGTTTTTTACATGTAATTTTCAAGTTCCTTACACCCACTATTTTACATGTAAAAAAACTTGTAAAAAAACTCGATGTACTCGAAACACAAAACTGCTTTTTAAAAAATCTTGGTGCCAAATATGAGCAAGTACTCGGCAACCCTACTCAAAACAAAAATGTCTGATATTTAATGGAGTTTAAGGCTAAAATGGACATGATTTTAGGTTGGACACTTTTCTTTCTATAAATATGTCAGGTGCCGTCTCTGATATACAAACAAGTACTCGGCAACCTTACCTACTCAAGTTCTGAAAAAAAAACTGGCTTTTGACAGCAATTGGTAATTTTAGATAATTTAATACAAACTATGGGATACCGCAAAGCTGACATTTGGTACCTTTACTGTTTATTTTATTCATGAATGAAATACTACCATCACCATTCAAATATCACGATTATTTTTATGAACAAACCATTCCAATTCCATTCCCTTCGAATACATTTTCTTATCTACGGCCTTGAAAAACATCGATAATTATGGATTGCTTGAAATTAAAGTGCCCTTTTGTGGATATGCTGCGTACAACAATTTTTCAATCTTTCGTCGTGTCTCTGTTCGATTTTAATAAATAAACAATTAATTAACATATTATGGGGCATTGGGATAGTGTTAGTTGGATGTTGTGGTTAAAAATGATAATGAAGCATGATAATATGCATAATGAGGTGCGGTGCATTTACAACAACAAAAAATATATGACAGTCGAGCGGTATTGGATTGTTATCTTGTCATAGTTTAAGGAAATTACAATTTTTATGATGATGTGATTTGTTTATTTATTATTCTATTTTTGAGATGAAAAAGAAAGTTATTTGCATTTTTATAGTTATGTTTTTATTTAAACATACATAAATCGATTTGACCTCAAGTTATTTGAATATATTGATTTTGATCTCTTACATGATTGCATCCAATAATTTTGTGATTTGTTTTTGGGTTCAAAGTGCAAACAATTGGAAATTCCCTTAAAAGTATTTATTTGTTATATTTCTTCTTGAAATTCCAAATATTTACATAATTTCAAAAAATATCAATGAATACAAAATTTCAAAACAAAAAGCTATTTGAACAATTTAAACAAAAACCCATCAATTCCATGAACGCGCAGTAAAAATATCTCTCAACAACTACAACTACTCACATCAATCCCAAAGATTGATGCACGAAAGAGCCAATCCTGGCCAAAATTTATTGCACACACAACGTATAGATTGCTAAAAAGGAAACCCTTTACATTACAACAAATCCATGGGTATAAAGTGAAGAACAAAAAATAAAAAAAAAAACAACTTTCAAATTCTTTTATATTGAACTGTTGAACAATGAAGAAAATAACTTAAAGGAAAAATAGATCCTTGCTGTGTGTGTAAGTAAAGTACTTCACTTAACATTCCTTAAATATCTCAATTTCAAATGCATTATTTCACTTTAGAATATTTTGTAAGAAAAGAACCTAATGTTTTTTTTCTTATTTCAAATTACCAACAAGGATATATTTTTCAATCTTGTTTTTATAGTAGTTTTTTTTTCAATTGCTTTACTAATATTGTGCAAGATTTTCTTAATTTTCTTTTAGAGTTTATTTTTTCTTCTTCTTAAATAACCAAAATCATAGATTTATTCGATTAATATAGAAAGCAAACCTACTTTCGGAAATAATCTTAACACTGAGAAAAAATTTCAGCAGATAAATGAAAAATTGAAATCTTACTTTTAACATCAAAATTAACAATTTTTGACATTTAGACAAAATGCAAAGAGTTGCTTTTCCTAAAAAAAACAGCTCAAAAATTTTCATTAAAAAAAATATGTTGTATATAAAATTTTTGTTTTTAAATAATAATAATGATTTTTTTGAATAAGCGATAGAATCGTTTTCTTGATAAATCGTTTCTAACGAAAATTTTCATCCAAAAAATTTTAAGTAACCTTAATATTTTGTAAAAAAAAAACAAGAATATTAAAAAAAAAAAAATTTTTCGAAACTTGGTTTTTTTGATAAATATTTTTATAGAAATAAAACTTAATTAAAACTAAGATACGCCTATAAAATGTAATATTTTTTGATTTATTTTATCCAAAAATTCCTTGTTACACAAAAAAATTTTTTGAACCAGTTCAAAATATTAAAAAAGACATTTTTGTAATTTTAAAACAAATTTTATGTTATTTTAATATTTAAGGTTAAATACCTACATAAAAATTTACTTAAAAAGTTTTTTTATTCCATTTTTTTGCAATATTTTTAAATAAAAAAAGTTCGTGCATCCAGGACATTCATTTTATTTTTTAAAGTTAGAGCAGTCTCTTTAAAAGATTTTTTTTTATAAATACATCTTAAAAAAATTTTCAAAAAATAAAAAATTGTAAGCCATATATGGAAACATGAATCGACATTCGACACACAAGAGTAACGTTTCAAAAACCTCATTGGAATTTCCAAAAATTTGATTTTTCAAAACAACATGTTTAAATATTCTTAAAAAATCCGAAAAAGAATTTTTTGTATACATTTTTCTTAGTTGCAAAAACTTTTTTTTTCAAAAAATTGCTAAAATTTCTTAAATCGTGTACGAGAAAATAAAAATAAAGATTATATCCCTGATACCGTTTATAACGATTCCAAAAATATTTCTTTATTTAAAAAAGAGGACTATATTTAACATAGGTATTGTTTTCAACCAAAAATCGTTATAGTTGGTTTTGAGAAATAGAGCTATTAAAATTTTAGTTATTTGGAAAGTATAACGTTGATTTTGGTTCAAAGAAAAATCACTTTCTTATTTTCGGAATCACTTTGTACCTAGTTTGAAGCAAATAGCTTGTGTAAATTCAATGTCAATTATGAAAAAAATGGTAAAAAAGTATTTTTTGAAAGTTTTGAGCTTTTTAAGTCAAAAGAAAAATGATCTAAATCATTTATTTATTTTTAATTTTGCGCTATACGGTCAAATGTTTGCTAAAAACAGCTGAACCATTTATTTTTCAGTCAGTAATTTCAGGCTCAATTACACTCCTTTTCATCAGAATAGGTACACAACTTTTCAAATGTTCAGTATTCGGTTTTTCCTTATGGTGTAGGAAAAATAATAATTTTTTGATGTCAAGTCATTGTTTAAGATGTTAGCAGAATCAGCAAAAAAAAAATAATTCAAAACGTGTGGTTATTTTTCTTGTTTCTATATGGCTAAGCATTTCACATCGAAAAACTGAGTTATTTTTTTGTTTCATCAGAATAGGTACACAAAAAGAATGATGTTAAAGTAGTCCATGGAATGAATTAAAACCAAGTTCTTCTTAAAAATGTATTTTACTTATTTTATTTTTTGTATGGTGGCGTTTTTAATCATAAAAAAATAACAAAACTGTCCAGGAATTGCATTGTTAAATTTCTTTATGCAATCTATCTGAATCTCTTCCCTAAATTGTTAAATGGTGGGTTAGGAAATATTTTTGCCTTAAAATCGACTCTCACAAATTTTATCAGTACGGACAAGCCATTTCCAAACATTTTCAACAAGGTTCAGGGTTGTTTTCTATGGCAGATATTGAAGTACCTACTTCCTAAATTTTCACTTCCTCCCAATATTTTACAGAGCATTTTTTGTGGTAGGAGGCGTGGTCCTGTTGAAAAATTCAGTATACTGGTTCACAAATACAAGACAATTAAGGAAAAGTTTCTGGAATATGCATTTACAAATAATTGTGACCATTCTTCACGTTTGAAATTCATTATTTGTATTATAGTAGAAGATTACTTTCTTCCATGCCTTAACACTTCTTTTTTAACAATGAAGTTGGTCTCAAAATGGTTTCTCCTTTCGCAGAATGTTAAACTGATAGTTTAACGCACCAAGGACATCAAAATTAAATGTTCGTCGATCCAAAAATAACAAGAAATACCACTCAACTTTTCATGTGTTAAAGGATTTCAAAAACCTTAAACGCATACAATTCTGTTTTTGGTGTAGTAATGGTGTCTTTTCAAAATTCAGCCATTTTAGAAGATTGAGACTAATGACCATTCTATTTACTGTAATAAAATTACAAATAACAACTGTTTTTCACTTTTATTCTTGTCGTTAATCCACCAAAACTGGTAACACATGTAAAAATTTACTCGTCTTAGAGTGAGTTTTTTGCTTTTTTTTTACCACCATTCATTTTTTTTAACCCCAGAATGTTTGTATCTAAAGCCTGGATAGAGTATATTCACAATTCGTAATTTTTTTTAATCATACCAGTACTGGTGGATCCTTCATTGTGTGTTTTTTTTCTTAAGGTGTTTTCGCCAAAATTTAGCGATTTTAATCCACCCATGTTTTTCAAAATGGTAGTATGATTATTAAATTACACTTAGGAAAGTCCAGTTATTTGTTTTAATGGTAAATTTGCTCGAAATCCACAAAAACATTAAAGATAACAAGGGTGTACCTATTCTGATGAAGAAAAAAATAAGTTGATTTTTCCTAAAAAAATACTTTACAAGAAAAACAATGCGAAAGTTATGGTCCATTTCGAAATAATTTTAGCTGTTGCTTTTCCCAACATCTTAAACTATCAAAAAACAATAAAACCTTGTTAGGTCACGTACCACTATTGGGGACAAACGGTTAATGAACATTTGAAAAGTTGTGTACCTATTCTGATGAAAAGGAGTGTATTTCCACTTTCCCCTTTACTTTTCTAAAAAATATTTCACACACAAAACATTTGTTACCAAACTTGTTTCTGTGCACTCGGGGTCAATTCTCCATAGTAAAATTGGCCTCTTTCAATTTTATTAACCTTTAATCGGAAATAGCCTTGGAACTCATAAATAATTCACTGGGTTCCATGGCCTATAAAGTGTGCTGAAAACCCTTGGCAGCCAATCGTTTACTGTAGAAGAATCAGGCCTTAAGCAGTCTTCAAACTTCGAGAATTCGAATTTTTTGTAGAAAATCGGCAAGGTCTAGTGACCGAGCCAATTCGAAAAGGTTTGTGATGAACTTATTTTCAGTGTCCTTGAATGAAAAAAAATGTATAGATGGTGGAAAAAGGTTTTCCTTTTATAAGGAGTCTGTAAATACTACAGCTCCAGGAAAAAATCAGAGTCAGCATAAGCACATTCAGAAAGTTAAACAAAAATAGACTCAGAATGTATCTTTCCAGATACATGCTGATGCTGACGTATGCTTCCATTGATAACACTGGTCTGCAAAATTTAACTTTTTTTTCTCCTTTAAATGATTTTTTGATATTATGAAAGATTAGAATTTCCTTAATCTAAATCTGGTTTCAGAAAAATTCTATCATGTACCATTTTTGTAAAAATTATTTTTGAAAAATGTGGGTAGTTTCTAAAAAATCGCAGTTTTAGATTCATTTGAACTTGTATAAAATTAAAACTATTTGTCGCATTGACCTCAAATTTGGAGGACTTATTCCACCAGCTATCCAATACAAAAAGAATTATCAAAATTGGTTCACTCAGTCCAAAGTTATGAGGTAACAAACAAAAAAAAAAAAAAATACAGACGAATTAAATACCTCCTCCTTTTTGGAAGTCGGTAAAAACGCCTGTTTTTGTTAAAAACAGAAATTCAACAGAAACTAGAAAAAGATTCAAAAGGTATTTGAAGATCTCTAGTTCCCGGTATCTGCTACAGGATACAGGAAGTCTCATTGGTAAATTTTCTATTTTTCAACATAGTTCTAAAATTTTCCAATCTTTTTTGATTTATTCGTTCCTTTTTTTCTCGGTGTAAGTAATTGAATGGTTGGTAAACTTTTCTTCCTCATTTCCTTATCCACGAAACTTAACTTCTTCCACAGGCTTTTGTTCACCTCACGAACCAAAATATAATAAAAAAAAAAAAATTGTCGGTGTTTGGCTTTGAGACGGTCGATGATTGTTTTCACTGCCTTCTACTCTGTTTTTTTTTTTTTACCTTTTTCCTTTTCAACCAAGTTTCTGTTTAACTTTCTTCCCCAAACAGTAGGACATTACAGAAGGTACCTACTCTCTGTCTGTCGTACCTACTGTGAAAATGGGAAGATTTAAATAGCACACTTTTTGAAGAGTGTTGTGTGCTGCTCTGTGCCAATGAACTATCACAAATTGTCATCTTCGGCTGACAGTACCTTATACTTAGCGTTAGCGAACTAAATTATTCGCGCAAAGAAACTTGTTGTTTGCTTCGCAATAATGACAGTTAAGTTGATGATGTTACTGACGGACGACGGACGATGTTGTTGGTATATTGTTGACGTTTCGGACTGGAAGAGAGCAAAACTATAGAGATAAGTGCAAAGTGACTCTAATGAGATATCTTCCATCAGTTTTTTGACAAATGATGTGAAAAAGATAATTTTACTTTTTTTTTTTCATCAGACATCAGAAAACCGTTATGGCGGCATGGCTGATGGGTTTGATGTGAAAAACAATTACCATTTTCTTTATCTGTCAGCCAGAGAGTCAGAAAGATACAACTGCGGCGGTTACAGTTTGTTGTTGTTATTGTTTACTGTTTTGTTGGTGTGCATATAATTTGCATTTGAGTGTTTCGTTTCATTTCTTCGTCGGTTTTGCGTTATTGCAAAATGTTTGCGGTTAAAATTTGCATTTGGTTTGGCGTCAATCTTTAATAAAATTCCTTTCTCCATTCATATCTTTTTGCTGTCACACAGTACAACACACCCATTTGATGGGTGTTGTAATTGTTTTTTTTTTTTTTTTTTTTGTATGCGCTTTTGCTTTGCAACTTTGAATTTTCGTCTTTATTTGTTTTTAATATGCAAGCCCCTCAGCAACCATAGAACTTGTGCCTCATCAACTACACATCCAATTCCAATCAAATAGCAAACAAAATGCGACAAAACACACAAAACGCTTTTGAATTGAATTTCATTTTATTGACATGATGATGTGTACAAAACTGGGAGCTGTTTTACTGCAACTGTACCATGTAACTGCTGGCAGAAAGGAACAAGAACTGGCGAGCTAAGCATATAGTAATGTTATAGCAAAATTGGAATTGAATTTCATTTAAGGAAGTTATGGGGAACCTGGATACTCTGTGTGTGTTGCTGTCACTCTTCTTGTGTTCCATGGTTATTTAAACTGAAGTTCTCTAGATAGTTTAGTTGAAGTTGGTTACATTTACATTTACAAGAGTCGACAGTGAGTCTCGAGGCAAGAGGCGAGTATAAGTCGATTCAGGCGATTACCAACCAAACGACAAAGTATGAACAAAACGCATTATGTGAATTGGTATTTCTTTGTATCTGAAAGGCGAGTGGCATGTGAATTATTTTTGTTGGTTATGAACAAAAATCAACTAAAAAAACTTTGTTGATACACATAGTTGCAAAAATTTCACATTTATGTTGAATTCAGTGAAGAGTTTTTGAAGTGAAAACTTCTTTAGTATCGTAGTGATTTGAAACAAGATGAAACGATAGATAGATGAATGAAATTTGTACTGTAGATAGGTAATGAAATAAATTCTGAGATAACGGTAAAAAGATGTTCTTTTTCTACACACGTTATATCTTTTGATCTAGTACACATACAAATTTGATTTAACTTTAATACGCATGCTGATAATATTATCTTTCATTTAATAATTCACACATAACGGTACAAGCTACACAAGTTACAAAATCTTAAATTGAAAAACTTGAAAAATACCTCAAAACACCTGTGAAGATTTGTTGCCGATGACCAGCCACCAGTGCAGGAAGTACCGTAATCTCAGTTTGAAATTTCGACATGGTTGGCTTTAAAAAATTCTTACTTTTGTTTGTAGGCATGGTAGGAATATAATTGAAGCGTCATATAAAAGTTGAAATAATAAGCTTTCATATAATATAAAATTTATTAAAGGTTGTCATACAAAAAAAAATGAATTTAAAGGTGATGGAATAAAAAAAGGTAGATTTTTTCGATTTTTTTTTTTTTTTTTTTTTAAAGAAATATTATTTTTTAAGGTTTCACTTATACAACGTGTGAATTGCACACATGATTTTTATTTCTCTGTTGATTGATTATTTCTCTGTTGATCCATAAAGTGTGTTTTTATGTGTATAACCAGGATGTGTTCCATTATAACTTCTAAACTGCTTATCGTAATTTAAGAAATGAGTTGTCTTTAGGACAGTCATGCTTGTCCGCTCGTTACGTGATGCAAATTTAATTGAATATGGTGCCGTCTAGACACTAGAGACATACAGTGACCTTAAGAGTATTGTAAAATGAGGCTCTAGATACTGTCCAAACGCAATTTGATATAAATTAATAATTGGAAGATTCCTTGTAGGAAAAATTAAATTGTTGTGGACCAAAGCTAACACTACCTGCCAAATGGCCAATATGAAATTTCTATTTTCTCAAAAAAGTGAGACGTTGTTAATGCAGTACCAGTCACAGTATTGCCAGAATATTTCAGAGATAAGGAGTGGAATTTGGAAAATCTGGAATTTGAAAAATAACCGCTTTTATAATTGGTCCAAAAAACGCACACAATAATTAAAAAAAGCATTTGTTGGGTTTTGAAAAAACGCTCTTCCATTTCTTTTGTATACGAGATTTTTGTTTTCTTTTTAATTTTAAGATAAGTTTAGTTTTTTTCCTTTTTCATTTTATTGATACAATTTGGTTTTTTAATGCTGGTTGACGAGAGTGAAATTGGCTGTTCATATTTTTGATGGATTAAATTGCAAAGTTCGAAATTTCGAGTGCATAATTGTGATAAATAGCCCATATTAGTCAAAATATGGGCATGAAATCGCTTTCTACGCGGTCAATTTGTTGGGATGATCGGATGTTGATAGCAGCAGCCGCCATCTTGGAAAATCTAATCAAATGAAAAAGACTTTATTTGCCTAAAATCGATATTTTTTTAGAGCTTCGCGTGATCAAAACCATATCATTTAAAATTGCCTTCATTCATTTTGTACTTAGTTTTTTTTTAGTTTTTTGCCTTTCCTATTAATACGAAATATACAAAAAAAATGTTCCACATACGCCATAGTGACCGGTTATGATTTTTTTTTTCTCTTGTAAAATTTTGTAAATGTAAGGAAGGATTCGCTTACGATAAACATTAAAAGAACAAAACAGATTATTTGTAATCCTTTAACGCCAGATTTAATGACGCCACTTCAGCAAAATATACAGGAGCAGAGCGAATTTATTAGTAATTTTTGTTTTATTAAGCTAATCTGCAAATATACACCAAATTATTATTTTTATTTTGTAAACAAAAATTATCATTAACAGTAAAGTAAACTGCATATGAAATTTTGATAATGCGTAGAATGGTCTGAACATAGCCGTAGCTAGGATTTCATTTCGTGGGGGGGGGGTTAGCTCAGACCAAACAAAAATTTTTTTTTAGAAATCACAATACTTTGTATCAACTATATGTAACTGCAGTCGATTCTAAATCCCGCTAAATCAAATAGTCATTTGAACTGTGTAGAAGCGAAAAATTTGCCAATATCCTTTTTAAGTATTTTTTAGAAGAGGAATTCGTAGTTAAAAGTTAAAAAAGCCCTGCTTACGGTAAACGAATTTAAAAATGGCCGAATATCCAGCGGCATCTCTAGTTTTGTAGGTACAAAGAGTGATAAGTTGGTTGATATAAATTGCGAGCGTTAGCGAGCAAGAAAATTTTTTTTAAGAAACAAATTTTAACCATTCTAAGGCCTTATAAAAAAAATTATTTCGTACAATTTAATATATAAAACATTGAAAAATGGATTTTTTCTTGCACTGAAATTTTGTAGCTGAAAATTGACAGGTACATTCTATCTATTGAGTTCTAAATGAAATTAGCAATACTTAAAAACCAAAATTTTAAATAATCCAAGTTGTTTGACATGAGCTAATTACACTGGTCAACAAGGTTTTTGTTACAGAAACCAGGGTATACTTTTCTATAGGCTGAGCTCGAATCCGAAGTCAGAAAAATTCTATCACATCACGTTTTGGAGATATTCCCGTTAGAAAATCGAAAATGCCGATTTTTACCAGTTTTCAAAGTTATTTTTTAGCGTTTACTTATTTTTTTTAAATTAAATTTGTAACAGTTTCTAAAAGAATTGTGTCAAAATTTGAAAGCGATTGGTACAGAACTTTTCGATATTTGCTATTAAAAGCAAATTAATATGAGATGCCCCATACACTTTGATTTCAAGATATGATTTCTTCGAGGAAGAAAATAGATATTTAAAAGATTTAAACGGATTTAGAGAGACAAAACTTAATTCTTTTAGAAACTGTTACAAATTCAATTTAAAAAAATTCCAAGTAAACGCTAATAAATAACCCTGAAAACTGGTAAAAAGCGGCATTTTAGATTTTCTAACAGGAATATCTCAAAACGTGATGTGATCGAATTTTTCTGACTTCGGTTTCGAGCTCAGCACACAAAAAACCTATAAAAGAGTATACCCTGGTCTCTGTAACAAAAAAGAAGTTTAATTTCACTTTGAAATTTAACAATAAACTGAAATTGTTTAATTTTATAATTTAAAACAAAAGAATAACGAAATGTTGTAAATACAGTGCTTTGCAAATGTATAATCGCACCATATAAAAATGCTATTTATATAAAACCGAGTATTGCAGCCATACCCTACTATTTTTTTGTTAAAGGGGATCAAAAAACAAGAATATTGAGAAGAACAAAATGTCCCGTTACTTTCTCTTATAATTTTTAGAAATAAAAACAAGTTTTTCTTCCATTGCAAATAGTCTAAGAGCCGGCAGCATATTTTGGCAGTTTTGATATAACCGAAATTCGAGTGTGCACATATCTAGATATTCACCACAGTATGTCAACGGAACAAGTCTGGCAGTGATCTTTTTCAGCTTTCCCTTGCCAGACGCATCCAAAGTGCAGCAAAAAATCAATTTTTGGCGTTTTGGTATAACCGAATAAATGATACACCAAAAAATCATAAAAAATCCCCTGATTTCGAATCTGTGGGTACCGCAAGTTTCTTTTTCAGCTTTCCCCCCGCCAGACCGCTTTAAAGCATTTTTAAGTGCATTTTTCTAATAAAAAACCTAATTACTTATTTTCTGTTAGGTATAACCGTATGATGGTAACAAATTAATATTCTATGTCTATTCCAGGTCTAGAAAATATAATTTTAAGCCAGCTATTTTTCAGCCTTCCCTCTGCCAGACGCATCCAAAGTGCAGTCAGAAATCAACTTTTGGCGTTTTACTAGGTATCACCCCAATAAATGATACACCAAAAAATCATAAAAAATCCCCTGATTTCGAATCTGTGGGTACCGCAAGTTTCTTTTTCAGCTTTCCCCCCGCCAGACCGCTTTAAAGCATTTTTAAGTGCATTTTTCTAATAAAAAACCTAATTACTTATTTTCTGTTAGGTATAACCGTATGATGGTAACAAATTAATATTCTATGTCTATTCCAGGTCTAGAAAATATAATTTTAAGCCAGCTATTTTTCAGCCTTCCCTCTGCCAGACGCATCCAAAGCGCAGTCAGAAATCAACTTTTGGCGTTTTACTAGGTATTACCCCAATAAATGATACACCAAAAAATCATAAAAAATCCCCTGATTTCAAAAATTTTGGTACCAGAAGTTTTTTTTTAGCTTTCGCCCCGCCAGACCGCTTTAAAACATTTTGAAATGCATTTTTCTAATAAAAAACCTAATAGCTTATATTCCGTTGGGAATAACCGTATGATGGTAACAAATTAAAATTCTATGTCTATTCCTGGTTTAGAAAATATAAGTTTAAGCCAGATATTTTTCAGCCTTCCCTCTGCCAGACGCCCTTAAAGGTTTCCCAAACTGGTTTTTCCATAGAAAAAACACCTAGTTTCTGTTTTTTTCTTATAAAATTGAAATAATATTTTTTGTTTAGAATAACCATATGATGGCCAAATATTAACTTTCTCTGCCTTTTCCTGATTTAGAAAATGTAAGTGTAAGCCAGTTTTGTTTCAGCCTACCCTCTACCAGACGCCTTAAAAGGTATCTCAATAGTACGGGAAAGTTAGATTTTGCTATATGGGGCATGGTGGTCTGGGAAAAATCCGAAATGCATTTTGACTTCAGGGCTCGAAAGGCATAAAGACACGAGTCGTAAACCAAATTTTGTTCAATCGCACTAAGAGTCATTTGGCCGCCATTTTTTTTTAATACAAATTTTAGTTTTTCACATAACTCGCGTATTTTTGAACCTACAAAAAAAACAGTGTATGACAAACTTGAAATAATTTAATTTTCTACAATATATGTTAAATAACATTTTTTGATTATCCCTTTGGTTTAATAGTTAGGGTGTTTTTTTTTTAAACACGTCAAAAAGTGATTTTCTTATTTTTGTCAAATCTCTTTTACTTGAGCGTTTTTTAAAAAATTTGTTCGTTGTAAAAGTTGTAGATCTTTTAATTACCTTCATTTGTTACAATATTGGTTTTTCGATTTTACAGACCGTTTTCGATCTGTAGGCAAAAAACTTCAAAAAATTGCAATTTTTTGTATAGGGACAAACAAAATGATTCTTGGTGCGGTTGTACAAAATGTGGTTTTAGACTCTTTCGATCCCTGGGTTTATGTTCTTTTAATCCCTGAAGACAAAAAGCATTTCGGATTTTTTCTCAGACCCCCATGCCCCATATAGCAAAATCTAACTTTCCCGTACTATTGAGATACCTTTTAGGGCGTCTGGCAGAGGGTAGGCTGAAACAAAACTGCCTTAAACTTACATTTTCTAAATCAGGAAAAGGTAGAGAAAGTTAATATTTGGCCATCATATGGTTACTCTAAACAAAAAATATTATTTCAATTTTATAAGAAAAAAACAGAAACTAGGTGTTTTTTCTATGGAAAAACCAGTTTGGGAAACCTTTAAGGGCGTCTGGCAGAGGGAAGGCTGGAAAATAGCTGGCTTAAAATTATATTTTCTAGACCTGGAATAGACATAGAATATTAATTTGTTACCATCATACGGTTATACCTAACAGAAAATAAGTAATTAGGTTTTTTATTAGAAAAATGCACTTAAAAATGCTTTAAAGCGGTCTGGCGGGGGGAAAGCTGAAAAAGAAACTTGCGGTACCCACAGATTCGAAATCAGGGGAGTTTTTATGATTTTTTGGTGTATCATTTATTCGGTTATACCAAAACGCCAAAAATTGATTTTTTGCTGCACTTTGGATGCGTCTGGCAAGGGAAAGCTGAAAAAGATCACTGCCAGACTTGTTCCGTTGACATACTGTGGTGCATATCTAGATATGTGCACACTCGAATTTCGGTTATATCAAAACTGCCAAAATATGCTGTCGGCTCTCGGTCTAAAAAGTATAATCGCATTTTTTTTATTTTGAGTATGGCCAACAAGGTTTTTGTTACAGAAACCAAGATATACTTTTCTAAAGGTTTTTTATGTGCTGAGCTCGAATCCGAACTCAGAAAAATTCTATCACATCGCGTTTTTGAGATATTCCCGTTAGAAAATCGAAAATCCCGCTTTTTACCAGTTTTCGAGGTTATTTCCTAGCGTTGGTAGGTACTACAGTCTCTGAATAAATCGATACATTTATTTTCGCTTACATACTGGATTTAAGGTTAACATAGAACAAAAGTGGGTAATAAGCAACTGAAGATATCTCGGACAGTAGAAAAGATGTCTGAAAGATTTAAATAGATTTAAGAGTAATATTTCAAAAACGAGATGTGATCGAATAAGTCCGTCTTTGGATTCGAGTTCGGCCACCGAAACCCTTTGAAAAAGCATAGTTTAGTCTCGGCACCAAAAACCCTGCATAAGTACTTGTGGTATTTAAAGGGTTCTTAAAAGAGCATTTTAAGGTGTTAACATAGTGCTTAAGGAAATGCTCAAAGAGATAAAAACTCTTTGTAATGGACCAAACAAGTTTTGTTTTCCTTTATACAAACTTCATCGACAGCTTCTGCAACGATGCAAAATTGGTAGTTATTTTAAGGTAATCAAATCACTAAAATACAAAAACAAATCATTTAGTGCTGCACATATTAGATTTGTATATGTTTATAATATAGGTATCTTTTGATTTTCTGAAAAAAAATTTCGGGGGGGGGGGGGGGGTTAAACACCCAAACCCCCCCCCCCCCCCCCCCCCCCTAAATACGGCTATGGGTCTGAATGCCTCAATATGGTAATGTGAGAGAGTTGAGTTGAGCGAGTACTGAAAAGAATTTTGTCAAAATATGAGAATTTAAGTTATCCTTTTCTGAGATATAAATAAATGAATTTTTAATTAATTTTATAAAACTCTCCGCGATTTCATAAGAAACATAAAATTATTTCTTCGTCCGAAAAATTAAATTTATTATTTCTTATAAAGTCACGGTGCGTTTCGTTAAATTAATTAATAATACAATATTCTTTAAATTTAATTAGCTATATTTTTAAAATCGTGGAACTTAGGCTTATAATCTTTACGATCCTGCAGTTTATTATAATCCGTTAAAAATAAAATTTAAATAACAATGAAAATGAATAGATAAATACCATAATCTTCAATCTAGAATAAATATGTTAGAAAATTATACATTATTCATAACGCATAATTGAAATATTTTGTTTACTTTTTCTGTTTTTATTTTTTTTTTGTTTCCTTGTGTCAACTTTAAATTATTTGACAATCATATTTATCTATCATATTAAATTGATTCCATCACGTACCTATAAAATTTTTTAAACTTTTTGTTAAAATGTAAATTGAAACGCGTTTCTGTTGGCTCCTATAGTCCTAACACGACTCAAACATACCTATAAATATGCCTTAAATATGAAATACCAAAATCATTTCTACTCATACGTATAAACGTACTCGTATTTCCTTTTAGTTCACTATTATATCATTACACATCTTGTCTATAAAGTTATAACTTTTTATCGATGCACGTAAATCAAAAAAGTTTTGGTGCGCCTCAAACTTCGTGCTTCGAATAGTATTTTGAATTGTTTTTTTTTTTTTTTATTTTGAAAATATGGTAGATTGTAACAGGTTGCTTAAATGAATGAAATTGAAGATAGCAAAGGGAGTTTGGGTAAGAAAGTTTGGAACAGTTAAATGGAGAGCAACTCACTCTTGTATTTTTGTAGTAAATTTTCAAGTTTTCTTAAGAAAATTGAATTCAAATTTGCAAATAGGAAAAACAAAAAGTTAAAATAGTTGAATTGGCGATATGCACTACAATTATCCTTTAGTTCTTGATTTTATTAAGTTCCAATTTTGTTCTTTTTAGGATATCAAGAAATATCTTTAAAAAAAAAATCGCAACACATTTTTTTCTTTTATGATACCTAAAATGACATTAATTTATCTAATTTGTTACTTATTTCTTCAATTTAAAACTATCAAAGCTAACTTGACACGGACACTACAAACTTTTCCCTTAAAAGGTTTATAACGTTAGTGGATTTTATGAACCACAATCCTTCAAACAAATGGAAACTAAACAAAATTTTCAAGTACCTACTACTACAAGTAAAGCTTACATTTTCTTCTTTCAAAACAAAAATTTACTTACGAATTGTTTCCTTTTCAGTTGTAAATTACTTTCACCATCTTCTATTCCCATGAACAGGAAAGAGAGGAAATCAGGAAAACAATGCCATCAACAAGGATGTCCCTTTGAATAAATGTTGACTCTACTCTCAGCTCAATGATTACAAACTTTATGCATGAATGGGTTTTAAAAACTTTTCAAAAGTAATTAAATTGAAGTTTTCAGCAAAGATTTTAGAAATCCATTAAAAAATAAAAAAAATAAAGTAAAATTAAGAGAAGTTTTTTTTTTTTACCGTGAAAGAGAGTACTTTTGTGTAATAATGACCTCTCTGTCTTTAGCAGTTAATCATTTTTTATAAAAGGGTTTTTATACGTTGTCATAACGTACACACAAAAAAAAAATACAACAAAAAACCTTCATAAAAACCATCGACTTATAGCTCAACAAAAGCTCAAACCCCTCTTGACATTAATTTTACCCTGATATCATTCATTCTTCTCTTTCATATAGCTTACCTGTGCTTTGCAGAGAGATGATATTCTCTGTATACGGTATAATGCCATTTGCCACCGAAACCTTAAATGGATGCCATTAGTTGGGAACTCTCTCTAAGCAAAAAGACTTTGTATAATAATCGTTAATAAGCCGTGACTGCGGGACCTTTTCCATCATCTCGTAGAAAACTTTTCCTCCTCTTGGCCATAAAGCACCTACTCAAATTCCCATCTCTTTATTTTTTTCGAACAATTTTCGTTTTTTTTTTTTGCTTTGTTTCCCAAATCCCAGAACTTGAATACCCGAACGGAACGGACCACCTGTTTACATAGCCATTCAAAAAATGCCATCTATCCTATGACAGGGGTTTACATTTCATCATCATCATTTTGCTCTACCCGGGAACGCAGCCCCCAAAATGCTTGGTTTATACCACATCATTGTATCATGAATGGTGCTGGTGCGGGTGTGGTGAAAGGGGAGTGAGGGGGTAGAACTAAAAATAGCCCTCCCTTGGTGCGCGCTTTCATGTAACCTATTAGAATGTCCGCACCATGACACATAGCACAACTTACGGCCTCCGCTCCGTATCAGCATCAGCATCAGAGGCATCAGTATCAGGTTAGAAAACACAAGAACAACGAAATCATGCTCCACTTCATAACATTCAAACATGTACCGTCCTTATACCGACCGTATACATATAGACGCTTGGGTATTATTTGTCTATTTAATGTTCCCAATGCCATTGGAACACTGGGGGACGTGATAAATCTTCATGTTCTGTGCCATTGAGTTGTGTATGGTATGGTTTAGGGTAGGGGTGCATACTTCACGCGCCCCATTTTGGGGCATCCGTCGTCCGACCGACATGTCTATGTGACGATATCTACACGATAAAAACAACAACCGGACAAACCCGTCATCAATTTAGTTACACAATTCATAAAAAAGAATAATATTTTTTTTTTGATTTTGTTTAGGTATGGTGTAGTGTATTGTAGTTATGTTAAAGCGGATGCTGTTGTTTTACTTTGATTTCATTCTCGTAGGGTTATAATAAATTTATAAATAAATTTTATTGTTTGTTTCAATTTATGACAATAAAAAAAAAAATAGTTTATTGTTTATTTTTTTTTTGTCGAGTTGTTAAATCAATTTAAATGGACTTTTTTTGTATGTTGTTCAAGGCTTCAACGGGTGGTAGGTAGATATACAGCAACATGTTGCTTGAGTTGGTTTCAATTTCTGACAACAACTGTTTCAACAGGAAGACACGAATTTGTCATTTAAAATAAAAAATAAGAGGTTTTTTTTAAGTGTCAAGTAAAAAGGGAAAGACCAAAATGTGTAAAAAGATTTAAATTGTAAACATTTGGGTAAAAATTAAATAAAGCCCTTTAACGAGACGGGGGCACGGCTCATCGAACACGACCCTTACTTATAGATTTTTATAAATATTATGTTGTTGAGAAAATTTCTACAGGAATACCTTTAAAAATATGTAAAGAAATAAGGTTCCGAATTTCAAAAGAATCGGTGCAGTAGTTTTGAAGTTATGAGGGGCACCGGTTTTGAAAACATTAGTTGTGGGGAGAACGATTTAAAGTTTTGAACTCTGGACTAAAACGTTCGTAAGCGAACTATTAAAATACTCATAACTTTTGGCTCCGACAGACCTATAATTTGAAAACAATATTTTTGAGATATAAAACAATTTTAATGCAAATAAAAAAAAAACAAAACTGGGTTTCCCAGGAAAAAAGCATGTTTCAGTTTTTTTTTTTTTTTTTTATTCTTAGGAACTTTAATATTTATTAGAATGAAGTCTTTAGTGTTTGACTAAAAACTAGGTATCAGGTCGTTAAATAATGGTATAAATATGTCTTATAATATTGCAAAATTTTATACAAAATCAATTAAAAAACGAAAACATTTTTTTTTCTAAATTTCAACTTTAAAACTTAATTTCTCAAAAACTATTTAGGCCCAATTTTTCAATAGTCCGATAAACCTAAGTTAGAGCTTATTCCTAGGAATAAAATTTTTTTTTATATTGACATTTATTCTTCTTATAATCTAACTGACGATTGAAAAATCAGGGCTTAATGAAACAATTTGAGTCAAAAAATAAAATAAAGAATAAATTACTAACTTTAAGAAAAGTTATAGCACAGCATTGTACGTACATTTTTTGATTTTTAATATTTTATTTCTCCCGGCTAATCGGGAGGTAAGTGGGTAAGTACTTAAGTGGGTTGTACTGTACCAAGAAAATGAAAATTTTTAATTCCGAATAACTTTTTTGTCATTTGGTACCTATTTGGTGGAAAATGTGCCCAAATATTTTTGGCCAGGTTTTAGACCCAAATACCGCACTGTGCGTCGTGTCGTCGTTAAAATTCGCTGCCTGTCAGTAAGTCGTATGATACTTCACTTTATTTCTAACTGTTATTGCTGATTTTATGCCAATTGCAAACTTTCTTCTTTTCGTCTAGAAAAGTTTTGCTAGATCTTGACTTCATTCAAAATAACGAGGGTTTTGATATGAAGTTTCTTAGAAAATGTTGAAAAAATATTTCATTTTTTTTAAGTCTTATCTAATCTTAGTAAAAGTCGGGTTTCAGTGAGACTTCGAAGTCCAGTCAGTGAAAATTTAACAGAGAGTCTTAAAACCAAAAACCTACTTGGTATACTTTACAGTATTTCTTTCTGTAAATATGGAGGTATTCTAATGAATGCTTTGAAACAATTTGAAACTTTGAAACAATTTGAAACTTTGAAACTATGGAACATTCATATACGAAAAGAGCTTTGAAATCAAATTGGCTTTGGGGAATTCTTGAGGGAAAAATTTGTCTTTATTTTGCAAATTTTTCTTTAAACTTGATTATTTCCTTGAAATTCTGGATGAACTTCATCTTTGTCCTTTTCCTGTTTCGCTTTTCGTGTAAATATCTTCAAAGGCCTATTGGATTTTTATCAGTAGTTAATTTTTTTTAATTTTGCTATAATTTAGGCCACTTAATGTTAAATGTAGTTATAAATATTACAGTTTTTTTTATATTTTCGACCATTCAAGGGGAAGACATTTCTTGCATTTAATTACTATTTATTTTATTCAAACAATTAAAGAATGATATACCTAATTTAAAAAAAAACTGTGAAATTATTATTTGACGTGATAACGTCTTAAAAATCGATGAACCATGGCAGCTACCACAAAAAAGTGACGCCATTTTCTAGCGTTCCACTCTCGCACTTTCGTAGTGCGGCAAAAATTTCAATTAAAAATAAACTATTAGAGATACAAAAATCTTCTATAGCTTATTTAAAAGATAATAATCTAAAGTTAAATACATTTGAAGAATTTTAAAAAATTCTTTCTTTTAATAGAGTAAATAGGGGTAAAACAAAATTTCAAAAAATTGGCTATTTTCTAAACGCGACAATGTAAAGAGTTGAATTTTTTTTAAATCAATAGATAAATTTATTGCAAGACTGACAATGGTATTGAAAAAATTCGAAAAAATTTCAAAACCAAGCTATAAATGGTTTTCTAAAACTAAAACATAAGGTAGACCTTTGGCAGAGTAGTAATTAAAGTTAATTCGAAAGATAATAAAAAAAAAGTTAGGAGTCTGATACGGATTTTTTTTAAGTATCTGCGTTTCGAAATATGAATTTTCGAAAAACACTTATTTTGGAGTATTTTTGGGTGAGTTTTTATTTTTTTTAATTTTTTGTAGCATTCAAAAAATCTCAAGCTTATAGAACATGTAGTCTATGACTGTGTGCATACATGTGCAAAAAATTGGTATTTCACAATGGTTTTGACCGAATAACGGCAAAAACAAGTTTTTTGGTCCCAAGTTTTTTGACCGTTTTTTATTTTTATCTTTTTTTCTTCAACAGATAAATAAATGAAATTTAAATTTTAGATAGATAATAGACAGGACTATATTTTTTGATCTAAAGCAAATACAAATTTGATTTAACTTTATTTAGCATCCTGATGATGTAACCTTTCTTTTGGTATATAACACATAACTGTTCATTCACTACAAGCTACACAATGTTAAATTAAATAACTTGCGAAATACCTCAAAACACCTGTGGAGATCTGTTGATCATGAACAGCCACCAGTGTGGGAAGTACCGTAATCTCAGTTTGGAATTCCGACATGGTTGGCTTTAAAAAATTCTAACTTTTTTTCTAGGCATCGCAGAAATAAGATTGAAATGTCATATGGAAGGTGAAATTATAAGCTTTTACATGATATAAAAATTTGTATGGGTTGTCTAAAAAAAAATTTGATTCAATAGCGTGAGAACATAAAATTATATGCTTTTTTGCTTTTTTTGATGAAAATAGATCGAGTTCAAAAAATTCTAGCTCTTTTAGTAGATGCCTTTAGATGATCTTTCAGGTGGTATAAAATTTATTATAAGTTGTTATATCAAAAAAATGAGTTTTTGGGTGATGGAAATGATTTTTTTCACCTTTTTCATAAGAAATGATTGTTTTTAATAAATTATTTTAATACTTTTTGTGCATTGTAAAAATGGTTTTATTATTTAGAAGTAATATTTGGTTTTTAAAGGAATTTAAAAAACTCATTTTAAACACAACCTGTTTTCTTACGACGTTATCACAACCTCTTTTTTTTTTTTTTGCTTAATATTAAATGCAGCCTCTAAATCCTAGGAAGTGCAATAGACCTATTTGGGTCTTCTAAGTAACATGATATGCGAATGGTCTTATTAGCAACTCTTTCAATTTAACCTAACATGCGCTTTCTATCGTTGAACAATGTTATTATGAATACTAACATTACGTTACTGCACCGCATAAAACGACTCGCTTAATGTATAATGAAGTTGTAATCGATACCTTTAGCCTTAATGCTTAATCCATTGACTTTGCAACATTGTTGACGGTGCTACACCATTTCTAACTATGTACCAACAAAACTCTATCTATGAGTTTCAAGTCATTAACCCAAAGTGCCAATCAGTAACCCATGAAACTATAATCATACAATTACCCATTGGAACATGACTGGCCATTATTGTTCCCTTTTCTTTCTTCATTTTCACCTCTTTTATAGGGTACCTACCTACCTTTCGTTTAAACGTAAACATTTATAATAGCATTATGACAGGCTGCTATATAGTAGAAAGGTAAACGAAATGCATATCAAACAGTGGCGTTAAACATTATAGCTCTTGATTTGTCACCTCTGCGTTATACTACAAAATATATACAACACGTATCAATATTTTGAAAAAGATGATACGATAAGGTGTTGCTATTGTCATCATCACCAAATTGACAACAACTCTTTGGCTTGAATGGCCCCAAAAAAAAAAAAAAACAATAGAATGGAATTTTAATCAACTTTGTATCCAGCACGACACGTGCTGTGATGCGGGTAATTTGTTGAACGACACACAAACCTTCGTGCCATATCGTCAGTCTGATGTATTCATTAGGCTTCGACATCAATATCGGATATATACAGTTTCGACTATTTCCATTGATTTAATGATTAAATTAAATCGAAACCCTGTGCTCTAGACCAATATTATTTTTGAAAAAAAAACTGTTAACTGTTAACTAAATAAATTCATAGACCATAACCCCGTAAGTTATTGGCAAACCATCAGGTGCATCAGAAGGTTCAGAGGTTGAGGCAGAACACACATTTTCAATAAACACAAAAAAAAAAAAAAACCTTTTAACTAAATTATATGCAAAAGTTTAATATAATTTTCCAAACTGTTGTTTTTAATAGAATTATGGTAAAACTGTAGTTAAAGTTATGCCATTAGGTATTCAGACTTTAATTTTGTTTTTCCTCTTAAAATGAGTTTTTCATAATTCCATCAGTCGTCGGCGTCCGTCGTGTCGTGTGTCGGGATTTGATGAAGGACCGTGATGGAGATTGTTTTTATTTTTAATTCTTAATGGATATGATGTAGTTGTTTTAATTATTACATCAAGCATCCATCTATCTACATTAAAAATGTTAATACCATTATCATTATCGTAATATTTTATTGATTTGATAGTAAACAGAAATGCTATGGTAATAATGGATATTTACTTTTTTTTTTTCAACCATGAAAAGGGGGATTGATATTTGCATCTGTATACGGCACGTGTGCTGCATTGCATCAGTTTAATGGTTTCAAGCATTTATTATTATCCTTTAGGATATTTGTTGTTGTTGTTGTTGTTTTTGTTTTCAATTTATTATATCAAGCACTTATATAAATATTGCGTATTTTGTAATTTTTATATTAACAATTATAAAGAATTACAAAATTGAATCCAAAAATAATAAATTATTGTAACACAGAAATGTGGGGAATTACAAAATCATGTGTTAACATAGTATTAACATTTTTAAGAGTCCAGATCCCAGTTATATATCCCGAAATTATTTTATTCAAGGATGGGAGTGTATACTGAACTTAAACGATTTCACAAACTTTTAAAAAATTCTTCAATTCTTTTAGCATTCATTACTCCAACATGTAAATTTGCATTAATATATACGTGGTTTGAGAACCATAAGTATTTTTGTAACTGAAACTGAAACTACATGTACATGAGTTTTCTGAAATCTAATGTATAGAAGTTGGAGGGGGGTCAAAAATGGCCTGAGTTGTTTACTGTAAATAAGGGTATTGTAACGATGAATTACCGAACTACTTTTAAGATAAAAGTCTGAACACACTACCTGCTACAGTAAAGGTAGAAATGTGAACGGACCTTTAGTAATTAAGAAACTACCCTCTGAACGCATCCAAAGAAATTCCCTCGACTGCTGAATATCCCAAAATATCCCACTGGACTGGAAGTATGAAGCGCCCCCTCTTGGAAAGGAAGCTTCGAGAAGCAAAGACGAGAACCTTCGAAGACATTCTCGAATTCCGAATTTCAGGTATAAAAGGGCAGCGTGGACACCGACCGGAGACAGTTTAATCTTGAAAGTGAAAGAGTACAGTACAAAGTGAAATAAAGTGTTGCGAATTGTTAGTAGTAAATAAAGTGATTTAAAAGTGTGTTTGTTTGAGCGAAAAATAAAAGTAAATTGAGTTGAAATAAAGTGTGTTCTTATTTGAACGGAAATATAAGTGGAAATTAAATAAGTTTTATTGTGAACCCGGAATAAGACGTTACATTGGTGTCAGAAAAGTGGAATAAAACTTATTAATTTGTGCGAATCAGATAATTTCGCGAATAAAATAAAAAGTGCGCGTGTGTTTGAACAATAAACAAAGTTTAAAACATTTTGAAATAAGTAAAAGTGCTCGCGTTTAAAAAAAAAAAAAAAAAAAAAAAAAAAAAGTTAAAATGGGTAAGACATTAAATCTGTTAAGTTTGACTGAGCTGAAGGCGGAATTAACTAAACGAGGTCTTCCTACTGCTGGATCGAAAAATGACCTCATAATTCGTCTGCAGGATTATTTAACCCAGAAAAACGAAGATTTGGATACATTTCAATTCGAAGTTGAAATGGTAGAAGAACGAGTAAGTACTAGTTCCGATATGTCATCCATGATGGCTGTTCTCCTTGCAAAATTTGAAGAACAGAAAGATCAAATGGAACAGCAACGGAAAGAACAAAAGGATGAACAGAAGAATCTTCTCGAAAAAATGGAGAAACAAGGCAATGAGCAAAAGAACCTTCTTGAAGAACAGAAAAATCTCTTAGAGGGAAAACTTGCTGATTTCGAGAAAAAGTTCACTGCTCTTGACGAACGTGTCGAAGAAAAGCTGTTGGCGATGGACACAAAGTTCGAAGATAAATTCCAAGACATGGCTAAAGAGTTGGACAAGGTTCGAAAAAATAAGGCCCGAGAAAGTTCTGGTGAGTATTCAAAGAAGAAGGAAATGCATCCACCAACCTTTGATGGACAAAGTTCTTGGTCGATCTACAAGAAACAGTTTGAGGCAGCTGCCACAACAAATGGCTGGGATGACGAAGACAAATGTATAGCGCTGACTCTTGCTCTTAGAGGTCCTGCTGCTGAGTTGTTACAAACTTTACCACCAGAAAAGAATCGTAACTTTAACGCTCTTGTCCAGGTCATTGAACAACGCTTTGGAGATGGCCATATGCAGGAGGTCTTCCGCGTCCAACTCAATACAAGAGTCCAGAAGAGAGGAGAAACTCTGCAACAACTCCAAGCAGATATTGAAAGGTTAGCTCATCTGGCATATCCGACAGCAGGAGACGACATTATCAATCAGTTTGCGACAGAAGCCTTTGTACGTGCTGTATCTGATATAAATCTTCAGCGAGCAATTCGAACAGCTGGAAAACGTTCCCTTCCTGAAGCATTAGCGTTTGCACTCACTATGGAAGCAGCAGAACAGGCTTCTCAAGGCGTTCATCGGGTAAGAGAAGTTGCAGTGGAGGAATGCTCTTGTCAAAAACTCGCATTCCAAAGAAACCAGCGAGACGGAGCTGCTCGATGCTGGAACTGTAACAAGACAGGACATCTCCAGCGACAGTGCAGATTGCCACCAAGAAGAACTTCTTGCGAACACTGTGGAAACAGGAATATTGCCCAACAACAGGTAAGCGATACAACTAACACTCATGCTCAACTTGATTCCCATTCGGGAAACGAGTAAGAACCAACTTCGAGGGGCAGAAGCTGGTTTCTGGTATCGATGGCCCCAGAACCACAATTCAAGTCTAACAGACTAAACGAGACAACAAAAGTCTGACAGTAGAGGCAACCATAAACAATAACCAACACGTGGCTACAATTGACACCGGTGCCACCGCCTCTATTGTACGAAGAGACTTGGTGAAGATGACATGGCTACATAACACCAACAGCTACCGTCTGAAGACCGCCACAGGAGAAGCAGCAAGGGTGTACGGTGAAGTTCGTCTTACGATCCGTATGGCAGAACTAGAGGTTTCGCATGTGTTTTTGGTGGCAGATATATGTGACGAGTGCATCATTGGAATCGACTTCATGAAGGAGCATGGAATCATTTTGGATATCGGTAATCAAGTCCTGAAATACAGAAATGTAGAGATTCCAATGGTCTATGGCACTGACAACTCGACAACAATTAGAACTGTCATCAAAGAAGACATGTGCCTGCCTCCTTCTTCAGAAGTTTTTGTGTGGACCAAGTTAAAGGGGAACTTTGGAAGCCATCGATACCTCATGGTTGAACCAGAAGTTGAGCAAAGTTCCGAAAACATCATCATCGGGAAGACTCTTGTGGCACCAAAGAACAACATGGTACCTGTACGGATACTTAACATCAAACCGTACCCAATCAAGCTTAAGAAAGGAGAAGTTGTTGGCCAATGTGAATCTGTGGCCGCAATAACTAAGATCAACGAGGTGGACACACAGATGACTATGAACTCGGAGAAACTAAAGACTCAAATTCTTAAATCAGACAACTTGAGTCAACATCAGCTTAATGTTGCGGGAAGGCTTCTTCACGAATATGCTGATATCTTCTCTTCACCCAGCGGGCAGTACGGCCGAACACAACTGGTGCAGCATCGAATCGATACAGGAGATGCTAGACCGATTCGTCAACCAGCAAGACGTCTCCCCTTGGCCAAACAAGGTGAAGTTGAAGAAATGATATCGACAATGAAGAAAGATGGGCTGATCGAAAATTCCAAAAGCCCTTGGGCATCACCGGTAGTTCTCGTCAAAAAGAAAGATGGAAGCACTCGATTTTGTGTCGACTACCGCAGGCTGAATGATGTGACGAAGAAAGACAGCTACCCACTGCCATGAATCAGCGATACTCTAGATGCAATGGAAGGAGCACAATGGTTTTCGACTTTGGATTTGAAGAGTGGCTACTGGCAGGTAGAAATCCATCCAGAAGATCGGGAGAAGACGGCTTTCTCCACAGGAAATGGTCTGTGGCAGTTTAATGTCATGCCGTTTGGGCTATGCAATGCCCCAGCTACTTTTGAGCGCTTAATGGAGTGCGTTTTAAATGGATTAACCTGGAAATCTTGCCTAGTCTATTTGGATGATGTCATCGTTTACGGGAAAACATTTGATGACCATTGTGAAAACCTAAAGGCTGTATTCCAAAGGCTACGAGAAGCACATCTTAAGTTGAATCCAAAGAAATGTGCACTTTTCAAGACCGAGGTTAAATATTTGGGGCATATCATCTCATCCCAAGGAGTGAAGACTGATCCTGAAAAGGTTGACACTGTGAAGAACTGGCCAACCCCTCAGGACAAGCATCAACTTCGGAGTTTCCTCGGCCTGGCAACGTACTATCGACGATTTGTGAAGGATTTTGCGAGAATCGCCAAAAGCTTGCACCAACTTACGGAGAAGGGTAAACCCTTTAAATGGTCAGGTGAGTGTGAGAAAAGCTTTCAGGAACTGAAGCTGCGGTTATGTGAAGCTCCTGTGCTGGCCTATCCGACTCCAGGCAAACAATTCATCATTGACGCAGATGCAAGTAATGTTGGAGTTGGTGCTGTTTTATCGCAAGTTCATGACGGAGAAGAAAAGGTCGTTGCCTATTTCAGCAAGGTACTCTCGAAACAAGAAAGAAACTATTGCGTGACCAGAAGGGAACTTCTAGCTCTGGTATTGGCAACAAAGCACTTCCATAAGTACATCTATGGACAGAAGTTCCTTCTTCGCACAGATCATGGTGCACTAAATTGGCTTTTGAACTTCAAAAATCCAGAGGGTCAAGTAGCAAGATGGATCGAGATACTCCAGACGTATCAATGTCAGATTCAACATCGAAGAGGAAAGCTACATTCAAATGCAGACGCATTATCTCGGCGCCCGTGCAAGCAAGACTGCAAGCATTGCAAACGGCTAGAGGAAAAGGAAGTTGTCGCTGTAAGAAGAACGAGAGCTGATCCCATTTGCGGCTGGAGTAATGAAGAACTCAGGATGGCCCAACAGGAAGATTCGGACATCGAACCCATCCTTGCATGGAAGGAACATGAAGAGAAACCAGAATGGGCCGACATCTCCGACCGAAGCCCCAATCTCAAAGCATATTTGGCACAATGGGACTCACTTCATGTGCAAGAAGGGTTACTCAGGCGTAAGTGGGAATCCGCAGATGGTAAATCTTATGTAATGCAACTAATCGTACCTCAGTCAAAGGTTAATGATGTTCTCCGAGAGATGCACGAGGGAACTTCTGGAGGCCATTTAGGCATCAACAAGACGCTGGAAAAGGTACGCCAGCAATTCTACTGGTTACGTATGAGAGAAGACGTTGAAAAGTGGTGCCGAAAATGTGATACTTGTGCCGCTAGCAAAGGACCAGCTAGAAAAATGCAAAGCAAAATGCATCAGTACAATGTGGGCACACCTTTTGAGAGGATTGCAATAGACGTGGCAGGTCCTTTTCCCGAAACCAACAAAGGAAACCGGTATATCCTCGTAGTGATGGATTACTTCAGCAAGTGGCCTGAGGCATTTGCCATCCCAAACCAGGAAACCAAAACAGTTGTGGATAAGATTGTCTTTCATTGGGTGAGCAGGTTCGGAGTACCCATGGAACTTCATTCCGACCAAGGAAGGAACTTCGAATCTAAGATTTTTCAAGAGGTTTGCTCACTCCTTGGCATCAAGAAGACGCGAACAACACCGCTTCATCCACAATCTGATGGGATGGTTGAGCGATTTAACAGGACACTTAAAGAACACCTGTCAAAAGTAGTCAACGATAATCAACGAGACTGGGACCGACATATTCCATTATTCTTGATGGCTTATAGAAGTGCAACACATAGTTCCACTGGACATACACCATCGGAAGTCCTTTTTGGTTCTACAATACGGCTGCCAAGTGAGATAAAATTCGGATGTGTTCCAAATGAGCCACAGGAAATAGATATGCGATAAAATACCTAATTCTGAAGTTAGCGGACAAAATCTGAAATGATTGAAATTAATGAGTTTAGTTGACCTCCAAATTTGTAGCTTTTTAAATGCTTTTCAATTACATAAACTTGGTTTTTGTAGCTTGAACAGTTTTTTTTGTTATTCTAAATTCCGCTAAAATAAGACTGAAGTTAGCGGACGAAAGTAGGAAAATTAATATTTTTTTGATGCCCGAAATTGTAGCTAATTAAATGCTAATTTGTTGCGCAAAAATTAATTTTGTAGCTCCACCCAGTCATTTTTTATTTCAACTTAAAGTTTCAGAAGTGCACTTCCGGTGTGACGAGGCTAGTGGAGACTTTTTTTAAAAATTCACTTTTTTAAGTTTTTTCTTTTTCCATTAATTGTAGCTTTTGAATACATTATTTTTTGGATAAACCCTAATTTTGTAGCTCTAACCGTTTTTGAAATATTCAAGATTTTGTTTTAAAAAGATAGCTCAAAAGTAACCTTTCAAAATCCAAAAACATGCGAAATTCAAAAATTTTTTTTTGCACAAATTTGACGAAATCCGAAAACCTCGATTTTGTAGCTCGATTACTTTTTTTGTTATTCAATATTCCGCTAAAATAAGACTCAATTTTATATGTAACGGTCAAAAAAATTGTCAAAAAAGTTGAATTTTCAAATTTTTTTCTTTTCTAGAAATTGTCGCTTTGCAAAACAAAATTTGTTGCGCAAAAGTTAATTTTTTAGCTCCTCTCAGGCATTTTCTATTTTAATTTGAAGTTTAAAATGTGCACTTCCTGTTTGCTGTACCAATGCACGAAATTTTAAAAAATTTCTTTTTTTTTTAATTTCGTTGCTAGAGAACTTAACTGGGCGCTACCGTCACGGTAATACCGTGCCCTTTGATTTGAGAGAGGCCTTGACTGTTCGTTTTTTTTCCTTAAATTAGTCTTTAAAAGCAAATATTGAACAGTTCTGATATTTTTACTTGGTATATATATTGTTTTCGTGTCAAAAAAATTTCGATCATAACTAACATTACGATGATGGAGAAGTTAAAGAAAGTGGCTTTCGTCGTCCGTGCGTCGCGACGCACGATTTTTAATAAATTTTTTTAAAAATTAAGTCATTTTTTTTAGAAAATTTCCCCTCCCGGTTAAACGGAGATAAATAGACACCCAGTCCCATACTATTTTTTTCTTGTCTTGACTCAACCTATACGCTCTAGCTTTTTGGTAAGTTCCTACCGTATATCGTTTCTCTCAATGGTTGCCTACAGAAAAATCGCGTTTCATAGCTTTGTTGTTCATAACTCTGGTTCATAACTTCGGTTTTTCATAACTTCGGTCTTTCATAACTTCGGTTATTCGTAACTTCGGTTTTTCGTAACTTTAGTCTTTCATAACTTCAGTTATTCGTAACTTCAGTTTTGCGTAACTTTGACGCGCGTAACTCTGTCGCGCATAACTCTGGTATTCATAACTTTGTCGGTTTCCCCCAACCAAATCGATAAATTTTCAACGGTTAGCTAATAGCTGCAGACCGAAATAAGTCAAGCAAAAGGTCTCTTTCACCAACATCTTCATCTTCTTGAAAAATCTAAGCCTTGCTTTCATTTTCCCGCTTGTATCACATACTGTATCCATTATTTCCATACCTACATCATCAAATAAGTATGTTGGTATGTTAACACTCTTTAAACTATTCAACTATCACAATTTAAGTGGAACTTATTATATTAATTTGTTCGTCAATATGCAACACACCAACCGCCATCAACAACAACAACAACAGCAACTGTTTCATATGCATGTTCTGTCCGTATATCGCCAGAGAGATATCTAGGTACACGGGGTACATCATCCAACCCCAAAAATAGAAGCGGAAGTTCATTAAATAGGCTGCTCCACTGCCAAACATGCGAGAGAACAACAACCAGATCGAGATAGAACAAACACAGATTCAACAGCTAGCAAAAAGCTAGCTAGAACTTTTTATATAGAGTGTGCTTTGTGCGCATCAGAGCTAGAATATTGCTATGCTCATCCTCTCTATATTGCGTGTTTTTGTATAACAAATAATAATTTCGCACTTATTTCAGTTAAGTACAATCCATAAATTTCAATGAATGTTTCCCTGTAACATTTTATTGTTGTGGTATGTGCAACAATTAGGAGCTGCTAAGTAGATATACAAACTCGTAGTTTGGGGCATTTGTGGAATGTATCCGTAGCCATAATGGATTTGGTGGTCCGGGAATATTTTTCGCGTCCCTGCAGGAGGGAGCGCGAGTATCATCAAACATTGAAATTAAAATGGAATTGTTGGGTCAATGGGTTGAGAAGAGGCGCTGATGGTATGTGTGCTATTTACTTTCGCGTCTATTTGGCCAATGCTCGCTCGTTCTAGAGAAATTTTGCCACAAGCCTCGTGAATTCAATTCCCTTAGTATTTGTGTAGAGTATATTTGTATATGATAAACAATTATTATATTTGCTAAAGAATTTTGTTTTCATTTGTGTTTGCGGTCGCTGTTTCCAAATTGCAATCATCATTATCGTGGGCTATGGCCTATGGGCTAAAGGGGTATTATTTCGCATAGAAATCGGGCTTATAGTCCAAGGGCAGGTGAGTTCTTTATATTCATTTGGTAGAAAATAATGACCCCAACCGGAAATTATCAAAAATTGGAAAATTTAAAGAATTCTTCCTCTTTTTATAACGATAAAAACATTGCTTCTGGTTTTCTGGCAATATTAAAAATCTGAAAATCTGAGCAGTCTTTTTGGTTTTTAGTTATTTTTTAATAAAAAATATGAAAAAATCAACTTTGTATCCTCAACTATTAAGGAAGAGGGCTCTCTGTAATTTCGATCGCATTACGTTCCCTTTTTGTTATTTTTTTTTTTCAAGCAAATCGTGCTTTAGTCATGAATTTAGTCTAAGTCAATTGGTATATAGCTTGGTGTTGTGTGTTAAGCAATTTATGTGTAATTTGAGATTTGAAACTATAAAAATGAAATAACCTAATATGCCTATTGCCTGCTGCTATACCACAGAGCACAACAACAGACAAGATTTATATACGAAGGGGAATTTATACTTTTTCCATTCGATTTAAGTTGTTTTATAGTTTTGAAGGCATGTTTTTATTATGTCGTTCTTCAATTTCTTACTTTTTTTTTCTTTTTTTGTATTTTCAATTTGATTTTATGACCTTGTTTCTGCATTTTATGAAATGATATAGTTCCTCAATTCAATTTATACCATGCGATCGTATACTTTGGTAATTTGTAGGATAGAAAAATTTAGTACTTAGCGAGGTTTTGAGTTTTTTTTTCTAATCCATGGTAATAAGCGGTCAAAAAGTATAGGGTAGTAAATATTTAATGACTAAAAAGAAATACCGGATATAAGGTTTCATGTTTCTAGACAGGGTGAAGATGACTGTAATGTTCAAAATAATTAATTTCAATAAATTCCTGCTGCCCTGGTTACAATGTTTAGATACTTTATCAAGAAAGATAATTTTAAGGCTTTTTGGGCCTCCTCCAGAAAATGTTTGATAATAGTAGTTTCTCAATTGAAAGTTTTCTCTTCTCTTTTTTACTTTAGTTGGACCCGTGATTCATTGTGCCCGGTGCAATTTGTGGTACTAACTAGGATAGAGACTTACTATACCTACCAATGCAACACAGAGTAGGTATTAGGTTCTCCAAAGCAACTTGTAGGTATACCTACCATAGAACGCATCATACTAACTAGGGAAATCCGTCATACTAATTCAGCTAGCCTGTGATCCCAACTAACAATTTTACTTCCACAAGGTTAGGATCTTTAATTTCTTGCAGCTAATATCTCTACAGGGCTTGTATTTAGTTTGTGAATCGAAAATTCAAACTTCCGAGGCTTAACTTTCGTTAACTGCTTCCTAGAAACCTAGTGCAAGTGGAATTTAAAAATTTCTACAAGCATTAATGAAAACATTTCGTTTAAATTTCAATATGGCCACATGAAATTCCATTGTAGAAGCACAAGAAATAAAAGCCAATAACTGACTTCTTTTAAATGGCTTTGCAAAAGAAATTGTATTAGAACTGCTTACAAAATCTTTATGAATGCTATGTATTTTTTTTATCCAATTCGAAAATTATTAGACTCAAAAATTACTTAGGTAGGTTTTTTAGTATGGTAAAAGTACCTACAACTTATACAATTGCCTTAAATGCATTTATTATTATAGTTCTATATTACCAAAATTATGTCAATAGTATATGAGTCGTGATATTCATTTAAAAAAAAAAAATTACGTTGAATTTCAAATAAACCGCAGTTAAACGGTTTTGCCTTTTTAAACAAATATTCCACAAAATAAATGTGTTATAGTTACTCCAGGGTTGGGGTCAAAATTCTGCCGGGGTCAAAATTCTTTTGTCAAAATTCTGCTTTCAAAATTCTGCTTTACAAAATTCTGCTTTCAAAATTCTGCTTTTCAAAATTCTGTTTTTCAAAATTCTGTTTTTCAAAATTCTGCTTTTCATAATTCTACTTTTCAATATTCTGCAAAAAATTAAAAAAGGGTTTGGAAAATTTTAAAAAGCGCGCGCTTTTTAAAATTTTCCAAACCCTTTTTTAATTTTTTGCAGAATTCTGTAAAATCTTCTTTTTGAAAAATTATCTGCTTATTTGATTACTTACCTACATAATTTGTCATTTTTTAAATGCGAATTAATTTTTGTTTTATAAATGAATAAATTTGAAAATATTAAGAAAAGGTTTTTAATATTAAACATTTCCGAAAATAACTAAAAATTTATTAATTTATCAAATAAAGATGAATATTCAAAAATTTGAATAAGAAAAGGAATATACAACATCGGTTCCAATTAGTATACATATTTTATTTGAAAGAAAGTCAGTATATGCATTTCAAAAAATATTTGCGACACTTAAATAAAAAAATTTAGGAAAGTACCAATGTTGAATTACATTAATGAGGTGTATTTTTCTTTAGCCAGCGCATATGCTATAAAAAAAAACAGAATTAGCAGAATTTTTTTGTTCAAATATAATGCTGGCAGAATTTTGAAAAGCAGAATTTTAAAAAGCAGAATTTTGAAAAACAGAATAGAAAAAAAGCAGAATTTTGAAAAACAGAATTTTCGCTGAAAAAGCAGAATTTTGAAAAGCAGAATTTTGAAGCCAGAATTTTGACCCGATCCCAGTTACTCCATTCTAATATTTGAATTAAAAAATTTTTGAATCATTGTTTTTGATTGAAAATTATGTTTAATATCACTTTCAAATATAACGACTTACATAATTGTATGTTTTGCATCTCTGTGTGAGAAAAAAAGAAGTTCAATTTCCGGCGCATGCGCGAAAAGCTTTTAGTTTTATATGTTTGCCTTAGCGAAGTTAGGGGATATTTATTTATATTTGTAGAAGTCCTTTAAGTACAAGCAAAACATTGTAAAAAGCATTTAATTTTATAAGTTTGCCTAAGCAAAGTTAGGCTCCCTAATTTTATTTCTAGAAGCCCTGTGAAAGTGAGTACAAGCTAAGTTTTTTAAACTGTCAGGCAAACTCATGAGAATAAGAAATATTTGGATAAGTGCCATTATGGTGACCATTTTTGGTTTTTTTTTATTCATTGTTATAAATAAATAAATGAAAAAGTAAATCTTTTCATATTGGTAATTGGTTTTAAATAGTGATATTAAAAATGGTTTACTGACCAATTCGGAGTTCATATTCAAGTAAGTGGAGAAGAAAGGAAAACAAGATTTTAATCTTCTCCACTTATTTAAATATAAAATAGTGATGGACATTTTAGATTTTTTATCTAAGTTCAAAACAAAGTTAATTCTCTAATTTTTAAGAAAAAGCCAAAAGCCCAAAAAAATTAAAGATTTTTTTTCTGCTTCGGAAAAATGGGGTTTGACGGCATCCGGGTGAAACCTCTAAAGTCTAAAAAAAACCAAATTTTTCAGATATTCCAGAAAAAATTGTTCTTGAGTAACAAGTTATTCTCTTTCATCTTCTCAATAATGACATGGTCTGACAATCAGTATATAATATTATTTAGTCTTTATTAAATAATTTTTTACAAGATAAAAAAAAAAAAACAGCAAATAACCAAAAATAATAACTTTGAAAAAAAAAAAACACAAATGGTCACCATATTCTTTAAGATAGTGCAACTCATCAGGAAGTTAAATCGAAGCCCTTAGGAAGCTCTGGTTTCAACTAGTCCAAATTTGAAACTCTTTTATTATATACCTGAGTAGCTCGATGGGTAAGGTACCGGACTATCAATCAGGATGTACGACGTTCAAATCCAGCAAAATGCGTCAAGTAAGTAAGAAGTTTTTTTCTCAATATAATTGTGTTTGGAAATTTAACTTCAGAAGCAAAACTTGTCTGGATCGAAAACAAAGAAGAAAATGAAAAAATAAAATGTAATAGGTACAAAAAAAAAATAAAATGAAAAAAAAATATTTTTTTTTTCTTTATTCTATTTGGGATATACCTCGTTTAGACTTTCACAATCCTTCGACAAGTCTACTCCGAGCTTCTAAATAAAAATAAAAGCCTGCAACAATAATACACATTTTCAAATTGCAAATGTTGGTTGTTTCTATAAGGCATTAAAGACATGTTATGAGTCTCTCCAATCAACTTGCATACGACTCTTCTAAGGCCTATCAAGCTTCTCGGGTGGGCCAGATGGGCTTCTCTATGGTTGTATACAAGCAATATTTCTAAAATCGAAACAGCTTCGTTAGACCCTTGTGGAAGTAAAATTATTGTTAGTTGGGATATTTACCAAAATAACTTATTATACTTTTCTGGGCAGTCCGTTATACCTACGGTGACCATATTTCTAGGGGCAAAACCCGGGACAGATAAAAAATTCGTTAGATTGTTTTGAGAACATTGATTTTTCAAAAAAAAAAAGGAAATAAAATAAATTTTCATAATTGTTCCTTATTTTGATATCAAGATTTCTTAAACTATTTTATGGGAACATTTTCGTTAAAATTATTTAAGTTGTTTACGAGAAAGTCAGAAATCAAGAAATCACTTTTATAATAGGTAAACTGTTAATAAATTCTAAAAAAAATATTTTTTTAATCAAAATAGTGAGAGCTGTTTTTTAACATTTTAATTTTATTTGAAATGATTTTGTAATTTTGTAATATTTAATTCAACATTTATTATGTCCTTAAAACTTTTGAAATTTACCTGGATTCTTTCATATTTATGTTGTTCCTTATTCGAAAAAAGTTTTTCTGGTGTAACTTTTCAACCTGACAAACACAAGCTAGAACAAAATAATTGACGAAAAGATTTGAAAAACTTATTCGAAAAATTAGTAAAACAACTGTTTTCTTGTTTTCCGTACAAAGTATTTACAATATTGAATACAAAAATCAGAGTATGTGGAAATACGGGACAATTACGGGACAAACTACAAAATACGGTATACTTATACGTCCCGGGTATCTTAAATAAAAAAACCGGGACAAGCTATAGAAATACGGGGCTATCCCGGGTAAACCGGGACGGATGGTCACCGTGGTTATACCTACCAGTACAATCTTTAATACTAACCGGGACAACCCGTGGTTTGTTTCGTAGTAATTTATGTTGTTTAAATGACCAACCCATGATACCTACCAGGAAACCCCATGATACTAATACGAGCAATACGTAATACTCCCCAGAGAAAGTTACACGGAAACGAGTGATATTTACCGGAGTAACTCACGATACTTGGCAGGTTCACTTGTGATACTAGAAAACTACGTCAGTTACATCAGCTTCATCAATGACTTTAAACATTAATAGGTGTAAGATATAAAGTATTTCCCGACATATAAAGTATTTCCCGAGGCTCTTTCGGACTCAGCAACTGATTTGTGAGGTCGCTGATGTAGTTGATGCAATAAGCTCTAAAATATGTTATGGATGGGTGCTTATTACATTAGACTTATGGTTAGAGATACCATATGCCTAGCTTATCTCAATCAAATGAAATAACTACCCCACTATGAGACCCAACTTATAATAACTCATTGTATTCACTAATAAAACTTAAAAAGTAAATAACTCGCATTGGGCGCCAATTTTTGATTTTTCTATTCTTTATAAATCTTCTCGAAAAACAGAACCAGAAATTAATTCAGCGCCAATTAACAATAAACATGTGTAAAAAGATGTTAATAAAATTCACATATTGAGTTTTGGATTTTTAAAAAATACCTTTTCTCTTTTGGTTTGATGATCACTCTTTAGGGCCGTCTTATAAAATGTTTCTGTTGATGTCGATCACCGATTTTTATTATTTTTAAATTAGCTCTGGTAATTTTTATCAAACAAATATCCCTTCTACTAAATAATACAAAACTCGCGTTGGGCGCCATGTTAACAATTTGTTTAAACTATGATTTTTCTCGCTACAAATGTCAAAAACTCAATTTGTTAACATAGCTATACAAATATTGTCTTGAAAGAGAGATTCATCAACAATATAAGTAGGTATATTTCTTCATGCGATACTACCAGTATTCAAAAGTTTAGTGGCATAAAGTAATAATTTATAAAGAATTTAAGTTTTTGTTTTATTGTTGTAGTTTTTTACTTGGTGAAGGTAGGTATATACCTCCCTTCCGTTGATAAAATTTTGAATTCTTAAATGTCATGCTACTGTTAAAAAATTTGTAATCTTCAATTTCAAAAACTTTTCCAAAACAAAAACCATCAAAACCCCCAACGCCAAATAACACTTTTCGTTATAGTATAATCTTCAAACAAATAGCCCTTTTCGCTGACTTATTTAATAGTTATAGCCCTAAAGCGAAATTAAAATTAGCATATCAAAATTAAACCCATTTACAAAATGAAAAAAAAAATATATATAATAAAAAAAAAACTTCTTGGTTAAAATGAGCTACCATAAGCTATTTTACAAGCTTCCTTCCGTTTTTAAACAAAAATTTTTCCCTTATGTCGCCGCCACTACCACTGCCTTTACCACACACAGAAGATAATCTAATTGCATTAATAAAAATTAAAAATTCCACAAGTTCTAGATTAAGGGCAAAGATTAATATTCGATGTGAACTTTTTTAATGAAGATAAACTGTTACTCAGTTCTTTTTATTTTTTTTTTCACGACGATACATATCACAATGAGTTCGTGTATGGTAGATATGCTTGACATATCAACATACAACAAAAAATAAAACACACAACATATTGCGACAGAGAGTAACTATATGCAACTAAAAGAAGGACTTTCTCGTGGTATAATACAATGCCAAACGCAGCTATACCAAGGGCGGGTTTAAACAGTTCTACCGCTTTAGCTTCTTTATATCCTCTTTTTCTTCTCAACTTCCCACCACCACCACCATTTTGGTCGGTGGCAGTTGACAAAAGTTTGAGTGAGTGTAGTTAAAAATTAGCTATTCACACTTCCCGCATAATATTACTACAGCTCGCTGCAATGCAAAGTATTTTATTCCTGATGCCTCATTCATACGAGTCTTGTCGTTCGTATCGTAGGTGTGTACTGATGTGTATTGTACTGTATAGCCATATGAAGAGTGAGGAACAAAAGCACTTTAGCTTTGCTCAAGCTTCAAGTTCTTTGCATGTGATTCAGCCATTATTCAGCTGGAAAATGGTATTCATAGCACGTTTGAACGGGTCTCTGTGTAGAGTAAGAGGGTAGATGCTGCTGTAGCATATGCTGTAAGTGCTGTATTTTATATAGCGAGTTAGAGTCAATAAAGGACTTTTGCATACAACATCATATATGAGCCTTATTTATGGGTGGCATTTTTAATCTCTATACATACTCCTTCCTTTTAAGAGAAACTAACAGCAGCAGCAATGGCAGTAGCAGCAATATAAAAGCGAAACAGAGAAATTAGGACAAGGTCAGATAGAGTATGAAATTTTAAAATTCTTCAATGCACACAAAGATTTTTGATTGAAAACCACTCGAGTGTGTGACGAGTCTTTAATGGCCCTATAGAGTCTCTCCCTTTTTTTAACAGGACTGGACTATCTATGTAAAGATAAAGTTCTTTAGAAATTTTCTAGAAGATTAAACTCAAATGCTAATAAAAAATTTAAAAATTGGTTAGTAAAAGGCTTAAATGTACTAATGTACTCTTTTGTACTCATAAAGATTGAAAATCTCCTTTTTTTAGGCCTTAAAGCCACTCAGTTTGTCTCTGATTTTTATATAAATTGTTAACATAGTTTATTACCCCTTATCAACACTTTGTCTTCCTTCATATCGAAATGGGACATAATAGTTTTGGGTTGGTATGATACAGGAAGTTGTACCCTACCCGGCCACTTATAAACTGGCTTTTATCGCAACACAGATTTTGAACTCTTTTTTTTTTCCTCTTTTCTTATTTTATAATTTTTACTTAATAAAAAAAATTCCTTTTTTTTATATTTTCAGGATACAAAAAAAAAAAAACAAAATAACTGGAATAAAAAATGGGAAACTCCGGATACACATGCATACGACGGACATTCTGTTGGATGAACATCATATTGTGGGTGAGTAGGTACCTCCTACCTCACTCTAACCTCCTTCCGTACCTAACCTAAAAGTTGTCTTCTTTTTGGGCTGAAGTGATGAACCAAATTCTTTTAGTGGAGTAAGGCAGGAAGAAAATATATATATCTAGTTATAAAAATGAAGACAAAGTATACTGAGAGGGAATATGCTTGGAAGCAGCAATGAATTGTCATATAACTACGAGTAGTTTAGCATGGTTGCCAACTGTGGTGGATGAAATTACTATAGTTTTTCTGATCATATTTTTAATTATTCAGGAAATTTAGGAAAAGATTTTGCAAAATCGTATTGGGCTTATAAATTATAAAGATATAAAAACTGAAAGAAAACTATAAAGAGGCAAATGGATCACACGTTGGGCGCCAATTCATTTTAATTCATTTTCATCATAGGTCCACAGTAAGTTCAGTCAGAAATCCGCAATATTGTTTAGTATTTCCACCTTTTCGAATAGTATTCAAGCTTTAAAAGCTCATAGCAATGCGCATTTCTAGAAATGATTGAAATAACTGGAAAACAAGTAAGCAATCATAATTCCTAAGCGGACTGACAATGTCCGTCGAACTACGGGATTAGAAGTTCGCTGCTTTTCAAAATAATGGGCTCATAATTTTTTATCATTTTCAATAAAGTAGTCAAGTGACTTACAAAACTTCTCAGAGTGCAACACATGAAAGTAAGTTTTTTTTGGAAAACTTTGAAAAATGCAAAACCTTTCTACTTGAAAACCACTAGCAATTTGTTCATTCATATATTTTTCTTGTTTGTTTTTAAGAACAAAAGATAAGAAAAAAACTCGCGTTGGGCGCCGGTTTACTAATATTTACTATGATCGGAATTCAAAGCTGAAGAGTTTCTATCAGAATGACCCCTCTAGGCACTTTAGATTTCTTCATCCATTTATAAAGGCTGTACAATCGATAATGAAAACAAAAATTCACCTATTTTCTATTAAGAAACAAAAAATTATCTAGTAAAATACTATGAAGAGTCCTTTAAAAAGGTTTTAAATCACGTTTCAAGCCAAAATTTGGCGCCAATCAAACAATGAACCAATTTTCTTATAATATAATCAAATCATATTAGGTATTTGAATAAGGGCCAATTTATTCACTCTCCATTAACTCTAAAGCAATGAATAAAAAGGAGAAATTTTGAAATATGTATGCGATTTGATAGTTTTTTTTTTTTAATTTTTAATGGAGGCTTTAAATTTAATGAAGAGTGAATAAATTAGACCTAAGTTCTTTGCGATAAAAAAAACTTAAAGTTTGTGAGGCTCATAGCGTAAAGGACTTCAATGTTATTTTTTGTTTGTACAAGTTTTCCCCACATTTGGTACGATTTAAAGAATAATAAGTGATTTTGATTACTATAAAAACAAAAATAGTACCTAAATAAAAAATAGTAATAATATTGTGACCCACATTGGGCGCCATTTAAAAATTAATTTGCTAATAAGAAGACATTTATCTAAATAAATCGATTTAACTATGCTGATCTTCATTAAATGTAAAAATAAAAAAAGGTTTCGGGGCGACTTTCGATAATTTACCTAAATGTAAACTTTATACTTATAATGTGGGGTTTAAGCACGTGGGTGGCCAATGCTGCAGAGATGTAGGTTTTCACTTTAAAACTTAACTTTATTTTTTTATGCGTATATCGATGGTTTGTAACTTTACCTTTTTGTAAAATAATTAAATACGAATCCTAAAGATTTTCTAAAACATCTGATGTAGCTCAGGGAAATTAGTCAAAATATGGGCATGAAATTGCATTTTTCGCGGGACAAAATTTTTTTCATGAAATGTGTTCGGGTGGTTGTCCTTATCCTAAAAGTCAATTTGTTGGGATAATTGGAGGTTGGGAACAGCCGCCATCTTGGAAAAGAGATTGGTATCGTTTTTATTGAATAGCTCCATTGTTATTCATTTTAACAAAAAATGAAAAAGGTAAGACTTATTAACAATAAAATTGCCTAAGAAATGATATACAAAACAATTCCGTGAGTTGATTAAATTAAATTTTATAGTTGGTCAAAGTGAGGGTTTGTATCGCAAGGTTGGGACAAAATGACATTTTTTCATATATCTGACGAACTTTTGATTTGTTTGGATAATTCTTCAAGAATGAATTGTAGTACTTATAATTACCTATAAAATGAGCCCACAATCGTTATTGTCACCATCGTATTGTAGAAGTAATCTAACTCCGAAACTCTCCATGTACTAGTCAAAAGTAAGAAAAAAGCTGTTTTTTTGCTAGTAGGCCGAGAAAATTTTGGGAGTAGAGGTATAACCAAAATATAAGTACGCAGTTTTGCAGCCATACGCGTGTTAATGTCGATTTCGAAGGTCTGACAACTCTAATTTTGTACTTTATACGGTTTTTGGGGGGTTAAATAACGAAAGTTTTCCAGTTAATGTGAATGGGCTAAATTTATACTATTTGAAATTATAAATATACAAACTGATGCTCTATTATTTTTCCTTAATCTGGACACCTCAATCTCGGCTATGGGGTTAATAGAACTCACGATATAAGCTTTTTTAACTAACCATTTCAGGCTTTTCAATTCAAATAAACAAACAAAAATCTAAACATAAAAAGCTTCTAAAACATAATCGTATAAACGGCTTATATATAGTTCTATTGGTCACATCCTCAAGATTGGGGTGTTCAGATTTAGGAAAAATAATAGAGCATCAGCTTGTATATTTATAATTTCAAATAGTATAAATTTAGCCCATTCACATTAACTGGAAAACTTACGTTATTTAACCCCCCAAAAACCGTATAAAGTACAAAATTAGAGTTGTCAGACCTTCGAAATCGACATTAACACGCGTATGGCTGCAAAACTGCGTACTTATATTTTGGTTATACCTCTACTCCCAAAATTTTCTCGGCCTACTAGCAAAAAAACAGCTTTTTTCTTACTTTTGACTAGTACATGGAGAGTTTCGGAGTTAGATTACTTCTACAATACGATGGTGACAATAACGATTGTGGGCTCATTTTATAGGTAATTATAAGTACTACAATTCATTCTTGAAGAATTATCCAAACAAATCAAAAGTTCGTCAGATATATGAAAAAATGTCATTTTGTCCCAACCTTGCGATACAAACCCGCACTTTGACCAACTATAAAATTTAATTTAATCAACTCACGGAATTGTTTTGTATATCATTTCTTAGATAATTTTATTGTTAATAAGTCTTACCTTTGTCATTTTTTGTTAAAATAAATAACAATGGAGCTATTCAATAAAAACGATACCAATCTCTTTTCCAAGATGGCGGCTGTTCCCAACCTCCAATTATCCCAACAAATTGACTTTTATGATAAGGACAACCACCCGAACACATTCCATGAAAAAAATTTTGTCCCGCGAAAAATGCGATTTAAATTACTAATTTCCCTGGGCTAATGTAAGTTAAACAAAAAAAGATTGTTTTACTTGTAGTAGAGTAACTAAAGCAAATTATTAGGGAACCCGGCCGAACAGCTCTGATTTTGACGATTTTTTTTCAAACGAAGGTAATTAAAAATACTTTAAAGTCTATAGATTAAAAATTGCCGATGTTGCCGTATTGTTTTTTTAAATTAAAATTAAATTTTTGAAGTGAAAACTTCTTTAGTATCGTAGTGATTTGAAACAAGATGAAACGAAAACGCGACACGACTTCAACTTGTTATAACTTTTTTGTTTTAATAGATAGATGAATGAAATTTGTACTGTAGATAGGTAATTAAATAAATTATAATTGTGCAAAATTTCAATCAATTTCATATTAAAAATTCGGAGACAACGGTAAAAAGATGTTCTTTTCCAACACACGTTATATCTTTTGATCTAGTGCACATACAAATTTGATTTAACTTTAATACGCATGCTGATAACATAACCTTTTATTTGATATATCACACATAATGGTACGTGCTCTACAAGTTACACAATCTTAAATTGAAAAAATTGAAACATACCTCAAGGAGATCTGTTGGCGATGACCAGCTACCAGTGTAGGAATTACCGTAATCTCAGTCTGGAAATTCGACATGGTTGACTTTAAAAAATTTTAACTTCTCTTGTAGACATCTTTGAAATAAGATTTATTCATCATTATACAAGGCGAAACAATAAGCTTTCACATGGTATAACATTTTTTATAGGTTGTCAAACAAAAAAAATTGAATTAATAGCATGAGAACATAAAAATAAATGTTTTTTTTGCTTTTTTTGATGAAATTTCATCGAGTTTAAAAAATTCTAGTTCTTTTTGTAGATGTCTCATACACCTGATCAATATATATATTTTGAGCTAAGACAATAAGCTTTCAGATGGTGTAAAAATTTGTATAGGTTGTTAGGGAAAAAAATGGATTTAATAGTGTGAGAAGATAAAAATACGTGTTTTTTCGCTCTTTTTGTAGATGTCTCATAGACTTGATCGATATATATATTTTGAGCTAAGATAATAAGCTTTCAGATGATATAAAATTTATCTAGGTTGTCATATAAAAAACATGGATTTGAAGGTGATAGAATAAAAATAGGTAGATTTTTTCTATTTTTTTTTTTTGCAAGAAAAATGATTTTTTAAGGTTTCACTTCTACCACGTGTGAATTGCACACGTGATTTTTTTTTTGAATAAACCATTTTTTTTTGCTTGAATTTCGTAAAACAAATGATAGCAAAAGATTCCCTAGGTAATTTAAGGAAAAAAAATATAGAGGAGTAAGGGATGAAGATGCTTCGTATGACAGCAGGAGTAACAAAGCTTGATCGAATCAGAAGAAAGAAAATCCGAGGAAGCCTTCACATCAAAAACACCATCTTGGATAAAATACAGCATGACCGTTTAAGCTGGTACTGTCATGTACAAAGACGAAACCCTGAGAACCCAGTTCAAAAGGCGATCGCTTACGACGTTCCAACGCAATCGCGAAGAAGAGGCAGGCCTAAGAACTCATGGAGAAGATAAATGCAACGACAACTGCATTCAGTTGGCCTTAGACATGGAACAATTCAAAATCGAGAAGCCTGCCGACGTTTCCTGAGGTCAACCCGGCGAACCCCACATGCGGAGCCGTAGTGTGAAGCAATAAAGTGGGAGAGTTGTGACCCCATCCGAGATCATGACTATCGTCGATAATGGAGAAGAAGAAGAGGAGTAAGGGACAATCTTCCATCGTTTAAGCGATAAATGCAATTTTCTAACATTCTGACCTCAAACACAAAAAAAATATTCTGAAAACAACGGCAACACCTACAATATTTAAAAATACATTTTTAAAAAGCCAGAAGCTCATTCTTATCTCTCAAATTTAAATCCACTTAATTTAATTAATAGTTTTTGAAAAAATGGTCCTAAAACTCAGAATTTAAAATAAAAAAATGTTATTAAAAAAAATTTAAATTAATTTTTTCCAAACTTTTTCTTATAAAATATAAATTTATTTTAAAAAATTTTTGGCCTTAAATATTATCAGTTGAATTCCGAAGCACACACTTTGGAAAAAAAATTTAAAATTACTTCAATTTCAATGAGGTTTTTTTTGATAAAAAAACTGAATTTTTGCATTGAAATAATTAATTTTCTCAAAGACTTTGGTAAATAAGAACTTTAAATTTTTGCTATTTAACTTTCAACAGTAAGAGTTATTAAATGAATAAAAATAATTTTATGTTAAGATGTTGAACTTTAAAAAAAATAAGTTAAATTTTTTTTTCAAAACTTTTATTAAAAAAAGTTCTTCGAAAATTAAATACTTTTTAATTTTTTTCATAACCTGTAATACATATTGACATTTCCGTTTATAATTTCAAATCATAATAAATGCGGCCAGAAAAATTTGAAAATAAATGCATTTTATATTTCGAAAAAGTTTAAAAAACGACATGTTAAAATTTTTTCAATAATTTTTTTTGTCAAAAATCTGAGTTCAGTTACCATTCTTTCAAAAGCCCTTAATTCAATTAACTTAATTTTAATTTAACAAATATGACTAGGCTTCTAGCTTTTTAAAAATGTGTATTTAAATATTTTAGGTGTTGCCATTGTGTTCAAATATTTTTTTTGTGTTTGAAGTCAATTAATAAGAAAATTGCATCTATCGCTTGAACGATGGAATCAGTCCCTCACTCCCATATATTTTTCTTCCTTGAATTTCCTAGACAATCTTTTGGCATCAATTAATTTATGAAATTCAAGAAAAATTTTGGAAAAAAATTTTTTTGTTCACAAAAATTTTCAATTAAATTTAAAAAATCAAAACGGCAACACCGGCAATTTTTAATCTATAGACTTTAAAGTATTTTTAATTACCGACGTTTAAAAAAAAATCATCAAAATCTAAGCTGTTCGGCCGGGTTCCCTTACATTGGCAATTTTTGAGCTTTAGTTACTCCACTATTGGAAAGTTTGAAAATATTCATTATAAATCACGTTGAGCACCAATTAATTTTTTTTTCTTTCACAAAGATTTTTTTTTCAGCCATAAAATAAAAAACATGTTCGTTTTCCTACTCCATATTGGGCGCCATTTGGAACATGTTTCAATTAAATGAATTTTTTGAAATATCTTCAACATGGCTGAAGGCAGATACTTTTCATTCATCCTTCTAATATATTGTAATTCAGGTTTTAATTCAAAATATAAAAAAATCTCCACGCCATTTAAAATATTTCCTTAAATCTTTTATAATTTTACCTAATTTTTAGAACATTCGTCTATTTCCAATTTTCCCAAGTTGGCAACCATTTTCATGGTTCTGGTTTTCACTTGTGCCCCTTTTGTGATATCACACACACTAAACTTTTTCATTTCCCATTCCAAAAAAAAGAAGGGACTTTGAAAATCTAGTTTTGCCAAATTAAAAAGCAATTTCTGCAGCAAATATTCCTGTCCGTGTGTGTGAGGGTGTGTGAATGTTTTTTTTATCCTTTTCGCAAAGCCCATGCGAATTGCACGAAGAAAACCTATTTAAATAGGTAAAAGTAAGAAAAAAAATGGCCAACTAGGAAAAAAACCATTACATATCATGTTTACACTGTGTACGTGATCTGAAAAGCTTACGAAACGAATAAAAATTAGTATAATAGCAAATACCAACCGACGAAAAAATTTTTTTTTTTCCTTTAAATTGTTTCTTTTAGGAAGTTGTATATGCACCATTCAGCCGTAGCCGTCCTTCGTTCTATATACATTTCTTTGCCATCAAGTCTGTCTTGGGCAAGAAAAAAAAAAACATTTCTCATTGCGCTTTCAAGAACTAGCTATGGTCATGGAAATCTTTTGTGTTACTCTCTTATTGCCTTTAATGTAGCGAGTTAGTGCGGGATTGCACCAGGCACAAAAAAATTGACATACTTTTTCCGTCCGCTAGTGAAAAGTTTTTCTTTCTCTAGGAATGCATTTTTTTTTATTTTTGTTGAAAAAAAGACCACCAACAAAAAACAAAACCAGAAGAAAAAAAAATCGTTTTATTCTTTTTAGACTCTTCGAGACCATATCAAATTCAATGATGCATAAAACTGGTTCATGAAAGATGCTTCATTGCTTGAATAATCATTGTTATGCCAGCTGAGACTGAAGTTGAAATCTGGAAAGATTTGTTGCTTTTATAGAGAAGATAGATAGATACTTTGGAGAAGTATCTTTAATGAATGAATAGAACGTTTCTACTCTCTTGGTCAGAAAATTAATCACATAAAATGGAGTGGAACACTAATCAAAGGACATTTTAGCATAATTTGCCAATAGATGGATGTCTGCACGTATTTTGGTTTTAGATGCCTCTGATATAGCAAACCGACAACGAACGTTGAGATGAAACCACAAAACAATAGGAATGCGTATTGAATTACAAATTAGACAGATTTAGGTTGATAAGGTTTTTTTGTGGAAATGAGGTGAGGAGTTCTAAAAGAAGTATTATAGAATTAGAATGTGATCTAATTTTTGTAGAACTGAATTTAAACAACTTAACAACAAGAATGTAGAAGTTCCTTTCACTTTTTTTGTGTGTTTGAATTGACAGGTAATTTTATGGCCTCATAACCTATTGATTTGAAATGCTGACATATTTCAATTTCTCTCAAAATCTAGTTTACAATCAGTTTAAGAAAAACAAAAAAGAGTCGATGTAATAAAAATTTTAAAAAATACATTCTACCTACCAGATTTTATGAACCTTCTTCTTGATGGTTATAAATGGTCAAAGATCCTTTGATGTAATCCCAAAAAGGGATGACTTTTTTTATTGGTACCTGGTCATTTGATGAACCTTAACGATTTTATTGAATGATTTTGTTATCCTAATTATCATAATTTTAGGAACCGAAAATTGTAAATGAGATATTTTTCTCTTGTCATTTTGAAATAGACAAGACGCCTTTCATTCAGGCGTGAGAGAGTTCACATACCTACCAAATAAAAAAAACGAAATCAGGATTCTATTTTGGACATGTTCGTAATATTCCAATAACATGATAGTGATTTTGATAAGTTGGTCCATCTTGGGTTCTATTCAATCAGGTTTGAAATTTTTTATACAGATATTACAGATGTAGCAGGTGACATAAAAACTGAGGGTTAGAATTATTGATGGAAGCATACAAATTGCAATTGTTTGGTATAGATTTAAGAATAATACGAATATCCAAGAGGTCTAAAGGACAAAAATTCAATTTTGCGTGTAACTTTGTTAAACCTTTCCGTGGGAGCATTCTAAGAATTTTTGCATTTATTATGAAAGTCTTAAGACTATATCACTGCATTTAAACATGCATAAAAAACTTATGTTTACTTAAAACTGAATGCTTATTTTTGTTTAAATAATAATAATCAAATCTTAGGAACAAATAAGTTTGTAAAAGATTTATTCAATATTTTCTTAATTGAATTATTACCCATCAAATTAATGAAGGAGGTTGTTTTGCCTTTTTTCTGCATCTTATTTGTTTTTAGAACAAATTCATTTTTATGATTATTTTCAACATTATTTATTCTGCATATTTTAAGGGCAAGTAATTTAAGCTCATAAAACTTGTTTTAAAAACCATATTTTTTTGTGTCTCTAGGCTTTTGTATTTCCAAGGCTTCCCTCCTATTCATTGTCAGGAAGATGCCATTGCAAAATTAAAATAAAATATTAACTTATGAACTTCGCCTCTAGAGGGCGCCATGCTAACACACAAAGAAAAATAGACCACATAAAATAGAACAAAAATTATAAGATTTCCCTATGGTTTTCATCAGGGCCGGTTTTAGGGCGGAGGCAGCCTGGGCCGTCGCCCAGGGGCGCAAGAATTGAGGGGCGCCGCAGTCGCCCCGAACTAACGAAGTCTTTCCAATCGATGTTTTATTTATTTTTACTTTCACAAGGTGCCCCAATTTTTTTCTATTTTACATTTTCAACAGCGCTCGTATTGTTTGTCCTAAACTTTTTGAAGAATAAAGGTGCCCCCCAATTTTGGGTTAGTTTGTTTGGCTTCCGGAAGGACAATGGTGTCGAAAATCTTCGTTCATCTTTGAAGAACAAGGCGCCCCAATTTCTTTTGAAAGACTAAAGCAATCCTAATATTCCTCCAACCAATTTAATTTTTGCAAAGGCACCCCTATATATAAATCACTAAATCATAGCTGGTAATGTCCAGAAAACCTTAAATCCCGAAACCCCAAAAACCCGAAACCCCAAAATCCCGAAAAACCAAAATCCCAAAAACACAAAACCCGGCCAAAAATTGACAGCTTCTTAATTTCTCATAAAAACTACGTTTGTGTGTGAGAATAAAAAAATAGGTCTGTTCGTTGTCCCCCCCTCCAGGGCACTCTAAGTCATGTCAATTAACTGTCAAAAAAAATCAGAGTTTCTCAGGTTTTCATTTTACATCAAACACCTCAGAGCTTTAGTTTCTTCAGCGAATATCGAACAGAGAGGAAATAACTCTGGTTGAAAAAGGAGCTACAAAAAACGCTTGACAACGAATTCGGAGCGACCCAGAGTGCCCAATCGTTTTCGATTGGCGTCCGGAATCATTCAGAAGCCTGCTGCAAGTTTTTTATTCTCCTAGTGAAAAAAACAAAAATTTATTTTATTTTTCACCAATACAGATATTAAATTTCTGAATTGGGTGGAAGCGATTCGAATTTTTGTATTAGATTTCAGAATGAGTGAATCATTGAGTGATTCCAATCGAAAACGACATTAATGTACTTAGTTGAAAAAGTTTTTGAAAAAATATTTTTCAAATAAAACCAACTGTAACTACTCTTTAAATGTGCTTAAACAAAAAAGTTAGATATAAAGGTAAACTTGTCAATTGAGCCTAAATGACATACATATTTAATTTTTTTTGAGTTAACCTTATGTACTCTAATAAACTGCACATTGTTAATAATGTGATGCTTTTAAGCTTATGCTGAGGTAAGCTCAGGGGGGTTCCAGGATTCTTCCCAAGTAAGCAACAAAACTTGGGTTTTAAAAGTTTCAAACTCAAGGAAACAGCCTTTTTTTATCCTTACTTTTAATCAGTTTTATTTATTGTTCTTGCTTATTACTAATTTACATCGATATTTTGATTTCTATGTCTAACTAGTTATTTCATATAATTCGTGTCGGAACTCACTATGAGAACCTATGTCCAATGAGCTAAGAAACTCAACGGATAAGTCTATGGAATCCGAATGGAATCCTATGTCCCCACAATACGGAGAAAAGTCTGGTCGGAACTCGGCAGGAGAACCTATGTCCAACGAGAAGCTCGAAGGAGTAGTCTGTGGGAGTCCTAATGGAAACCCTTATGTCCCCAAAATGTGGAGAGAATTCTGGTCGGAACTCACTAGGAGAACCTTTGTCCAACGAGAAGCTCGATGAAGTAGTCTGTGGGAATCCCAATGGAAACCTTTATGTCCCCAAAATGTGGAGATAATTACGGTATAGTTTGTTAGTATAATAATAATTTCCTATTCTAAATTCTATTGTGAACTACCTGTGTTGATTTCTGATTCCCTAATACAACTAGCTTCTTAATTACTATTTAGGACCAAAAATTCAAGAAAATGACGATCAAGAAGAGCTGCCTCTAATTGCCAAGTCTTTTTCCGGGTCTACTTGGCTCTGTATCTATACACAAAATGAATAGGTACTTGGAAACAGAGAATCGCAAGATCGACCACTTAATCACAATTTTTGCTTCCTCATATGTTATTCGTTGCTAAAACTTACTGTGAAGTATAACACTACTAAAAGCTAAAATTGCATGAAAACTTAAATTCTAATTTTCTTTGTTTATTTTATTGTTTCTATTGTTTTAAGGAATGTGGCTACGTCACATGGCATGCGTATGCACTTCAGAGAAGATAATGTGTGGGCATTGCCGACTGCATATAATTTACTTATACAATTTTCATTTCTTTATTAGAAATGGATATATAAGTTGTGACTCATCGTCACAATAAATGCATTAGAGAGGTAAGACATAATCTGCTATTGCTTCTTATCGTGATTTCAAAAAAAAAAATTTTAAATGAATTTTTTTTGAGAGGCGCCACTTGCATTTTTGCCCAGGGGCGCCGGTAGTCCTTAAACCTGCACTGGTTTTCATCCAAGAAAGAAGTTTTAATAAAAACAATCGGGGTTTTCGTATTGTTTTGTAAAGAAAAAAAAAAACTCCGATCATGCCGGGAATCGACGTGAAGACTTTAACGCTCTAGTTGCTCACCTAACCACATGAACCAACTCACAATACAAATATTGGTCAAAAGTTTTGTTCTAGAGCCAAGTTAAAAAATAAATTAATTTTTTACTTAAATTTTAAGAAGATTTTCTCTATGAAAATAATAAAAAATGTCTATGGAAAAAACTTCTTAATCTTTGTACATAAGATTATTTTCATCAAAAACCTGACCAAAATAATTTTCCGTGATTTTGGTAATAATTGTATATATTTAGCACCCATTTAGCCAAACTTTTAGCTGTAAATTTTGATTTTCAGAAAATCGGCTTTTGACCAAGTTTTCACTGCAAATAATCCTATGTACGTTGATTTGAATAAGATTTCTTTATAAAAGAGTTCAATTAGGCAATCTGTTAGTGTTCAGGTTGTACTATTTTTCACATTATTATACCTAATGAGTAAGACGCTTCTAAAAATACCTCATTTCTCGAATTATGATAAATAGTTCAAAAGTTATTCAGGAACATATGAACAGAACATGTATACATACAAACACATACCCAAATCTCCTTCTTACTACGCCGTATCTAATCGTGTAAAAAGATGATCAATAGTTGTAATAATGACCTCTTAATTTACATTTAACATCAACGCTCAAACTGAACAAATATCTTGTAACCGCCCATTTACCTTTGTAGCTACAACTTTGTTCAATAAGTATCTATCCTAAACGCCCCTTTAAGCTTGGACCTTTCTACTATAAATCTTTCTTCTTTCTCCAAATGCATATTTAATGATTGGGTGTGAAGTTGTGTGATCAATAAAATTAAGCCCTATTTACAATAAACCTTCCCACGATACAACAAAGATCAGTCTTAGTGATTTGTGTGTTTTGTTTTTCAAAGGTACAACAAAGGCCATTTAAATAATGATCTTAATAGTTCCTTGCATATAATCACAGTGATAAGCTCCTCATTTCTCATTTTTCTAATTTCCTTGTGTTTTCAACTGAACCTCCCACTGAAAAATGATTTATCTTATCGCGTTCGTTGATTTATCCCAACTTTGTCTTTCTATTTTTTTGATTATAAATTAAGATACGAAGGTGGTTTTCTGATATAACTTTGGCGCCAGAATCATCACGAGCACAGCTTTGCTTCACGGAAGCAACCTTTATCAAAATGTTTTTTTGTTTAATTTTATTCAGTCTTTTGTTATTTTTCTTCTTATTTTAATAGATTCATCTTTAAGGTTCTAATACAAGGTCATCAGTTAATAAATCATGTCAGTAACTTATGTCAGTAGCTCTGAAAATGATAAGACACCTCCTTTTATTACAACTTGTTGACACATAAATTAATAAATAATTATTTAATCAGCAGCGTTTTATTAATTTTATTTTCAAACTGACACTTTATCTTCTTCTTTTCGAGGTTGTATCATACACTTTTTGTTCGTCATCACCCTTCTCACAAGTTGTGCAATCAATTCAAATCAACTGTGTGTGACCAATTGTCAATGTGATAATAATAACATGTTTTGAAGGAATTCTTCAAAAGATATTATCGCACTTCTTCTTCCAACTGGCTGACAATTACTTTCAATTTAAAAAAATAAAAAAAAAAACAACTTGTGTGTGTTTTGATTGAATATAAACCTTTTAATAAATAAAAAAATAACGCCCTAATAAGTATGCAGCTAAGAGACTTTCAAGTCGATTGTCAATTTGCCTGTTATCATGTTCAAGCTTTTTCAATAATGGTTTGTCACTTATTCGAAATTGGTCTTTTTTTTTTTTTCTTTTTTTGGTATTTTTTATGTCAAAGAATGATACTTATAAAAGAGTGTTGAACATCGTTCAATGCCCTTGTCAATTCAAAAGAGACAAAACTTAAGTACATGAGTATGCCTTCTTTTGCCTTGAAATTTGCTATGCATGACAAACTGTTGATTTCATTAAAAATTGAAATTCAATGCGAAACGAAACGAAAGACAGAAAAAAAAAAATTTTGCGACGACATATAACATACCCAAAATGACAGCTATGATGCCAATACGCTGACAGGCGTCACAAATTCGTAAATTTGATTTGAAGGAGGTGATCAAACGTCAAACGTATTTTTAAGATGTAAAACACTCTTGGTTAATAAGCATGATCTGAATGGATTAGGAATTAATACCACTTTTTTGTTGAAGTTTAAATTGGCATACACTTCTGTTAAAAAATTATAAAACAAACAGTTATATACATAGGGAAGGTAATTCCATAATGGACTTATGCCCAACCTCTCGGTGAGAAATAACTCCAATTATTTCATTATGGACTTATGTCCCATGCCCCATGTCCCATCTTAATGCGATATACATAAAAAAAAACGTATGACGTAATGTCCCACCTTTCTTTTTTTAAGACATGAAAGTTTCAAAAAGATAATTTGACAAATTTAAGGCTTTATAAATACAAAGCTATTTAGAGCGTTATTAAATAGCTGCTGTTAATAGCTGCTCCTTTAATAAGCTACTCACTGCTATTTAAAAATTGTTCCTAACTCCTATTACTAACTTTTAAAACATTTCCTTTTTCAAATGTATGTTTTGGTTATTTCTTAAAACGGAGTTAGAATTGTGGACTTATGTCCCACTTTTCACAAAGAAATTTATAGACTTTTATCCACCCTTGAAGGTCTTATAACGTCATAGTAAAGTTATAGATTTATATTGTAATAAGGTGGGACATTAATCCACTATGAACTTATGTAAATTATGGAGTTATGTCATCAACTAACTTCGCTGATACTTTTCGATTGATCTGGAGTGTGTTCTCCAAGATCCAGCGAAATTGTAAACCCAAAAGAGGATTCCTGATAAAAATGCCAAAACTACATGATTCAAATATTCAATCCCGGTCTTGGCTGTCAATGTCACCGCGAAGAAGAATATTGCTGAAGAGTATGTACAAAAAAAAAACAGAAAAAAAAATTGAAATCTTAAGTCGGCATTGTCAAGCGTGTCACGTTGGACACCTCGTGTTTTTTTCCGCTGACACATCGACATCTTACCACCAGATAATATGTTTGACACCCATTGTCTTCTGGGATCTTATTGAAATTACGCGGGGCTTGCTTCTGCAGTGTGCAGTATTCAACAAGATCGTTGCAAAAGAACATGAAAGAAAACAAGAAAAAAATGCGAACATGAGATTGAAGTTTGTTGTCTCATTCATGGAGTGGAAGTGGACTCTGATCGCGCAAGCCTGAAGGCTTTTTATATGAAGATTGAATAAACGGACACAAAAAAACGGACGGGCAGTACGTGATAGCGCCCTTGACACTGTTTTAATTAAGGATTCGGTGGCTTGATTGTCGGGAGGCTTAACAGTGGGGAAGTCAACAAGAAAAAATGGGATCAATTCAGAAATTCGTTAACGGTCCACAAAACAATTTGATAATAGTACTTTCTGGTATGAACTTTTCTTTCGTGGATGAAAGTGGTTTTAAAATTTTTAAGAATCCTGTGAAATCGTGGTTGTATGTACATAGAAATTTTTCATATTCGATGAAAGCCTAAAAACGGTTTCTGTAGGGTTGCCATTTGCAAATTATTGAACAAAAATCAATTCTTGATGATAGTACTTTAAGTTGTCAAATTTAAATCCTGGATGCACCAAAAAGCTATTTCACATTTTTTTAATTACAAATTCCAAATGTTTCATGTCAAAAATCCAATATCGAATTCCATCTGTTCTACTGTGTGTATCAAATCAAATGACAAAGAGAAGACCAAACTGCAGCGTGACCGTAAATTAAATAGCATTCTTAATAAAATAAAAGGGAACATAGTATGTATATGAAGCCCGACAAAAAATTTAATAAAAAAAACACAAATCCAGGCTCTTGTCTTCATGAGTGACGATGAGATTTTTCTTCTCAAATTCGCCGAGGTTCGACAATAATATTAATTGAAAAGGGACTTTGTGATGGCATTCCCCTTTGCTCCCTCTCAATCTTGGATTTCACTTACGATACGACTTTTCGTCGCAAGTTCTAAGCATTAATTCGTCGAATTATAAAAAAAAGAGACAAAGATTTGCTTTGATCATGAAAATTTATTCGAATTTAATTGCTATATAGCAAAGGGATGTTGAGATATTTGACGAGGTCGCCATCAACATTAACCCATACAAACAATTATAAGCGCGGATGCTTTTTTTAATGTCGATGCGTAAATTGTTATTGAGTTTTTGATTGAGGGAGAGCTGTTGCTTTGCTCTCAGCTTATAGCAGTGGCAGATTGTATGAATAGAAATTATATTTTTGTTGTTTTATTATTATAATTATTTTTCAAGAACAATAAAAAATAATCATGACAATGAACATTTTTGAAGACGCGCATATGGCGGTGATTTGGGTAGTTTAACGTTTAAGTCCCGTATTGATTTGAAGAGTAAATTTTCTTAACACCTTCCTTTGTGCAGAAAGGTAGGTATTTTTCTAAATAAATCGTTTATATTATGATTTCAGGTTTTTGTTTGAGAAATTCGAGGAATAAAAGCTTTTGTTTTGAATTTTTGTGCATAAGGGGGTTTTAAAGATTTTGAATTGGCTAGGAATAAAATTCTAACGTATGTTAGGTTTGTGTTTACTTTAATGATCTAAAAAGAGGGAAATATTGTTCTTAAAAGAAAACAAACTTGCAATGAAAAATTTGTAGGAATCTGTACTTTTGACTTTTGAGGGCTAGATTTGATGCGTCAATAGTTTTGTTTTAATTTTTTGAAAATTGATAGGTATACCAATATTTTTCAATTTAAAATTTAAGCACTTAGCTCTTATTGTTGAATGGAATATAGTTTCTTCGTGAGATGCATAGGGATGGATCGATGTTTGATATTCAGCTTTAAAAGTATCCCTTCTGCAAAATAAGAAAATATCAATATACAAATTTGGTTAATGTAGAAATATGAATGAACATAAAAAAAATAAAAAAAAACATGAAATTTGAAACGACCTCAAAAAAACTATGCAGTTTCATTTCTTGAATTTTTTGAAAAAAAAAAAAAAATTCAAAATTGTTAGAGCCGTTTTTTTAAAAAGAAATTGTTGATAAATATTTAAAAAAAAAACAAGTCTTAAAATAAAATTGGTATGCCATTTTGTAGATATTATTAATCAACATTTAAAACCAAAATTTCAAAAATTTCATTATCCTGTTAAAAAGCAAATCAACATTTTTTAAATACAAATATAAATTTTTTCAAAATCTTGTTATTAGATTATATTAAAATTAGTAGTTTGGGAGAAAACCTGATTTTGAAAAAAGCCTCGTTGACAAGTAGCTAGATATAGTTCATAACAATTTTTGAAAAAAAAAAACATTTTTTTGATTAAGGGATTGCCTTTGTCTGAAAACTAATTTGTACATGAATTTTTTATTCAAAATCGCATCAGCCGACTTCGAGAAAATTAAACTATGGCAGGTAACGTTTTTTTTGGTCCAAAAAAATTAATTCAAAACACCCTTCTGTATAGTATCCAAAAACTGCTATATACCTACTAATTGTTCCCACCTTTGCTATAAGCAAAAATATGTCTTCGTCATAGATTTTTTATTATATTTACTTTTATATTTTTGGCAAAAAATATTGGCACCAAAAGTTTTTTGATTTTGGGAAAACAAACAGATTCTATTTTTTTTTTTTTTTTTTTTTTTCAATTAACTTCAAGAAATATTTTTTTTTATTTTTTGAATATATGGAGATAATGAAAACAAAATTTTTAATTTTAACACTGGTCATAATTATATTTTTTAAAATAATAATATTGGGAAAAAATATTTTTGAACAAAAAAAATTCACAATTTTTTTATCAAGAATAAAAACTTTTCTAATAATAGTCAAAGGAAGTTAAAGGGTGGTCAAAAATGGTCATTTGAATGCTAATCTTTTGGGGAAAAAAATAGACAATTTAGATATTTTAATACCAAACAGGTCAATTTGAGAAATTTCAAGAAAGGATACAAAATCCCAACCCGGAATGAAAAAAGTCCTCAATTCTTGAGATCAATGAATTTTCAAATCCTTAAGTACCTGCCTTGCTTTTTTACTCACAAAAATGAGGATTTATATCCCAAATGAGAACTGAAATACTAAGAAACCACGAACACTTGAAACGTATTAAAAACTTTGGGGAACAACTTAAAATCAACATTTACCTCTTTGATTTAACTATTCTTCACCATGAAACGTCTCTAAGTCAAAGTTGTTTTAACTCTGAAAAAGCACTCATCTGAATTTAAAAAAAAGCAAAAAAAACTTGTAGTCACTGTGGATTGAAAATTAGTAGTAGAAAATTATAATAATTTTATATTTTTTTAAAAGTTGTTTGAATTTTAATTTAAAGATATTTCATGTCAGTTTTTTTTTTTTTTTCAATTTATTTTATTTAAATTTTTATTTCATAAAAATCAATTACATTTTAAATGTAATGCTAAAGTCAAACCTCTGTGATTATATATATCGACACTATCCGTATTCATATTAAAAGTTAAGAGTTTTTTTTTTTTTTGTTCTGTCAATTTGACAGATGAGAGGTCGCATTGTATTTCACACTGATGACAAACAACAATTACAAAATAACAACCAACGACTATTCTGAAAGTGGATGTTGTTCATTGTTATTATTTTTTTTTTTCTCTCTCTCATTTCAATGCCAACGAACTGACTGAAAGGCCTTGTCTTCTCCATCAGTCCACCAGTCGTCCTCTTCATGATGTTGGTACTTTTGGGAATTTCTTTGTCCATTTTCAAGTACTCTGCAGCGCAAACATCCTCCACCATCATCACACCTAGTACCTAAAATTCCATCAAGCAGAGTCAGCTTCCCTTCTATGTCGAAAGAAAGATTAAATTTTTTTTCATTTCGGGAACGCCGCGCAGTTTGTTTTGAATTTTTACCTACTCTCATATGCAAATCGGCTTGAGAACCCTTTTAACTTTTCTTACTTTTCTTTATAACCGTTTGTTAAGCCAAGTCAACTGGCTTTAACTTCAATAACTGCTATTTTTTGCTATCACTGTGATGCGATGGTGATATTGTATTTCACGTAATAGCAAGTTCTCAGCATTTCAGCTACAACCAAACACTCTTTGTGATCATAAACAAGGGAAAAAATAATCTCTCCAGTATTGTGTTGATTTCCGTATTCAAAGTCATGCCATTTAATACGACCATCGCCACACGGTCATATGGAGTTGGAATTATAGCCATAGGCATCACTGCTACATGTTTTGCCACCCGTTTGCCCGTTTAAAATGCAAAATAGCAATGCGACCGACGCACTGTTGTCCAAAATGACTTATCTCGTTGCAAAAATCATAACTTTTGAACGGATTGAGGTAGCGGTACAGTTTTTTTTTTAATTTGAAGGAAATTTCCAGGGCTGTTACACCAATGAATTTCAAGAAAATTGTTTTACAGGGTGTTTAGGAATCATCGGCCGAAAACCGATTTTCTTAAAAAAAAAATATTTAAATTAAAATTGGTATGCCATTTTGTAGAAATCACTAATTCACATCTAAAAAAAGTTCAGATTACACTTTTCCATGATATTACGATTATAGAGAATGCCAAAAAAGTTGGTCCCGGAAGTCCGTCTGTCTTTCTGTCTGTATAAGGATCTACATCCTAAACGGATGGACCGATTGACTTCAAATTTGGTATGTAGCATTTTTTGGAGACCCTCCAGAGGTGTTTTTGGAATTAATTTTTTTGGGCCAAAAATAACGGTACTTGTCATACACCAATTTCAGTAAAGCTGTAATTGCTCAAAAACGGCTCCAACGATTTTGTTTAAAAAATTCAAATGTAAGTTTGAAAACAAGGTCTATCTTCTAATGAAAAAAATTTTTTTGGAAAATCATTATTAACGGTACCTGCCATAGAACGGTTTTTTTTAAATCCGATATTCTCCGAAACGGCTTATTCGATTTCAACGAAACTTTTTTTGAAGAAGCACTTATATAACTCAAATATAAGCCAAAAATAAAATTTCAAAAAAAATAATTTTTGGATTTTTAAAAAAATTTTGAAATTTTTTTTTGAAAAATAAAATTTTCGAAAACGGGACGTTGTATTTTTTTGAAATTTTGTTTTTAAATGTGGATTAGTGATTTCTACAAAATGGCATACCAATTTTAATTTAAACTTTTTTTTTAAAGAAAATCTGTTTTTGGCCGATGATTCCGAAACACCCTGTGAAATAATTTTATTGAAATTCATTGGTATAACAGCCCTAGAAATGTCCTTCAAATAAAAAAAAAAATTGTACCGCTAACTCAATCCGTTCAAAAGTTATGATTTTTGCAACGAGATAAGTCATTTTGGACAACCGTGCGACGATAGCGATGAAGTTGATGTTGTTGATGATGATGATGATGGTGATGATGATGATGCATGGTTGCATCAATCTGATTAATGCTGCCACAAAGCTTTAAGGTACTCAAAGTAAATGCGATTGGCATCCAATTAGAACGATTTTGCTTATTTTTTTTCTTATTTTTTGCGCAGAGAGAAGCCGCAAAATTGTTAAGTGTAGGTAAAAAAAACTAAAGGGGTTCCCTTACTCTTATAGGTATGCCTATACCTTAAAGATGAAGTAGAGTAAAGCTAAAGCCTTTGGGTTTCAACTCGAACTGGATGTTAAATCAATCACGTCATTCTGACAATTGTTGCTCCACATAATGTCTGCATTAATAAATTCGTTGTGTGTATTCATTCATACTTAAATTTTTATAACAGTGGGATAGTTGTTTATAATATTGAAACGGAAATATTAATTGAAATGAACTACTATCCTGATTCTGTTACCATTTTTTGTTTTCAAAATTTTTCGAGTACCTAAGAATATTGTGAAAAAAATAAAGGTTTTTTTAATGCAGTTTTGTTCGGCATCACTATAAAAACAAGTTGGTCTTACAAAAACCAAAAAAGCCAATGGAAGTATTTCAAAATAAGACATAAATTATGAAAAAAAGGTCAAAGTCTTCATATATTAACAGGTAAATTTTTTATTTTTTCGGTTGGGGTCAAAATTCTGTATGTGCCGAAATTCGGGATTTAAAAATTCTGAATTCCAAAATTCACAAAATTTGGAATACAAAATAACGATCCGTTCCAATTTGTTTATCACTATATTTCAAGATATAGAATTTTGAAATACAGAATTTTAATTATACAGTATAATAACAGTATCATAAAGTATTATACAGAATTTTGAAATAAAATACTTTATTATGAGCCACTTCCTCTCGAGTTTTTTGCAAAACAATTATAATTATCATACAAATCAAAATGTTTAATAAAAAAAAATTATTTTTATAAATCAAATTTTTGAAAACGCACAATTGTTTTTTTTTTTTGCTACAAAATGGCATTAAAACTTTGTTTCCAAAAAAATATTTATAAAAACGGCTCTAACGATTTTTATTTTTTTTTTTTTCTAAAATTGCATACAGAAGATGTCCAGTATAACGAATACCCGACATAGTGAATTTTCTGTATGTGCCCTTATTAATGAAAGTGGACTAAGTTACTACTAAAAATACGATCAAATCTAGCATAAAAAAAAAATGTTATTTAACGGGTAAAGTTATTTTGAAAGCGAAATTGCAGTAAATAAACTTCTTTATTGCTCCTTCAGTGGTTTCAAGAACGAAATACAGTTAAATCGTTATAATAAAATTATTAGGTACCTATTAGTCCACTTTCATAATTATGGGCATTGTTTTCGTTGTAAAGATCAGTTAAGTTTCTAAAAAATTCAAATGTTTCATTTTATATAACCTTTCGGGATTTTGGGTTTTCGATATTCTGGGTTTCAGGATTTTGGATTTTCGGGATTCTGAGTTTTTTGAATTCTGGACTATCAGGATTCTGGCTTTTCGGAATTCCTGATTTTCAGGACTTTGAGTTTTCGGGATATTTTCACCCCAACACTTGTTTAATTTCAAGAAATAAAAGCTAAACAATTGAAATTTGAACTTGATGAAAAAAGGTAACATTAAAAAAAAAGTTCATGCTACCCAGTCGTGCGTTTTATCGATACCAAACATGAATGGAAAACTTCCCTAAGTAGCACATACTTTGGAAATTTTGAGAGACTATGATTAGAATAGGGTAAAACATGTGTTTTTTTTTGGCGATTTTAAATAAACCATTAGAAGTGCAAAATTATATTGCCTAATCAAAAATTTAACAATTTTTATGGATATGGATAGATAAAACTAATTTAAGAATAACTTCATTTAAGAAAAAATTCTAAAAAATTTAGAAACTAAGCTACAACGTTTTGTTTGAACGTACACGTGTTGGGGCTATGACAAAATGATGATTTTGGGTAGGAGACATTTTTTTGACAATTCTAAAGGTGCCAGGTGAAAGATGAGGGAAAAGAAATCAGGCGTCTGATACGGATTTTTTTCCAACACTCTGCGTTTCGAAATAGGAATTTTTGAAAAACACCTTGTTTTTAGGGGTATTTTTGGATAGTTTTTGTTTTCTTAGCTTTTTACTTGCGATATAGGTAGGTACTATATATCAAGTTATGCATTCCTACAAAAAAAAAAATTTGAGATAACATTTTTCCATAACATTACGATGGTAGACAATGCCAAAAAAGTGGGTCCCGGAAGTCCGTCTGTCTGTCTGTCTGTCAGTCTGTCAGTCTGTCAGTCTGTCAGTCTGTCAGTCTGTCAGTCTGTCAGTCTGTCAGTCTGTCAGTCTGTCAGTCTGTCAGTCTGTCAGTCTGTCAGTCTGTCAGTCTGTCAGTCTGTCAGTCTGTCAGTCTGTCAGTCTGTCAGTCTGTCAGTCTGTCAGTCTGTCAGTCTGTCAGTCTGTCAGTCTGTCAGTCTGTCAGTCTGTCAGTCTGTCAGTCTGTCAGTCTGTCAGTCTGTCAGTCTGTCAGTCTGTCAGTCTGTCAGTCTGTCAGTCTGTCAGTCTGTCAGTCTGTCAGTCTGTCAGTCTGTCAGTCTGTCAGTCTGTCAGTCTGTCAGTCTGTCAGTCTGTCAGTCTGTCAGTCTGTCAGTCTGTCAGTCTGTCAGTCTGTCAGTCTGTCAGTCTGTCAGTCTGTCAGTCTGTCAGTCTGTCAGTCTGTCAGTCTGTCAGTCTGTCAGTCTGTCAGTCTGTCAGTCTGTCAGTCTGTCAGTCTGTCAGTCTGTCAGTCTGTCAGTCTGTCAGTCTGTCAGTCTGTCAGTCTGTCAGTCTGTCAGTCTGTCAGTCTGTCAGTCTGTCAGTCTGTCAGTCTGTCAGTCTGTCAGTCTGTCAGTCTGTCAGTCTGTCAGTCTGTCAGTCTGTCAGTCTGTCAGTCTGTCAGTCTGTCAGTCTGTCAGTCTGTCAGTCTGTCAGTCTGTCTGTCTGTCTGTATAAGGAGCTACAGCCTAAACGGATGGACAGATTGATGTCAAACCTGGTATGCAGCGTTATTTGGCGACTCTCCAGAGGGGTTTTTGGAATTAATTTTTTTGGACCAAAAATAACGGTACTTATCATATACCGATTTTAGGAAAATTGAAATATCTCGAAAACGGCTCCAACGTTTTTGTTTAAAAAATTCAAGTGTTAGTTTAAAATTTAGGTCTATCTTCTAATGAAAAAATTTTTTTTGAAAATCATTATTAACGGTACCTGCCATAGAACCGTTTTTTTCAAATCCGATTATCTCCAAAACTGCTTATTCGATTTCAACGAAACTTTTTGTGAAGAAGCATTTATATAATTTAAATATAAGCCAAAAATTAAATTTTGGAAAAAATAATTTTTGGATTTTTAAAAAAAATTTGAAATTTTTTTTTTGAAAAATCAAATTTTCGAAAACGGTACATTTAATTTTTTTGAAATTTTGTTTTTAGATGTTGATTAGTGATTTCTACAAAATGGCATACCAATTTTGTTTTTAAACTTTTTTTCCAAAAAATTATTTATAAAAAATTAGTTTTTTTAAAAAACGGCTCTAACGATTTTGAATTTTTTTTTTCTAAAAATGCATGTTAATATATCAATCAAAACTGCATACTTGCTTGGGAGGGCAATTTAATTTCAGATTTTATTTTATTTTTTTTTTTTAACGAATTTTATTTTTTTTTCCAAATTTCTATATAAAAAGTCTTAAAAATTTAAGCAACTTTAACTCTAAGAGCAAGTTCGTGCGACCCCAGTCGTGCATTTTATTTCTTAATCGATAGATTTAAAAAAAAATTAAAAACCAAGTAACAAATGGTTTTCTAAAACTAAAACATAAGGTAGACCATTGACGAAGTAGGGATTATAGGTAGGGGAATTTTTTTTTTTTGACAATTTGAAAAACGTCATTCTAAAGACAATAAAAAAAGTTAGGGGTCTAATACAGATTCTTTTTTAATTTCTGCGTTTCGAAATATGAATTTTTGAAAAACACCTACTTTTTTGTAGCGTTCGAAAAATGTCAAACGTATTAAACCATATAGTCTATAACCGTGTGCATGTTTGTGCAAAAAATTGGTATTTTAAAATGATGTTGGCCGAATAACGGAGAAAACAAGTTTTTTTGTCCCAAGTTTTTTGACTGTTTTTACCCGTTTTCTTATTTGTATCCTTTTTTCTTCAACAGAGAAATGAATGAAATCTAAACTGTTGATAGATAATAGGCAGGACTGTATTCTCGTAAAATTTGAATCAATTTTGTAGTCAGTTTTGAGGTAACGGTAAAATAAAGTTCTATTTTTCAACACGTTCTGTCTTTTGATCTAGAGCAGATAAAAATTGTATTGAACTTTATTGCTGGATAATATAACCTTTCATTTGATATATCATACATAACGGTAAATTGACTACAAACTACACAATGTTAAATTTAAAAAAAAACTAAAGAAATACCTCAAAACACCTGTGAAGATCTGTTGCCCATGACCAGTCACCAGTGTGGGAAGTACCGTATTCTCAGTTTGAAATTTCGACATGGGTGGCTTTAAAAAATTCTTACTTATTTTGTAGACATCGTAGAAATATGATTGAAGCGTCATATGAAAGGTGAAATAATAAGCTTTCTAACGACGTTATCACGTAAAATTATCGTCCGTAAGCCGACTTTACACACAACCACTTTTTTTTCAAAATCAATTCATGCGGTACTATTTCATTGGAACGTTAGAACCATTTTCTTACTTTTTTATTTTCTCCCAAAATAAAAAAAAAATAAAAAAACAAGAAAATTAGATTAAAATTGGAAAAATGCACTAAGAAAATATTTTTTTAAAGCAGTTGTTTTTCCAAAACTTAAAAAAAAGTATTCAGCAAATACAAAATTTAGGTACCTACTGCAACCGAAAAAAAATTGCATTAAAAAAAATTATTGCAACTCAAAAATATTTGCATTGAAAATAAAATTTGTATTGCAAAAAAAAATATTTTATTATCTTTGATATAATTTGAATTAAAAATATTTTGCATTAAAAACAAAATTATTGCAAATAAAAAAATGTTATTTTCTCAGCTTATCCCAGCTATCGGTTGTTAATTTTATAAAAATACCCTATATCTACATCCGTTCAGACTAAAATTTTGCTTTGGAAAATTGTTATCGTGTTTTAATTCCATTTCAAACACTTACGTAGCAGTTTTATCCTTAAAGAAATAATCAATATATATAATAGCTTATGCAACCTGTACAATCATCGTTCATGGTTTGCAACTAACAACTTACAAGGGACGAGAAGATGTTCATCTTTTTTTAATTAGAAGAATTCACACAACTTACACTCAACAAATCACATAACGTTGAAATTTATTTTTCTCTCAAATAAATCGTCTGAACATGAACCGGAAATATTGAACCATAGAAATAGCGCATCACTTTGAAATTTGTTGCCATTTCTTTTTAATACATAAGCTGATAAGTCGTAATCAAGATGAAAGCATTTCAGGAAATCTATAAATCCTTCAACCTTTCACTATTTCCACCTTAACTTCTTAGTTTTTTGTTTTCTTATTAATTATCCATTTTAATTGATTTCTTGTTCCACTGTTGCCATGGCAGCAAAAAGAGTACCTATATACGTTCGTTTCGTTGCGTGGTGCGAGTGGAGAGTGCAACGAACGTTCAATTAATACAAAGACTTTCTGTGTGGCACAACTTGTCTGTGTCCAGTTCTTTTTCCTCATCGTCATCGCACACAAATAGTGCGCACCAAGTCAATAAAGCAGGCCATTAGAATTAAGGCCACGTACACAGTACCTACATTCAACACACATATCAACTTCAAAGTGGCAACAACACAAAGTTAAGAAAACCCCACGTGCTGATTGCTTTTCCTGCAAAATAAAAATGAAAAAAAAAAAAACAACATAAATATAAACAAAAAGGGTAAAAGTAGGGCGGCAAAGGTATTTACTTAAACGAAAAACAACAAGTCACTTAAGAAAGTAAAGTACTCTACGAGTCGAGTCGAGTATCTCATCAACTACGATTTAAAATACACATGTAATTTACATGTTGTTGGTACGTTTTGTTGAAATACACAAAATCACTATTTTTTCGAAAGCTATTCGTGTTTATAGAATTGAGTTCAAACATAACTTTGCACTGTAACAAGTTAGGGTAAAGAACTTAAATCCCAAACAAACGAAATAAGAAGAAAAAGAATAAGAACTAAGACTTAAAAGCTAGAATTACTGACTTGGCATACATTTTTTCAGATTGTTTATTTTTTTTTTTTTGACAAAGATATTTCCTTACTTTTAACTTCTTGTGCTACAAAGTTTTTAAGAAGGGCTAGTTATGGATATGGAAAAATAATAATAGCATAGCTTTAACAAACCTACCTATATTAGTAAAGGGTATACAAAATTGATATTACTCTCATCCTTGTAAGATTTCAGGTTATAAATCGTCACCAAACTTTTGACACTTTCGTAAATTGTATTTCCTTTGCCGAAGCTTTCAAACTTTAAGCTGAATTTTGTACAAAGATTTGTCTATCTAATCTGTAGATCTTATCTGCAGGTACTACCTACAAATGTAAGTTAAAAGACACGCATGTAGGTACCTAGAGAACCTACTATGTACATTGTACAGTGCTGAGCAAAAAAAAACTTTATTCGCTTGTATTAACAATACCGAACAATTTTAATTTAAAAGAACTTAGGTCTTACAGGCATATAGTTATAATTATGTATAATTACACAGGTCGGCAAAAAACAAAATAGAGTCGGGAGCAAGAACTCTGTAAGGTGATTTTAATTAACTTGAGTGTGCTGAATTCAAAACTGTTAACAGATTTATTCCATCACGTCTAGTTTTTGAGCTCTGCTCATCATTATTTTCGCTATAAAGTTCCAAAAACTAATCTTGAATGAAATGTTTTTTTACTTTTGATCTAAAATATATAATTTTCCGTAATATTTTGCCTTTTTTTTATACAAATCATGAATCCAAAACTGGAATTTACTTCAAATCTGCTTCAAAAAACCAGAAGTTCACTTAACCACCAAGATTTTGAGATATCATAAATTTCTATATCAAATATCTTTGAGAAAAAATTGTTTTGAAAAAAAAAAAAAAATAAACATATTTAAGACGATAAAATATGGCTTTTGGAGATTGCATTAGTAGTTTTGAAAAAAAAAATTAACGGTGATGAAATTCAACGCCAAAAGTACCAACAAAATGCGTTTTTGACCTGTTAATATTCAAATATTTCGAAAACGTGACGTGCCAGTGAAATTTTGACTTCGGAATCAGCACACAAAAGTATGGTTTGGTTCAAGCTCTATTTTCGTTGCCGACCAGTGTTATTACAATGTGCGACTTATAGTTCAGTCAATTGGGAAAAATCTAAAAAAAAATTGTGACTCAGCTAAAATTTTTGATGCAGCATTGATGAATGATGAGGGGTTTGTTCTTAGTATAAATATCAGTCCGCGTATGAATTGGTCTTGTGAGGATGGGGCATCCGCATCCGTCATATTGAAAAACGCTTAGGTCTCAAAATTTCGCTAACGACTTGTCGCACTGAAAATTTGCAAGGGTCTTTTTAATTGGATATATAGCTATCTTTATTTCTGTTATAGATATCAGCATCATTTTCCTATAAAAGTTATAATTTCAGAGTTAGAGCACTGCAAACTATCTCGTTTTGAGTTTTTTTTTCTGTAAAACGGTTATTAAAAATGTCAAAAAACAGACCATTTGAAGTAAGTTTGAAAATATTACTTTCATAAGAAAATGGTGAGCAAAAAAGATACGTTTATTTTCAATCAAAAAGTTCTTGCAAATTTTCTGTTCCATAAGTCGTTCTCGAGATATTGAGACCTAAGAGTTTTTCAAAATGGTGGACTTTACCCCCTTTTCATTAGGTACTGAATCCAAATTTTGTTGGTTTCACAACTTTTTTCACATCAACTGCATTTGACTCCTCATGGACTGAATTAACTGGATTATGGTTTGCCCTATGTCTTTCCAATCCCGAGATATCAAACACCGATTTTGTTCCGTATCCATCAAAATCAACATTTTCTAGAATTGTTTTGTGCCATAAACCATTTTTTAGCGTTTTGGAACAACTTTTCCATATAATTTTTGGCAATTTTTTTGTAAGAATTGTTTTGTTCCACGTGCATACCAAGTATTTAGTATTGGTTTGTGCCACCTCCATTTCAGTTTCAATGAAGGACACAAGTCAAAAAAGTTGACTTTTACGTTAATTAACGTAGTTTATTAAAAATTGGTAGGTAAACTAATTGTTTTAAAAAAAATTCAAAATAAACTCCTATCGAACATTTTTGGAGTACCAAGTACGCAAACCTTTTAATGCGTTTTTCTCGAAAAATTGACATGGGCGTATGAAACAAAACAATTCTTGGCGACGTCATTGAGAAGTTAAAAAAAATGTTGCCAGACTTTTTCAATGCCAGACTAACTAAGAGTTATTAGTAAATAGTAAATTGGGTCCTTGCCATAAAGTTAAGAATGTCACGTTACTCCTCGGTACAAGAAATTAAGTAATGGACCGGTTTGGTAATTATCCGGGCGTGAATTCCACAGGGTACGTTTTTTGGAGCTTATCCCCTTTTGTACGTTATTTTTATCAAAAAGTATGAATTTTTAAACTTTTTTGAAGTCAATCCGTATCTACATAATATGCGCAAGTAAATGGGACAAAAAAATTCAAGATATTTCGACAAAAAACTTTAAAAACTGAGCAAAAACTGAACCGAAAAATTGTATTTTTTTTCGCTTGGGCCTAATAATATGGCAAGGTACTGTAGAACAAAATACCCACCGACTTTAAAAAAAAAGCTGATATTTTGACACGTGAATTTTCGATTGAAAATTAGGGTGTTTTTTTGATACTAAGTCAAAATAAGGTGAAAAAATAAATATTTTAAATCAAATAAATTACAATGTAATTTCTTAGAAGAAAACTTTTTTTTTGAAAAAGATAAAAATAAAAAAACCAAAATATCGTTTTTTTTTTATTTTTCACCTAAATTTTGAGGTTATGTGAAAACATTCTTCAAACAAAAGTTTTAGATCTTTTTATTACCTATACAACTATGCGATACAACTTTTTTCCATAGGACTTGAAGTTTTGCCGGAAATCAAGATATACCATTTTTTAACATTAAGAACTCAACCCACCCACTTCCCGAACTCGGCTCAATCGTAATTTATTTTTCCTTTCATTTTTATCATATTCACCTCCTTTTCCAATGGGTTTCATCCTACTATGATTTTTTTTTGGTTTCAAAAATTATCGACCCTGGGCTATTTAGACCAGTGCCAATAATTTTTGAAAATAAAAAAATTATTAGCAGCATATGGGTGGTGGGAAAATTTAGGATAAATGGTATATGAAAGGGGAAAAATAAATTGCAAACAAAAAAATGGTGGAAAAGGGGATGGGTGGGCGAAAAAGTGGGGTGGGTGTTAAAAATCATGGTTTGTTTACGATTTCTGTCAAAATTGGACGTCCTATCGAAAAAAGTTAAATGCAAAAGTTGTAGGTAGTACAAATGTCTACAACTTTTACTCAAACAATTTTTTTCTATAACCTCAAAAATATTGAAAAAAATGCAAAAATACGATTTTTTTATTTTTTATTTTTTTCTTTTACAAAAATAGTTGGATTTTAACAAAACTTGGTTAAAAATTACTTTGTTATATTTTCTATCTATTAAAAATGTTAATTGAGAAAAAAGTTAATTTTTGGATTTTTGACGAATTTAATTTGAAAAAATAGTTTATTTTTCAATCAAAAAAGTTACCGAAAAAATTTTTGATTTTTGAAAAGTTTGGAATGCAATTATTTAGCTTAAAACCGTTTTTTAAAGATTGTGTGGAAAAACTATACTTTTGTTTTAGAAAATATTGAGAAAAATTGAAAAAAACAAAAAAACGATTTTTAAGATTGATTTTTCCGTAAATGACAGTAATATTGGCGAGAAATAATTTTCCATAGAAACCAAATTATACTTTTTAAATGGTCATTGACCTTTTTAATTTGAATCAAGTACTAGAACAGCTCTAACGTGCAAAGTTTTTGAGATATTGAATTTTGAACGTCCCAAACACTATTTTCTTAATTTTTGGCATGATAATATGTCAAAAACGTGATGTGATAGAATTTTTCTGACTTCAGATTCGAGCTTAGCGGTACAAAAAAAACCATTGGAAAAATATACTTTGATTTCTATAAAAAAAAACTTTTTGACTAGTGAAATCGAACGGGGCAGAAAAAATCGAATGTCTTGTCTTGTTCACTAGTCAAAAAGTTTTTTTTTTTATAGAAATCAAAGTATATTTTTCTAATGGTTTTTTGTGCGCTGAGCTCGAATCTGAAGTCAGAAAAATTCTATCACAATTTATTTTTCCCCTTTCATATACCATTTATCCTAAATTTTCCCACCACCCTTATGCTGCTAATAATTTGTTCAACTTTTGCCTTCTGAAAACCGGATTGGCACTGGTCTAATTAGGGAAAAAAAATTTAAAAAATATATATTAATTTTGTCAAGACTGTCAATTTCAATATAAAATTGAATGATGTCTTTAAGTTTTTGAGAAACATGAAAAATAAAATATAAATAATACAGTAAAATAAGCTGAAAAAGGGGTAAACCTCGGAATGAATTCTAATAGAAATTTTTTTGCTCAATACCTTCGTTTTGACATTCTATAACATACCTCAAAAGTCTAGAAAAATCTCATGTCCGCAAGTCGCGATTTAAGGCTCAAACCGCGAAATTAAAATTTTCGAAATAAGTATTAAAAGACAATGGTATTATATGCACAAATGATACATGATTTCGAGGTATTTTTTAATGCTGATTCCAAAAAATCTAAAATCGAGGCAATCTGACATCTCTAAGAAAAGTTACCTGTTTTTCTTTCTATATTTATTTGGATATTCTTTAACTTATTTCAAACATCTAAAAAATTCTCATGTCCGCAAGGACCAATTTTTCAATACTCAGATAAACCTCAGTTCGAGCTTATTCCTAGGAATAAACGTTTTTTTTTATATTGACATTTGGCATTTTTTGTTCTTCTGATAGTCTAACTGAAGATTGAAAAATCAGGGCTTAGTTTTCAATTTTCTCAAAAACAAGATTGGCTTTTTTTTTTCTTATGTGATATGTATGTATACCAAAGGAGCCCGAAAATTTAGTCTTACCCCGGGATCCCGGCAACTCAATGTACGTTTCTGGAAATTTGGTATATTTTCTTGTATAAAATAGTAATAGACTTGCATCAGCACACAGCACTGTATAATCTGACAGATGAAACCAAAATTCGAGTGAGTGTCATGGATTTCAGTATTAGACATTTTTTTTTTTTTAGCTCCATAGGTAAGGAAGGTATGCCTTTATACAAATCGAATGCATGACTGACGTGTCTAATGGATTTTATTAGACAAATTTCTTCTTTGAAATTCGACCATCAAAATTTCGTTGCAATATAAAACTGTCTTACATTCAAATGAATACTTTTAAAAGGTTCAAACTCAAATATTAAGAGTTCAAGTATCATGTGGCCTAGTTATGAATGACTTCAAACCAATATTTTCTCTTCGTCCAATTCAAATTTTTATCATAAAAACAATATTTTAATAACCAATTTCACTGAGATCCCAAAAACTTCATCAATTCTGAAATCCTTTCGTGATTTTCTTAACAAATTCTGTCAACAAAGTTCCATTCCATAGCTTTGGGGCTATCATGATGGTCATTAAGACAAAAAAAAAATAAAAAGAAATACACAATATAAAAGCAAATTTCTCGCTACTTTCCTCGATTTTTATGTTGCAGTGTTGCAAATAGTCATCGCTTATAAGGATTCGTGCCTGGAGAAAAATGATACAAAAAATGAAAACCAAAGAAGAAGAAAGATAAGCCGCTAGTCATTTGCAGATGCAGATTGTTTTTTTGGTTGGAATGCATCCACCAAGATCCAACATAGATTACTTGGTAAAGATTAAGCTTGCTATAAACGAGTCCAAGTCAATGTCAAGATTATTTTTTTCGAGGCTGCTCTAGCTGGTGTAAGGGTAGTAAGAGGGCAACTTGGTAGTGCGGATGAGAAGTAGTTAGATTTTTGGCGAGGTCATCATCATCGTTGAATTACATTTTTGGTGTAAGGAGAGAATTATTATCCTTGCGCTCTGTTGATTTTTGTTTTCATGAATTGGTTCATTTATTATTTAATTAAAAAAAAAAAAAGCTCTGAAGGGTAGAATTAGCATTATTTTGTGAATTTAAATGAAGGAGAGTTCCACAGAAATGACGATAAATAAAAAACTATTTTTTTTTTGGAAAAGTAAATTTTTGTTATTTTATTTTTCGAATGATAACGTTGCTTGAGAGCTTCAAGGATTTGAGTTCAAGCCACTAGAAGATTCATTTCATTTTTTTTTCCAACTAAAAAACTATTTTTGATAGACTTCTGGAATTACTCTTAACTCTTTTGGTCTTATTTTGAAACTTTTATATATTTTCAATTTTTTTGTATTCTTTTTTCAGATATGCAGTTGTGCCTTCCTCGGTGCCGGTCTATGGCTAAGATTATCATATCAAGGCTATGCCACATTATTACCAGATCATGAAGCTTTAAGTGCGGAATCATTATTTATTGCTGTGGGAGTGTGTGGTTTTGTTGTATCGTTTTTTGGATGCTGTGGATCATGGTTCCAATCACGTTGTCTACTTATTACAGTAAGATTTATTAATCCATTATGGCAATTTCATACATTTTTTTGTATTTTTTTCTCTATTTTTAGTATTTCGTTTTGATTGTGTTTTTATTCCTAAGCGAGTTCCTAATCGGTTCAATTGCATTCCTATTTCGTGGTGGATTAAGTAGAACATTAGCTAATGAATTGAGATTTGGCATTGAGAAGCATTATAATGCAACGGATAGAGGAGGTTTGGCAGCACCATCAGTGGCAGCGATATGGGATACTATGCAGCAATCGGTAAGTGGAGGAGATTAGTAAGAAATATAAATGGAATTTGCAATTAAAAACACAAATGAATACGAAACGAAAAATGTTTTGTTGAAAGTTGGATTTAGGTAGAAAACAAGATGGGTCTGTGCTTAGACGGGATACCACAGGTATATTTTTGCATAAGAAACATTGAAATAGAAAATATTCAAAACCGGAATTTATTTTTTGCTTTATTTTTTTTTTAAGGAAATATTTTTAAAATAAATTTGTTCTTGAATGTTGAAAAAAAAAAAATTAAAATAAAGTTTTTGTGTTATAAGCCTTGTCCATTCCTTAGAAAAAAAAAAAAGCAGTACAGATTTCTAGGAGTTTTCAATAATTTTTCAACATCACGTTTTGAACGAATAATTGTCCAAGAAAAAAAAAATAAATATTAAAAAAAAATATATAAAAATTATAAAATGCACGACTCAGTTGCACGTACTTGCACTCTGTAAAAGTAGATCTCGGTAAAAGTAGATAGATAATACACGCAGGAAAATAATTTTTAACCGAGAGCTTTCTTCGGTGGGTTAAAAAAACATGTGTCAGCAATAACTTAGGGTGATATGCATAAAAACGTAGTACTTACTTAAAGTAAAAGATGAAAGTAAATACTATAAATTCTAGTAAAAGGTAAAATTCATAGTATATACCTACTTAATTTCGTATGCATAAAAAAAGTACCTGCTAACAGGCAAATACTTTAAGTATATACTGAATTCATCCAAGTAAATACTATAATTCACCCAAAAATGATAGTAAATACTTTTTTTTTAAGATTATTTGTATTCGTTTGGTGTTTACAAATAAATTGTTTTGGAAGTTTTACGGTTTAATCCATTATAAATTTACTGTTTCTAAATTTGAGTTTGTGAACATCTGTTCGTGCTATTTTGTGAGTCAAAAGTAATTCAGCAGCAGAGATGAGTAGCAATACGAAAGGTTTGTCAATAAGCCAAATGCACTTAGCTTTTGTGCGAATTTTAAAAGTGCATAATGTACTTATGAGTAAGTCACAGCAACCCTCTATTAAAAAAGCTAAGACGGAGGCTATACAAATATTTATTACCTAATGAATACAAATCTGAAACTGGGGCGACACTAAACGAAGAACCACAAGAACCAAAGTAATCTTTCTGAAGGTTTTTTGAGTGAACTCGAATCTGAAGTCAGAAAAAATTGATTTGCCTCCGTTTTTGAAATATTACCGTTATGGAATGACCAAAAACGTAGTTTTGGCCGTTTTTAATGCCCGAGATATCTTAAGTTTAAGTTAATTAGCCAAAAACAAACTTAACTTTATTTAAAGTTTAAGTTTTTTTTAAGATTTTTGCCACAATAACCAAAATATACTTTTCTGAAGGTTTTTGGTGTGCTGAGGTTGAATCCGAAATCAGGAAAATTCTATTAGCATCCGTTTTTGAAATATATTATACTACCGTTATAAAAAAAAACATTTTATAACGGTAATATTTCAAGAACGGAGGCTAATAGAATTTTTCAGGTTTCGGATTCGACCTCAGCACCCCAAAAACCGTCGCGTCAGAAAAGTATATTTTAGTTATTGTGGCAAAAAAAAAAAAATAAATTTGGTTGACCAGTGCTGTCTTTGAGCTAAAGGTTTATTTAATCTTAAGATATCGCGGGTAATCAAAGAGATATGGGAAATATTTAACGAGTTTTTGAAAGAAGGAAGTTTTTCTTCTTTGTTTGTAATGAATTACCACTTGTGACAAGTTAAATTATAAATAGTTAAATTATTATTATTAACCAATCCACATTTTCCCTTTCAAAACGATAATGTTGTTTAAAATTTGATTCAAAACCCGGTCTTCGATATTTAGGTATAGACTTTTTGGGAATTAATACGTACAAATTCTACCATTTGGAAAAAAAAAAATTAACAACAACCCTATTATAATAAATATCAAGAACCGATTGCCTCAAAATGTGACTTAATACTGCTATTCATTATTTCCACGGCTTCATATACGGTGTTAAAATAAAAGAAGTATATGCTATGAAATTTACAAGTTGGTATTTTGTAACCTTGAAAAAATCTAGTAATTCTTAAAGAAAAAAAGTACTTACTAGTTTTTATGCATACGGAATAAAGTATTTACTGAAAAAGTTCATCCAAAAAAGTAGTTACTACGACTGATAGTAAATACTTAATTTTCAGCATTTACTTTATTTTTATGCATATCAAAAATAGTATATACTTGAAAATTCTCTAGTAAAAGCATTTACTATTTTTTGTGCATATCACCCTTAGTCTTGGCAAAAAGCTACGTTTTGCTCTCGATGCAAAAATGAACGTAGTCGCTTCCGTTAAATTAAATTGTTTCAAATTACCATTTTAGAAGGTTATTTTAACCGATCAACTTGTTTATGATCGAGACACTCGGTTAAAATTTGATGTTTTGGAACAATTTAACCGAGAAAATTCTTAAGATTTTGAATAACCGAGTCGACTCGTGTAATTTTAACCAGTTTAGTTTGCATGTACTATACCTATTTGCAAACTCCCTGTGTTAATTTAACACGAGCTTCACGTTGTTTTTAAGCGATCCTCTTTCTGCATGTATTCAAGCTATTTATGAAAAAGTTTAAGGAATTGTTATAATTTTAAAGAAAATATTATTCAACAATAAATTTTAGTGCTACGGTTACTTAAGGGTAAAAATGTAAAAAAAAATGTTGAAACTAACTTAGTCGTTTGCGAGAAAGTCAAAAATCACGAAAACGCTTTAATGAGGTCTACCGTTAGTTTCATCTTCTAGAAGAAAAATTGATTTTTGTAAGACCAAAAACGACTAACGTTTTTGATTTAAAAAAATTAGGTTATGCGTCAAATAAGGTCGTATACTTTTAATTAAATTAAATTAAAAAATTATTTTTTAGGCCGTTATTAACGTTGCTTGCCAAGAACCGTCTGATTTTCTCGCAAAGGACACAACTGATTTCAATGAAAATGTTTGTATAAAAAAAAAACATTTAAATTATGTTAATGTTAAAATTAATAATATTTTTCAAAAATATCATTTTTGGACTCTTAAAAAAAAGTTCAAAATTTTTTGAAAAATCAATTTTTTGAAAACGGAATTTTATTGATACTTTTTATGTGTCAATTTATATTTCCTTTTTAGAGCATACCAATATTTTTCTTTTAATTTTTTTGAATATTAAAAGAAGGGTAATTTCGGAAAATCGATGTTTTACTTGTTTTTTTTTAATATTTTTTTTTGGAACAAGTTCTTGTTCTTCTAGTTGTAGAAAAGAAAATTTTCCATAAAATAGTTTTGGTATACAAAAAAAATATAATTATATTTTTTGAAAAATACAGTTTTTGAATCAATGAATATTTCCACAAAATTTTATTAAGAAAAATGAAAGAGCATTTTTTCATCTGATTGTGGAATTGATCTTAAAATTGCTTAACATTGTTTTTAGAATATTTAATTGTTTCAATTTTTAAACATATAAATAATAGTCAAAATATTTCAAATTTTTTTGAATAAAAAAGAATAAAAACAACGATTAAACGATATTTTTAAAAATTAAAATTAAATTTTTAAAATCGCTAAGAAAACGCTAAAATGTTATTTTATTATTTAACTTATACATACTTTTTATACAACAAAAGAGCAAAATTCATTTTTTAAAAGCAATTTCTAAAATTGAAAAGAAAAGAACAAAGTTCTAAAAGTTATTATTTCTAGTTGGAAACACAAAAATTGCAGCTTTTAAAGAAGAAATAAATAGTTTCTTCAAAGTTTTTAATAAATAAAAGGATCTTGCCTAATCTTGAGAATATGAGTTTTGTGAATCGGAATCTTATGGATATTCGAATATAAGACTTTAAAGCTGTTATTTTTACTATACGGACACATTCTAGTTAAATAATCTGTTTGTTGGTATGCTTTACATTATAATAAAAAGTAACATTTTCATTCCACAGTTTGAATGTTGCGGTGTGACATCATACGAAGACTGGTATGATGTGCAAGCATGGAGCGGCAAACGATGGGTTCCAGAATCCTGTTGTCGTCCAAATTATGAGCAAATAGTTGAAGGATCCGGCGATGGTGGCCCAAGGGTTGATTGTGGGAAGTAAGTATACAAAAATTTATATCATTCTAAAAACCTATTTCCTAACTCATTTTTTTTTTTTCTAGATCTGAAAATCCATTGCTGTGGTTTGACAAAGCCTGCGCCCATTCACTACACGCATGGATAATTGAAAGACTGCATGTTGTTGGTACAGTTGCCTTGGTAATAGCATTTTTACAACTTTTCGGTTTAATAACATCAATGTTGCTCTTCTGTACGGTAAAACATAAACGAGAATCACAAACATACAAATCATATTCCCCATCAATTGATCCTGCGACAAGAACGAGTAGCTGGGAAGACTGAAGTGTATTTTAAATTTAATTAAAAAAAAAAACGAAAATAAAGGAAAATTCACATCGGTTTTCCCCAACCCCTCTTATATCTAAAGTGCTAAGCACTCTTTTTATTAGCGGAGCTATACTATACAAAAACAAAAAAAAATTAAAAAAAAAAAACACAAACTACGAATTAATTTAAATATTAAATATTTTTATTATTCGACGATGATATAAGAAAAAAAAAAAATTAGAATTTAGAGAAATTTGTGCCAAAAATATTTAATTACAAACAAAAAAAACAAAAAAATGGTAAATCGTTAAATTTTCTAGGTTAGGAATTTAAACAAATTAAAAAACAAATTCTTTTAGAAATTTATAATAATTCACAGTTTCTTCCTTTGAATCTCTTTTCAAACAAAACAAACAAAACAGCAACACAAAAAAAAAAGGCCAATGCACTAAAAGCATTCACTGCCAGTGAAAACAAAGTTGTTATTGTTTATAATTTTTTTTTATAATTTAGTCTGTCAGTCTATCAACTGCCATATTAATTTTTTGCAATAAAATCTAAAAATCTTATACAAACAAAAATTGTGAATAAATTTAAGCCCGCCTTTATTCTTCAAAAATGTGAAATCAAATACTGTTTTTGTTATTTTTTTTTTAATAATAAATAAAGTTTTAAATTTTTAAAACTAAAAATAGAAAATCTTTTCTTTTAAATTTCCTATCTTATTGTAAATACTTTTATCCAAATTGATAGTTATATTAAGTTTTTGTTTTTTTTTTCGCTTTCTTTCAAAGACAATAAAAAAAATACTAAAAAATAAAATAAAAAAATAAATTAATCTAAAAACAAAAAAAAAAAACCTTTATAGATAAATTTAATTGTTAAGACAATCTTTTCTTCAATCAAACACAATAACACACAAACAGAAAGTGTAAGGTTTTTAAATTTATATTTTTAACAAAAAAAAAAAAAAAAAAAACAAACAAAGAAACATATCTGTTTTATTTATATTCAAACAAAAAAGCTATATTGTTATTTATTTTTATTCTAAAACAAAAAAAAAATAAAATAGAGAAAAAATACAACATTCCATGTTATTTATTTAACAATTTTAATTATTTGCAATATATATTAATAAAATTATTAAAAATAAAAAAAAAAAACTTTATCATATTGTACCCTTTCATATATTTAAAAAAAAAAAAATACCAATATATTTACAAAATATTATTATTTCTTATACAAAAAATAAAAAAAAAGAACAGAAAACATTATTAAAGTTTTATTTTGTGATCGTGTTGCAAAATGAATTATTATTATTATTATTATAATTATTATTATTTATTATAGGAATGAATAAAAAAAATTAAAGAAATTAAAAAAAAAAAAAACAAAACAAAAAGAAATATCAAAGTTTTATTTTTGGTTGGATTAAGAAGATTAAGAGAACTTTTTCATGTTTTGCTTTTTTGTACAAATTGACAAAAATTTATTTGTCTCACGCGCTACATCAAAATAAGGAATTTTTAACGTTAAGATGCAGGAAATAATGATCTTCCATCTACATGATTTTGTATTTTAATTTATTTTCGGCGCGAGACCTTTGAAAGCAAAACATTGACATTTTTTTTTTTGAATACTTTTTCTTGTATTTTGATTTATTATTGAACATAGTTCTTGCTTAAGAGATCATTAATTTAAATGAATGTGACCCGAAATAATTATATTTTGTGTGTGTTATTCGATATAAGATAATTTATTTCATAGGCTAAATGGGGAAATGTAATTTATCAAATTTTTTTAAGGTAAACATCATTTTTAGGAGCACCACATTTTCATGATGTGTTGCGGCTTAAGAAGTAAAGGATTAATTAATTATAAGATCAAAAAATTTGGGGGGAGGGGTAGGGTAAAGGAAAAAAAAAATAGTTGTAGAATTTCAACTTGAGAGGTTCTCTCCTCTCTTTCCAGTTTTTTTTATGTTTTATAAAAATAGCTGCATTTCTAAAACGCCAATTCTCATACACAGAGTAAGACATTCCGTCTGGCGTCTGTTGGTCTGTGCGTCCGAGCAACGATCTAGATAAATGATATCGCTTGAAATGTTGTACAAATGATTTTGAAGTCAAAGACTAATATTTTTATTATTTTTTTTTTTTTTAATATCACCTTTAGAAATTTTCGAGATACCGCTCTTATAATTTCAACGTAATGGCCTAGATGATTAAAAAAAACCTTTTTTGGAAAATTGACTTACATAAAAGTCAATCGATTAAATCGATCAGTCATTTCAAAAACAACTTTGGTCGTCCAACAGTTAGCTACTGGTTTCTGAAATGACCGATTCAAATACTTAATGGGAGAACTAAGCTTTTTCTTGTCATAATTCAAATTAAAATTTGTCTAAATTTCTAAAAAAAGGATACGGAAAAAAAATTAAACAAAATTTTTGTACTTATTTTTGAAAACTTTCTTATGGTAAGCTAACGTATAGGTTCTTTGAGCTACAGGAAGAAGTCTGTGCGACACAGAGTCTGTATTTTGTTTTAATAAATCTTGGTTTTAGAATAGATAATTCATTTAAAAATCCTGTAATAGGCTACACGGGTCGTTTGAACGCGACACTACTCGAAGTGTCTTGCACTCCATATGTTTTGATGCAGAAATGTTCCTTGGGGTCTAAATAGTAAGAAAAAAGCTTTTTTAATAATAATAATGGTAGAAACTCAAATAATGGCTCTATTTTTAGAAGAAAAATGCCTATTTTTAACGGCATTTCAATCAAATTAGTGGCATTTTTAGATGTTCAGATATTCGAATCTAAGTCCGTTCATTTTTTCTGCCCAATTCGATTTCACTTATCAAAAAGTTTTTTTTTATAGAAGTCAAGGTATACTTTTCTAATGGTTTTTCGTATGCTGAACTCGAATCCGAAGTCAAAAAAATTCCATCAAATCAAGTTTTTGAGATATTACCGTTAGAAAATCAAAAATACCCTTTTTTAACAGTTTCTGAGGTTATGTCATCTTGCGTGATAATTTTTTATAATTACATATGTAGTTGTTTCTTAAAGAACTAAGTTACTTCTTTTTAAATCCGTTTAAATCATTTCGATATCACTTTTCTTCTCCGAGAAATCCTAAAATCAATTCAACATGTTTGGTGAATATTCTCTATGAAAAAAAATCTTATGTTCGTTTGGGTTTCATGGCAAATCGCAAAAAATTTTTGCATTCCTTTAAGTTTTTTGGTAAGTTTATGGGTAAGAAAATTTTTGACTAACCAAAAAACTTAAAGGAATGCAAAAATTTTTTGCGATTTGCCATGAAACCCAAACGAACATAAGATTTTTTTTCATAGAGAATATTCACCAAACATGTTGAATTGATTTTAGGATTTCTCGGAGAAGAAAAGCGATATCGAAATGATTTAAACGGATTTAAAAAGAAGTAACTTAGTTCTCTTTAAGAAACCGCTACAAATGTAATTATAAAAAATTATCACGCAAGATGACATAACCTCAAAAACTGTTAAAAAAGGGTATTTTTGATTTTCTAACGGTAATATCTCAAAAACTTGATTTGATGGAATTTTTTTGACTTCGGATTCGAGTTCAGCATACGAAAAACCATTAGAAAAGTATACCTTGACTTCTATAAAAAAAAACTTTCTGATAAGTGAAATCGAATTGGGCAGAAAAAATGAACGGACTTAAATTCGAATATCTGAAGATCTAAAAATGCCACTAATTTGATTGAAATGCCGTTAAAAATAGGCATATTTCTTCTAAAAATAGAGCCATTATTTGAGTTTCTACCATTATTATTAACAGAGTTATTAACAAAAACGTGTGAAAAAGTACGTAAAAGTACGTTTTTTCATAACTTATTAAGCTCATAAAAAATAGCTCGATAGAAAATTTAAAAATTTAAGCTCATAAAAAAGCTTTTTTCTTACTATTTAGACCCGAAGAAACATTTCTACATCAAAACATATGGAGTGCAAGACACTTCGAGTAGTGTCGCGTTCAAACGACCCGTGGCTATATTTTTCATTTATTCTGTTTGTTTGTAATTATTGCAAGTATTTCTCTAAAAGCTTGAATTGTCTGCATTACTAATAACTAAAATTACAACTACTAAAATATTCATTTTTATCAACTGAACACAATATTTTCATGATAAAACGGTTAAAAAAGTACGATAGCTGAATAATTTTTATTTAAATAATAAATCTAAACATATGTAAATTCTTGCCGAGTTTTGTAAAAAACTGAATTTTAAATCTACAATATTTTGATCAAATCCATGCTTTTATTTTTCAACAACGTTAAAATTACGGTCACTTAGAGTCGCTATTAATTTTTACCTTCTCTTGCGATTTAATCCTTTTTTTAATTTTATATGCCAAAAGCGTATATGTATTTTAAAATTAAGCACTTTTAGACGGTAAAAGCATTTTTTTCAAAAATTCACTGTTTTGTATGGGAGCTTAAATTTAACTAGCCTTAAAATCGAAACTTTGAATCTTTGTTAAAATTATTGGTAAAAAGATTAACCTCTTGTTACCCAAGATCATTTATTTTGAAAGTTAGTAACGCGTAAGGAAATGCCTTTACTTAGGTATAATTTAAATACGTATTTAAAAAATCAATAATATTATTATTTACTCATTTAATTTAAAGCTTGGAACAAAATATTAAATATTATTTTACAACGTTTATATTTATTTGTGAGCACTTCCGAAGTTCTGAAAAGAAAATTCTGTTAACTAAGGGAGAACATAAAAATATTTTTTTTTTTTAACTTCTTAGTTCTTAAACACTGTTACTTTTTTAAAGAAATCCAAAATTTCAAGGCCAACTGTCAATAGCATACTTGTACATATGGTGCCAATTTATATGAAATATCTAATATGTATAAAACAGTATTTAAAAATGATGATGATGATATACCTAGGTTAGGTAAGACTCAAAAGAAAATTATTATAGTTCGTACGATTTTTGTGGGATCTTTTTTTGGTTTGTTAACTTAATATCACTAAGGTTACATGCGTTTAAGACACACCCAAATACGAGGTTTAACCCGAAAAAATTGATCATTTAAATTGTTTACTCGTTAGTTATAATCTGGTTATATTAATTTTATTAAGACCCGATTTTTCAATAGCCAGATAAATTTTTTTTTATATTGACATTTATTCTTTTAATTTCTTAAATAAACAATTTTTTAAATAATATCCATATCTATCTAATAAGTATTGATATTAAGTAGGTATATTCAATTTAAGCGTAGTATTCTGAAAAATGTTTATCAGTGGTTTATCAATTTTGCTGTTGTTTTCAAAATCATACCTATATACAAAACATGGCAATAGAAACAATTTGCAAAAAATGTTGATTTTTAATTTACTATTTATATTTAAAAAGTTTAAAACCTTTTTTAAAACTAAAGGAAAGTTTAAGAAATTTTTTTTTTTTTTTTTTTTTTGAAACATACAAAACAATTTTCTTCACTTTGAATTTTGTTAACTTTATTTGCATTTAAATTATAATTTCATTCTTAAACATAATTTTTAATGTTTATATTTTGAAACAAGTTTTGCGGCAAATTACTTATAAATAAATAATAATTTATCAATAACAATGAAGGACAGCAGGTATTTACAAAAAAAAATAGACAGTTTTTCAGTTCGATATAGTTTTTACAGGCCAACTAATTTTCCTCCAATAACATCAAGCTGTGCTGTAATTCCTCGAGATATTGATCTAGCGACTTCTTTTGGTTTCTGTAAGAAAATTATATCAAAAATTAGTGAGTACATTAAATCACTGTGAATATTAATTATTATCTTAAAAATCTTTAATTAAGCAAAGTTCACAAGAAAAATTGTTTGTGAAATGTTAAAATATAAAAATATTTTTTATAACAGGTGAAAGGGACACAGGTGCTCAAGAGAACATTGAAGCGCAAAAAATATAAAATTTAAGAAAAAGAATAACCAATGCTTATCTCAAAAGAAGAGAAGACACATTTTTTTCTCCTCCACCTTTTGATTGGATCAACGTTATTATAAAATAAATAAATTACGAAAGGAATTCGTGAAAGTCTGGGCTCTCTCCCACCATCATATCAAAACCTCCAGGGTCTTGTAGAAAAAAGTCTCCTGTCTGTACTATGTCCAACGATTGGCTTGGTTGATAAAAAAAAAACGTTAAATTTATTGACCTACTTATACGTAAAATAAAATAAATTGAAATAAATGAATTAAATTGGTTCATTTGAGAAAAGGGAATAAATAAAAGAATGCCATCGATTTACAAGTGTGTAACATGCATTTTTTCAACTGTGAAATAAATCTTTAATCAATTTATACTCCACAAGAGTTGTATTTTTTGAAGGGAAACATTTTGTATTCGAAGAATTCCATTGGGGTGCCAGAGATTGTTGTTAAAACGAAAATATTTTAATTGGAAGGATTTCTAGTGTGTGCAATTCTCAAGTAGTGCATAAATATTTATTACTTTTTAAACCCTTATCTGTTAGGTACTTCAAAGAGGGAAGTTATTTCTTAAATTGTTCCTATTAGCCACCATTTAAAAGAAATACTTGCAATCATTAATTCATTATATTTTGAAATAAAAATTGCATGATGAAATTGGTACACTTCAAAAGTATAACCTCTATTTTTTCTGAACTTAACATTTTTTCAACATAACTCGTTAGCAAAACCATCATTATAATAGCTTTACCACTTATCTCAAAACATTTCATAAGTGCTGATCCACATTAATGACCAGTTCACCTCAAACTATAGATAATAATCTTCATGGTGATCCGCTTCAAGCCATCATTCTTGTACGTGTTACATGAAAATTATTTTCCTAATTGTTTACATTTTTTTTGCAATGTTTGTCTTAGACATTTGCCACTCTTTGGTCATTGTTAACTGTTATTAACCTTTATAATAAGTTAAAAAGTGTGAGTGACCATTTCATCATATTACAGTAAACAGTAGTGTGTATAGAATTTTGTTTACATGTTTATGAGAGCTTGACTAGAAGACACTTAATTTTAAAGACATTTATTGACGAAATGGTACGAGTTAAAAAAAGAAAGAATAGTCTTCAGCTACGCATTATTTTGTTTCATAAGATTGTCGGGTATTATTTTACCTACACTAGACTTAATGTCAGTTAGAAGAAATAAACTAGGAAAGAAATAACGCTTCAGACAGATATATAAAACAAGGAAACTTAATACCTAGGTACTCTTGAATTCATCTATAATTACAAAACTTTGCAGCAACACTTGTTTACGCATAAAATATTCATTGTTATAACACAAAAACAACAAATTCTAAAACTATCAATCTGGAAAGTACAACTAAGGATGTATATACTTAATGGATAATGCTTCCTCTTCCAAACTTGAAGAAATTACTCGTTAAAAAGAGATTTCGTCCCACAATGGTACCTATTTATTTTGTTTTTTCAAGAATCTTTTCCTACATCAATTGTTCTTTATTTTTTCTTCTTTTACATAAAAAATATATTGCTTCCTCAAGTAGTAACCAAAATATTGTCTGTAAGTAGACGATTTCTACATTCTACTCCATATATTAAAGCCGCTCTGAGCCACTACTAAAACTAATTTTATCAACATGAAATTTTAAGGGAATTCAAATTTTTTTACGAATATCTAGTTATTGGTAAAAAGAATCGGAATTAGGGGGTAAGTTCTTGAAATTTGGAAAACAGTGCATTATGACAAACACTACTTTTTAACACCTACTCATAATTATAATATATCATTCATTCCGCTTTTTGTAGTAACCTTTGCCTAATGGTTAGTGAAATGGACTTTAACACCTGGGTTCAAATCCAGCAGACAGTGCTGATAAAAACTTTCCGAATTTTTTTTCATCAATTGCAATTTTATTACTCAATTACTGTGGTTTATCTATCAGTTAAATGATTTCAACAAATAAAAATGATGTTTAAATACGAACAAAAATTTTAAAAATTGATAAAGAAGCATGATTCTGTGCTTTTTCTTCTGCATCCATTTCTTTAAGATGTCTTACAAGTTTATCTATTCTAAAACACGAGTATTATTTGCCCTAAACTACTGTTTTACGAGCTTTTAAGAATTTTTGGTAATGAAAATTCTTCGAAGACCCGACGTAAAAGCATATGGAGCCCATTATCAACTCCGAAATATGTCTATACCGGAAATGATCCACACTTCCGTTAATTTGGTGTAATGAATAATAATAATTTTTTTTAATTTGTTCAAATTTAATAATGATATTGTGTGTCATGAAAAATAAACCTAAAAATAATTGAATTCAAGTGTTTTTAAGCCCTCTGAATCTCAGTTTTTAAATTATGGATTTTTTTGGGATAAATTAGATGGAATAAAGTAGAAATGAAAAAATTTCTTTCTAAAACAAAAATATTTCTAGATACATCGTCGGCGTAAAGCAAAATTGCTATGTTTTAAATCCACTTTTTACCAAAAATGAGTTAATTATGCAGTTACCTATACTAATTTGAGGGTGCTCTTTCCGAATTTGAAAATCGTTTTTGTCAAAAAAAATTTCATTCCGCAGATAATATGACATAGAACAATAAAAACAGGGAAGTAGCCTTTTGAAATTGAGTTCGAGTATTCTTGATTGTTCTAAGTCCCATCATTTTGGGTTTTTAATTTTTTAAAATATTTAAAAATATTATGCACCTACTAATGAGGCAAACTTGTATATTTTATTCAAGAGAAAAGAACAAACTTTTTAAAAAACATAATTTGAATGGCAAACGAGCAGAAAATTTTTGCTTTAAACCAATTTGAAACTTAAAAATCGTACCCTGTAAAATTTGCTTTTTGTGACTTAGAACAATTTAGCTTTACGGCGACGACATGTCTATTTTTTCGGTAAATGAAAAAAAAAACTTTTCATTCAGAGTTGCTTTAATCGAAAAAATGACTGGAGCTAAATTTTCCCACCTCCATGATTTTGGCCCTTATGAATCTTTTCACCAGAGCGGAGTGCTAACTAATTCACTCAGTTTAAAATAATATATTTTTTTTTTTAATAAAACACTTTTACTAATTATAACACAGCTAGGAACCTACATCTTCTTCTGTGTTATTCTATGGTTTAAAATTATGTTACCATTATAGAACGTTAAACATATAAACTATTTTTTAAAAAATCGTTGCCAAAAATTTGTTTATTTATTTATGTTAATCAATAATTCTCAACCATATATTAAAAAAAAACACGATTATATGTACATATAAAATCAATTTTTGCATACATTCACACTACTAAATTTTTAATAAACATTTATGATTCTAAACAAAAAAAACATAAACTTTCTAACAAACAATATTTGGCTGCAGAAATTAAAGATCAGCACTTTCCAATTTTACAGGCTTTATTTACATTAATGAATTCAAGAAAGCCCGCTTGAAAATAACAAAGAAACAATTTGCATCTTTTATTGTGTATTGATTAAATACTTTGCGGAACAACGAAATTTATTCACTCAGCTGTTTTCACCAAACAAATTTTATGTAAGAAGACAATGGCATATTAAAAGGAAATCATAATCTCAAAACACAAAACCTCGCCTATTTTGAAACGGATTAGTTACCAAACTTTTCCAAACAAACAGTTTATAAACAGACATAATTTTCTAATGTCTATTTTTGTGTCTTTACTTTCTATCACAATATTTCACTAAATTAATCGCATGTCGATATTTCTACGACCCTCATAAGTCACTCATAGATAACAGTTTAATAATAAATATTTGCACAGCATTGTCAACATTTCTTCAATATAGTTAATAGTCATGTTTTTTTATGACAAAGTTTGTTTGTACAACAATTTAAATTACCCCAGATATAACATGCATACCTTATATAAACAAAACATATACAATACATACCCCAATCAACTTGTTTATCAAATTTGAAAATGCCTCATAGCCGTTAACAATGGCCCTCGCGATACCATCAAATTGGTCACCAGTATTACCATATTTCTCCGATTCACTAATTGTATCTATAACTGGAATCGGCTGTATTGTTAAAGATGATGATGATGATGATGATGAATTCATGGAAAAACACAAGGTTTATCATCAATAACACCTCAAAGAAACCATCAAGAGAAACACACTCTTACCCTAGTAAAATCAGCCAACTTCTTGTGGCCCGAATCATACTTGGTCAAAACCTTCGAAGGAATCGCTTCATATTCCAAATTGACAGACTCTCTAATCTTATCTTTAGGCTCGAGAAGACTTATCTGTGTAGAGAGTAATTAATATCAATTAGATAAAACCAATCAACCCAAAAGACAAACATGTTGCATCAACAACCTTCAAATAATCCTCCTCTTGATGTTGTGGGAGTTCCCTTGCCTCGACCTCCTGATGATGATGATTCTGCTCCTGTTCCTGATGATGATGTTGTTCTAATTCACCATCACTTGAGGATTCACCATTGGAGTAAACAGAATTATCACTCACTGTAATTTGGATTGGCCCACAAAAGATAACATCGGTCATGAGTAAAACCATCAACACCGTCGTCGTCGTTGCAACGCACATTAAGCTCATGGATTGATTCATTTTTGAGGGGGCTTGAAATTTGTTCAAACTTATCCGCACGTAAAATGCAAAACGTTAACACGCAAAACAGAAAACACACACAACTCGATGAAAGGCCAGAACTGCACTGGAAATTTAAACCTAAAACGAATAGAGGCAAAGATCGCGACGAAGCGTCAGACACTCTATAGATCTATAGAGCTTCTCCCACCAAAAAGGTGGTAAAGTGGCAAGTTGATGTGATTGGAATAGAAGGGAGATTAAAGATTATCGAAAAGCTAAATGTTTTTTTAGTTTCAAAAAACTTGCTAATTTATTGCCAACTTCCGTGGATCCGTTATTATGGACGGAATTTTCTCCGGAGGCGAATAAATGGAAGCTAAAAAGCTATTAGACAGGAAGCCTTAATCCAGAAATGATTTTGAATTCGACTTTAATTCGGGCATTGGGTTTGTGTGCAACAACAAAAATTCCATGCCACACTGCCGCAGTTGCCGTTATTGGGCATTTTTTGTGAGGTAACATTATAGCGACAGGTTACACACACAAAAAACCGGTGTGTACAACTTTGCTGTTGCTGCTTATGACCAAGTAAACATTTTAGTTGCTTAATCAATTCGGCCTGTGCAAGCCAAGGTAAAAGTAGACAGACAGTAGAGTAGTTGGGTATGGTGTCAATAGTCTCCCCTCCTTTTTCACCTCACCTGAATTAATCCAACTATATACATACTTTTATTTTCCAAGATGTTGATGATGGTTTGGTGTCATGGTGGCCACATGTTGGTATGATTTCGTAACTAAATCGATGTTTATGAGTTATTCACCACGAAAGTGGTAAGATTTCATGCTGGTTTGAAGATTTGTTAAGTAAGCTGTTATTTTCATGTAGATGGCGTTGCTAAATTTTGAACAGTTTTCTGACAGTTGTATTTTTGAATTAAGTCATTTTTGTATTCTTCAAAAGAAAAGAAAAGAAAAATGTTTCGAATACAAAAGATTCTTTTAGCTAATTTTCAAGAGATTTATGAACCTGTTTTGGTGGAAAATCCATTTGCTGAGGTGACAGAAGATGGTATTGGAATTAGACAAGTTCAATTGGGTGAGAATTTTGTTAGAATTTATCTACTAATTCGATATTATTTGGAAGATATTTTTATTTTAGGATTGACGCCAACAAAGATTTTAGTTGGTGCTGATGTTTTCGAGAATGGATCAACTTGTTGTAGTTGTAGTTTGACATATTTGTCAATTGTCGAAAAAGATCCAGAAATTGAATGCTTTGAACTAGTGAGTGTTCTTCCGTTAGAAATATTGAATGTTACATTTTTCAAGAAAAATATGCGTATGATTATGAATGTGAGGATTTCGGAGGCAAAAAATATGTTCTTTGAATTTGGAGGTCATCTGTCTCAAAATGTAAGTAAAAGATGGCAGAACAAGACCGCATTTATTAACTTAAAAAAAAGACGTTTTACACGAATCATTGCCTTTTTGGGACCAATTACAGATTTTACTGTCTCTTCGAAAAAAAAACCCTTTCACCCAAAATGTTTGTGTAAAAACTCTTTACTCTTGCTTTATATCCCTAATTCAAAGTTTTTACCAAATTTTCCATCATTTATGTTTTCACCCAAAAAACACCCTATTAACCATGATATTCTTTTAGACACTTTATATTCTTGTTTCTAATCTCAAAAGTAGGTACATTACATAATTGCTGAATTTTAATAGGATACCACTAGCATAGTCTAATATTACTCAATTTTTCAAATACATATACCCATATCTTCTCTACACCCTAAAAAAAAACACCCTTTCACATGAAAAAAATATTTAGACTTATTTCGTTCGTAATTCTCATGGGAAAGACAACATTTTTATTAAATTTCGTAAGGGTAATTATACCATTGATTTAATCGGACTTATCGCGGATTTTCCTTAGTTCCCAAAAAAACACCCTTTCACCTAAAATATTGGAAGGGTCCTGGGGAAAAACGGCACATGAGGTCTTGTAATATTTAATGAGCACTTTCTGATGGCATCCTTACTTATTTTTAGAAATTTTATGTATCCTTTGTCCCTGCTTTATCATAAACCTTTTTTTTTTTCTTAAACCTTTGTTTTTCATATGGGTTTTGATAATAGGTGTTTTTTTGTTTATTTATATAGATTTTGTGCAAAAAAACGACATCGAGATATTTGAAATCAAAACAATTTACGTGTTAAAAACAACAAAAACTTTATTTTAGATTTTTGAAAAATCCAGAAAATTATCCAGATTTTACTTTCATACAAAATTATCTTAAAATATTAACAAAAAAAGCGGAAAAAATGAGGTTTGAAAAAACCTCTCATAGAAAATAATAATCAAAAATTTGTATGACATGGTTGCATTGAAATGCTAATATTTCGAGATATAAGCAATGCACTTTTCAGATAAAAGTCTCAAATGGATCTTGATAAGATTGTTGAACAAATATATATCGAAAAAAAATTCAATATGGCTACGTTCAAACGCTTATAACACAAGAACGGCGCAACTAATGTTAATGGTCATGGTCTTAAAATGTAGTTAAGAATATACAAATGATTTTTGGTTTTCTGAATCCAACATGGATGCAATGGTCATATGAATGGTTTTGGTTTTTTGTGAAAAATTTGTTTTTAAATCCATCCATGGATGTAATGGCCATACCACTACGGAGTTAAAAAAAAAAAAAACATGAGCACGGCACGTTTTTGACAGACAAAGTGTAATTACAGTGGTGCCAAACATTTGGAATGATTTCAAAAATCCCGATGTCGTTTTTTTGCACAAAATCTATATAAATAAACAAAAAAACACACCTAATATTTACCTGTTGAAGTAAAAAAACATTCATCCTTGTTTTTAATCGGCAATAACTTTTCTTAGAGCAATTGTATTGACTTTATTTGTATGTCATTAGATTCAACGTCAAAAAAAGAGTGTGTGTACACATGTACACGCGACTGAAGTTATACTTCTCATTCAGTATATGTAAATGAATTTCATTTGATATTTTTAATTTCTATTATTAAATTAATTAATCCACACATCGTTTTTTTACATTTTTATCAAGTGAGCAATAAATTAATTCTTTCATCCTCCTTGCGTCCATGTAGTTTTCAATTTATTCTGTGAAATTTACACATGTTGTGCGGTTCAGAACGTACGGTATACGCTTAACGAAACTAAATGAATTGAGCATAAAATGTGCGATATGGTTATTTTATGAGAATTGTGTGTGCTTCAGCACTAGTAGTAGCAATATGGAACTTGCAGAGTTGCTACAAAGCTCAAAAGTGAGCTGAGCTCAGCTCACAGCTCAGCTCAAATTTTGAGCTAGCTGACTTTTGAGCTATGTACCATAGCTCAGCTCATTTGAGCTGAGTTGAAAGTCAGCTGAGCTGATGGTTGAGCTGAGCTGTTGGGTGAGCTAAAGTAAAGTGAGCTGAGCTGAGCTGTGATGGGTGAGAGGATACATTGATTTTTATTTGGAAAGTACCTAGGTATAACATTATTGAAGATTAAACAAAAAATGCCTGAATCCTTCAAGTTCTACTAGACTGATTTCGATGAGAACTCGATTACGTGGTATAAAAATTAAAGTCAAGCTGCCAGAGGCGTACGTTGAGTTGATATAGAAAAAGAACAAATTATATAGAAAATAAGAACAAATAAAAAAGTACGTAGGTATACAGCCTACTTTTTTTTATGGGACCCCTGATGTATCATTTGTTGGTCGCTAAGATTATTTACGCAACACTTTTTGTGGCAAATAATATATAGGTAATTTTTTTTCAAAAAACTGATTTATTTTTTTGCGATCCCTGAGGTATGTGACTGGCTACCAATATAATTTGTCTCTCTTGTATCCGAAGTAATTCATGTCAAATAACTTATCTTTAAGTTGCCAACTCTGCATTGTTTCCAGTCGAGGCCCTGGCATGGCACCGCCCCGCTTGCCCCAAAGGTGTGTACGCCCCTGCAAGCTGCCTACACCAATTAACGCTCCTGGTATATAAAGAACATCCGCTTTGTTAACATTTGCATTTAATGTCTAGAAAAATAGGTTGATCACAAAATAAATCTATTTTACTCTTGGAAGCATAAAAGGTATGAATATGAATATCATTTTTCGAAGTTATGTTTTAAATTAATTTTTCTTGTTTTTCTTTTCAACTAATAAATGTGAAATAACTATATTTTAAATTTTAAGGTTATTTTTTTCTGAGTTTTTATTATTTTTTGGTTTCTTGAATATGATATAATAATCAATTTTGAGTATGTGTATGTTCTTAGTAAAAAATTAATAAAAAGCTATGTTTTATCTATTCATTACAACGAAAGTAATACTTCTGTGCAAAAGTGCACCTTCCATGTTCAAACCTGCCCCACTTTTGAACATAAGAGTTACCTATATTGGTTAAACATCAAAATTTTACATATATCAATATTTCGTCTAACTATCCAAATGTTATTTGAAATCGAAGTTCAATGTTAATGTTTATTGTTAGTAAACTTTATAGATCAAGAAAACGAACATATGTATTTCGTTCAAGAAGTTGCGAAAGCAAAAATTCTTCAAATGTGTCCCACTCTCCCCTATAATTCTAAGTCGGCTAAAATTGATTTGGCAAGTTTTGACCCTCCAATGCCCCTCCCCAGGGTCCGGACAACTAAAATATTGTGTAGTCATCTGCGATACATATGTGCCCATGATTATGAAAGTGGACTAAGTCACTTTTTGCATTGTTTAAAGAAAAACTTAAAAAACAATTTTCTTATAACGATTTAATTATATTTCTTTTATGAAATCACTAGAGGAGAAATAAAGAAATTTATTAACTGCAATTTCGCTTTCAAATAAACTTTACCCCTTAAATTAGAATTATTTTAAGGCTAGATTTGAGGGCATTTTTAGGAGTGACTTAGTCCACTTTTAAATTAAGGGCACATATATGTACAAATTTTCATTTCGATACGATAATTGGAAGTAGGCTAAAATTGATTTGGGTCTTTCGACCCCTCAATGCACCTCCCCAGGGTCCGGACCAATAAAATATTGTGTAGTCATCTGCGATACATATAAGTACAAAGTTTCATTTCGATACTGTGACTAGAAGTAGGCTAAAATTGATTTGGCGTCTTTCGACCCTTCAATGCACCTCCCCAGGGTCCGGACCAGTAAAATATTGTGTAGTCATCTGCGATACATATATGTACAAATTTTCATTTCGATACGATAATTGGAAGTAGGCTAAAATTGATTTGGAGTCTTTCGACCCCTCAATGCACCTCCCCAGGGTCCGGACCAATAAAATATTGTGTAGTCATCTGCGATACATATATGTACAAATTTTCATTTCGATACGATAATTGAAAGTAGGCTAAAATTGATTTGGAGTCTTTCAACCCCTCAATGCACCTCCCCAGGGTCCGGACCAATAAAATATTGTGTAGTCATCTGCGATACATATATGTACAAATTTTCATTTCGATACGATAATTGGAAGTAGGCTAAAATTGATTTGGAGTCTTTCGACCCCTCAATGCACCTCCCCAGGGTCCGGACCAGTAAAATATTGTGTAGTCATCTGCGATACATATATGTACAAATTTTCATTTCGATACGATAATTGGAAGTAGGATAAAATTGATTTGGAATCTTTCGACCCCTCAATGCACCTCCCCAGGGTCCGGACCAATAAAATATTGTGAAGTCATCTGCGATATATATATGTACAAATTTTCATTTCGATACGATAATTGAAAGTAGGCTAAAATTGATTTGGAGTCTTTCGACCTCTCAATGCACCTCCCCAGGGTCCGGACCAGTAAAATATTGTGTAGTCATCTGCGATACATATATGTACAAATTTTCATTTCGATACGATAATTGAAAGTAGGCTAAAATTGATTTGGAGTCTTTCGACCTCTCAATGCACCTCCCCAGGGTCCGGACCAGTAAAATATTGTGTAGTCATCTGCGATACATATATGTACAAATTTTCATTTCGATACGATAATTGAAAGTAGGCTAAAATTGATTTGGAGTCTTTCGACCTCTCAATGCACCTCCCCAGGGTCCGGACCAGTAAAATATTGTGTAGTCATCTGCGATACATATATGTACAAATTTTCATTTCGATACGATAATTGGAAGTAGGCTAAAATTGATTTGGAGTCTTTCGACCCCTCAATGCACTTCCCCAGGGTCCAGAATAATAAAATATTGTGTAGTCATCTGCGATACATATATGTACAAATTTTCATTTCGATACGATAATTGAAAGTAGGCTAAAATTGATTTGGAGTCTTTCGACCCCTCAATGCACCTCCCCAGGGTCCGGACCAATAAAATATTGTGTAGTCATCTGCGATACATATATGTACAAATTTTCATTTCGATACGATAATTGGAAGTAGGCTAAAATTGATTTGGAGTCTTTCGACCCCTCAATGCACCTCCCCAGTGTCCGGACCAATAAAATATTGTGTAGTCATCTGCGATACATATATGTACAAAGTTTCATTTCGATACTGTGACTAGAAGTAGGCTAAAATTGATTTGGCGTCTTTCGACCCTTCAATGCACCTCCCCAGGGTCCGGACCAGTAAAATATTGTGTAGTCATCTGCGATACATATATGTACAAATTTTCATTTCGATACGATAATTGAAAGTAGGCTAAAATTGATTTGGAGTCTTTCGACCTCTCAATGCACCTCCCCAGGGTCCGGACCAGTAAAATATTGTGTAGTCATCTGCGATACATATATGTACAAATTTTCATTTCGATACGATAATTGGAAGTAGGCTAAAATTGATTTGGAGTCTTTCGACCCCTCAATGCACTTCCCCAGGGTCCAGAATAATAAAATATTGTGTAGTCATCTGCGATACATATATGTACAAATTTTCATTTCGATACGATAATTGAAAGTAGGCTAAAATTGATTTGGAGTCTTTCGACCCCTCAATGCACCTCCCCAGGGTCCGGACCAATAAAATATTGTGTAGTCATCTGCGATACATATATGTACAAATTTTCATTTCGATACGATAATTGGAAGTAGGCTAAAATTGATTTGGAGTCTTTCGACCCCTCAATGCACCTCCCCAGTGTCCGGACCAATAAAATATTGTGTAGTCATCTGCGATACATATATGTACAAAGTTTCATTTCGATACGATAATTGGAAGTAGGCTAAAATTGATTTGGAGTCTTTCGACCCCTCAATGCACCTCCCCAGGGTCCGGACCAATAAAATATTGTGTAGTCATCTGCGATACATATATGTACAAATTTTCATTTCGATACGATAATTGGAAGTAGGCTAAAATTGATTTGGGTCTTTCGACCCCTCAATGCACCTCCCCAGAGCGTCCTGACCATTAAAATATTGTGTAGTCATCTGCGATACATATATGTACAAATTTTCATTTCGATACGATAATTGGAAGTAGGCTAAAATTGATTTGGGTCTTTCGATCCCTCAATGCACCTCCCCAGGCTCCGGACCAATAAAATATTGTGAAGTCACCTGCGATACATATAAGTACAAAATTTCTTTTCTATACTGTAACTAGAAGTAGGCTAAAATTGATTTGGGTCTTTCGACCCCTCAATGCACCTCCCTAGGGTCCGGACCAGTAAAATATTGTGTAGTCATCTGCGATACATATATGTACAAATTTTCATTTCGATACGATAATTGGAAGTAGGCTAAAATTGATTTGGGTCTTTCGATCCCTCAATGCACCTCCCCAGGGTCCGGACCAATAAAATATTGTGTAGTCATCTGCGATACATATAAGTACAAAGTTTCATTTCGATACTGTAACTAGAAGTAGGCTAAAATTGATTTGGGTCTTTCGACCCCTCAATGCACCTCCCCTGGGTCCGGACCAATAAAATATTGTGTAGTCATCTGCGATACATAAGTACAAAGTTTCATTTCGATACTGTAACTAGAAGTAGGCTAAAATTGATTTGGCGTCTTTCGACCCTTCAATGCACCTCCCCAGGGTCCGGACAGCTAAAATATTGTGAAGTCATCTGAGCTACATATTTGAACAAATTTTCATTTCGATACGATAATTGGAAGAAGGCTAAGATTGATTTGGGGTGTTTTGACCCCTCTATGCACCTCCCCAGGGTCCGGACCAATAAAATATTGTGTAGTCATCTGCGATACATATATGTACAAATTTTCATTTCGATACGATAATTGGAAGTAGGCTAAAATTGATTTGGGTCTTTCGACCCCTCAATGCACCTCCCCAGCGTCCTGACCATTAAAATATTGTGTAGTCATCTGCGATACATATATGTACAAATTTTCATTTCGATACGATAATTGGAAGTAGGCTAAAATTGATTTGGGTCTTTCGATCCCTCAATGCACCTCCCCAGGCTCCGGACCAATAAAATATTGTGAAGTCACCTGCGATACATATAAGTACAAAATTTCTTTTCTATACTGTAACTAGAAGTAGGCTAAAATTGATTTGGGTCTTTCGACCCCTCAATGCACCTCCCTAGGGTCCGGACCAGTAAAATATTGTGTAGTCATCTGCGATACATATATGTACAAATTTTCATTTCGATACGATAATTGGAAGTAGGCTAAAATTGATTTGGGTCTTTCGATCCCTCAATGCACCTCCCCAGGGTCCGGACCAATAAAATATTGTGTAGTCATCTGCGATACATATAAGTACAAAGTTTCATTTCGATACTGTAACTAGAAGTAGGCTAAAATTGATTTGGGTCTTTCGACCCCTCAATGCACCTCCCCTGGGTCCGGACCAATAAAATATTGTGTAGTCATCTGCGATACATAAGTACAAAGTTTCATTTCGATACTGTAACTAGAAGTAGGCTAAAATTGATTTGGCGTCTTTCGACCCTTCAATGCACCTCCCCAGGGTCCGGACAGCTAAAATATTGTGAAGTCATCTGAGCTACATATTTGAACAAATTTTCATTTCGATACGATAATTGGAAGAAGGCTAAGATTGATTTGGGGTGTTTTGACCCCTCTATGCACCTCCCCAGGGTCCGGACCAATAAAATATTGTGTAGTCATCTGCGATACATATATGTACAAATTTTCATTTCGATACGATAATTGGAAGTAGGCTAAAATTGATTTGGGTCTTTCGACCCCTCAATGCACCTCCCCAGCGTCCTGACCATTAAAATATTGTGTAGTCATCTGCGATACATATATGTACAAATTTTCATTTCGATACGATAATTGGAAGTAGGCTAAAATTGATTTGGGTCTTTCGATCCCTCAATGCACCTCCCCAGGCTCCGGACCAATAAAATATTGTGAAGTCACCTGCGATACATATAAGTACAAAATTTCTTTTCTATACTGTAACTAGAAGTAGGCTAAAATTGATTTGGGTCTTTCGACCCCTCAATGCACCTCCCTAGGGTCCGGACCAGTAAAATATTGTGTAGTCATCTGCGATACATATATGTACAAATTTTCATTTCGATACGATAATTGGAAGTAGGCTAAAATTGATTTGGGTCTTTCGATCCCTCAATGCACCTCCCCAGGGTCCGGACCAATAAAATATTGTGTAGTCATCTGCGATACATATAAGTACAAAGTTTCATTTCGATACTGTAACTAGAAGTAGGCTAAAATTGATTTGGGTCTTTCGACCCCTCAATGCACCTCCCCTGGGTCCGGACCAATAAAATATTGTGTAGTCATCTGCGATACATAAGTACAAAGTTTCATTTCGATACTGTAACTAGAAGTAGGCTAAAATTGATTTGGCGTCTTTCGACCCTTCAATGCACCTCCCCAGGGTCCGGACAGCTAAAATATTGTGAAGTCATCTGAGCTACATATTTGAACAAATTTTCATTTCGATACGATAATTGGAAGAAGGCTAAGATTGATTTGGGGTGTTTTGACCCCTCTATGCACCTCCCCAGGGTCCGGAGCAATAAAATATGGTATAGTCATCTGAGCTGGATTTATGTACAAAGTTTCATTTCGATACGATAATTGGAAGTAGGCTAAAATTCATTTGGGATGTTTCGACGTCACTTTTGCAAAGAGTGACGCACATCGCTTTTCAAAAAACTGACGCGCGTCACTTTTTCAAAAACTGACGGGCGTCACTTTTTGAGAAATTGACGCGGGCGTCATTTTTTGAGAAAATGACGCGGGCGTCATTTTTTGAGCAAATGACGCGGGCGTCATTTTATGAGAAAATGACGCAGGCAACATTTTTTGATAAATTGACGCGGGCGTCATTTTATGAGAAAATGACGCGGGCGTCATTTTATAAGAAAATGACGCAGGCGTCATTTTTTGAGCAAATGACGCGGGCGTCATTTTATGAGAAAATGACGCAGGCGTCATTTTGTGATAAATTGACGCGGGCGTCATTTTATAAGAAAATGACGCAGGCGTCATTTTTTGAGCAAATGACGCGGGCGTCATTTTATGAGAAAATGACGCAGGCGTCATTTTGTGATAAATTGACGCGGGCGTCATTTTATGAGAAAATGACGCGGGCGTCATTTTATAAGAAAATGACGCAGGCGTCATTTTTTGAGCAAATGACGCGGGCGTCATTTTATGAGAAAATGACGCAGGCGTCATTTTTTGATAAATTGACGCGGGCGTCATTTTTTGAGCAAATGACGCGGGCGTCATTTTATGAGAAAATGACGCAGGCGTCATTTTGTGATAAATTGACGCGGGCGTCATTTTATGAGAAAATGACGCGAACGTCATTTTATGAGAAAATGACGCGGGCGTAAATTTATGAGAAAATGACGTGGGCGTCATTTTATAAGAAAATGACGCAGGCGTCATTTTTTGAGCAAATGACGCAGGCGTCATTTTTTGAGCAAATGACGCGGGCGTCATTTTATGAGAAAATGACGCGAACGTCATTTTATGAGAAAATGACGCGGGCGTAAATTTATGAGAAAATGACGTGGGCGTTATTTTATAAGAAAATGACGCAGACCCCTCAATGCACCTCCCCAGGGTCCGGACCAATAAAATATGGTATAGTCATCTGAGCTGGATATATGTACAAATTTTCATTTCGATACGATAATTGGAAGTAGGCTAAAATTGATTTGGAGTCTTTCGACCCCTCAATGCACCTCCCCTGGGTCCGGACCAATAAAATATTGTGTAGTCATCTGCGATACATATAAGTACAAAGTTTCATTTCGATACTGTGACTAGAAGTAGGCTAAAATTGATTTGGCGTCTTTCGACCCTTCAATGCACCTCCCCAGGGTCCGGACCAGTAAAATATTGTGTAGTCATCTGCGATACATATATGTACAAATTTTCATTTCGATACGATAATTGGAAGTAGGCTAAAATTCATTTGGGATGTTTCGACGTCACTTTTGCAAAGAGTGACGCACATCGCTTTTCAAAAAACTGACGCGCGTCACTTTTTCAAAAACTGACGGGCGTCACTTTTTGAGAAATTGACGCGGGCGTCATTTTTTGAGAAAATGACGCGGGCGTCATTTTTTGAGCAAATGACGCGGGCGTCATTTTATGAGAAAATGACGCAGGCGTCATTTTGTGATAAATTGACGCGGGCGTCATTTTATGAGAAAATGACGCGGGCGTCATTTTATAAGAAAATGACGCAGGCGTCATTTATTGAGCAAATGACGCGGGCGTCATTTTATGAGAAAATGACGCAGGCGTCATTTTGTGATAAATTGACGCGGGCGTCATTTTATAAGAAAATGACGCAGGCGTCATTTTTTGAGCAAATGACGCGGGCGTCATTTTATGAGAAAATGACGCAGGCGTCATTTTGTGATAAATTGACGCGGGCGTCATTTTATGAGAAAATGACGCGGGCGTCATTTTATAAGAAAATGACGCAGGCGTCATTTTTTGAGCAAATGACGCGGGCCTCATTTTATGAGAAAATGACGCAGGCGTCATTTTTTGATAAATTGACGCGGGCGTCATTTTTTGAGCAAATGACGCGGGCGTCATTTTATGAGAAAATGACGCAGGCGTCATTTTGTGATAAATTGACGCGGGCGTCATTTTATGAGAAAATGACGCGAACGTCATTTTATGAGCAAATGACGCAGGCGTCATTTTATGATAAATTGACGCGGGCGTCATTTTATAAGAAAATGACGCAGGCGTCATTTTTTGAGCAAATGACGCGGGCGTCATTTTTTGAGCAAATGACGCGGGCGTCATTTTATGATAAATTGACGCGAGCGTCATTTTTTGAGCAAATGACGTCATTTTTTGAGCAAATGACGCAGGCGTCATTTTATGATAAATTGACGCGGGCGTCATTTTATAAGAAAATGACGCGGGCGTCATTTTTTGAGCAAATGACGCAGGCGTCATTTTTTGAGCAAATGACGCGGGCGTCATTTTTTGAGCAAATGACGCAGGCGTCATTTTTTGAGCAAATGACGTCATTTTTTGAGCAAATGACGCAGGCGTCATTTTATGATAAATTGACGCGGGCGTCATTTTATAAGAAAATGACGCGGGCGTCATTTTTTGAGCAAATGACGCAGGCGTCATTTTTTGAGCAAATGACGCGGGCGTCATTTTTTGAGCAAATGACGCAGGCGTCATTTTTTGAGCAAATGACGCGGGCGTCATTTTATAAGAAAATGACGCTCAAAAAATGACGCCTGCGTCATTTTCTCATAAAATGACGCCCGCGTCATTTTCTCATAAATTGACGCCCGCGTCATTTTCTCATAAAATGACGTTCGCGTCATTTTCTCATAAAATGACGCCCGCGTCATTTGCTCAAAAAATGACGCCTGCGTCATTTTCTTATAAAATGACGCCTGCGTCATTTTCTTATAAAATGACGCCCGCGTCATTTTCTCATAAATTGACGCCCGCGTCATTTTCTCATAAAATGACGCCCTCGTCATTTGCTCAAAAAATGACGCGTGCGTCATTTTCTCATAAAATGACGCCCGCGTCATTTTCTCATAAAATGACGCCCGCGTCAATTTATCACAAAATGACGCCTGCGTCATTTTCTCATAAAATGACGCCCGCGTCATTTGCTCAAAAAATGACGCCCGCGTCATTTTCTCATAAAATGACGCCCGCGTCATTTGCTCAAAAAATGACGCCCGCGTCATTTTCTCATAAAATGACGCCCGCGTCATTTTCTCATAAAATGACGCCCGCGTCAATTTATCACAAAATGACGCCTGCGTCATTTTCTCATAAAATTTTTTGAGCAAATGACGCGGGCGTCATTTTATGAGAAAATGACGCAGGCGTCATTTTGTGATAAATTGACGCGGGCGTCATTTTATGAGAAAATGACGCGGGCGTCATTTTATGAGAAAATGACGCGGGCGTCATTTTTTGAGCAAATGACGCGGGCGTCATTTTATGAGAAAATGACGCGGGCGTCATTTTATGAGAAAATGACGCGGGCGTCATTTTTTGAGCAAATGACGCGGGCGTCATTTTATGAGAAAATGACGCGGGCGTCATTTTATAAGAAAATGACGCAGGCGTCATTTTTTGAGCAAATGACGCGGGCGTCATTTTATGAGAAAATGACGCGAACGTCATTTTATGAGAAAATGACGCGGGCGTCAATTTATGAGAAAATGACGCGGGCGTCATTTTATAAGAAAATGACGCAGGCGTCATTTTATAAGAAAATGACGCAGGCGTCATTTTTTGAGCAAATGACGCGGGCGTCATTTTATGAGAAAATGACGCGAACGTCATTTTATGAGAAAATGACGCGGGCGTCAATTTATGAGAAAATGACGCGGGCGTCATTTTATAAGAAAATGACGCGGGCGTCAGTTTATGAGAAAATGACGCAGGCTTCATTTTATGAGAAAATGACGCAGGCGTCATTTTTTGAGCGTCATTTTCTTATAAAATGACGCCCGCGTCATTTTCTTATAAAATGACGCCTGCGTCATTTGCTCAAAAAATGACGCCCGCGTCATTTGCTCAAAAAATGACGCCCGCGTCATTTTCTTATAAAATGACGCCCGCGTCAATTTATCATAAAATGACGCCTGCGTCATTTGCTCAAAAAAATGACGCCCGCGTCATTTTCTTATAAAATGACGCTCGCGTCATTTGCTCAAAAAATGACGCCTGCGTCATTTGCTCAAAAAATGACGCCCGCGTCATTTGCTCAAAAAATGACGCCCGCGTCAATTTCTTATAAAATGACGCTCGCGTCAATTTATCATAAAATGACGCCCGCGTCAATTTATCATAAAATGACGCCCGCGTCAATTTATCATAAAATGACGCCCGCGTCATTTGCTCAAAAAATGACGCCTGCGTCATTTTCTTATAAAATGACGCTCGCGTCAATTTATCATAAAATGACGCCCGCGTCATTTGCTCAAAAAATGACGCCCGCGTCATTTGCTCAAAAAATGACGCCTGCGTCATTTTCTTATAAAATGACGCCCGCGTCAATTTATCATAAAATGACGCCTGCGTCATTTGCTCAAAAAATGACGCCCGCGTCATTTGCTCAAAAAATGACGCCTGCGTCATTTTCTTATAAAATGACGCCTGCGTCATTTTCTTATAAAATGACGCCCGCGTCAATTTATCATAAAATGACGCCTGCGTCATTTGCTCAAAAAATGACGCCCGCGTCATTTTCTTATAAAATGACGCCCGCGTCATTTTCTCATAAAATGACGCCCGCGTCAATTTATCACAAAATGACGCCTGCGTCATTTTCTCATAAAATGACGCCCGCGTCATTTGCTCAAAAAATGACGCCTGCGTCATTTTCTTATAAAATGACGCCCGCGTCAATTTATCACAAAATGACGCCTGCGTCATTTTCTCATAAAATGACGCCCGCGTCATTTGCTCAATAAATGACGCCTGAGTCATTTTCTTATAAAATGACGCTCGCGTCAATTTATCATAAAATGACGCCCGCGTCATTTGCTCAAAAAATGACGCCCGCGTCATTTGCTCAAAAAATGACGCCTGCGTCATTTTCTTATAAAATGACGCCCGCGTCAATTTATCATAAAATGACGCCTGCGTCATTTGCTCAAAAAATGACGCCCGCGTCAAGTGAAAAGTGACGCGCGTCAGTTTTTTGAAAAGCGATGTGCGTCACTCTTTGCAAAAGTGACGTCGAAACATCCCAAATGAATTTTAGCCTACTTCCAATTATCGTATCGAAATGAAACTTTGTACATATATCCAGCTCAGATGACTATACCATATTTTATTGGTCCGGACCCTGGGGAGGTGCATAGAGGGGTCAAAACACCCCAAATCAATCTTATCCTTCTTCCAATTATCGTATCGAAATGAAAATGTGTTCAAATATGTAGCTCAGATGACTTCACAATATTTTGGCTGTCCGGACCCTGGGGAGGTGCATTGAAGGGTCGAAAGACGCCAAATCAATTTTAGCCTACTTCTAGTTACAGTATCGAAATGAAACTTTGTACTTATATGTATCGCAGATGACTACACAATATTTTATTGGTCCGGACCCAGGGGAGGTGCATTGAGGGGTCGAAAGACTCCAAATCAATTTTAGCCTACTTCCAATTATCGTATCGAAATGAAAATTTGTACATATATCCAGCTCAGATGACTATACCATATTTTATTGGTCCGGACCCTGGGGAGGTGCATTGAGGGGTCTGCGTCATTTTCTTATAAAATGACGCCCACGTCATTTTCTCATAAATTTACGCCCGCGTCATTTTCTCATAAAATGACGTTCGCGTCATTTTCTCATAAAATGACGCCCGCGTCATTTGCTCAAAAAATGACGCCTGCGTCATTTGCTCAAAAAATGACGCCTGCGTCATTTTCTTATAAAATGACGCCCACGTCATTTTCTCATAAATTTACGCCCGCGTCATTTTCTCATAAAATGACGTTCGCGTCATTTTCTCATAAAATGACGCCCGCGTCAATTTATCACAAAATGACGCCTGCGTCATTTTCTCATAAAATGACGCCCGCGTCATTTGCTCAAAAAATGACGCCCGCGTCAATTTATCAAAAAATGACGCCTGCGTCATTTTCTCATAAAATGACGCCCGCGTCATTTGCTCAAAAAATGACGCCTGCGTCATTTTCTTATAAAATGACGCCCGCGTCATTTTCTCATGAAATGACGCCCGCGTCAATTTATCACAAAATGACGCCTGCGTCATTTTCTCATAAAATGACGCCTGCGTCATTTGCTCAAAAAATGACGCCTGCGTCATTTTCTTATAAAATGACGCCCGCGTCAATTTATCACAAAATGACGCCTGCGTCATTTTCTCATAAAATGACGCCCGCGTCATTTGCTCAAGAAATGACGCCTGCGTCATTTTCTTATAAAATGACGCCCGCGTCATTTTCTCATAAAATGACGCCCGCGTCAATTTATCACAAAATGACGCCTGCGTCATTTTCTCATAAAATGACGCCCGCGTCATTTGCTCAAAAAATGACGCCCGCGTCATTTTCTCAAAAAATTACGCCCGCGTCAATTTCTCAAAAAGTGACGCCCGTCAGTTTTTGAAAAGTGACGCGCGTCAGTTTTTTGAAAAGCGATGTGCGTTTTGCAAAAGTGACGTCGAAACATCCCAAATGAATTTTAGCCTACTTCCAATTATCGTATCAAAATGAAACTTTGTACATAAATCCAGCTCAGATGACTATACCATATTTTATTGCTCCGGACCCTGGGGAGGTGCATAGAGGGGTCAAAACACCCCAAATCAATCTTAGCCTTCTTCCAATTATCGTATCGAAATGAAAATTTGTTCAAATATGTAGCTCAGATGACTTCACAATATTTTAGCTGTCCGGACCCTGGGGAGGTGCATTGAAGGGTCGAAAGACGCCAAATCAATTTTAGCCTACTTCTAGTTACAGTATCGAAATGAAACTTTGTACTTATGTATCGCAGATGACTACACAATATTTTATTGGTCCGGACCCAGGGGAGGTGCATTGAGGGGTCGAAAGACCCAAATCAATTTTAGCCTACTTCTAGTTACAGTATCGAAATGAAACTTTGTACTTATATGTATCGCAGATGACTACACAATATTTTATTGGTCCGGACCCTGGGGAGGTGCATTGAGGGATCGAAAGACCCAAATCAATTTTAGCCTACTTCCAATTATCGTATCGAAATGAAAATTTGTACATATATGTATCGCAGATGACTACACAATATTTTACTGGTCCGGACCCTAGGGAGGTGCATTGAGGGGTCGAAAGACCCAAATCAATTTTAGCCTACTTCTAGTTACAGTATAGAAAAGAAATTTTGTACTTATATGTATCGCAGGTGACTTCACAATATTTTATTGGTCCGGAGCCTGGGGAGGTGCATTGAGGGATCGAAAGACCCAAATCAATTTTAGCCTACTTCCAATTATCGTATCGAAATGAAAATTTGTACATATATGTATCGCAGATGACTACACAATATTTTAATGGTCAGGACGCTGGGGAGGTGCATTGAGGGGTCGAAAGACCCAAATCAATTTTAGCCTACTTCCAATTATCGTATCGAAATGAAAATTTGTACATATATGTATCGCAGATGACTACACAATATTTTATTGGTCCGGACCCTGGGGAGGTGCATTGAGGGGTCGAAAGACTCCAAATCAATTTTAGCCTACTTCCAATTATCGTATCGAAATGAAACTTTGTACATATATGTATCGCAGATGACTACACAATATTTTAATGGTCAGGACGCTGGGGAGGTGCATTGAGGGGTCGAAAGACCCAAATCAATTTTAGCCTACTTCCAATTATCGTATCGAAATGAAAATTTGTACATATATGTATCGCAGATGACTACACAATATTTTATTGGTCCGGACACTGGGGAGGTGCATTGAGGGGTCGAAAGACTCCAAATCAATTTTAGCCTACTTCCAATTATCGTATCGAAATGAAAATTTGTACATATATGTATCGCAGATGACTACACAATATTTTATTGGTCCGGACCCTGGGGAGGTGCATTGAGGGGTCGAAAGACTCCAAATCAATTTTAGCCTACTTTCAATTATCGTATCGAAATGAAAATTTGTACATATATGTATCGCAGATGACTACACAATATTTTATTATTCTGGACCCTGGGGAAGTGCATTGAGGGGTCGAAAGACTCCAAATCAATTTTAGCCTACTTCCAATTATCGTATCGAAATGAAAATTTGTACATATATGTATCGCAGATGACTACACAATATTTTACTGGTCCGGACCCTGGGGAGGTGCATTGAGAGGTCGAAAGACTCCAAATCAATTTTAGCCTACTTTCAATTATCGTATCGAAATGAAAATTTGTACATATATATATCGCAGATGACTTCACAATATTTTATTGGTCCGGACCCTGGGGAGGTGCATTGAGGGGTCGAAAGATTCCAAATCAATTTTATCCTACTTCCAATTATCGTATCGAAATGAAAATTTGTACATATATGTATCGCAGATGACTACACAATATTTTACTGGTCCGGACCCTGGGGAGGTGCATTGAGGGGTCGAAAGACTCCAAATCAATTTTAGCCTACTTCCAATTATCGTATCGAAATGAAAATTTGTACATATATGTATCGCAGATGACTACACAATATTTTATTGGTCCGGACCCTGGGGAGGTGCATTGAGGGGTTGAAAGACTCCAAATCAATTTTAGCCTACTTTCAATTATCGTATCGAAATGAAAATTTGTACATATATGTATCGCAGATGACTACACAATATTTTATTGGTCCGGACCCTGGGGAGGTGCATTGAGGGGTCGAAAGACTCCAAATCAATTTTAGCCTACTTCCAATTATCGTATCGAAATGAAAATTTGTACATATATGTATCGCAGATGACTACACAATATTTTACTGGTCCGGACCCTGGGGAGGTGCATTGAAGGGTCGAAAGACGCCAAATCAATTTTAGCCTACTTCTAGTCACAGTATCGAAATGAAACTTTGTACTTATATGTATCGCAGATGACTACACAATATTTTATTGGTCCGGACCCTGGGGAGGTGCATTGAGGGGTCGAAAGACCCAAATCAATTTTAGCCTACTTCCAATTATCGTATCGAAATGAAAATTTGTACATATATGTGCCCTTAATTTAAAAGTGGACTAAGTCACTCCTAAAAATGCCCTCAAATCTAGCCTTAAAATAATTCTAATTTAAGGGGTAAAGTTTATTTGAAAGCGAAATTGCAGTTAATAAATTTCTTTATTTCTCCTCTAGTGATTTCATAAAAGAAATATAATTAAATCGTTATAAGAAAATTGTTTTTTAAGTTTTTCTTTAAACAATGCAAAAAGTGACTTAGTCCACTTTCATAATCATGGGCACATATGTATCGCAGATGACTACACAATATTTTAGTTGTCCGGACCCTGGGGAGGGGCATTGGAGGGTCAAAACTTGCCAAATCAATTTTAGCCGACTTAGAATTATAGGGGAGAGTGGGACACATTTGAAGAATTTTTGCTTTCGCAACTTCTTGAACGAAATACATATGTTCGTTTTCTTGATCTATAAAGTTTACTAACAATAAACATTAACATTGAACTTCGATTTCAAATAACATTTGGATAGTTAGACGAAATATTGATATATGTAAAATTTTGATGTTTAACCAATATAACTCTTATGTTCAAAAGTGGGGCAGGTTTGAACATGGAAGGTGCACTTTTGCACAGAAGTATTACTTTCGTTGTAATGAATAGATAAAACATAGCTTTTTATTAATTTTTTACTAAGAACATACACATACTCAAAATTGATTATTATATCATATTCAAGAAACCAAAAAATAATAAAAACTCAGAAAAAAATAACCTTAAAATTTAAAATATAGTTATTTCACATTTATTAGTTGAAAAGAAAAACAAGAAAAATTAATTTAAAACATAACTTCGAAAAATGATATTCATATTCATACCTTTTATGCTTCCAAGAGTAAAATAGATTTATTTTGTGATCAACCTATTTTTCTAGACATTAAATGCAAATGTTAACAAAGCGGATGTTCTTTATATACCAGGAGCGTTAATTGGTGTAGGCAGCTTGCAGGGGCGTACACACCTTTGGGGCAAGCGGGGCGGTGCCATGCCAGGGCCTCGACTAGAAACAATGCAGAGTTGGCAACTTAAAGATAAGTTATTTGACATGAATTACTTCGGATACAAGAGAGACAAATTATATTGGTAGCCAGTCACATACCTCATGAGGCTCAGGGATCGCAAAAAAATAAATCAGTTTTTTGAAAAAAAATTACCTATATATTATTTGCCACAAAAAGTGTTGCGTAAATAATCTTAGCGACCAACAAATGATACATCAGGGGTCCCATAAAAAAAAGTAGGCTGTATACCTACGTACTTTTTTATTTGTTCTTATTTTCTATATAAAGTATGTTCAACGAGGATTTTTCTAGATCAGAACAGGACAGGACAGCACAGTTTCGTGAGAAACGTCAGAACAAGTTAGAACAGTCATTTAAACGTCACTTGTCAAAATGAAAAAAAAAAAAAAAAACAAATTGTAAATTTGAATTTTTTGTTTATCGTTTCTCGTTTATTTTTTCTATTTTTTTGTAATTTTACTGTGAAAAATATAATTAAAAATTATTTATTAGTTATAAAAACCACGAGCACCCGAGAAATATTCGCACAATTAAATCAAAACAAAAACAAAAAATGACAGCTTTGATTTTGACACTTCTCACGAATCTGTTCTAACCTGATCTGACTCAAAAGCAAGAACAGAAAATCCTGTTCTAAACTGCTCTAGATTTGTCAATGAACAGGTAATTAGAACAGTTCAGCACAGAAAAAACCTCAATGAACAGCAAAAAGCTGTACTTTTTTGCCTAGAACAGTCCAGCACAGCGTCAGTGAACAGAGCTATAATTTGTTCTTTTTCTATATCAACTCAACGTACGCCTCTGGCAGCTTGACTTTAATTTTTATACCACGTAATCGAGTTCTCATCGAAATCAGTCTAGTAGAACTTGAAGGATTCAGGCATTTTTTGTTTAATCTTCAATAATGTTATACCTACATTTCCATTTTATTTTCTTTAATTTTTCCACAAATGTTAGTTTCATTATCCTTTTTATAAGAAAATTCAAGTTTACCTACTTAAAATATCTGATTCAAACTGCTATGCTCGGGGGCGGTTTTGAACATGTTCGAAATTCCTCCAACACATTTGTTCAAACCAATAATACAAAATTTACAATCATTTAAACATTAAGCTAGCTAATATTTTTTTAATGTTAACTATTGTGTTGCAGTTTTGTCCTATGTTACAGGAAATACGTAGATTTACTAACTGCCTACTAACTTTTTTGTTTTATTAAAATGATATTGTTTAATTTAACATTAATTTCGCAAATTTATGCATCACTTTTTAATTATTTAGGTAGGTATAGGTATAATTTGTTATTTATTATATTCATATTTATACTTTAACATGTACATTTTGTATGTAGGTATAATGAAATATGAAGATATTTTAAACTTTTATAAAACACCATAGCTCAAGATGTTTGGTTCTAGTTATTAATGGAATTATTTTAACACATGGATATTTTTATAAATGAAACAGATAATTTTTCGTGATCTTTCTCTTGGTTTTTTTAACCCTAGAAAGATAATCATAATATACGTCTCAGAGACGTATGATTCTAAAAAAGATTTTTGGTCTTATATTAACACTTTTTGTCATATTTATTTAACTCATTACTTAGATTATTTTAAAGAAGTGATATAATAAATCAAATCAATTTAACAAAAACCCAGAAATTTGAATTGAATTAGAAAAAAAAAGTTCTTTACACGCCATACGTCTTACAGACGTAGATTATCTTTCTAGGGTTAATAGTAAATATATTTCTATTTTTTTAGTAAAATATTTCTTTTTTAATCATAAAAAAATCAGGTACAATCCGGTTTTACGACTTTTTTCAAAATTCCGAGAAAATCGCGTTTGAAAGTTGGGGTAAATTTTTTTTTCGAAAAATCCCCGAATCTTTGAACGCTCCTGGAAGCTAAACCGCTTGAGAGCAATTTTTGGGAGTGGTGCCAAATGATAGCTTGTGTCATGGGCCTACGCTTTGCACATTATCAGATTTTTAAAAAATCGCCTTCCATGTTAAACCGCCACATCATGCCTTTTTTTTCAGAATCGGGCTTAACTTTTTTTTTACCTTTAAGTTCTCCTGGTTTGAGAACGCGTGTACCTACAGGGATGGAAGTTGTACCCAAATGTAGGTTAGAGTCCCCGCTACCTTTTGGCAACAAAACATTTTTTTTCATTTTTTTCAAAATTCCGAGATATAGGCGTTGCAAGGCTTTGATCTAGAGACAGGGGAGTGGTGCCATATGAAAGCTTATATTCTCAGCTACCCGAAAGTGGTATAATCCGGTTTTTCGATTTTTTTTCAAAATTCCGAGAAAATCGTGTTTGAAAGTTGGGGTAAAATTTTGTTTCGAAAAATCCCCGAATCTTTGAACGCTCCTGGAAGCTAAGCCGCTTGAGAGCAATTTTTGGGAGTGATGCCAAATGATAGCTTGTGTCATGGGCCTACGCTTTGCACATTGTCAGATTTTTAAAAAATCGCTTTGCATGTTAAACCGCCACATCATGCCTATTTTTTCAGAATCGGGCTTAACTTTTTTTTTACCTTTAAGTTCTCCTGGTTTGAGAACGCGTGTACCTACAGGGATGGAAGTTGTACCCAAATGTAGGTTAGAATCCCCGCTACCTTTTGGCATCAAAAAAATTTTTTTCATATTTTTCAAAATTTCGAGATATAGGCGTTGGAAGTTGGGGCGCTCACTTTCAGCTCAGCTCAAATGAGCTAAGCTATGGTACCTAGCTCAAATTTGAGCTGAGCTGTGAGCTGAGCTGAAATGTTAGCTTTTTGCAACCCTGGCAACTTGCCACATGTAACTTGCCACACGCAACTTGCCACATACAACTTGCCACATGCAACTTGCCATATGCAACTTGCCACATACAACTTGCCACATGCAACTTGCCACATGAAACATGTAACTTGCTACGTGTTGTGTGTTTTATGTTTGCCGTACTGTGGCGTACTGCATTTTTAAATACTAAAGTACTGCGTACTCTAAAGGTGAAACGACAGCCCTGCTACCCAGGGTGATCCCTTTGACATTCTTGTCAAAAAGTAAATTTTCATACCCACCCTCCCATAAGAAGTATAACTTCAAAAATACTTTAAAAACATGGTGTGATACGATGATATTTAACAAACAATTTTTTAATATTTTTTTGAAATTCACCCCCTTCCTCTTGTCCGCGAAAAACACCATTTTACCCATTTTTACTTGCGATATAGGTACTATAGGGCAAGTTTAGGATTCGTAAAAAAAATCGAACTCGAGATAACAATTTTACATGACATTACGATGATGGAGAATGCCAAAAAAGTGGGTCCGGCAATTCTGTCTGTCTGTCTGTCTGTCTGTCTGTCTGTCTGTCTGTCTGTCTGTCTGTCTGTCTGTCTGTCTGTCTGTCTGTCTGTCTGTCTGTCTGTCTGTCTGTCTGTCTGTCTGTCTGTCTGTCTGTCTGTCTGTCTCTATCTGGAGCTGCAGCCTAAACGAGTGAAGTGATTTTCTTCAAACTTGGTAGTTAGCAGTTTTTGGTGATTCCCTAGAGGGGAAATTGAAATTTTTTTTCTATGACCAAAACTAACGGTACCTGCCATATAACGGAAATATAAAAGTTAATTTTTTTCAAAAACGGCTCTAACGATTTTGATTAAAATTTTTGTGTGTAGTACTACACATAAGAGCCAACTTTTTTAATAAAAAAAATACTTTTTGTACCGTTATTAACGGTACCTGTCATAGAACGGTTTTATTTGTTTCTTTTGTTTTTTGAAAACGGATCAATGAAAAATTTTGAAATTTAGTTTTTATGTGTAAATTAATTATTTCTTCAAAATGGCATACCAACTTTTTTTTTGAAAAATGTTAAAAAATTTTTATATATAAAAAACTATTTTTTTAAAAAACGGCTCCTACAATTTTCGAAAATTTTTTTCTAAAAATACATTTTTATACAAGAAATAAAATGGCATATTTGTTTTTTTTTTTAAGATAATTTAAAACGGAGTTTAATTAATTATAAAAACAGATTTAATTTTTTTATACTTATTATGAAATTTCTTCAAAATATCAAATTTTAAATTTCTTGACTAAAAAGCTTTAACATTATAGTTACTTTAAGCATAAGAGCAAGTACGTGCGACCCCAGTCGTGCAATTTATTTTTTAAGTTATACTTCTGTTGCGGCTGTCGTTGCAGCAAAAGTTTACTTTTTGACAGGAATTGTCAAAGGGATTATCGTGCTTACAATAAGTACCATGTCGCCATTTTAAAACAGTGATGACGCTATCGCCATCTCCGAAATTGACAATTGGGCAGCAGGGCTGTCGTTTTATCTTAGGAGTTGGCAGTACTTTAGAATTTAAAAATGCAGTTCACTGCAGTACGACAAAAAAATAGCACGCCACAAGTGTCAAGTTGCATGTGACATGTCAGAAGTTGCATGTGGCATTAGCAGGTACCATGTGGCATGCAAGCATGTGAGTGAGAAGTATAACCTCAATCGTGTGTACATAGACTTTTTTGATCCTTGGTTCTTATCCCAAAAGCAAAAACTTTTTTCCAAGTTTCATTAGGGTAACAATTTTTTTTTGTTTGTTGATTTTATGTACTATTTTATTTGTATTACAACAAGTCTGTTATAAGTTTTGTAACCTTAATTTTGTCCTAAAAGCTTTTTTGGAATACGTGGCGCGAGCGTATTGCGACATTGAAACAAATCGGTCCAAATCTATTCAACCTCACAGGATCTTCACCATTTTCAAGTACCGATGTTATTCCAGATGAAGAAGAAGTAACAGCTTCTATTCACTCAAAGCGCTGGAGTAATTCACTATCAGCTCAAAAATCTGCTACTAATCTTCCTCTCAAAGACGTAACCAGCTATTACAAACAATTATCATCAAAATACACTGACATAATTGAGAAAACTTCAAGCATCAGTTTATCTGATTCTGAATATCGCCACCAGATGGAGGTTCAAAACTATTATCAATCTTTATCTATCAAAAACAGCTTTTCATGTGGATGTAATACATCGTGGTAACCATCAATTAAGTGACAGCTAGTGTCAAGAAAATCAAAACTCATTCCCACTTGATATTCTCTTTCCTTTCTTTATTTACAAAAAAAAAACAAGGATTATAAAGGTATACATAATAAAAATTGATATATTAATTTTGTTTCGTATTTTCGTATTTTTTTTATTTCTTCATAACAATTACAATTATTTTATTATTTTCTTTAATTTTTATAATATACAGTTACTCGAAACATAAAACAAAAAGTTAAAAAAAAAAAGACAAAAATCAAGCAAAACAAAAGAAAAATTAAAAAAAAAACAAAACACTTAAGCCAAAGAAAATTACATAAAATATATAAGAAAATTAAGAAATAAACAAAAAAAATGAAAAAAAAATAATAATTAATAATAAATTTGTTTATAATATATGACACTAGATGTCGCTAGGTGTTTTATGGCGACACCTCGCTTTAATTGCCAAACGATATGCTCTTCTCCGATGACGAATAACTGTTTCGAGAATAGGCAGAACCATTTTTAAGAATACCATTTCCGTTGGCCATTGGTGTGGAGGATGACGTCGTCGTTGATGTTGTCATCATTACCAGCTCATGTGACGGATTGCTCTCAGTCTTACGCAGTTCAGCGTGATTATTGTTGTTCGGAACGCTGATTGTCACTCGAGCTGGATTGGGTAATGTCCCTCCTCCTCCATTGGCTCCTTCAAACATTGTCGACTGTCGATTTTGTAGCATTTGGGTAAGTTTTTCAATATTTGACGATTGGGTCTTTTGAAACACTGATTTGCCATAGGCACTGCCATTGGGACTTCTTTGGCGCAGTATAATATTCTGCAGCTCACTAGTGGCTTCTTCAAGCTTTTGGTCAACTTCATTGTTATTGTTGTTGTTATTAATATTGTTATTGTTGTAATTGTTATAGATTCTCTCTTCGTTTCTCTTCTTCAAATTCGATCGACTCAAAGTCTGTTCAAGTTCACTACGAAGCAAATCCGCAGCCATTGGTTCCTCGTGATGTCCATTTTCGGGTGACTTGGCAATAAATTCCAGCTTTGATGGTTCCTTTCGATTAACTGGTACACTCGAATACTCGCCGATTGTAACGGATACTGGTCGTTTGTTCTTTTTCATTGTTGGTGGGCCAGAATTTTGTGGAGCAAAATACAACGAAGGTGGACGTGGAATTGTGGATGAGGGATTCCTCATTTGATATGAATCTATTGATTCCAATTCAGCATGATCACCATTTGCTCTGGCTACTTCGTTGTTTCGATCTGAACGGGTGAGTGTGCCATTGCGGAAGGGCACCTTGGAATTGCGTGTTAGGGTGTGCACCGGAGATTGGCTGTAGTCGGGCGCTGGTGAATTTGGCGGTGATCTGTGTTGGGTGTAGTTTTCGCTTTTGTTGGCAAATTGTGGTGGCTATAGAAAAAAATTCCATTAGTCATGGATGATTTAAGGTAATTAGTATAAATAGATTGTGTGATAGAAAAATACTTACCGGTGGAGGTGTTGGATAATAGCCATTTGTATCATTTTGCATTGAACTGCTGATTAAGTTGTTGTATTCAGTCTTGGAGACATTGCAATTACTGGAACGATGATCGACTTCATCTTGCATCATTGCCGTTTTGCGGAGTTCCACTTGACGTTCCTGGAAAGATAGAATAAAAAAAATCGTTATTTCAAATTTGTATAAAAAAAAAATAATAATGTTACTGAAAAACTAGGAGAATTGAAATATGATTCGATTTGAGGAAAAATATAAGTAATTATTAAATTTTTATACCTATTGTACAGCTTAGTAATATTATTATATCATAACACTAAACTTTCTTGTTCATTTGGACGTATTTGAAAAAAAAACGGGTCACTGTGGTGTATACGTACTATTTTTTTTTTCAGAGTTTTAAGTTAATTGATTTAACTTAAATTTTAATTTTAAATCATTCTTCTGAAATGTAAGATTTTTACTTGAATATTTAATTGAAAGAAAATATGACAGCAAAAATCAAAAACCTATTTCTTGTGGTCAAATTAAATCGTTTAGATGAAACCATAATAAAACCACAATAAATTATATGATTGAGCATAAAATCATTAATAAATTGCCAACATGTAAAATTTATAATATCTTCGATCGACTGCAGCCTGTAGAGTGTTGTTGACCATCATTTGAGGTTTTCCATTTGAATAGGCGTTGATTTGCCAAATTAGGTTGAATAGTTAAACACCTTGATCAAATGCAAATGCAATTTTTGTCAATGCCTAGGTCAGTTATTAATTAATATTTAAAAATAAAAGATAGCTTAGAAAAATACAAACTTTTCAGAGAATACGAGAAAAATACTAAAACAAAAATTACAAAAAAAAGAATTCTTTTGATTTTTCATTTTTATTTTTCAATGGTCATTAACAAATTTTTATCTCATTTATTCAACATTTCTGGCTATTTTACTTGCAATGTATGTAGCTACTATAAGGCGAGTTTAAGATTAAAATAAAAATATCGAACTCTAGATAACAATCACATTACCACGTGGATATCACGTTTTGTTTGTGGTGCCCTTCTGTACGTCTCTATCTCGAGCTTTAGCTAAACTTGTTTCATCTATTGCGAATCAACCCAATTTAGTTCAATTTATTGGAATGCTCTTTTTTTAGGAAGGTTTATTCTCTTACAATTTTTATTTTTATTTTTCTTCAAAATTTTTTTGTCACAGGTTAGGAGGATGTTTGATTTATTGTTCGTTTATGACTACTTCGACAAAAACTTTAAAAATTGAACAACATTAACCAATAAGATGTATTTTTTACCGACTTCCAAAAAGGAGGAGGTATTCAATTCGTCTGTATTTTTTTTTTTTTTTTTATGTTTGTTACCGCATAACTTTGGACTGAGTGAAGCAATTTTGATTCTTTTTGTATTGGAAAGCTGGTGGCTGCAGTGTGGTCCCATTTCAATTCCGTTCACTTTTAGCCATAGGAACTATTTTAAAAACCATAAAACCCTGTTTTGATCCATGGAAGTCGGTTTTGTTTTTTTGCTAAAAATGATTATACTTGCTCTATAGGGCAAGTATTAGTTTCGTGTCGAAAAAAAAAATTGAGGTTTTAATCAAAACCAACATTACGATGATGGAGAATTCTGAAAAAGTGGGTCCCGCAATTCCGTCCGTGCGTCTGTACGTCTGTGCGTCTGTGCGGTTGTGCGTCCATCTGTACACATTTCCACAGCCTAAACGGGTGGACGGATTTTCTTCAAATTTGGTGCACATGATTTTTATGGAATTCTGAAAGTTGGTTTTTTTTTGTTTTTTTATATCTCGCTTAGAAAGTGTACCTCCCATACAAATTTTTTCAATTCAAACCAAATAACTCGAAAACGGCTCTAACGAGTTTGATTAAACTTTGCAGACGTAATATTCGAAGCAATTGCAACAAAACTGTATTTTTAGTTTTTCTCAAAAAAGTCAAAAAAGTCAAAAAAGTGTACCTCCCATACAAATTTTTCAAATTATACCAAACAACTATAAAATGGCTCTAACGATTTTGATTAAACTTTACAAACTTAATATTCAAAGCAATTACAATAAAACTGCATTCTTATTTTTTTCAAAAAAAGTCAAATAAAAAAACATTTTTTTTTTTCATTTAACAAAATTTTGCCCTAAATGTCGGCTCTTCCCCAACATCAACAAAATTTCTTTAATTGATTTATACAGAGGCAGCTCTTAAAATCTACAAGTAAACTAACATAAAAGTGTTTTAAACTGCAAGAGCAAGTACGTGCGACCCCAGTCGTGCATTTTATTTCATATAATATTTGTTATAAGACATTCGAAAGCAATCTTTGTTTCAAAATAAGCCACCTCTTTGAAAAAAAAGGATGTACAGTAATTTCCTCATATGCACAAAATTCGAGATGCATAAGATGCGATTGCTTATTCTCTTATTTGACTTCATAAAGAATAATATGTTTTATGGGAACTACTCGTACTAAAAAAATGCACTTTCTGACATTAGATTTTGTATTTTCGTTGTAAAATATGCAAAGCACGGAACGGACACTTTTGGTATCCTAAGCCTCACTTCTTTTTCCGATTTTTTTTTTTTTTTTAATTATTATTAAAATTTGAATTTTTGCTATATCACGCAAATTGTGAACATTTTAATGAAAATCAATTCTAATGATACTTTCAAATTGCTTGCTGTAAATTAGCTGTATAAATTTAAAAAATATTTTATCTCTTATATCAGCTGATACCTTAACGGCAACATATTAGGTACTATTGACAAAAAAAACTATTATATATTTCTTTATTCTTTTCAAAGAACAGAAAACCTTTTTTGTTTTTAATTAAAAACCAATTTAAGGCAATATCAATTTCCTTGAGCAAATTTATCTTGAAATTTAAAAAATTGCGGGTTTTTATATAATGTTCACATTCATGGTACAGATAATGGCGACACATACATATTTATTTTTTGTTTTGCCGAAAGATATCTTGGAGGTAATTTTTATTGTTAAACAATTTCCAAAGATAAACATTTGCAGTGAAGCACGTATACAATAACAACCAAAAAATAGTAATAAACTTAATGAAAGCTTATCTATGCATTTTATCATTTTGCAACGTGATTAACTTGAATAAACAAAAAAAATTGTATTACGTCATTTTGAAGTGACCTTTACTTAATTCTTAGTTATGTTCATGTGAAGCAAAATAAATTAAGATTAGTGTTTTAATGATTTGTGTGGAAAAAAAATACCATTGCATAGTGACAAAAGAGTAATTAATCATTGACCAAGCAAATCACAAAACAAACAATTATTTATCAAATAAATGCAACCATTAAATTGAGTTTATGATAACGAGAGATAAAATTATAGAGTCGTTAAGGGGATCATTCAAGGTTGCGTTTGTGAAGCCTTAAGAATAAAATTCATTTATGAATTTTTTTTTTTTTGACAAATATAACGAATATTTCTTGAAAAATTTTTTTTTTTATAAAAAAGAATTTAATAATCTTAATCTGATCTAAAATTTCACTTCTTTAAAACAAAAAAAAAATTTGGACAAAGACAAAATAAATTAGGTAATTTAATAGATTTATGAATGAGCAACATGAAAGTTTGAATAAATTCACACTTTTGACCTTCCAAATAATAATAATGTGTTTTTTTTTTCTCAACAATAAATCAACAGCCATTAAAAAAGAAACTATTGTTGATTTTTTTTTTGTTTTTTCTTTTTGTTGAAATCAATCAAATGATTTCCTTACAATAATTTATGAGTGAGTTATTGATAAATTTAACTCTTGATCTTTTCAAAGATATTGAAAGTCTGAATGGCTTATGTTTATTTAAAGTAGATAATATACTTTCAAAAAAAAGTAAAGGTATTGCAGTTAATTTCTTTTGTATTTCACATACAAAAATAATAAAAATTAAATCGATTAGTCACATCATAATTAACTTTTATTGAAATTAAAAAAACACAAAAAATGCATATTTCTATTTTGGCTATAATAACAGAAATATTTCAAGACCAAGCTTAATTTTTTTATTTTTATACTCCTAATATATTGGATCACATAGACCAAAAATACTTAAAATAAAATGCACGACTGGGTCGCACGAATTTGCTCTTAGAGCTTAAATTTTTAAGACTTTTTATATAGAAATTTGGAAAATGTAGGTACAGAAAAAAAAAATAAAAAAAAATAATATTCGTTTTTTTTTTAAATAATATAAAATCTGAAATCAAATTGCCCCCCAAAACAAGTTTGCAGTTTTGGTTGATATATTAAGATGCATTTTTAGAAAAAAATTTTTCAAAATCGTTAGACCTGTTTTTTAAAAAACTAATTTTTTATAAATGATTTTGTGGAAAAAAATTTTTAAGATAAAATTGGTAAGCCATTTTGTAGAAATCACTGATCAACATCTAAACACAAAATTTCAAAAAAATTTAATGCCCCGTTTTCGAAAATTTGATTTTTCAAAAAAAAAAATTTTCAAATTTTTTTTAAAATCCCAAAAATTATTTTTTTCAAAATTTTATTTTTGGTTTATATTTAAATTATATAAATGCTTCTTCTCAAAAAGTTTCGTTGAAATCGAATAAGCAGTTTCGGAGATAATCGGATTTGAAAAAACGGTTATATGTCAGGTACCGTTAATAATGATTTTCAAAAAAAAATTTTTTATTAGAAGATAGACTTAAAACTAACATTTTTGAGCAAATTTTTTTTTGTCCAAAAAAATTAATTCCAAAAACCCCTCTGGAGAGTTGCCAAATAACGCTACATACCAAATTTGACATTAATCGGTCCATCATTTTTTGACTAATGTGATAGCAAATATTTAGGGATAACAACAAGCTCTATTGAAAAAAATTGGAAAAGTCGAAAGAAAAAATACTTATTGAGCTTATTTGATGGTACCTATCATAGAACAGGGTTTTTTAAATCTTAATTTCTTTTAAACGACTCAACCTATTTCATCGTTTTTGAAACCGATCGATGCTTGAAAAAGAAAAATTAAAAAAAATTTCAGGTTTCTAAAAAAAAAGAAGAAGAATGCACTGAGATATAAAAGTGAACCATATCCCTCTGTAGACACACCTCTTTTTTGCGAATTTGGTTTATACTTTTTCATGGCACTTGAACTTTTTTCGGTCTCAATATTTTATGGAGAATCATACATGAAATTTATGTAGAATTTTCCGAGGAATTCGAACACTGTATTCACTTTTCATTTTTGTCCTGCCAAATTCGCACCCGTGTGCCGACAGAGGGATATTCTAAGGTTTGGTTAAAAGTTTTAATCAATTAAATTTTGAATGTTTCCTTAGGAAGTTTTCAAATTACTTTAAAATTGATAAATTAAAGAAAAATTGCGCAGAACACAGTAAAAATTTAATTTATACAATTTTAAAACCAAACCTTTAAAATGAAATCGGTTTCTAAGTTTTTTTTTTTTTTGTAGTTCAATTTTGTAAGATATCATTTTGGCTTTTTTTCGGTCACTCTGAAAGTTATAAACTACTTATTGCTAAAATGGCTTCGTGACATGGTTTTCCTTCTACATAATGTTTTTCTTATCCCATTAATATGTAGCATTTTGAGAAAAAATGTACTTAAAACTATACAATGAATTTTTCAAAATCAATTTAAAATTAAAACTGCACCATAAATTTTGATTTTTAAGGTTTTAATCAAGTGCTTATAATAACCAGCTATTTTGAAACCAAAAAAGTATATTTTTGTTTTCTCATGAAATTATCATTAACAAAATGTACCAAACAAAATGTTCGACTAATTTAGATAAAACAAACAGTTTTTGTTGGAAGTAAGGAATATTTATATTACCATGACCATAGACTTTTTTTAACAAAAAGACTAGAACCATTAATTTTCGTTTTTTTTTTCATAACCCCCGCAATTGAATTACTGTTAAGGTAAAAAGTAAAAAAAAATATTTCTAATAAGAGCTAAAAATATGGAATTCTTTTGAACTGTATTGCAAACACAATTAAAATGCAAATGTATTTAAAAATAATTATTACCTATGAATTCATATCTATAAGGTAGCTTAAGAGTTGTCGTACTTGTATCTAATTGCATGTCAAAAGCATTTATCACGAATAACAAAATTACTTTACTTATCATATATTTTCAGGTCCAAACTAAGTTATAAAGAAGCCCTAAAGCAGGTAAAAATCTTTGACTTGAGCAAATATTAGAATATTAAAACTTTTATGTTAGTTAAAAGTAAATTTTGATTTCAATGAGATTTCTTCCATTATTTTAATAACAAGCAAACACAAGATGAAGTGCTATTTAGAAGTATGCAACCCTAAGGCAATTAAGAATTTGCCTTAAAAAAAAAACAATCCGCCCATGTTCACTCTAAGAATTGTTAATTGTTTGTCATTATTCATTTTCACCTACAATAAAACATTTGACAGAGTCAGGTGTGATAAACATTTTGTCAGCAATTATTAGTCACGTTTTAAATTTAAAATTGCGATTTATGGATGATGGCATTTATTTTTTTTTTTTTTTTTTGTATTTAATTTTGTTTACAAAACTCCTATCTTCCTCCCTCTACAAATTTAAAACTCTATTCATAAATTCCACAACAAAAAAATGATTAAACATTAAAGATAAATTGTTAGTTGATTTGATAAATAACAGACAACCAACAATACTTTGACATTGAGATGATGATGATGAGAAATTTGCTAAACGTGTTACTGAGTTTTTAACTGAATGATAACTTTGAGAGACCTCAGAGATGAATCTAAAAGTGATGTCATTTCGAACTTCAAAAGAGACTTTCAACAAAAAAGAACACACACAAAGCATCCGCAAATCGAGAGGGTTCGATAATTACTCTAACATGTTTTGTGATTATAAATAAAAAAAAAATAATAAAAAAAAGGTTGTTTTTAGTCGACCTTGAACTTTTAAGTGCATTATTGTTGGCTGATGATAAATTCTTTAGAAAATCGAATGAGATGTTAATAATGTTCTGATATCATAATTTTTTTTGATTGATTCGCAAATGAGTTTGTGTTTAATTAAAATTAAAAAAAAAAACACGATGTTCAAGGGAATCATTAACCAAAACGAAAAAGTCCCAGTAATACTTAAAAAAAAAAAAAAATCCACATCAAAAAACTTTAATGTTTAAACAACCGGTTGAACTTATTAACTTTAATTGAAGAACAAGTAATGTTGATTGACCAGTAATTTAATAAAAAAAAGAACAAAAAAAAAATAAACAAGTGAACCACATTTTTATCACGTGCCATGAAAGAAATTACATTTTGTGAAGATTAATTAGTTTGTAGTCTAGACAATAAGATGAAATTCAAAAAGAAGAAGATTTAAAAAAAACAGGTGTTTTTTTATTTTTTATTAATCTTTTAATCTTTTTATGGCTTTTGATTTGATTTTTTTTTTAATTTTTTTACTTTATTAAAATATGTATTTATTTAAGCCGTCATAAAAGAGGTTGCCCGTTAAATCAGCATGAGATAAGCATGATATTCGTTGAAGACCTACGCTTTTGCAAAAGTTTAGACTTTAGTCTGCGAAACCTTCAAAATATAACGGAAAGAGCACTCCTATTTTATTATTAACAACATTTTTTTTTTTATAAACACTAACGTGTTGCTTCATTCATGTGTTTATAAGTCTGCCTTTTTGAAGTTACAACAAATGACTGAATTTGATTAATGTCAATTTTGACATTGTTATCGGGCTCATATTTTATTTAAAAAAAGGCCTACTCTCGCCTTTATTTAATAACCAAAACAAATATGGCTTTTGGACATTTTTCAAAACCCTTTTTTGTAATTTTTTGCCGAGTTTTTTAAAATGATTTTCTCGCAAAATTTGCTGCGTAGGTATTTGATTACTTATTAATTTTCTAATTTTTTTTAAATATTATTTTTTTTTTTTTGATAAATCTGTTAATTTAAAAATATAAAAAAGTTAAATATTTTCAAAAAATCATTAAAAAGTTTTTGATATAAAAAATATATGTTTTTTTTTAAATAAAAATTAATTTTCAAAAAATTGAATAAGACAAGGAGTATCGTGAATCATACAACATCGTTTTTATTAAGTTTTCAACGGAACGAAAAAATAGTTAAAAAGTATATAAGCAGAATTTTGAAAACCTGAATTTTGAAGTCAGAATTTTGATTCGCTCCCGTTAGCATATATTTTATGAGAATTTTTGTATTGAATTTAAAAAGTATATCAAAAGAGAATGATTGAAATAATGCCAACACCATATTTTTATAGTCTCTGAAACATTTAATCCATACAATTTCTTAGTTGACTTTGCATGTCTGTACGTGACGTTTTGTTATTTCAATAAAAATATCTTTTTAAAGTAAGTAAAGTGTTAAACTTTCTTCGTTGTTGAAGATGCTTAATAGCTTTGGGAAATAAAATCCATGGAATCCAACTCAAACGATACAATTTGTTAGATATTTTGTCTGTACGTGACAAGGGAATGCTCCAGAGATAATTACATGTTGGAAATAGAAAAATATGTATAATAGATATTATTTCTATTGAAATATTTTTTCAATGTAGGTACTATGCTCCCAATCAAAATACGTTTTTTAATTTTGTCTATACATTTCGTTTAAAAATAATATATGGGGCATTTCACGTGAAACCAGCAGCGAAAAATGTGGTGGGTCGTCAAATTTGTTCATATTTGGTATATGTATTCCTTAATCGAATTAAAAAATACATCTGGAAGGATTTTGAATTTTAAGCCTTGATAGCGGAGTTATGGGCTTCTAAAGTTTTGGAAAACTCTGGGAAGAGTTTATTTGAAAAATTTATATAAATTAAACGAAGGGGTAACAAAATTATTTAAATGATGGATTATACGCAAAATTAGACGTGCTTTTCAAATATGAAATCTAAACCGGAAATAGATTTATTTTTTCGACAGAAAACCGGAAGTTGGCACTTCAAATCCAAATTTAAGAAACTTCGACCATTTTGATATTTTTTTAAATAGTCTTAAAATAAAGCTTATACAATTTAAAAACTACATGCCATGTTTCAGAGTGGGATATCAAGCCGTTTAGAAGATACATAGGTTTTAGTGAGGGGTCTTCGTGCATGTAAAACCGGAAGTACCCAGTTTTCTCTGCTCTGACCCAGCAGTTTGTACCACCCCCAAATTTTGTTTGCCCATTCGATAGAGCATTGGCTGAATATCATTATCCTGATTTTTCGCACTCGCGAAATTCACCTTTCAGCCGCCATCTTGGATTTTAGTTTTTGTTGAATATCTCGATTTCTATTTATCCTACATAAAAGTTGTGTATGCAAGAAACGTAGGAAATTCAATTTCGCGTCTTTATGTTAAGAGAACTTTTTCGATATTCCTAATATTAAAAAAGTTGCAAGCCAAAAAAGAAAAAAAAAAACGAAAAAAATGACAATTTTAAAGTTTTGAGCACTTTTTATCAAAATTATGAAAAAAGGTCCTGAATTTTCTCTTGTAACATAAATCTCTAAAATACTTACTAATCATTAAAAATTCAATATTTGTTAAAAAAAAATTAAGAAAAAAGTAAAGATAAAAACACAAACAAAAAAGAGCATTTTTTAACAAAAAAAGTTTAATAACGTTTGTGTTTATAGCGTTACAAAAAAAAGTTGTATAGGAGAGTTGTAGAGAATTTTAAGGAATAATCTTTCCTCGGAAGGTTTTTTCATAATTTTGATAAAAAGTGCTCAAAACTTTAAAATTGTCATTTTTTTCGTTTTTTTTTTTTCTTTTTTGGCTTGCAACTTTTTTAATATTAGGAATATCGAAAAAGTTCTTTTAACATAAAGACGCGAAATTGAATTTCCTACGTTTCTTGCATACACAACTTTTATGTAGGATAAATAGAAATCGAGATATTCAACAAAAACTAAAATCCAAGATGGCGGCTGAAAGGTGAATTTCGCGAGTGCGAAAAATCAGGATAATGATATTCAGCCAATGCTCTATCGAATGGGCAAACAAAATTTGGGGGTGGTACAAACTGCTGGGTCAGAGCAGAGAAAACTGGGTACTTCCGGTTTTACATGCACGAAGACCCCTCACTAAAACCTATGTATCTTCTAAACGGCTTGATATCCCACTCTGAAACATGGCATGTAGTTTTTAAATTGTATAAGCTTTATTTTAAGACTATTTAAAAAAATATCAAAATGGTCGAAGTTTCTTAAATTTGGATTTGAAGTGCCAACTTCCGGTTTTCTGTCGAAAAAATAAATCTATTTCCGGTTTAGATTTCATATTTGAAAAGCACGTCTAATTTTGCGTATAATCCATCATTTAAATAATTTTGTTACCCCTTCGTTTAATTTATATAAATTTTTCAAATAAACTCTTCCCAGAGTTTTCCAAAACTTTAGAAGCCCATAACTCCGCTATCAAGGCTTAAAATTCAAAATCCTTCCAGATGTATTTTTTAATTCGATTGAGGAATACATATACCAAATATGAACAAATTTGACGACCCACCACATTTTTCGCTGCTGGTTTCACGTGAAATGCCCCATATGTAATGTACATATTTTTTAATTGAAGCGAACTTAAGAATTATTCTACAATACGTCAATTAAAAAAAACTTAATTAAGATCTTAACAGCAACAGGTGCATTTCAAATACTTAATTTCTAAGAATATGCAATTAAAACATTCATGGAAAAATAAAAGATAAGATAGTTTTGATAACAAAGACGCCGAAAGTTTATTTGTAATGACTATCCAGTTTGAGAAATTTTAAATGCATATGAGTCATTTAACTAATTAGTCTTAAGTTTAAGTGTTTCGTAACTTAATTGAGATTTTTTATTATTATTGTACTGATATTCAAGAATTTATCATTTTAAAAAAACTTTTAAAAATTCTATTTATTGATTTGTTTTAAAACAAAAAAATTTAAACAAAATCTCTCAAACTGATAAGAATGTGATTCACTGTTAGACGTAATAAAAAATAAGATAAACAAAGTCATTTTTTAAATTTGCACTTACAAATCAACAATTTGTGAATTTTAAATTAAAATTACAAAAAGCAAAGATAAGATATTATGAACGATAAAACAAATATGTAACTAATTAGTCAAACCCTTCATTGAATTTACCTTTAAAGGTCGTATCATCAACATTTCATAAAGATCTACACTTGTACTCTCTCCCACGCTTTGTAATTGCTTCACTGTCAATTTTAATGTAATAACAACAAAAAAATATACAAAACAGAAATAAGTCAATTAAACGCAATAACTTATTTCAAACTTCATGTAGTCACACGACAGACATGCAACAAAATAATATTTCCAAATTCTCTTGCGTCTTCAAGAGATAAACATCAGCAGCAGCAACAGCAACCAGAGAAAAAATATGAAACGCACACATGCAACATGTTTCCCACATCATCAGTTGATAGTTTTAAACTTAAAAAAAAAAAAAAAAATCAAAAAAATTGCAAAATTAATGCGCTTTTTTTTGTCTGTCTTGAATTTAATGTGGAAACAGTTCGTTCTTATTATGAAAAAATGAAGGTATCTTCCAGACACTTCTTCACTTATAATAACATTTGAGTACTGTTACACATGAATGTATGAAAATAGTTTTAATTCATGACCGTTAATGAAAGAGGAGGCGAATAAAAACAGGTTTGGTTAAACCAGGATGTTACAGTTACATAGTTAAAAATATGCTGTTCTTGCTGTTTTTTGTAAAGTGCTTTGAATGGGTTTGTTAAAAGCTTAAAATATTTTAATTTATTTGAAGACAGGAAAAAATGTATTAAACATTTAAAATCACAAAATACAATTTAACATTCAAGATAGACTTTAATAGAACATCTGAAGTTCATTCAATCTATACGTCAATTATAATCAAATATTGATATATGAGATATCGAATTTCAATTTATCATCATTTCATAATTTGTCATTTTGTGGACACAAAACTATCAATATTTTAGTTATGATTTTGTAGACAGTTCATGGACTTTAACTTAAAACATAGCTTATCTACTTTTTTCAAAATGTCCAATATAAGCCATGACGTTTATATAATCGCTCATAATTTGAGACAAGAGATTTTAGATACTTTGAAAAGTTGACCGTAAACCAAACTATGTTCTTGCAAACAGTATTTGTTCAAACACTATAGAAATGAGTATGAATTAAAAACGTCCATTAGGTTTGTTCAATAAAAAAAAATCATGTGTGCAATTCACACCAGGTAGAAGTGAAACCTTAAAAAATAATTTTTCTTGCAAAAAAAAAAATAGAAAAAATCTACCTATTTTTATTCTATCACCTTCAAATCCATGTTTTTTATATGACCACCTATATAAATATTATATCATCTGAAAGCTTATTGTCTAAGCTCAAAATATATAAATCGATCAGGTCTATGAGACATCTACAAAAAGAGCTAGAATTTTTTGAACTCGATCAATTTCCATAAAAAAAAGCGAAAAAAACACGTATTTTTGTCTTCTCACGCTATTAAATCCATTTTCTTCCCTAACAACCTATAACAACCTGCACCATCTGAAAGCTTATTGTCCAAGCTCAAAATATATATGTATATCGATCAAGTCTATGAGACATCTACAAAAAGAGCTAGAATTTTTTAAACTCGATGAAATTTCATCAAAAAAAGCCAAAAAATCATTAATTTTATGTTCTCACGCTATTAATTCAATTTTTTGTTTGACAACCTACAAAAAATTTTATACCATGTGAAAGCTTATTGTTTCACCTTGTATAATCTTATTTCAAAGATGTCTACAAGAGAAGTTAGAATTTTTTAAAGTCAACGATGTCGAATTTCCAGACTGAGATTACGGTACTTCCTACACTGGTAGCTGGTTATCGCCAACAGATCTCCACAGGTGTTTTGAGGTATGTTTCAATTTTTTCAATTTAAGATTGTGTAACTTGTAGAGCACGTACCATTATGTATGATATATCAAATAAAAGGTTATGTTATCAGCATGCGTATTAAAGTTAAATCAAATTTGTATGTGCACTAGATCAAAAGATATAACGTGTGTTGGAAAAGAACATCCTTTTACCGTTATCTCCGAATTTTGAATATGAAATTAATTGAAATTTTGTACAATTATAATTTATTTAATTACCTATCTACAGTACAAATTTCATTCATCTATCTATGAAAACAAAAAGTTATAACAAGTTGAAGTCGTGTCGCGTTTTTGTTTCATCTTGTTTCAAATCACTACGATACTAAAGAAGTTTTCACTTCAAAAATCAACTCAAGTTATGGTAACTCAAAAAAAAGGCCAACAAATCTAAAACACTTAACAATACTGAGATTTTTCGTGGAGCATTTTTCATCATATAAAGTTTTACTTTACCTACACAAAAAGTGCACCATTTTAATTTTTGATTGCTATCGAGTAAGGACATATTTTCAAAGAATTAGAATTTGTAACAAAAAAATCGAACTCGAGATAACAATAAGAAAAGACATTACGATGATAGAGAATGGGAAAAAATATTTTATTTTTCTCGAAAGCAGGTTACCTTTAATAGTTATAACTTGAAAAACGAATAAATTTTTTTTGAATTTGTCGCATATTCTCTTCCAATTTTTAAAAATAACGAATGATCGTTTTCGTTTCATTATTTACAGATTCCCAGGACAAATGATTTTGATTAAAGCTTTTTTTAAATTGTTAATTAAGATATAGAACCATTTTCTTGATTTCCGACTGATTTGATTTCTCATGTAACCGGTTCAACCGAATTCAAGGAAAATTTTCAAAAAACAAATTTTTGGATGATAAAATAAAATTGAAATTCTTTTTGAAAAATAATTTTTTTAAAGTATGTTTTTATGACATGATCAACAGTTGGCTTTGAAGGGCATACATTTTGTTTGGATATATAATAAAACCTCCTTCTTATACCTATACAAAATTTTAATTGCATGTTTCCTTTTTCATGTCATTAACATTTTGATGTTTTTGAAGTTTTAAAAATAAAATTTATATTTTATATCATATCTTAATACCCATGGTGATACATCAGAATTGTGCGGAAAAGTAGATTGGGTTGAGACAAGACAAAAATCTTTTGGAAGAGAGGTTCTATTCCTCTCCGTTTTGCCGGAACCGGAAATTTTCAAAACCATTATTAAACATTGAAAAAATATAACTATTTTAAGTCAATGGTTACATTCTCAATGAAGTGATTTACCTTTTCGTAAAGCAACCTTTTTTGTAAAATGTAAAGCAAAAAAAAAAAGTTTTTGAAAAATTAGTTTTCAAACTCAAAATTTAAAAAAAATTATTTTTTAATTTAGAACAATTTTATTTAATTGTATTTTTTGTTAAGAATTAATTAAGTTTTTTGGTTTTTTACTAAAGAAAACTTTGAATTTTATTGCTTTATGTAAAGACAGTTTACAGGCGATACCAATGAAAAAAAAATTAATTAATTTAGGGTTATTCAAATACTTCTTAATTTTATTTTAATGAACTATGAACTATGAATGTGTAAATAATAACAAAAGGAAATTACCTAGAACAAAAAAAATTTCCTTAGAAAAAAGTGGCTTTCTTTATTTTTTATTTTCTATCATAGTCATTTCGTCCTTGCAACTATGCATTTTAAGTTAAATTCTTTTATGTTGAGAGGAGCGTTCAAAAATTTGATAAAATATCGAAGTAAAAAAAACTGGTTTAGTCACTTTGTTCAAACCATCCGATTTGATATTTTTGGCCAAAAATTTGTGAGTGATTTAATACTGTCTGTCTATCTGTATAATTAGCTACAGCCTAAACGGATGGACCGATTAATGTCAAACTAGGTATGCAGCGTTATTTGGCGACTCTCCAGAGGAGTTTTTGAAATTAATTTTTTTGGACCAAAAATAACGGTACTTGTCATATACCGATTTTAGTAAAATTGAAATATCTTAAAAACGGCTCCAACGATTTTGTTAAAAAAATTCAAATGTTAGTTTTCTGACAAGGTCTATCTTCTTATGAAAAAATTTTTTTTGGAAATTCATTATTAACGGTACCTGCCATATAACCGTTTTTTTTTAATCCGATTATCTCCGAAATTGCTTATTCGATTTCAACGAAACTTTTTGTGAAGAAGCATTTATACAATTTAAATATAAACCAAAAAACAAATTTCCAAAAAAATAATTTTTGAATTTTGAAATTTTTTTGTTGAAAATCAAATTTTCGAAAACGGGACATTGAATTTTTTTGAAATTTTGTTTTTAGATGTTGATTAGTGATTTCTACAAAATGCCATACCAATTTTATTTTAAGATATTTATTTAAAAAAATTATTTATAAAAAATTAGTTTTTTTAAAAAACGGCTCTAACGATTTTGAAATTTTTTTTCTTCTAAAAATGCATCTTAACATATCAATCAAAACTGCATACTTGTTTTGGAGGGCAATTTGATTTCATGTTTTATTTTATTTTTTTAAAAAACGAATTTTATTTTTTTTTTTCAAATTTCTATATAAAAAGTCTTAAAAATTTAAGCAACTTTAACTCTAAGAGCAAGTTCGTGCGACCCAGTCGTGCATTTTATTTTGTTTCGTTTCGATTTAGAAGAAGTGTCTATGTCATTTTCAACAAAAATTAATTTTCGGAAAAAAGTGGACTTATTCTGTTCTTAAAACTGACGATTCAATTGCAATGTCCACTTTTCGCAACAACAGTTTAGTTTGCCTTAACTGTTTTGTTACTTTTCTTGGCTCTAAAGCCTGAACTACATAGAAACACAAAGTAGTGAAAAAAGTTCAAAAAAGTCTCTAATTTTTCAAATATGTACCTAATATTAATTTTTAAATGTCACATCAATAAAATTATTTTTGTTATTTTGTACTTTTATTTACTTTTTATACTTTTTTTGACTTTGTGTTTCGATGTAGTTCTAGCTTAAGTCTCTTTAAGACCATACAAATATTTGTAAAATCTCATGTGAATAATTTTCCTCCCGAAAAAACTCTACCAATCTACGACTTTGTTGTCGGATATGTCGGTTGCGGTACCCACCTGATATGTGCATATTGTCACCAGCGGCTTCCCACTGGTCGGCTTCATTCTGGATATTTGTGTTGTTGTTGTTGTTTTTCTTCTTGTTTCTTCTTAATTTGCAATATTGCGATGCAAACGGCTACGCTTGCGAAGAACTTCACTCCGTATATAACGGTTTGATATTTACTTATTTTTTTTTTTTTTTCTTCAACAAACACTAGTTTATTGTGCACTATCGAGCGTGAGTGTAAATCAGGTGTGAAGCATGAGAAAGGTACACTAAGCTTGCATAAGACAATAGAGAAATACTCTACTTCAAGTATTTAAACAAACTCACAACAAAAAAATGAACATTAAACAAAAATCACATTATACGCCTTTTTTTCAACTTCTTTTTTTTTTATTTTGATTCTAATGACTTAGCAAGACTGCGCATTAAGATTATATAAGTTGGCGAAGATAGATGGATCGTTGGATAGATGCAGCAGCGTAAAAATAATGCAATAACACGTAGTCGAGGGAAAACTTTGTTTTTTTTTTGAATAAGTTACGATAATTACAAAAAAAAAGAAAGAAAAAACACTTTTCTTATTGCTCTTTCTAGCTCTCACACTTTTGAGCACACCTAAAAGGGGTATAATAAATTTTGATTGGTAAAAATTTTGTATCTTTTGGGTGCGAGAGACTTTCGATGGATAAATCACCAAAACACAGACGCGGTAATTGCACTTTCAGTCGTCGGTCGTTTATAGTACCCGTATCTTTTTTGTATTATATCGTATATCTTAGCAATATGACACCTTGCCACTTCTTTACGGATGAGGAATACAAAATACCGATTTGCCGGAGGAGAAACGAGAAAACGATTGATCTGACTGTTGAAGCGATGGATGGATTGGTTGTATGTGGAACTTTCACTGGACGCGACCACAGAATCAATTAAAAATCATTTTGTGTAGATCGTATATGTTTGGCGGTGGTGGCCCGGTGCGACCACGTCTCACAGGAAAATTTTTATCTTTCTCTGTTTTTTTTTTTATCAACTTTTTTAACTGGGCCCGAAGAAACCTTCTCTTTTTTTTATAAATTTGTTTTTAGCGCGTGGTATTTTTCTGGTAAAAGTCGACTGCTATTTTAACAACCTTGGCCAACTGAAGTTGTGGCAGCCCACAACAATTCACAGAACTAACTTGTAGATACTTTTTTTTCTTCTTGTTTTTCTTTTTTTTTTTTCTTCTTCTTTGAAGCTTTCTATAGCGGATGCAAGAGAGTAAAAAAATTGTTATAAACACACCGATTGTTCACCTGTCTTCGAGAAGCCCACCTGTACGACTGATGTTAACCACGTTTCAATCGCTACGTAGCTTGTGGTTTGATCGAGAAGAGGTATGAAATAAAAGCTTTCTTCTCTTGGTGCAGTTAGATATTGTATCTTTATTGTTGTTGTATTTGAGTACCAGTTTTGTGTATTTATTTCTCATTCTCTTGAAAGTTTATAGATACTCTTGCTGACGTCACGTAAAAATTCCAAAAGTGCCTACTGCCTATAGGTATAATAAATGGCGATAGAGGATATCCCCCTACCCAGAAAAAGCTAACCAACAACCAGTTGAAGAAAAAAAGGCAACAATAATAATAATAATAGTTTGATGTGGAAAATTCCTTGAAAAGATACTTTTGTAGAATCTGTTAGATACAACGAGAGTAAACAAACAAGTCTTCTTCTGTTATACACACATTTAGCACAGAGTCTTAGATACTCGTACTCGTTACATTTATCACCTGACTTTTGAATAGGAGTGTGTACGAGTACCTATAGAGTGTGTCAGATAGTCAGATGGAGAAGAGGGTGTGTTGGAGTTATCTGGCTGGTTGTTGTGAATGGAATTGGGATTGGTTATAGAAAAATCTATAAACTTTGTCTTAAGATCACGGTTACCACTTTGGTATTTGTTTTTTTTTTTAAGCCTTTTTCTAAGATTTTTTTCTTGGATTTTATGATTTATATTTTAGCGAAATAGGACAATTTGGTATGGTAGATCTAAGCAAAAAAAAGGACCAAAGGTCAAACTAATTCCTATACAAATATATTTTATGATGAGACCTTTTGAGTTTTTGGCCATAATTGATATTAAAAAAAAAAACACAAAATAGCAACAAAAACATAGCAAAATGGGTTATCAAACAATATGTAGGTACTTTTAAACTGAATAAAGAAAAGATGAATTTTTATATTTTTGTTCACAATTATAAAAATGGAGGGCAAAACAAACCATACCTATTAAAAAATAAAATGCACGACTGGGTCGCACGAACTTGCTCTTAGAGTTAAAGTTGCTTAAATTTTTAAGACTTTTTATATAGAAATTTGGAAAAAAAAATAAATAAAAAAATTAAAACAAGTAGGCAGTTTTGATTGATATATTAAGATGCATTTTTAGAAAAAAAAAATTTCAAAATCGTTAGAGCCGTTTTTTAAAAAACTAATTTTTTATAAATAATTTTTTGGAGAAAAAGTTTTAAAATAAAATTGGTATGCCATTCTTTAGAAATCACTAATCAACAACTAAAAACAAAATTTCAAAAAAATTCAATGTCCCGTTTTCGAAAATTTGATTTAAAAAAAAAAAAATTTTCAAAATTTTTTAAAAAATCCAAAAATTATTTTTTTTCAAAATTTTATTTCTGGCTTATATTTAAATTATATAAATGCTTCTTCACAAAAAGTTTCGTTGAAATCGAATAAGCAGTTTCGGAGATAATCGGATTTGAAAAAAACGGTTCTATGGCAGGTACCGTTAATAATGATTCTCAAAAAAAATTTTTTTCATTGAAAGATAGACCTTAGCTTAAAACTAACATTTGAATTTTTTAAACAAAATCGTTAGAGCCGTTTTCGAGATATTTCAATTTTACTAAAATCGGTATATGACAAGTACCGTTATTTTTGGTCCAAAAAAATTAATTCCAAAAACCCCTCTGGAGAGTCGCCAAATAACGCTACATACCAAGTTTGACATTAATCGGTTCATCCGTTTAGGCTGTAGCTCCTTATACAGACAGACAGACAGACAGACTGACAGACAGACGGACTTCCGGGACCCACTTTTTTGGCATTGTCTACCATCGTAATGTCATGGAAAAATGTTATCTCAACTTTTTTTTTTGTACGAATGCATAACTTGATATATAGTACCTATATCGCAAGTAAAAATAAGGATGAAACAAAAAAAAACACAAAAAATACCCAATTTGGGGAACAAATTAAAACTATTTTCTTACTAAGAAAGAATATGCACAAATTTTGATTCTTTTTTGACAATTGAGAAATTCACGCCCAAAAAACTTCATTTGAAAATTCTAAACCATTTCCAATTTCTTCGTTCCTTTCGTTCGTTCCTTCTTAAGAAAATACCTTTAGTTTGACGCTAATATTTTGTATTTGATGTGTTTTGCGTATCCTTGTAATATGGTGATTTTTAGCCGCCATCTTGTTAATTGTCAACAAAAAAAACAAACTTGTTTATTCCAAAAATATTGTTTTCAGGTTTGTTTTCTTTATTTTTGACTCCGATTTTATGCATATCATTGAACTTAATTGTTCTTGAAAATTTTGAATCCAATGAAAAAGTTTTTTTATGAATTTTGAAACGATTTCATCCCAATGCTGAAATACAGAAATTTTAAAATTAAAATTTTCATTCAATGAGTTGACAAGTTCCAAAAAAATTTCTCAACAATTTTTGACATATTTTTTCTTCTTTCCCAAATAATGGCGTTTTCGATTGGCAGTCCGGAAGCGTCCGGAATCATTCTGAAAGCGTTTTATTCGTACAAAACTGACAGTTATAAATTTAAAATGGTGTGATAATTGACGAGGCTAGAATTTTTTTCAAAGCTGAAAATCCCAAAAACAATTTTTTTCTACATCCAGATTTTGAGGTATGAATTTTGTACCATTTTTTTATTAGCGCAAAAATCCCTTCAAAATGGGAGAATGTTTTTAGTAATATAAAATGTAATCATTATGTTTTCTGCTATAATCAGCTGATAAGATAATTTCAATATCACAAAATAACGAGAGCAATTTAGGAGTATACAGTATACACAGTAATTTGGCTTCGAATAGACCCATCAATATTAATTAGTCTAAATGATAAATATCTTTGGGCAGCAAAATGGAATGTACTTAATAGCTTAAAACGTATCCGTTTGTCAACTGCAGCTGTAAACAATTGATATTTAGAAGACTGATCAATTTTGTGGTTTTCTAAAAAAGCACCACATCTTTTTTTCCCTACTTTTTTACTTTTACATGTTTTCAAAACTTGACATTTTTCTATAACAGCGTATCAAAGAACTAAAATCCACTTATTTCAATTTAGGTAAATATGGAATCAATCAACAGTAAGAAAAGAGTATAGGTTTTTAAATGCAGCCCTGTGGAACATCTGAAAAGTTTCCTTGGTGAAAGTCAAATGTCTTTTAAGACAAATATGAAAAGCTCCACGTTGTCGCGTCATTTCTTTTAGAACGATTGGATATCAAATACCAAAATGGTAAAATTTGGTTGTTTGAAACAAGATTTAATTTTATTAATTAATTTAAGTAAATATTATATTATTTTTTTTAAGTACGTATACGCCACAGTGAACCCTAAATTTAAAAATGAAAGATGTATTATGTGAATGATTTTTACTGACCATTGAGGGATCTTACAAATAATATAATAATATCCATACAAAATGGGGGAAGGGGGTAGTTATCACCTGAATGCAGGAGCTAGGATACTTTATTTTACTATTTTTGAGATAGCCACTTTTTTAAGGAAGTTTGAATAAGAGATAAATACAAAAATACATAAATGTTGCCTGCACAGAGAAAAAATAAGGCAGGGATGACTATGCTTCTGGTATATTTAACTTTATTTCTGGTATATTCAACTTTATTCTGATTAAATATACTAGAAGTAAAGTTATCCCTGGCGTTATGTTTTCTCCGTGTGGATTTCCGTTTAATTAAAAAAAAGTTATTGTTCTCTCCCCTAGTCACCATTTAGTTAAAGATAACAGTTATTTCTAAAAGCAGTAATTCATTTTTATTAATTCTAGTTTCACAACTTCTTAAATAAAGAAAACAATATAGATTTTTTTTCATGAGAATTATTTGACTCCGAGTTTCGATACATGTTACAAGTGGTAACAATATGCTAAAGATCAATACCACATCACAAAACCTAAAGCTTAGAGAGTGAGAGCTTACAAGAATTCATAAATAGACAATTTGTTGGGTAACACACATGGAAGCTGTATTTAAAGTTTCTATTTTTCTTCGTCTTTTTCGTTACTATTGGTATTTAAACAGCAGTTAGGATGTGGAGATAAATATTTTTGTTTATCTTAAAAATTTGTGAGTCATAAATTTAGGTTTTCTAAATTTTTTTCTTATACTATACAAGATTAGAAAAAAATATATATATACAAGCGAGAGTAAAGAACAATATTTTATGAAAAAAAAAAAAAAAAGAAATACCTACCTTCAGGTTGGGTTTTGTGGACACAAGACAGTGAAAAAATAAACTTAGATATTTTTAACCAAAACCGGTATATGTGGAAGATTTAAATTTTTTTTATTTATTTTTTTGCAGTACAAAAAATCCTATGAAAGAATCTTTCTGTTATTTATTTTTTGTTTATTTTATAATTTTTTTTTTTGTCAAATAGAAGTCAGGTAACAAAGTAAATATTGTTGACGTCGTCGCCGTAGCTATAAATGGGATGATATCACTTGAAGGAGAATATTTTTTAAGCTAAAAGATACAAGATGACGCGACCTAAATAAATTGTGGTAATTTTTTTTGAATTAAAACATTTCTCTATTGGATTTTGCTTTCATCTTGAAGCAAAAATAAATAAATAATAAATTGTTTCGTTTTATATGTGAACATATGTGATGTATGTATGCACCTTTTACTTTTTACAAAGAGATTTTTATTATTGTATATTTGAGCTTGGATTTGTTGTTGAAAGTCATCAGTCAAACGTAAAGAGAATACATTTTAATTGTGGTTTGTTGTTCATTACAAAGGAATTTCAAATATGTTGGCATTCAAAATGTGGTTTATATGACAACTTTCGCAATGTCACTTTGTAAGTTTTGAAAATTAGGCAGAGAGTCAAAATTAGGTAAACCAACTCCATGTAAGCTAGATAGAAATTGGGATCCTGGTTATCTTTATTAAAGATTTTATTAAAAAAGAGTTTAAAAGCACTTTTTTGTTTGAAAGCTTTTAGTAGAATTTGATAAGAATCGAACGTATATGGTTCTGGAACTAAACATTTTAGTATTTGCATTTTGAATTTTAAATTCTTTCTCTGACAATGAAGTTGAAAATATTTTCAAGAAATTTTTGGTATACCTTTAAGTTAGGTTAATTTTTAATGAACAGCTTTCATTGCTGAAAAGTGAAGTGGAGAGTAAATAAAAATTCGCTATCCAAAATTATATAAAACAGTAAAAATTTTGTTGGTGTAAATTTTGTAAAAATAATTTAGAGAAAAGATTATAATTTACAAAATTATAAGACGTTGCTTTTTATTGAAAAAAAAAAATCAATATTTTAATGTAACAAGGTTTGAAATGTAAAAACAACATTAAATACGATCTCAGAATTCGTTATTATTTCTTTTTTAAAAGCTTTCGAGCTTTTAAATAAATATTTTTTATTTTCTTTAATAAATGCCTTGATCGAAAAACCCTTTGAATCGGGTTATGTTTCGTCTATTTTTAAAATTCAAGACGCTTTTTTCCCTAGTTTTTAGTGAACTATCAACTTAATTTTTTGGTCACCAATAGAAAATTTGCCACCTTAATTTTTTTTGAAAATTTAGCTTGAAGTGGTCACTAGGGCGTATGTGGAACATTTTATTCCATACAAAAAAATATTCATACTAATTAGCCTAAACACTTAGGAACCCTGGAGGCCAGAAATATAAAAATGATTCCTTATAGTTCTGCTAGAAACAGTTATTATATCTGATAAAATTCTCAAAAAAGCAAAGTGTGGAGTAAAGTCGGGTGTTGTGGTATACAATGTTTCTTTTTGGAATATATTTCGGAAAATATTATATCAAACTGGTCGAAAATTTGTGAAGATGTGCAATGGTATATTATTTTCGTGTTTTGAATGTTTTGCAGTGGTTTTTCGTTTCAGAAAAAAAGTTTTATAATAAAAAGTGCAATGACCTCGAAAATGACACATTTGGAAAGTGGAGGGTAATGTGGTACACAAACGTCTACTAATGTGGTATACTCTTTTCCTATACATTATTATATATTTTATGAGTGTCTTAATTTTTTGAAATAACCAAGACACATGTTTTTATTTGTTTTTGTTATGAAATAAAAAACATCGGAAGATTAAAAATAACTTGTGTTTTGTTAAATTTAAGATAAAATATTAATTTCATTTTGGCATAATCTGAAGGAGTTTACTATACCTCATTAGAGTATTGTAAGTATACCACATTAGCGGAAACAGAGATATTGTACAAAACAATAAAAAAAATATATTAAAAGTTAGATTTGAACTAAACTCATATCAAAATCACGTAAATCAATAGCAAACTGTTCTATTTACATTTTTGTAAATATTGCTTTTTAAACGCTTGGGAATGCATTTTGTAAGGCTCCCGAAAAAATCTTTATAAAGATTTATCAATTTTTTGAAATGTATGGAATATTTTTGTGTTTTTGAGTGGGCATTTTTGGTTAAACAAAAATTGTCACCTATTGCTTCAAAAGACGTCCTTCTAATATCTTTAGTTTCTTAGAAAACAATGTGTAACACTTTACCAACCTATACCACATTACCCGAACTTACTCTAATGATTTAATTTTTTTTGAAAATGAAAAGTTTTACACACTCGATAAAACGGGTTCAAACTCATTGGAGTCCAACATTTGGGCCTTTTTAAATTATATTTAAAATGTATTTAATGTCACCATAAATTTTAAAGTACATTGAAATTACATGTAAATGGCTTTTAAATAAGAATTCCAGTTAATTTTGGTGCCCTGAGCTTGTATTTGAAGTCAGAAAAATTCAATCACATCACGTTTTTGAAATATTCTCGTTGGAAAATCGAAAATGCCGTTTTTTTAACCGTTTTCAAAGCTATTTCTTAACGTTTGGTTATTTGTTTTAACTAAATTTGTAACGGATTCTAAAAGAATTTCATCTTTCGAAATCAGTTTTAATCATTATAATATCTCTTTTCTTCTTCGAGAATTCAAAAGTTGAAATCAACGTCTTTGGTATATCTCATGTTTATTTGCTTTTAATAGCTAATTCTAAAAAGTTCCTTACCAACTGCTTTCAAATTTTGACAAAACTTTCCACTTAGAATCACGTAAGTTTTTATATCAGAATTAAAGTGTGACGATTTACCAATACTTTAGAATTTAACCTTAAGCGGTCACTAGGGCGTATATGTAACATTTTTTTAAAAACATTTGTAATTGATCTTTAGTTTCTTGTATAAAAAAAAATGTTTAGGTTATTATCAAATCAACATGTTTTCGTATTACCGTCGTTTGTCGGTCTGTGCGTTTGTTCATCTGCTTACCGATTCGTCTGTACGTCCGATCGATTAATTAAACAATTTTTGTTTCTTGTTTTTACTTAAATCTATATTAACCAAAAGCTTGAAATTGCAGTGATTTCGTAAAAAATAGGAACTACAACAGCAATAAGAAAATCCTCGTCATTCAAATACTAACATTTTACCCATTACAACTAAAAAATATTTTGCCCTTTAGAAATTACTTCCACTTTTAGTTGTTGTTAATGCGAATTTTATATATTTATTAGTTTTTATTTAAGCCTTTCAAGTTCCCTATACTTAATCAGCACACAAAAGTCTTCTATAGGAAAAAAATTATCAAAAAAAAAAGAGAAAGCTATTGAAATGAATATAAAAGCATCATCATTTTTAAATCTTCACACTTTAATGCTTAATATCATCTCAAAATCCACCGTTAAACACTATAACGCCATCTAATACCAAAAACTAATCAAAATAAAAAAAAAGTAGCACAAACGCTAGTTATAAAATAAAAAAAAAAAATATGAAAAGAACTAAAACCACAACAACAAATAATTATCTATTGTTTCCATTTGCAGCGTGATTCCCAATAGGTATAAAAATATATATTCTTAAAGTTCAAAATTCAAATAGAAACCTATTCAAGAAGAAGCGACATTTTACCGCTTCAACAAACTTTACGGTCATCAATTATAAAAAAAAATATACATAAACAAATAATATAGCTACTCCTTCTTCCGTTGCATTGGACAAGAAGGTTTATTGACTGTCAATTGACTGTCACTGCAAAGCGCTCAATAACTAATTATAAAATTTAATGAAAAAAAAAACATTATTGAAGTTATACTTCTTATGGGAGGGTGGGTATGAAAATTTACTTTTTGACAAGAATGTCAAAGGGATTATGACGCGATCGCCCTGGGTAGCAGGGCTGTCGTTTCACCTTTAGAGTAGGCAGTACTTTAGTATTTAAAAATGCAGTACGCCGCAGTACGGCAAACATAAAACACACAACACGTTGCAAGTTACATGTTTCATGTGGCAAGTTGCATGTGGCAAGTTGTATGTGGCAAGTTGCGTGTGGCAAGTTGCATGTGGCAAGTTGTATGTGGCAAGTTGCGTGTGGCAAGTTGCATGTGGCAAGTTGCGTGTGGCAAGTTGCATGTGGCAAGTTACATGTGGCAAGTTGCATGTGGTAATTTCCATGTGGCAAGGTGCCAGGGTTGCAAAAAACTCACATTTCAGCTCAGCTCACAGCTCAGCTCAAATTTGAGCTAGGTACCATAGCTTAGCTCATTTGAGCTGAGCTGAAAGTGAGCGCCCCAACTTCCAACGCCTATATCTCAAAATTTTGAAAAAAATTAAAAAAAAATTTTTTGATGCCAAAAGGTAGCGGGGACTCTAACCTACATTTGGGTACAACTCTCATTCCTGTAGGTCTACGCGTTCTCAAACCGGGAAAACTTAAAAGTAAAAAAAAAATAGGCACGATTCTGAAAAAATAGGCATGATGTGGTGGTTTAACATGGAAGGCGATTTTTTAAAAATCTGACAATGTGCAAAGCGCAGGCCCATGACACAAGCTATCATTTGGCATCACTCCCAAAAATTGATCTCAAGCGGTTTAGCTTCCAGGAGCGTTCAAAGATTCGGGGATTTTTCAAAAAAAAATTTTACCCCAACTTTCAAACGCGATTTTCTCGGAATTTTGAAAAAATCGAAAAACCGGATTATACCACTATCGGGTAGCTGAGAATATAAGCTTTCATATGGCACCACTCCCCTGTCTCTAGATCAAAGCGTTCCAACGCCTATATCGCGGAATTTTGAAGAAAATGAAAATAAAATTTTTTGATGCCAAAAGGTAGCGGGGACTTTAACATACATTTGGAAACAAATCCCATCCCTGTAGGTCCACGCGTTCTCAAACCGGGAGAACTTAAAAGTAAAGAAAAAATAGGCACGATTCTGAAAAAATAGGCATGATGTGGCGGTTTAACATGGAAGGCGATTTTTTAAAAATCTGACAATGTGCAAAGCGTAGGCCCATGACACAAGCTATCATTTGGCATCACTCCCAAAAATTGCTCTAAAGTGGTGTAGCTTCCAGGAGCGTTTAAAGATTCGGGGATTTTTAGAAAAAAAAAAATTTACCCCAACTTTCAAAACCGATTTTCTCGGAATTTTGAAAAAAATCGAAAAACCGGATTGTACCGGAATTTTTTTTTTATGATAAAAAAAGACAGCTCAGCTCACCCAACAGCTCAGCTCAACCATCAGCTCAGCTCACTTTCAGCTTAGCTCAAATGAGCTGAGCTATGGTACATAGCTCAAAAGTGAGCTAGCTCAAAAGTGAGCTAGCTCAAAATTTGAGCTGAGCTGCGAGCTGAGCTCAGCTCACTTTTGAGCTTTGTAGCAACCCTGCAAGTTGCATATTGCTACTACTAGTGCTGAAGCACACACAATCCTCATAAAATTACCATATAGCATATTTTATGCGCAATTTGTTTACTTTCGTTAAGCATATACCGTACGTTCTGAACCGCACAACATGAGTAAATTTCACAGATTAAATTGAAAACTACATGGACGCAAGGAGGATGAAAGAATTAATTTATTGTTACTTGATAAAAATGTAAAAAACGAAGTGTGGATTAATTAACTTAATAATAGAAATTAAAAATATCAAATGAAATTCATTTATATATACTGAATGAGAAGTATAACTTCAGTCGCGTGTACATGTGTACACACACTCTTTTTTTTCTTTACAAAAGCAAGTCAATGTACCCGGCAGAAGAAGAAGTATCTGCGCCTCAACCAAACAAGTGAACAACACTCAATCCAAACAAGATTCTCCATAAAAAAAAAATAACACATGCGATCGAGTATATGCATAACAACGCAACAGCGGCAGCCGCATGCACTACTTACTTACTGCAGCTTGTGAGCTTTTCCGGTGCATAAAAAAAAAAATATTGTGAAAGTATTTATATCGCTTTAGTGACATAATTAACACATTTCTTTCTCATTTCAAATGAAAAGATACACAAATACATATACACAAAGTATCTGTAAGGACCGTTTTTGGTAAATAAAACCAAAGACACTCCAAAGTTGAAAGCGGTGGCGGCGACGCACGGTGACGGTGGTTTTTTCATTTTTTTAAATCTGATTACTCCAAAGATGGCGCTGTTTACGATCGTTGCATCGGCGCAGAGGGAGGAAACCGCATACCTTTTGCGATCGAATACCAACAAATTCAATTAATAGTTCCGCAAATCAATGTTAGATAATTTTGTATATGCGATAATTCTTCCCCCCAGTGCGAAAGATCAGTGAACTCGCGCTTGCGCTCGGATCGTCGTAAAAGCCGATCATCGATATGGTTATGGTGCGGTTTTTATGAAGCCCGGCAGGCACACATTGCGGCTTTCCAGTTTTCTTGTCGCATTGGCCTGTTTTTTTGTTAATTTTTTTCTTCGTCTTATTTAAAAAAAAAAAATGTGTGTGTGCGTTAGTATATCTGATTTATTTATTCAAATGCAAATCCAATTTTTATCGCAGATCTTCTGAGGTGATTTTCAGAGTCTCAGAAATGGGATAGAGAGGGGAATTCGTATGAAAGAACTGTGTTGCGATCTGTTTTGAAGGTCTTTTCTAGGTTCCTCTATCTTCTACTTTGGCACCTTTACTAAGTATACATTTGCGATAGGGAAAGATGAAAGTCAAGGAAGCGATAATTTCTTCATTTTCTCTCTATGTTCCATGGATGCACTTTATGTATGTTCACAGTTTCTCTGTGTACCTATCTTTTGTGTGATGTTGCAGATTGCAATTTGTTTTTTTCATTTGCATCTTCCATATTCAGAAGCGTAACGTATTTCTCTCTATGATCATTATAATCTGTGACCCAGATACACAGATATACAGTTTTTTTTTTGTGTTCATTGTTGTTGGTATTTGTGTTACAAGCTTTTATAAAAGTCGGACAAGCACTGAGGTGGTAAGAAAAATTTGTTTCAAATCTTTGAATTGGACTGTGTGCTCCTAAGACTTAGTTTCTTGATTTGACATTACATAGGAATTCTTTATGTTTGAAGTTGATCAAAAGTCATTTTGTCACAGAGATCAATGTTGCAATGCAGCATTGAGCGACGAATTATGAACTTTTTCATCTAATTGGGATAAATATACGTTATACGAAAAAAAAAACAATCAGAACGACTCAATATTGGAAATTACTAAAGTAAATTACAACTTAAGCTGAAGTCCAGTCTTTAGTTTTAGGATTCGTTTAAAAAAATCGGACTCGAGATAAAATGATAGAGAATGTCAAAAAAGTGGGCCTCTACTTGTCTGTGTGTGTGTCTGTCTGCCTCTATCTCAAGCTGCAGCCTAAACCAAACGATTACCTTCGAACTTTGTAGTTAAGAGTTTTTGGGGATTTCCTAAAAGGGAATTGAAATTTTGTAGGACCAAATTATCGGTATTTGTCATACGACCAAAATGCCATTCGACCAAAATGGAAAGATTGTTTTTCTCAAAAACGGCTCTGACGGTTTTTATTAAAGAAACTACATGCACTGTGGCAAATAAGTTCCAACTAATTTGTGGAACGTTATTATTTTGAACGAACATTTTTTAGTACATGAGCATTTGACTTACCTCACAATAAAGAACATTTTCAAAAAAAAATAATTTTTACTTTTTTTGATGACAAATTTCAATTTTTTTTTTTATGCAAAATCAATTTTTTGAAAACTGATCGATGAATTTTTTCCAAACTTTGTTTTCATATGCTGTTTAATATTTCTGGTCCGGTCAAATTAGACTAAAATAAGGGGGTGAGGTTACATAAATTCATAGCAAGTTGAAAATTGGTAGGATTGTTAGAAACACCATCATAAATAAAATCAAAAAAGTCCTAATCGATCCGAGACCTGGAAAAATATTTACTTGGGGTCAAAGGTCACAAAAACAGGTTTTTCACGATTTTCGGCAAAACGGTAAGTCTTCTTATACAAAAATTGGTGTTACATATTGTAACCTCGGATGTCTAAATTGACCGGACTATTCTTTTTTATTGGCATTTGTACTTAATTTTTTTTTTTTCAAAATATTCTGAAATTTTTTTATGGGTTGGGGTCAAAATTCTGCCGGGGTCAAAATTCTTTTGTCAAAATTCTGCTTTCAAAATTCTGCTTTTCAAAATTCTACTTTGTCAATTTTTTGTAATGTTCAAAATTTTTTGATAAATCAATAAATTTAATAATATTGAGAAAAGGTTTTTATGGTTAATATCTTGAAAGTCAGTACTCTAAGCAGTTTGAAAATTATTTAAAGTTAATTATAATGGTTATTATGTGCAAGCAGTTAAGAAAATACTAACCTAAGAAAACATTAATGAGATGTATTTTGGTATATTAAACGCATATGCTATGAAAAAAAGGCAGAATTAGCAGAATTTTTTTGTTAAAAAAATGCTGGCAGAATTTTGAAAAGCAGAATTTTGTAAAGCAGAATTTTGAATTTTTTTGAAAAAAGCAGAATTTTGTAAATCAGAATTTTGAAGTCAGAATTTTTACCCGCTTTCATTTTTTATATGCGCAGTTTCCTAATAAACTTTTTTATAAATTGCTTATACAAAAATATGATATATTTGTTGTTGTATTTATCGACTGTCTGAATTTCTGACTTCTCAGGAAAGGATGAAAACTTTCCTCTTTACAGTCTCTAATACACTTAGAAAAAGAAACCAATACAATACAAATCGGTCTAACACCTTTCATGAATCACTAGAAGTCAGAAATACAATCATTGACATCAACCACATACTTCAAATGCATCATATTTTTGTAAAGCATAATTTTAACCCTTAAAAAAAGTTTATTACGAAACTTCTTTGAGTACACGCTGTTTCAATGCCGCAATTCGCCATTTTGTTCAATTTAAATCTATTTGTTTTTATTGAGGTTCAAGGTACAGAAGGTATTTATTATGTTTGATAGACTTTTTGTGTGCTTTTTTTTACTTTGATGTAAAGTGAAGGCATCACTGCAGGATCCGGAGACTTTAGGTTTTTTTTTTTGTTCTTGAGTGATTACGAATAGGTAGCTGAATTTTTTAATTTTGTTAGTTTTAACATTTTAATATTATTTATGTATTCTCAAACTTATGCTTAAAATATTAAAACATTTCATTCAGTGTTATAATTTAAAAATTTTTATAATATTGTAAGGCCAGAAAATGTAGTGTTTGGTTTTTAATTTATTTATTTTTTTTACTGCAAAACTGATTTTCTGATTTTGACCAATTTTTTAAATCAAATTTCCCTCTGTTTATTCATTGTTCATCAACATACTACATCGTCACCATTTCTATAACCTGATATAGAGTGTTGATAGTTTTTTATTTTATGATTTTATTTATATTTTTTTTTTTTCTTTGTGCAGAAAGTAAATTTGATTTGAGTAATAAGTGTGATCGTTATTATGGTGATCTTTTGCATAATTCAAACTTTTTTTCTTATTAATTTTTATTCGTGATAGACGGAGACTAGAAATTCAAAGTAGGTACATTGAACTCGTTCCGGGATAACATAATTGGCTTTGATAGATGTTTTTTGGACTTGAGTGTAGTTATTCAAAATTTTAATATGAAAATTAGCATTCAAATGAACTTATCAATTTCAATAATAGTCAATATGTCTATGCCAAAATTGGGATGGACAAAATTTTATGTCTTCAATGAAAAGTGAATAAACTTTTTGAGCCGGTGTGGTTTTATTTTCACTTATTGTTAGTAATGTAGGTGCTTAAGTGAGTTAGTTCAATTAATGGAAATATTATCGCATTTTAATGGATTTTGAAAAATTTTTTTTATGTAAACATTAAATTTAATTTTATTTTTCTAGAAACAGAAATTGTAAATTATATTCCTGCAATAAAATTTTATCGTAAGTGCAATAAACTTTAATAATTACTTTTAACCAGACATACTTTTAGGGTAATTCCAGGAACTTTTATTGAAGTGAATAATACTAAGGATTATTATATTGCACAGTAATTTTAAATTTACACATAAACACTTGAGTATGTATTTTAAAATTATAAACATATAATAAATGATTGGTTCAGAACTTTTAATTTAAAAATATTTCCCTAAGGAAACTTTAAGTACTGCTTCTTTGATTGAATCCTTATTAAAACAACTATTTTTACTCTACAAGTTTGCCCCTAATATGTTATTTTGTATTTTAAATAAAGCGAACCATTATCAAGCTATTATGCAAAATGCAGTTTTTACATTTTCGACAATATTATACGAAAGACACTCGAGTGCGTAAATTTAACTTTTTAATATTTACTTGACAAGTCAGAACTGCGAGATTCAACGCACGGCAAGGTCGCTTTACGCGTAGTTTACTCGTATTAAAGGGTTTCGGGTTGCAGGTACTTACTTAAATGTTAAAATTTTTATTGAATAAAATAATTATGTACTTATTTAATTTGATCATTAAATTTTATTTTAAAACGTATTAAAAGAATGCAAACACCTTTAAAATGGTTGATAACTCTATATAAAGCAAAAACATGCCATTAGACTTATTTTTTATTGTATAGCAGAGAACTTTTGGAATGTAAGTGAGAAATCAAAAAACCGTTCTATGGCAGGTACGGTTTTATGTATGACACTACACGTATTTTTTAATAAAATTGCATTTTTGAGAAAATCACCTTTCTTTTTCATTTTGATCATTTGTCAAGATTTGGTAGTTAATAGTTTTAGATTATTCTCTTGGAGGACAAATTTACATATTTTTGGAAACAAAACTAACTGTACAATATAGAAAATAGAACAATATAAAAATAACGGTACCTGCCATAGAACCGGTTTTTTATTTTTGTTTACAGAAGTGTTTAAGTAGGTAATCCTGGAAAAAAACTTTTTTGTAGTTTGGTGCGATGATTAGTGCGATGGACTATTGCTGGTTCTGGGTTCGATTCTCAGCCTCCACGACCTACATAAAATTGAAATATTTTGGCAAAACCTCACAAAGTATCATTGTCTTGATTATTTCATCTCTGTTTATCCTAGGTCCCTTAAATTCTTGCAAATTAATTAAACCCAGACAAGAATGATTGAAAATTGTTAGTCACTATTCCTTGCTCGTTCATGGGATGTCATGTTGCATGTGTATAACATGTCGTTTTATTTTTTTTTTTAATATTGAAACTTAACAAATTTTTCAAAAAACTTATAACTTTTGAAAAATTTTTTTGGAAAAATTAATTTTCTGAAAATGTGTTTATTTTTTATAATTGTTGATTTATATTTTCTTAATAATAACATCCAACTTTTTCATAAGTTAAAAAAAATTAAACGGCTTTCACGATTTTAAAATTTTTCTAAAAATTTTTTTTCATACGTATGAACCCGTCGCAAGTGCATTTCATTTCACAACACATTTTGTGTAATCCATAATTATAACAATAACAGTTTGATTTGATTCTTAAAAAAATTTTATTTATAAATATGTAAGAAAAACTTGTTCTCCGGATATTCAATTTTGAAATTAATTTGCTCTTCAAAATTTCGAATGCATAATAATTAAATTTAATCAAATACAATTCCCATAATATTAAAAGTTGCGTCTTAAAATCTGTTAAGGTCACGTCTTATCCTGCTCTTCTAATCATAACTTATGTCTAAACAGGTAGTATTAATAGAACCTCAATATGAAATAAAATATTATTTATCCCAAGCAAATGAATACTTAATTCTATAATGCAAAATTTGTATTTGCTTAAGATGAATAATAACACTGGTCAACAAAATCTAACTTTTTTTTTGCCACAAGAACCAAAACATACTTTTCTAGTAGTTTTTGGGGTGCTGAATCCGAATCTGGAGTCAGAAAAATTTGATTGGCCTTCGTTTTTGAAATATTACCGTTAGAAAATGTCAAAAAACGTAATTTTGGCTGTTTTCGAGGTTCTGTTTTTATGTGGGGTAATTCATTATAAACAAAATTGTAACGGTTATTATAAGAACAGATATTCTTCTTTCAAAAGTTGTTTAAATTTTCCCGATATCTCTTTTATTGCTCGAGATATCTTAAGTTTCATTTAATAAGCCAAAGAGAAACTAAACTTAATTTAAAGTTTAAGTCACTGGTCACAGAATTTTTTCCACAAGAACTAAAATATACTTTTCTGAAGGTTTTCGAGTTGCTGAACTCAAATCCGCAATCGGAAAAATTCTATTAGTCTCCGTTCTTGAAATATAACCGTTATAAAAAAAACCCTTTTTTGCATTTTATAACGGTAATATTTTAAGAACGAAGGCTAATAGAATTTTTCTGATTGTGGATTCGAGTTCAGCAACCCAAAAACCTTCAGAAAAGTATATTTTGATTCTTGTGGCAAAAAAAATTTAATTTGTTTGGCCAGTGTTGTTTCTGATTCAAAGACCGCTACTTAAATTTTAAATATCTCGGGCAATAAAAGAGATATCGGAAAGATTTAAACATTTTTTGAAAGAATAAAACTAGCTCTTATATGTACCGTTACAAATTTATTCACAATTAATTACTTCACATAAAAACATAACCTCGAAAACAGCCAAAATTATGTTTTTTGACATTTTCTAACGGTAATATTTCAAAAACGAAGGCCAATCAAATTTTTCTGACTTCAGATTCGGATTCAGCACCCCAAAAACTACTAGAAAAGTATATTGTGGTTCTTTTGGCAAAAACCTTGTTGACCAGTGTAATAACTAGCGATAAAGATTCTTACTGCGAAGAACTAACATGGACAAATTTCAAAAGTCCAAATATTATCTACAATTGATGATTTTACTCGAATAAGAAATTAATTTGAAAAATTCATGTTATTCAATGGAATTATATTTTTATTTTTTGTTGAAATTTCAAACAAGAAATAATTATTTTAAGGGCCAATTTTTCAATAGTCAGTTAAACAGTCAGTTAGTACTTATTCCTAAGGATAGGGAAAAATTCAATTTTTCAACAAGCAGATATAGCTTATTCCTAAGAATAAAACTATCTGCTTCTTTCGGAGACGAATAAAAATTATTCTAAGGAATAATCTCAACAAAAATATTGTGTCAGTTGTCAAAGCTGTTTTGAAAGAATTTTTAAAAAAATACAGTGGAACACAAGAAAACAAAAACAATCATGAATAAAAATGACGTTTAATTTTAAATATTTTTGAATTTGACAATTTTTTTTTGTTATTCTGTAGAATAAATTATTCTTGATTGAAAAATTCAATGTTTTTATCTGACTGTTTATGAGCCTAACAACTTTATTCGTCGAACAGTTAACTGACTGTTTATTAGAAGATTGAAAAATTGGCTCTAAAACAAACAAAATTATTAAAAATTTAAGATAAAGAAACCTGAAAAACTCAACCCGTTAGAAAGTACATTAAACTTTTATTCAAAATAAAAAAAAAATTAATATATCCAGATTTTTGTTTAATTGTTTCATCTCACACCAATGATATCATTTGTTTGCATTTCAAAGCAAACAAATGCCTTTACGTGAGTCTTTAACAACAAGTACATTTTTGACTCTGTAACTCTCAGGTATATTATCTCCAACAACTTTATTACAATAAGTCTTCGCTCGTAACTTTTAGCGCACCCTCTTGAAGCTCTTATCGTTTTACTAAATCTTTCGTCTACAATATTTACTTTATTGCGCCTCACTCACTTTTTTATCATTTTTACCTGTTTTCTGATTCATTTTTTATTATAAAACACATATTTTTGTTATCTTCTCTTATCGGTTGCAATATAAATAAACAAGCAAGTACAATTTCCCCAGAACTCAAGCAAAGATATTTGCTTATCTTATCTTGAGTTGTAAACAAGTTATTGTTGACTTTTCAAATAAAACCACAACCATAAAAAAACATACGATTATGTTCTTACCGTTCTATCTGTCTCTATAAATCCGTTCCGGAACATCCGCTTGTGGGCGCGTTTGAATTCATCCATTAACGCACTGTGGCGACGTTCATCGTCAGCACAATTTGGATTTCCAATTCGCCGTGGTGGTTGTCTCTGCTGCATTAAATCGCCATTATCTTCAGAGTGGTTTGTATCTTTGCTAGTTCTCTGAAAAGTAAATGCACAAACCATTTAGAGTTGAGGTTAAAGCTTTTTTATTAAATTAAAACTCACCTCACGTCGCTTTTTCAACTCTTCACTAATGGCACTGCATAAACTGGTTCCGCTAATTGAGCCGGGAATACTCATGCTACTGCTGGCAATGGATGGCGTTCTATTGTGACTTTTGTTGTTGTTGTTAGTGCTGTTATTTTTGGAAGCACTGACACAATTCACCTGGTGTTCCAACAACGACGATGACGACGATAGCAGCGGCGGTGGAGGTTTCGGAGGTGATGGTGCACGACCCTTTGCGTTGTTCTTATCGGTTGCGCTTCTGTGCACCTCGACAATGACTGTCTTCGTCTCGCTCTGGCGTGACACGAAGCAAATGTCGGCGATCTTGCCATTAGCATGCTGCAGTTGTTGCGTATCACCACCGCCGCTGCCAGGCGTCGGAGGGGGCGGTGGCGGTATCAACTGTGGCGTTCGATGGTGATGGGGATTTGCCTGATCGGGTGGCATTATGAAATTCAGCTTGAGATTGGAATCATCGCACATGGAGGCGGACGATGACAAAGACGACGACGACGAGATGGATGATGAAGTGGATGCGCCACTGTCGTGGTTGCTTGCCACCATTGTATTGTTGATGAGTGTGCCGCTTTCGGAGAGTTGGATAATCGTTTTGTTGGACTCATCTTTGATTGTGGCTGAGGAGCAGGACGAGGAAGCCGATGATGACTGGAGGGCTGACGTAAGAGGTGGATTTTTTCTGCGATCGTGCCAGAGATGGCTTTTCGCTGCTGCTGATGATGATGATGACAATGGCTCTTCGCGCACCGAACTCAAACGTTTGGCTGACTGATCGGCCCAACATGGACTCTGATCGCCTGTTACACTACTAGCTGAACTATTGTAACCACTCGATTCGCCAGGAAAGAGGTCCAAACCGGCACCAGATCGCACCACCATTTCGAGTGTGGATGAACTCTTCATAACGGCAACGGCTTCACTGAAGAGGACATCTGAGAAATCGATGCTGTTAACGCTTAGAATTTGATCGCCAGGTCGGAGGCCAGCATCTCTGGCAACACTGTAATCTTTGGTGAATTGAACAAAGATTCCAGGTTTCCATTCGGGACCTTTGCATATGCCCAGGCCAAGTTTGGTGCGGGGGGCAACTTTGAGTATTATACGGGCATCTTTTTGACCCACACTATAGTCATCCATGAGGGGATTCAGGGATGATAGTGCGGATCGTGGTACTATGTGCCAGCTAAGAGGGTCGCATTGATTGCTGGATGGAGGGAGAAAGATTATTATTTGTAAAATGGTAAGAAGGGTGAAGGTGTTAAGGGATATACTTACTCTTTCATTGGCAGCATTGCAACACCTAAAAAAAAATAATGTTAGTTTAACACTTTTAAGGTTCCTTTTGAGATGAAATAGTAAACTTACCTCGAACTTTTAGGGTTAAGCGATCTTGACTGGACACGAACTGTGTGAACTCCTTATGAACTGCATCATCAACATGATATCCATTTACACGAATTATTTGATCTCCCACCTGCAATGAAACGCAGTTGTTTTTAAGTTCTAGGAGTTAATTTTTTTTTTTTGCGGAATGAAGTCAAAGAAATTCAATTTTTTTATTATTTATATTGAGTTAAATACTAAAAAACCTAAACGTTTCAAAAAAGAAATGAACAAATTTTGAGAACACAAAAATTAGATCAATTAGCGTGAAATACTGCCACTGGGTTAAATCTGGTTTATTTTATCTCGCAATGAAAAACTGGTCCAAAATCTTTTATGGGTAAGCGGGTGGCGTTATTGACTAACATCTCTTTTCTAAATATGACAGCCTTATTATTTCTTTTAACAATTCTTTCAAGTTTTTTACCAAAAAAATAATAAGAATAAAAAGAATAATTATATTAAAAAACTAACATTTCTGGGATAACTGTATTTTTAATGTGAAAATAAAGTAAATGTTTTAAAAAGTTTGAGCATTTGATTTTCAGATGGTGATCTTGATTTGAAAAATAATGAATTTAGTTGCAATATTTATGAATTTAATTTGAATAGAGGTGATCATTGTTTTCGATCAATTTGCCATGGCATAAAATTATGTTATAAAAAACTATATTCGATGCAAATTTTATAAGCTTTTTATCTCACAAGTTACGAAACTTTTTAATTCCTTTTTTTTTTCAAAAAAAAATCATTTGCTTCAAAATTCGACAGCAGATTTTAGTAGCCGAATGCGAGCTCGTAATTTTATAATTTTATTAGTACCTATCGTTTTCAAAGCCTACCAATTTTTTATTCGCTGCATATTATTTGTTTTTATTTTTGCCGTGATTTATATTTAAAACATTTGAAGAAGAATCCAATATTGATAATACGACCCACAGGACTCAAAATGTTCGGCTTAAAATTTTTTTTTTTTTTTTTTTGAATCTCATTCCTTGTTTTTTTTTCTTGCCCTTTATAAATGACTTACTAGCTGATTTTTGGTATACAGATTGGTATTGCGTTGTATTTCAATCTATGAAATGTTTAAAAATGTATAAGGGGTCAGAGGTCACACAAAAATTATTTTTCAAAAAATTTTGTTCTGCAAATGTAGCATTTTACAAAAATTTGCCTTATAAAGTTTTTTTTTGTAGAAAAATAGTTTTTAAATTAACCTACCGTTTTTCAAGTTTGAACATTTCACCTCTTAAAATGGGTCTAGCGAACGGAAAAAACAGATTCAAAAGCATGCCAATACCAACCTGTACACCAAAAATCATCATGTTCCAATGCCTAAATCATATGAACCGTTATTTGAGAAAATAACAAAAAAAATATTTTTTAATGAAAACAAATTTTGAAAAATTTGACTGCCTTTGGTTTTAATGCAAACCTTCAGCTAAAGACTTAAAACGAAATGATTTATAATTGCTGTAGCGAAGAGTATTATCCGAATTTCAATATTGTCAAAACTGACCACTAAATAATTTTAATAATCAAGAAATGCTTCTTAAAATTCAATTGGTTACATTATTTGCTTAGAATAAAAAACAGTATTAGCCAACAAAAATTGTATAGCATAAAATGTTTCACATACGCCATAGTGACCGTTTAAATGAAGTTTTAACATGTTATACAAAATTCGAAAGTATTTTAACAAAAACCAATTATACTTTTTAAATGTTTTCGTTTTTTAATGATTGAAAAAATAAATCAATGTACAGAGAAAAATGGTATCCTATCAGCTAGTTTCATAGAATACTAAAATGGCAACGTTTGTTAAAATGTTCAGGTCTCTTTTCCATTGTTTTATTCGAAGTAACAGTTGCAACTGTTTATTACATTTTATCAGTCATTATTTTTGTTTGAAATTGTTCCCCTCAAACAAAAAACAAAAATAAATCATTAAACTTTAAAACTTGAAAATACAAACTTTTTTTCTTACAAAAAAAAAAACGCTAATTTTTCGATTTCTTGTGCTGTTAGGATAGATTTTTTAATATTATACGGATAGCTTTGAAATGCGAACAGCGTGAAATGCGAAAAACTGCGACTTTTTTCAGTTTTTAGTTTATAAGTTCTAAAGAAGCATATTTCATTTAGAAAAAATCACTTAGTCGAGTAAAATTAAGCATAAAATTGGTAAAATCTCGGAATCCAAGGAAAGTCGATGAATCTGTAAAACTTGTATTAAATATAGATATTTTTCAACAAAATAAATCTTAAATTAACTCGATATCTTCAATAGACGCAAAACTATAGTAACATGAAAATGACGTTTTCCAAAAGTTCAAATGCGGGTACCGGGGATACCACGCAACTTAAAATTAAATCATCATGGATTTGCTTCCTTACAGTCCTAGAGAACATCCCTAAAAAGTTTTAGCAAAATCTAAACTGAGACAGCAATTCCGATTGAACGCTTTCATACGGAATGACAGTAAACGGTCCTCAAAAGTTGTTGTTATCGAGAGCGGTGAAATTTTTTTTTTTAACTTTCTTATTTGACATTTTAATAATGCAGCCCTATACTCGTTTTACTGATTCATCGACTTTCCCTGGATTCCGAGGTACAAATCTAATTTGATTCCACTAACTGGGAAACAGTGAAAAAAGATATTAATTACTATAACTTCTGTCAGTCTGTAGGTTCTGAAATTCTTGAAATACATCACTTCATAAACTTTATGATATGCACAAAAAAAAAGAGAAAAAATGTTTAAACTTTATGATTTTTCTAGAAAAAAAATTTACTACTTTTTATATCAACTATAGAATAGATATGTATGTCTCTACGTGTAAATCGAACGTTACTTTTGGCTGTCTAACTTTCTGAAAATTATATTTATGTTGGTACTTTTAAAAACAAATCTTCTATATGATTACATTTTTTCATGTGTACTTTCAAAAACGTGATCGAACATATGACTTACCATCTTCATTTATTACTCTTTTTCATTTTTGTCCAAAAATCCAGCTGAATTGTCACCCACGAGAAAGCACATACAACTTTGTATCCAAGAAAACCAACAATTTTAAAATGAAGAAAGTTTTTCTTTCACCACACAAATGTTACAACTATTTTCACGCTTAATCTAATCTCTCCAGTTATATTACGATAGGACAAACAATCCGTTATCTGTCCTTTTTTTCTCTATTACTTTCAATTAAATCACATCTGGCTTTAAAGCCAATACAAAAAAAAAAAACAATCCAAAGAGACACTTACAATCTATCTAACCAATTTGCTACTTCCTTACCCTGTGAATGGCAACAGAAAATACCAAACATCAATTTCACATATCATCGTGGATCATCCCATCCATTCACTCACTCACTATCATCATTATTATTATGATGATGATGATGATAATCATCATCACCGCCGCCAGATGGAATCCGTTCATCATTGCGCTTCTTTTCCAGTCAATAATCGCGTATAAATGTACCTAAGATTTCAGCAAAGTGAAACTTTACTAATTGTGTCAAGTGGAAGCGCACGAACTTTCAATAAACGAACCAGCTAAAATGAACAAAACAACAAAATACAAAAAAATTCTGTCTCCATGACCCACATTCCTGACAATTCTTCCCGGCGATATTGAAACAAAATAACAACAAAAAAAAACTGAATCCGTTTAACCAGTTAATCAAGCCTTTAACCACTCTCACTGTTGTACACTCTGTCAAAAAAAGTACCCACAAACCCATTTTTACTTACCCGCAATCCCTTGATATCAGCCTCACTGCTCTTCTCCACACGCGAAACAAAAAATCCCGTGCCAAATTCCTTGCCACCGCGTATGGCGAATCCGAATGTCACATTGTTGTCGGGCGTGACCAAAATTCGTCGCGAATTAGGACGCACCAAACGAATCACCCGAATTCGGGGATTCGATACTATTGCACTGCGAGTCGACGATGAGATGACATCGCTCGCCGTTGTTGAACACATCGAGCCCTGAATGCTGCTGCTGCAATCTGTCATTATGGAAATGATGATGACAGATGAGTTCCTCTTTCTTTAAAGCTGCCGCATTAAAAAACTGGAAAGATACAAAAAAAAATAAAAATGCGGCGAATTAAAAAAAAAAAAAAACAATACACAAGCGAATGAATAATCTAATTTAATTAGGGCCAGCGCAGATAAAAGCGTCAATAGATCTCTTATACATGCACAGAAGTGTCGCAAAGCGTTAGACTAACAATTCCCGAGAGTTAAGCCATGCAGACATTACGCAATGTTATAGTTACACTCTGCTATGAATATGGCGTTGGCGCTTATGGCGCTGCAGTCATTTGGTTACACCGCGCGAGGAATATCTCACAAAACCGAGATATAGAAAGATACATACAACACATATCCCCAATCCAAGCAACCAAGCTCGGTCTACATAAATTACATGCCGGAATAATTATTAACGTTCCACATGGCAGCATATTTGAATTGACGACGCATGGTAGTTCACTATTCACGTGGGACTGAATAGTTTTAGACAAAAGGGGTTGGAGGGGAAATTATTTTTCTCGGGCCAAATTTTTGCCAAAATGACATTATTTTTGTTTTGTTGTTGTTTTTGTTTTTATTTCTGAGGTCTAAACAAAAATACAACATGCTGATGTGGTTCACAAAAGAAGTGAGCTTGCGTGAGCTGCATATAGAGTAAAGGTGTCTCTCTATTTGTATAGTTAATTTTGTTTTTTTATTATTTTTGTTGTAAAGACTATGAACTCAAAACAGGTGGCTATATTGTGGCCAATATATATGGCTTTAATGAGCTGTTGTTGGCGCTTGGAAATTCATCTATAGACCGAACATGTTCATAGTTATTATGTAAGCGGTTTTGTGGTTATATTCTTTGGTGCAAAAGGTTGTCGATTCTAGTGAAATTTATACGGTAAAAGCCGGGTTTTTTTTTATGATGGCCTTTAGTATGTAGTAGCTCCATAAGGTAGGTACTTATAGATACAAGTTGTAAATATTATAAAAATGATATAGTCTCGCACTTCAAAGGTCAAGCCTTATTGTGAGTTATTTATGCTTTTTGCTTCTTTATTTCAATGTGAATTTAAACATGAATATTATTATAATGCATTGGGTTAGGGAGCAATAGTAAAAAAGGTTCATGGTCAAGGCGTTTTATGTTTATAAGAAGGTTATAACTAATTTTATTTGGATCTTCAATTTGATAATAATGAAGAATGAATTTATAGATCAAAGTTATCGTTTTTGGATAAAATGAAGTATCGAAATGGAAAACACTGGAAATCAGCCAAAATAAAACAAATATTTCAAAAATGCCCTAACTTACCTACTTTAATGATTTTTCAAAGAGGTTTTTCCATGTTATTTTCATAGTTTACATAAGACATCCAACTCACTTTAAGGGTTAACTTGAAAAACTTCACCATGACACCGAAAAAGTTCACCAATTTGTCTTTAATTTTATAATAATCCATGTTGGTGCGGATGAAGGCTAGCAAAGTTAACTATCGACAATTGACAGCAAAGCAGATAATTTGAAGCGATTGACAGGGCTTAAGAGGGCAACATGAAACCAATTTTTTTTTATTTATTATTTTATTAAAACAACTTAAATTCATTCATCATTTTCATGTATTTTCCAAAATTCAGATATTGACTGATTGCATTGCAAATCTGAATAAAACTTTTCGTAATTTCAACAATTATTTTAAAATTGCGAAAAAACAATGATTGTGCAAATAGCTCAAGTTGTTTTCAAATACTCATAAAATATCAATAGGTTCAGTTACCCGTTGGTTTTCATTACCGTTCAGTTCAAAAAAAAAAAATATTCCACATACGCCACAGTGCACAGTGGTTCCTTAGTAGGCCATAGGCTAAAATATAGATGTTAACATAATGATGTCGTTGTTCCTTATAATTGGTATAAAAATGCCACTCTTTAAGATGGTGTAGCAGAAACTTTGACAAAATAACTGAACTTTTAATATTGGGCATGAAAAGTTCTCTAATTGAATTTCAAAGTTTTTATTTTTGCACTCAAATCAACTCAAACTAAGAGGTGTATATTTTGGTTTAAATTATTTTTAAAGATTTTTTTTGTTGTGGAACTATATAAGAATAAAGCATGTACTATTTTATAACACTTCACAATATTATTTTATTATTATGTTGTTGTCATGAAAATGAATTCATAATTCATATATACCTATAAAATGTCTCTATAATGTGTAGTTTCATAAACACTTGATTTTATCTGCGATAAAGTTCGACGGGCTGCGACTGACTCTTTCGCATCCACTATACTTCACTGTTTCACATACCCATACATATTTCTTATTTTTACAAAGTTTACATAATTTTTTTTTCTTTGAGGTTATTGTTGTTATTTTCCACAATGTATATACTAAACATAATGAAATCTTTGATGGAAAATAAAAATTATGCTGAGAGGATTTGTCAAATATGTGACTCATCGAATTTTTGCCCCTGAATTCTGAAAATTTAAAAAAACCATGACTTGGGAAAGCGGATAACTCTTCTTTTCTTTGAACACACAGAAGACGATGTAAGTGCGTAAATGCACAACTCAAACCTCTTTTGCCAACCTATTCTTAAAATATAGCACGAATGAGTTTGAATCTAAGAATTGGGACAAAATTTACATAATATAATGTTATTCCAAAGACTGAAAAATTCAGTTTTTTTCAACATGTTATGCATTTTTGACAATGTTGCGTTCGACATTTCAAAAACTTTAAATGTTCATCACTATCAAAAACTATCAAAAATCAGAACTACTTGATTTAACGTACGGTCTTCCTAGCTACAGAAACGACAAGCTTACTTTACTTTTATACAAGACTGTCAAAAATTCTTTATTTTGTCATTGTTTTTCATTTTAATTTAAGTTTTTATTGCTAAAAAAATATATTCCAACAAGTGTGCCTTCATATTTTGGTGCTACTTTAACCAAAAATCCCCATGGCCGCCCTTCTTCGAAATCGGTACCACTGTGCAGTGACCCAAAAATGGTTTGTAAAACATGTTTTTTTTACGTTACAATTTTAAAACCAAACATTTCTGTTAACGAACACATGAATATCCAATTTTGAATTTGTTTAATCAAATATTTTTTCACGATATTGCAATTTTTTCAAAAATTACTTAAAGACAAAATTACTTAAAGACAAAATTATTTAAAGACTAATGACAGTCTTTTTTTTAACCATAATAAATAGTAATTATTATTAATCAAAAAATATCAATGTCTCGTATTTGAAAAAAAGAGTGTGTGTACACATGTACACGCGACTAAAGTTATACTTCTCATTCAGTATATGTAAATGAATTTCATTTGATATTTTTAATTTCTATTATTAAATTAATTAATCCACACATCGTTTTTTTACATTTTTATCAAGTGAACAATATATTAATTCTTTCATCCTCCTTGCGTCCATGTAGTTTTCAATTTATTCTGTGAAATTTACACATGTTGTGCGGTTCAGAACGTACGGTATACGCTTAACGAAACTAAATGAATTGAGCATAAAATGTGCGATATGGTTATTTTATGAGAATTGTGTGTGCTTCAGCACTAGTAGTAGCAATATGGAACTTGCAGAGTTGCTACAAAGCTCAAAAGTGAGCTGAGCTCAGCTCACAGCTCAGCTCAAATTTTGAGCTAGCTGACTTTTGAGCTATGTACCATAGCTCAGCTCATTTGAGCTGAGCTGAAAGTCAGCTGAGCTGATGGTTGAGCTGAGCTGTTGGGTGAGCTAAAGTAAAGTGAGCTGAGCTGAGCTGTGATGGGTGAGAGGATACATTGATTTTTATTTGGAAAGTATAATGAAATATGAAGATATTTTAAATTTTTATAAAACACCATAGCTCAAGATGTTTGGTTCTAGTTATTAATGGAATTATTTTAACACATGGATATTTTTATAAATAAAACAGATAATTTTTCGTGATCTTTCTCTTGGTTTTTTAACCCTAGAAAGATAATCATAATATACGTCTCAGAGACGTATGATTCTAAAAAAGATTTTTGGTGTTATGTTAACACTTTTTGTCATATTTATTTAACTCATTACTTAGATTATTTTAAAGAAGTGATATAATAAATCAAATCAATTTAACAAAAACCCAGAAATTTGAATTGAATTAGATAAAACAGTTCTTTACACGCCATACGTCTTACAGACGTAGATTATCTTTCTAGGGTTAATAGTAAATATATTTCTATTTTTTTAGTAAAATATTTCTTTTTTAATCATAAAAAAAATCAGGTACAATCCGGTTTTACGACTTTTTTCAAAATTCCGAGAAAATCGCGTTTGAAAGTTGGGGTACATTTTTTTTTCGAAAAATCCCCGAATCTTTGAACGCTCCTGGAAGCTAAACCGCTTGAGAGCAATTTTTGGGAGTGGTGCCAAATGATAGCTTGTGTCATGGGCCTACGCTTTGCACATTATCAGATTTTTAAAAAATCGCCTTCCATGTTAAACCGCCACATCATGCCTTTTTTTTCAGAATCGGGCTTAACTTTTTTTTACCTTTAAGTTCTCCTGGTTTGAGAACGCGTGTACCTACAGGGATAGAAGTTGTACCCAAATGTAGGTTAGAGTCCCCGCTACCTTTTGGCATCAAAAAAATTTTTTTCATTTTTTTCAAAATTCCGAGATATAGGCGTTGGAAGTTGGGGCGCTCACTTTCAGCTCAGCTCACTTTCAGCTCAGCTCAAATGAGCTAAGCTATGGTACCTAGCTCAAATTTGAGGTGAGCTGTGAGCTGAGCTGAAATGTTAGCTTTTTGCAACCCTGGCAACTTGCCACACGCAACTTGCCACATACAACTTGCCACATGCAACTTGCCACATGCAACTTGCCACATACAACTTGCCACATGCAACTTGCCACATGAAACATGTAACTTGCTACGTGTTGTGTGTTTTATGTTTGCCGTACTGTGGCGTACTGCATTTTTAAATACTAAAGTACTGCGTACTCTAAAGGTGAAACGACAGCCCTGCTACCCAGGGTGATCGCGTCATAATCCCTTTGACATTCTTGTCAAAAAGTAAATTTTCATACCCACCCTCCCATAAGAAGTATAACTTCAAAAAATTCACAAAAAATAATTAATTTTTTTTTTACCCAAATAAGTACTTATTTAAAAAATAACTGTTTTTTTATTTATATTAAGGAAAAATTACATATACAAAATTGTGTTGAAATCGAACTAAAAAGTAAAAATAGAAAAAAAGGTTCTGTGGAATTAATCGTAAGAAGCTACTATTGATTTTCGAAGTAAAATTTTTAAAGTTAATTGCAATAATTCGCACAATTTATATGGGCGGTATCCGTTCTAAACTAGCACGGTACATAATTTCTGGAAAATCATTTTTATTTTTATAAAATTTGCACTATTACCTAAAAACATTTTTCTATACCATTATTTCTAATTTCAACGGATAGTGATTTTCGTCATTTTTACAAAAAAAAAAGAAAATGGCTCTAGAACGAGTTATGATTTGGTGGTTGGGGTGCACAGTGGAAACACTTGTCCAAAAAATTGAGGACATTGAATGAAATCCAATCAAGACAAAATGTTTCACAGCAAATTTTTGAATTGAAAGTCATGATTATAATTTAAATTATTATCAGTTAAAGTTACTAAGATGAAAATTGAGTTGATTACATTATCCAGCGATATAATCATTTTTAGAGTTTGAAAAAAAAAATGTTACACATACACCACCGTGACCCACCACATTTTTATTTGTATTTTAAATCTCTTTTCGCATTTCTAATTACAAACAAATGAAACATTCTAACTCTCATTTCAAATTAATTTGAGGTATTTTTACTAATAAAAGAATGCGAGAAAACATACTGCAAGACTAAGTCAAGAAAACTTTTACAAGCTGAACTTATAGTTAAAAAATGCAATACACAATTCTTAATTCTAAATGGATTATTCTCCAAAATAAACTTCCTTCAATTTCAAATCATTTTTTTCCTTTCATGTTTCTGAATATATCTCAGTTTTGATCTTACGATTCTGTTTCAAACTTTCAACCGATAAAATTAACATTCACGTAACAACGAGTAAACTAAATTGATAGAGAAAAACTTATAAAAGGAAACGAAGGCTTTAAGAATGTAAATGACAATCTTTCACAATCTGCCTATTTGTCAATGCATTGTATTGTGGAGAGTAATTCTTAAATGTACTAAAAAAGCACTCAAAGTACGAAATCAAGGCTATTTTTGACGAAATAACTCATAATATTAAAAAATATTTCAAAATTTTACCCATACCCAGTTGGCTACGTTTTATAATAACTCCTTTACACTATTACATTATATTTCGTGCACATAAAAATAAAACCAAACTAGACGTTCCTAAGCATCCAGCCAGACAGACCTTCAAAACAACGGCCTAGTGACTTACTTTTTACTACAGTCGAAATACCTCCACGAAAATCAGCTGCTTATTACAAGTTTCAAAAATGTCTGTTTACAAAAAAAAACATACAATCTTATAAACAGGTCGCTCCACAAAATAAAAACAAGAAAAATAACAAAAACATCACTTAACATTCCGAGTAAAAATTCATACTTTCACAATCTCTGTTTAAAGTTGCACATTATTAAATTAATTCAGACGTGCCGTTGTTGTAAGCGTGTCCTCCTCCGTTCCTCGCAAACTTGCAATTGCATTCCATCATGTCGTCTTCCCATCCAAAAGACCGCTACAATGACAAACTGCTGCAAATTCAACTGATAATTCCCATTTAACCAAACCTTTCCTTCATCAATAATAAGTGCCGTCATTATGTGTCAACATTAATCCGCACTCTCTGGTGTCCGACGAATATGATGATGGTCACTGTCGACAGACAAAACGAATAAAAAATTATCACAATACAAAAAAATCGAAAGGAAAAGCCAAAGATCGTGTGAAGTTGTTCCCACCGGAAGTTCCTCTATTCACTTCGCATAGCGCTATTCCCGTTTAGGCCACCTCGAACATACATTATCATCACATTTTGAAGGACAAAAAAAAAAAGACTGTTACTAACTTCTGAAGAAGTTTTGAACATGCCATTTGGATACATCATACGAGTGCAAAAGCCTCTTAAGGTGCTTGATGATGCTGCTATGGCCAACTATAAGGTCTTAAGAACCTCGAAGACGTGCCTTAATGAATGAGTCTGCAAGAATCTTTTTTTTTTTTGCGAGATTTTAAGTCAAGGTACACAAGATCCAACTTGAAGATGCGGTCTCAAGCCGTTGCCAGATGAGTGTTACAAGGAAAATAAAATTAGCAACAAAAAAATCGCTTCTGCTATAATTCAGTATTCATGAGAGAGTAAAACGCGTAAATCTACTCCTCTCGCAGAAGATTAATGGCCAAAGCCCCTTTCAGCAAATAGACTTCTAGTCGACATCATAAATGAATGCTGGACAGAGTATATAGAGACCGTGTGTTGTTGTTAAAGTTGTGGTGTCGGGCTACTTTTCAGATCTCAGACACCGCGCCGCCGCCCTTCCTTTTAAGACTTTTCTATCCAATCGACATCATAAAATCACAAGGCTCTCTTTTGGTCTACGGTAGACGTGCCTTTTGCAGTGTACTGAGATATTGCCTGGTGCAATTACTCAAATTGACCAATTATCGAAGAAAAATGTAGACATGGAATATGTGCGGCTGCTATAAGACACACCGTTTCTATTGCTATAGCACCAGCTGTATCTTAAGTTTAAGCCTTTTTGGAATTCAAATCGGATACCCTAAGCCAAAGTACATTAAAAATTAATTTATGTGGATGTCTAATCAATTATAGTCATCGAATTCAAACGGACTACTGAATGGGAGCTGTTTAACTTTGAGACAAGGCATACGCATATAATGTACGTAGTAAGTGGTGGTACACGCCTGAAAAGATATCTCTGAGCACGTTCCTTTTCACATCCACAAACGTCTGTCTCTCCGCAAAAAGGGGGACAAATTATCTTATTCTTGTCAGAAAGGGGTTATCGGGCATTGATTGGAGGCTACTCGAGATAAGATTTTATAATTTTATGCAGCATTGTGATTTAATTTTAATGAAAGAATTGAAGAATGTCTTAGTTGCATGGTTAATTCTTTAGCTTTGAACTTGTCATAGAAATTAATTTTTCAAATTTTTCAGTTATAGAACCAGTGTATGGTATTCGAACGTAAACTAAACTTTCTCACCTTAGTTTAAGCTGCTGAGTAATCGATACAAAATGGAGCTTTGTTTTGCAGATTTTAGATCTTTGTTTTGTGGAAGAATAAGTTAAACTTTCAAAATGTTAGTTTTACAATGAAGCTATATCCATATCATATGGACAGGTTCAGAACTGTTCAGAAAATGGCATTGAATAAATATCAAGTTCCTAATGCATCTTGAACGTGTCTATTATTACCAAAATGACCATCTGAAAACCTTCTTCTTAGCTCAACATGAAATTTGAATTAATTCACAGGTATTAAGCGGCAAAGGGACTGGCAAAGAAGATAATAACCCGGTTAGGTTATATGGGCTGACAGTTGATTTTGTTACCGTCACACTTAGATCTATGTAGATCCCTTGTGATACCCTGAAGTATTGTAACTTCATGAAAAAGTGTTAACCTATGAATGCTATGGTTGGTCGAGCCATTTGGAGGACTTGACAAAGTTCAGTAGGCTGTTGCCTGAGAGTTCTGATAGTCCTTCTAATTCATTAAAGAAGTAGTTTCCTAAGAATTTTTTCTTAGAGCGGCAGAGTGCTGGACAATGTAGTAACCCGGTTGGTGACCTATTATTCAGAAGGAGTTAAGGTATCGCATGTAAAAGCTTCCGAAACATAAATATAATTCACGACTGGGTCGCATGTAATTTACTTACTAATAAACCATTTAAAATGCTAAACATTAACCAAATCTTGTACGGGAAGAGCCGATACATACCAATTTGCATTATCCGACTTTTTTATTTTTCATTTTATATTCTTCATGTCAAATTTAATAAAAATTGCTGGAGCCGTTGTCGAGTCAGTAAAGGTTGTCAATTTGCATTAAGGCAAAAACGAGAATTAAAATCAAAAAACTTTTTCAGCTAAGATAGAAATAACAGATTTCTCAGAAGCTAAACACGAGAAAGAAACTAAAGTACGCATTTTAGGATTTCGGTCCCGCAGAGGAACTTTAAACCTATAATCTTATCACTGATACAATAATGAACTCTATAAGCTGTACCATGATTTATATGATGCCAAAAAAAACTCAAACATGCAGATAACATTGGAGTTGTCAAATCGAGCAAATTTACACAAATGTTCAATATTTGAAACCCATCCCCTAGACTTTTCAAAAGTTGCACCAAACAATAGTCCATAATGGTCAAAAAACAGCAACATCTGAGGGGTTAAATAAATTTGTTGCACAATGAGCTCACAAAGAACAAAAGCATAGGATCTTACAACTCTCAGCCACTCATGTGTGCGTGTATTAAATTTGGAAGACTGGAGGGACCTACAATTTTCTGCTGATTCTGAACGAATTTCGGAAAGCCTACCATTTTTTTAATTTTACAAGCCTGAGAATGACTTAGTACAGGTGTTTTTCCATTTGCTTGTTTGAGGTCTGCCTATTCTAAAAGACTGTATGTTGAAATATTACTTCTTACTGTTTAGAGTGGGTCCTATAAAGTGCATCCTAACATAAGGAAGCATAACCTTCTTACAATAAATACATATGTGCAAAATCTTAAATCCTCTTAATTTATTACTCCATCGCTTACTTACACCAACTAACAACGCATTTTCTTTTGCAAATATCTATCGATCAAAATCATCTTTATGAGCATTTTTTTTTTTTAATTGTTGACCTTCAGTTATTAAGTAATTACTGTTCAGCTTTAACTAAGCATAACGCACTTCACATATAAACCACTGTATTTCTTTAAGTGAACAGTAAATATGCAAACAAAAAAAAATGCTTCAAATTCATAAACAATTCAATTTGAAGCACTTTGCTCGTTAGAGCCATTAGTCTCGCGTCTTATTGATACGCCTCAAAAAATGTGCCGCCGCAGCCGACCGGAGTGTTTGTCCAGCATTTATTATGTTTGCCACCCTCAAGGTTTCATCATCTAATAGGTAACTTCAAGTTCCATTACAGTCATTGCTCCATCTCATTCATCTACAACAAACAAAAGCCATTGATCTTGGAATTTAAACAAATAAACACCAGGTGGCGCGGGGAGCGCTTTTAACAAAATAACAACAACAACAAAACAAAAATACAAATCATTAAATCGCGTGGTTGTTTAAATTATGTCTGCAAAAAGTATCTTTACAGATTTCACCAAAGCAACAAGTCATACAAATAAATAACTCAAACCAAACTATTTAAATCCCGCATTAAGCTGATAGAAATTCCAGCAGATGTCTCTGCTGAACACAATTGATGTTTTCACAGCCAAAATGTGCATTCCATTAAGATTGTTGTCCCCATGTCGGTCGTATTATCGTCTTCGTCGGCGTCATAGTCACAGGTCAAAAGTAAAAGTCACTATGGTATTCACACAGAAGAAGAGAGTCCTGATAAATGATGTGCGCGCTCGCCAAACATGTGCGCATCATAGTGCTTCGCCTTCGCAACTTTCTTTAAACGATGTTCTTCGTTTTAACCAAAAAAAAACGTTTTTACCAACAACTGTTAACCCGCAACGAGGATGTGATTCCGATGTGCGCATGTATCAATTTAAGGTGGTCCCATAAGGTTATCGCGATTTTTCCTTCCGTCTGGCTCGTTGGCTGATGATGGGAACAGCACGTACAAAGAAATGCAAAGAAAGAAATTTTCTCTCATCTTCTTCATTTGACCCGTTCACGGTCGGGGTAATAGCAGCGACGGTTGTTGGTGGCGATGCAATGGTGGTTTTGGAGTTCGTCGCCATCGTCGGTCGTCAGAAATGGCACTGGTGCATCCTCGTGACTCCACAAATGGACATCCTCCTCCTGCTGCTTTAAGACTATCTTGCGCTTCTGCATCGTCGCGTCGCGTTGTTGTCGTCGGAACGGAAGAAGTTGTGTGTCTTCGTGGTATGCAATGGATGTGGTTTTGTCTGCGCCAACACCAGAGAGCAATGCCATCGGTGGCTTTCGCCGCCGCTCTACCGCCGCCACCTCCGCTACCTCTGCCGACCGTATTAATCTTTCACTTTCCTTGATCAAATATTCGACGCCCCATGGGAACAGCAGACAACCTGACAGTTAAACGAAGAAGACACAACAAACCAGCAGAAGCAGCCAGCAACGAGCTTTGGTAAAGCATCATCACGACTTCCATTGGCTGTCTGGATCTATCTAACGTTTTATCAATTGACTCTTCTGAGCTAATCCAATAAATTTCGAGACAACAGCGTTGTTGTCACCTAATCTAACGGTAGTGTAAGTCTTCTTCGTTTCATCGAGCTGAAAAAACATGAATGGCGCACCTTTAGGTTTTTTTGCTGGTTTGTGGAGGCTGATGCAGACCGTTGGTAAAAAATTTATGCAGCGCGATTGCAGTTGGGGTGAAACTTTTGTTTGGATTTTTGCCATTTTGGTGCCATATGGCCAAAATCAGCCAAAGACACTCGAAATGGATTTTCCCCTTTTACTCACGAGATGATAAGATGCGGAACGCAACAAAAATTAGAAAATAAAATTCCATTGGATCCAGATGGTTTTGTATAAAATTGCAATGGCAAAAATGATGATATGGGAAATTTCCGGTCCGTTCAGAGGGGCGACTGATTTGTATCTCTAGGAAACTGTTGGCATTCTTCGTGCGGGTAAAGTGAAATGTTTTCCTTACTTACCAAAATGAAGCACCTGTTTCGGCACGATGACATTCAGATGAATGTCTATTTTTGAATTTATATATGATTCGTTAAATTTTAATTGGGAAAATGTGTGTGCTTTATAGCGCTGCTAGCGGCTTATCACAATTAATGATCAGAAAGTGAGACGAAAAAAGAGGATTTCTATTAGCTTGATGGGTATATCAGATAGGGGTCAATGGCGCTAATAAAAACATTTAATTGGATTCGGTTGATTTATATTTTTTTGCAATTTTTGACAGTTTTGACAATTGAAAGTTGGTTTAGAATTATTAATTAAAAAAAAAAGAGTTTCAAAAATCAAATAGTTACGGTAAAAGAAAAACAACAGCTCACGTGTTTAGTAGGTATAAATGTATTAAAATTTAAGGATTTTTAGGTAAATCGTGTGTCATTGTCAAATAGATCCTAAAATTTCTGAATATATTTATGAACTAATTTGACTTGCTTAACAAATCACTATAAAAGTTTTCCAGTCTTCTACTACTCTAAAAATTAAGCTTTCTTGTTTTCTGAAAGCCCAAAGAGCCCAAGGAAATAGAGTTCGAAAAAGTCTACAGAAGTGGCTGTGGTAAGGCAATTTTTTCTGGTTTGAAAATAAAACTTCAGACTTCACAAAAGCTTCTACTATGTTTCGAGGAACTTATAATTAAATTTATTAAAGTTGAATGAATTTGAAACTTGCATAATATTTAGAAACAAAATTTGGAGGCCCTTATGGCCTTAGAACTTAGCACTCTACAGATTTTCTATCAGCAGCCCATAGTTTAGTCGGGTAAAGCTGATATAAAAAAATCAATTGATTTCATGAATTCAGAGTCCAAAAGATATGTATATGTAATTTTTTTTATGAGTTAGGAAAACACTCCCGCATAAAAACTAATTCCCAATCAATAACCATCAATTAAAAAGTGCTTAGGCTTATAGTTATATGCCTTCTTATGTAAACATTTACATCTGTTTCTCTACCAAAAATTGATGTATCTTTTCAATAAATAAATGTATCTACATACCCGGAACGGCCTTCCAATTGAAACTTAAAAGATCGAACAGAAAAAAAAAATAAATACTTAACATCGTGCATTTACATGCCATAGTTTCGTAATCAAAATCAAAGAAAGGTTACCATCGAAGTATTAATAAACCGCCAGGAGATCATGAGAACAACGCTTCAAAGAAAGAAAACCAAAAAAAAACAACCGACAGAAATCATTTTGGCGGCTACTGCTGCACTTGCGCATACACAAGCACACTGCAGCACTTGTTTACCAGTGGAATTGGCTACGACTACGATGTAATCTTGCTAACCTAAGCTTCAGAGTGAACTCTCAGTTTCAGCTTTATAAAGTATAGAAACTTTTCATAGCGTTCACTTAAAAAAAAATTCGTCTACCTCCCGCATCTGGGAATCCATCTGGCTTATTGTAAACTATTGTTGTACTGCTGCAAGTTTTATAGATGAGTTATGCACAAAATAATTGTGCATAGAGTGCAACAAAAGGCGTCCAACAACGATCAACAGAGTTGTAAGCTTAGCCCTCTCTTTCTGCGAGTCGGTAAATTCCGCTGACGTTTGTGCATTGCATTTGTTGTGTTTTTTTTTTTTTTTCGTTTATTTTGTTGTTCTCAAATGGATTTAATTACAAGCTTGGTGGTGGAGGGCTTTGATTTTGCTTTACAATGCAAGAATAAGAGAAGCATGTGAATTACCATTGTTGTGTTTGTGTGTCCCTCTGTTATAGATAGGTATTGGTTTTGTGATCATTTTGATAAGATTTCAATTACTTTGTAGACATTTAACTTAATATCTCAACTTTATGCCCAAGCATAGTAGAGATTGGTACTGATAAGTTAAAATTATTTTTTGTATAGTAAAAAGTTATTTGGCGAGGACAAAATAACATCAGACTCCTTCTCTTCAAGTATCAGATGTTAAAAGTCCATTAGCTGAAGGAACAGGTGAGCTTCTAGAAAAGAGAATAATTTGTTGGTCCTATAGGATATTTCCTATTTTTTATTCTTTATTCTTTTTCCATTTGGTATGTGCATATTTTTCGTATCAAATAGGTACTAAATGACTAAAAAGTTATTTCATTGATTGTTATTCAATTGAAATATACTTTTTTCCCGTGAAACCCTGTTTTTTTATTTGCATTTTTTCATTTTATTTCAAGAATATTACGAATGATTTATTCGGAAATTCAAAATTTTAAATCGATGCATATATCAAAATTTTTCAACAAAATCACTTTTAAGTTAAAAACAAAAACACTTAGAAAGTTCACTTTTTTTTTATAAAAATCGCAAAAAAAAATCGTGTTTATCCTAATAGTGCAAATGTGCGACTGATGGTTAAATAGACTCCACTTAAAAGTAGCCTGGCTATCTACCTGTTATGGGACATAAGCTTAATCCCGGGATTCAAATTTCAGAAATTTGATTTATGACCACATTTTAGGTCAAAATACCGCACTGTGCTGTGCTTGAATTTTTTTGAGGAGAACAACGCACTCGAAGGACTGTTACTTTTCGAGTTTACTCATCCCAATAAAACAAAGTTAATTATTAAATATATAAATCGAAATTAAAACTTTTAAGCTCCATGATTTCGACTTCTTTAGCTTTTTTAAGGGTACTCGTATCTAAATTTCTAAATAATTGACAAAATAGTCAGTTTTTCAACGAAAATTGATAAAAAAAAGTTGTCCAACCTCCCGGTTTAAAGAAAGAAAGTCAAATAGACATGATAATTATAATTAATAAGTCTAAGAATGTGTTTTAAAGTTTTTGCACATTTTGCTTAACATTGGAATTTTTAATCTGTTTAATAATAAAAAAAACTTTAAAGCTATTAAAATAAAAGCAAATATGTCAAATTCATTTCAAACTTGGTACACACTTTTTTTGAGCTTTTTTTGGAAGGATTTTTGGAATTTATTTTTTTAGGAAGTTACAAAAAATAACATAGAAATCATAGGAACAAAAAAAATCTATTTTATGACGCTTTCTTTTAATTTTGCATATTTTTTTCATAAAATTTAAGTATCCTGAGCTTAGAAAAGAAAATCGAAAAAATGACAAAAAATCCTGTTTTGGTCAAATCTGATGCTTGTTCTCATCAGGATGTGATTTTTCGCTGTTAATTTTATTTAATATACATTCCAAATTCTTAACTGTCTCTAAATACTCTAACTTCGTCATTTTTAAACTGATTTCAATTTTCGAACCTGTTCTTAAAAGAAGATATTTTAACCTTTCCAACAATTTATAAAATATTTATGGTTTAAGTTAAAAATCTAAACTTCATTAGTTCAAGAATTTTAAAAATAGTGTTTTTTTTGACATTTTCCCCACTTGAACATCGATTTTTAGCATACTTTTGAACTAAAAAATGTCAATTTTGATAGTTTTTTGAATCAATATTAAGTTTTAATCAAATGATTTATTTTTTTTTTATGAAAATCGGTTGAAAATTGACGAAGCAATAGTATTTGCAATATCTGAAGGTCTTAAAAATCGTTTTTTGAATTATTTTGAATTATTTCTCAAACATCGAATTTCACGGTTTTTACGTTTAAATGTCCATATCTGGAGTTCCAGATTTTTAACATTTTTTGTTTGTATGTATATGTATGTGTGACTTTTATATTAAAATTTAGTTCAGTTTACCCTACTAAAATGTCAATTTCTAAAAATCCTGAATGTTCAAATTTCTATATTCAATTTTCTCTGTCATAGTAGTTTTTGTACACCTCTTAGATTTGCCAAATAAGCAGGGTGACGTTGTCGAAAAAACTCAAAAAATGAACTTTAAAGCTTGGCAACCCTATGTCTTGACACTATGTCGCCATGCAACCCATGTGCAAACTGTTTCTTTAGACACTACCTTCAAGAAAATGTATAACTCCCAACAGGTATAACGTTGAAAGTAGGCCGTCCTAGGCGGGATCTTCTACTATAAGCACGAGTTCTCATTTCATAACTCAGATTCTCATATAAACTAAAAACAAACTATTACCAAAAAGAATCTCGCTAAAAATTTGAAGTGATGTGATATTTTGAAATGATTTAAACATAACTAAATAAACTCAAGGTGGCATTAATTTGCCTGTTATTAATATTTTATTTCCACAATATAAAATATTTTATTGCTAAATGTTCGGTCAAAATCTAAAAGTAAAATAGAAATATGCTTCTCATGCTTACCTACGAGTAAATCCAAAAATTATAAATGTATTTGGATGAAACATAATTTTGGAATTTTGGAATTTGATTTAATTAAGAAATTAAAATAACAAATTCACCGATAAAAAGGTCATTGTTAACTTAAATTTTATTATTTATAAGCAACTTCAATAGCCACCGTCATATACCATTTGATATAGTCAATCTTCTCAAGTTTGCGTATGTAACTTGAGGTGACTTTAAACAGACGACTGACATCGTGTCGTCGTAGTCGTTGCTGGCTACGAGAATGCTGACTATACAAAGAGTCGATAGCAAGAGATTATTGCTTTACGATGAGCGGTCATTATAGAGTTCGTCTTGAACACATGTGTTTTTTTTTTTCGGTTTTGTATTATTATTTAATCTAATGCCGCCTTAGTTAATGATTCCTCCGGTCTCAACTCAACAACATTCACACTTTACTACGAGACGCGATGGCAATCTGTTTCGAAAATTGCACAACATATCGCCTCGAGCTCGAACCTAGGTCTGATCTTTAACTCATCACACATCAAAGATGAGATGAGAGGCCAAACGAGTGTTAAGACTTTTAATTGAGTTTCGTGAAGTTTTTTTTTTTTTTTTTTTAATTTTCCGTTGATAGCTTGGACACTTTATATAGTTTCTTACAACAACAATACCAAATTCCCATGGTAACTTATGGGTGTAGAGTAAAGTTGAAGACTTAAAAGACTCATTAAATTATGCGCTATGTAAGTGGCTAGTAAGTTGAAATAAGCCAAATTAGATGATGAATTTACTTTTAAATGCATAGTCTTTTTGTGATGGAATAGAAGATTGCTTAAAGCTATGTTATTTAAGTTGTTAATTTAAATGGTGTTTAAATTTGGTAGGTATACAAACCTTCCAAAACAATTAATTTTAGGGTTAAAGATCTTATTGCTTTCAACGGGTTTTTCATCATTTATTATTTAACAGAATTTTTAAATACAAATTTTTTTTGGTAATTGTTGCATTGCTTGAAGTCTTGGGACTTGATTTATGGTCTTATTCGAGTCTCGAAATTTATTTTTTCTTGAACGTTTAAGCTTAACTTTAATTAACTTCACCCAACTTTACAGCTCAACGAGTGAATTAATTGATTTAAATTAAATACTCCCAGATTCTTAGAATCTTTTCAAGATTTCATTTGAAATCAAGGCTTTAATTTGTCAATAAATTTACGTTCCATTAAATGTGTCATAATCTTACAAACTCCAATAACACTCCCCATTTTCAAAACAAGTTTCAAATAAAATCATATTTTTAACAAACAAAATTCCCCATCCTTATGACGATGGTGATGATGATTCGTTCAAAGACAAAGACATTTCTATACAACGACTACCCACAGATTTCAAGTTGAATGAAAAGAAAAAAAAACAAATATTTAAATTTATACTGGATGCAATTCAACTGGCATTCTAAGTTCGTAAACTTCCAACTTCAGAATCTTGTCAGCGGCAATAACTTTGCAATTTTTATCAGAAACCTATCCAATATAAACAGTAACTGCAGAGGCCGCCACCTTAAGTCCAAATGATTCAAGAGAATATATACTTTTACATACACAACAATTCCTAAGTGTCACTCTTGGTCTTAGTGTGGACAGTGCAGATGACGGCAGAGATCGCGAAATGGCGATCGACGACGCCTTTTGCCTTTGGTCTAACCACACATGCGCCATAGACAGGGACGGATTAGTGAACTTTCACAATATTTTGCTACGTTCAATTTTTTTCAAAAGAACACCCGAAGAAATTAATCTAGGAAAAAATCGCAGTAGCCTTCCTGATTCTGTAGAGAAAGACCGGGCGTCAAATCTGGTGTTTCTTATTTTTGGCTCACAAAACTTTTAATAGGAAAAATTCAGTCATTGTTTTAAGAACAGTATTGAAAAAATTTATCGATTTCGGCGAAACTAACAAAATTTGAATACCAATATCTTAGAAACAATTGGTTCCACAGAGAGGATTTTCGGACTCCAATTTATTGGAAATTTTATGAGTTTTAAAGGCCACAATACACTCTTATTTCTCTTATTAAGTCCTTAGGACTAGATAAAAAAAATTGAAAAACATTTTGACATTTTTGACAATTTGATCCGAAAACTTAGGACGTTAATTGAGCCATACTTACAAACAACTGGTTAAAAAAATCAGAACTACCGGGTTCCAGATTTGGCGCACGATCTGAAGGTCGTTGTAATAATTAACAAAAGTTATCAAGTAATAAATCAAACTACGAAATGTGCGGAATTCAAAAATTTTTTTTTTCTGTTGAAATTTAAAGTATTTTAGTGCAATATTGGCAAACAAGAAAACTAATTGAGCTACAAAATTGAGGTTTTTGGGTTTCGTCTAGGTCTATGTTACTTCAAAATTCTGCAAAAAAAAATTTGAATTTCGCATTTTTTTGGATTTTGAAAGCTTACAAAATTGGGGTTTACATCAAAAATCTTGTTTTCAAAATCTACAATTGATGGCAAAAGAAAAAACTTGAAAAAGCGATTTTTTAAAAATGCACTTCTGAAACTTTAAGTTGAAATAAAATTAACTGGGTGAAGCTACAAAATTTATTTTTGCGCAACAAATATGTATTTAATTAGCTACAATCTTGGGCATCAAAAAAATAATAATTTTCCTATTTTCGTCAGCTAACTTCAATCATATTTTAGCGGAATTTCGAATATCAAACAAACGGGAAACTGACGAAGTTATGAATACCAGAGTTATGAAAGATAAAGTTATGAGAGTCAAAGTTATGCAAAACCGAAGTTATGAAAAACCGAATTTATGAAAGACAGAAGTTATGAAAAATCAAAGTTACGAAAGACCGAAGTTATGAAAAACCAGAGCTATGAACACCGAAGCTATACAACGTGGTGTTTGGGTTGGCAACCATTGAGAGGAACAAAGGGTCCCAGAATAAAGTCTATTTGAATGCGAATGTCGGTGAAGTTCTTTATCGTTTTGTGAACGTAATGGCTTTTTACAGACCTTAAATCGAAGAGTACTTTTGACCGCCAGTTCCTTTTTATAGATTTAACAGTGTGCTGCGAGTTCTTCCATTTCAAAAAGTAGTAGAATATCTGTCTTGCTCCGCACTCGTACACTTTGTAAAGGTCTTGATAGACAAAAGGCCCGCCACATAGTAGTCCTCGGTTCGTACTGCAAGGTTTTCTCCTCTGTCAAGCATCGACATTTATGACTACTAACTGGGTTTTCGGGGTACTGATCCCAACAAAATTTTTACAAAGCTTTCGATTGAATTGATAGAACGTCCCTTTTCTCCAAAATATCGCTGATAGATAAGAATTACTTAAGTTCTATACTTGGGCGTAATTCTGCTGGAGAGAATACAAAAGCCAATGTTGATGGGGTCCTACAATAATTCAATCTGTTTTTCGATGACCAACGAGACCAAAACAAAAAAAAATGGAAATAATTCTGACCTAATGATAAATTTAGCAAAAATATTCCTCCAAATTACCCCAAAATTTACGGTATTAAACTCATACAAAAAAACGTTTAAATATCGATTTATCGAAGAATATTTAAAATGGCTTACTAGCCCTGCTAGACTTAGTCCGCTCCTGATCACAAACACTGTTTTTCTTATTTTAAATCACTTAACCTCGACTGAGCTATAAAATTTGCTCAAATCCAAACCAAAAACAAAACCGTCCACCAAATGTGTCTTGCGAGCATTGCGAAAAAAAAAACCAAACAAAAACAACAAATAAAAAAAAAAAAGTCTTGTCCTAGCAAACATCTTATCTCAGTTTCCAGCACACTAAAACGCAGCAAGATACTAAATCTCAGGCAGCTGCCTGTGCGCTGAGCAGATGTAGATGATAAACACTGGTGGTTTTGTTGTTGTTGTTGTTGTTGTTGTAGTTCTGTTTGCTTATTTACTATGGTAGATGGCGCGGTGGGCCGATGAACTATGTGGTGAATGCATCACGTAAATTCATTAGAAGGTCCCGCCGCCGTACTCAACAACCCCTCCCCATCTAAAAATCGAACGAACGCGCGAACGTGTGCACATGCGCACTCTGACAGCACATTTCACATGCGTTTATGTCTACATTTTGGTTTCAGCGAATTAATTTAGGTGGTGTCTGTATAGAGTTATACCTTGCGCCATTTTGTTTTGATTTTATTTTTTATCAACAACACACGAGAATATAAAAAGTTGAATAATTTACATTTTCGGTGGGATTTTTTGACGCAACGCGGAAACCATTTCCGAAGGTGGCGAAGGTGGTTTATGAACGCGACCCCTTTTTTTTGTGTGTGGCGACCGACGGTTCTCACGTGTGCAAAAAAGAACCGGCTTTTATTTTCAAGTCAAATTAAAGGTACGTACTAGTACGTTTAGCCACCGCAATGCGCCGCCTCGCCGTCAATTGATTGCGCAACAAACTCCTCTCTCTTTCATGAAGTTATAGCAATTTGGAGTTGATTTACAAAAAAAAAGTAAGTTAAGTATTTTGTGCAATGTCCGTTGATGCCCGCAAGGGGGCTCTGTCGTTTGGATTTCTTTTTTTTTTCTTATTTTAATTTTTCAACTCGTTGATAATGATGATGATTGGCAAGCCATATTCGAATAGGCCACAACTGGTGTGTGAACGTCAATCAAAAAGTTAAAAATAAGAAAAAAGAAGAACCTATTTGGAAAAATTCGCAGACATTGCTTAATAATTTGAAAAGTAAGTTTTTTAAGCTTGATTATTATGAATCAACTTTATGCGATGGCTTAATTTTTGCAAATAAGTTTTCTAATATTTCATGCGTCAAATGAATGCTCTTTTTGGCTTGATGATTGAGTACCTGCTTTCAAAAATCGTATATCTTCTTGCATTTAAGAGGTTTGAATTATCTGACAAGTAATTAATTAATTTTGACGTAAAATTCAAAAATACTAACTCGATACTCCACCTTGGATGGTGTGTATTATCGAACAGCTCTAAATAATGATTTGTGATTAGTTTTGTTTGTTTACACAGTGGAAAGGGTACATTTTTTTTTGTTCAAATTATCATCTACTAGTGGGTGATTATATATTTGTTCACTCATAAAAGAAATCACGAGTGCGTGGAATATATTTATACCGGAAACAGTATTTCACGATCAAGCTGTCACACAGTAGAAGAAACGAAAATAGCTATTCGAAACATATTTTTGTTTGATGGAGTAGGAATGATGAGTGTGTGATTTGTCTGTTATGTGTGAATTAGTTTATTACTTTGCCTTCAGGGAGTAGTCGATGATGGACCTTTATTTTTTTGGCTATCCAATCAATTTGTCTTATGACACTGTTTCAAGGCAGTATAACAAAACATCATCATTGAGAATTTTTGGACTAAAGTTACATTTTGAAATTCATTCACAGGTGTAAGCATGGAGTGTGTCGGACTATCACTCAAGTGTGTCGAGTCTATTTCCATTCATTTGTATAGTAAAACCACAACACATGGCAATTAATGGAATGTTGACCTTGGAAAAATTTTTTTTTTAAATTCAAGATAATTTGTTGTCATTTTAGGTATATTGTATATGTGAGAAAGCTAAGAAAACAGCTTAGAATAGAAAAATTAAAAAATATTTTGGTATTCTAAGCTCATTTCCGTTTTTTAAGTTTATTCTGATAACAGGCATCTTAAATACCCTATTTGAATAACAACCACTTTTGAAAAGTTTTAAATATTATCTTATTTGGCTTTCTCGGATTAATTTTGGAGAATATGCTAAATTATCGATTTATTTTATACAATTAACTTTAACAGAAATGATTTCATTGAAATTACGAAAAACTGCCTACTTTAAATCAAAATGGTGGCTTAAAAATATTCGAACCTTGTAAATTTTTTTCTAAACAGGTACCTAGTTGAAACTTTAGCTTTATTTACATCAAAAACGTTTTCGATCTAGGATTTGGGTTTAACACTTAATTTCCATTTTAAAAGAAATGTCTAGGTAATTATAGGCACGTAATGTGACAAATCGGTAGAACGTTCTTCAGAGCATATATTATGCTGATTCTTGGATTTTTTTTAGATAAGCAAACAATTTTAAAAACTTTCTTATCAATTTTAATTTAAAAAAAATCTATTTTTTTGTAAACAAGTTACAAAAACTTAAATAATGCAAAATTACAATGTTCAACAAAACTGAATATCAATAAACAAAATTAAATATTTTGAACTCTATTCCGTAGTGAAACAAATGTCTATATAACGTAATTTTAAAATTGTTATACCTCAAAAACGTGACATCATAAATATATTTCGTTTGAATTCGGATTCGAATTAAAATATAAAAATTTAAAGAAAAGTGGGTATATTTTGGAATTGAGAAAAATAAATACAAACCTATTCAGTTTTGTTGAATACTCTGTTTTTTTTTTTCTTTCATAGTTTTTAAATTTTTGCTTAAAAACATAGTTGGCCATAATATAACACCAAAATAGTCGAAATTGTTGCTAAAATGCTTTTTACCAATTTCGAAATTTCATACCAGATCGGTCTTTTTTGCAATTTTTATATTTTTTTCATTAAAAATCTAAGATCAAACATCTTTATGAAAGGCTTTTTAAATATCAAAAGATACATACATATACCTTTACAAAAAAAAATATTGCTTTAATGCAAAATAAATAGTCGATTCTAAACACCAGTCAAAGCCCCATTTGACCTTGTGCGCGAAAAGTGACTCAATATTGATCTACACGTATACGGAGTGTAAATGATATCTTAAAATTCTTTTCGTCTTTATATCTGGAATAGTTTTTGATATCCAAGGTCAAATTAATATTTTAAATTTTCGACCTTGATTGCTCCAATTTTTAAGACCTTCAACAAATTTTACATTTTGTGTGCTCATATGCTCATGAATTGTATACATTTTAGCCTTAAATATACTCAGTGATCCTAATGGTTTACAAAATATTTTCTTAAATCTCCAACAGTTTCGAAAAGGAAAATTTGCTCAAATTTAAATTTATTCTAAGTTCCCCTATTTGTGTGATTTTCACTACAAAAAGTTTATTATCAACTCATGAGCCAAAATCAAGATCTATTGAATTTCGGGCACTGTCTACTGTTGTGAAAGGTAACCGAACTTTTTATTTTTGAAGCCATTTTCTTCAAATGTGGCATTAAAGGATTTTGAATAGTTCGTTAGATAGAAATTTTATTTTGTATGAATAAAATTAATAGTAACTCCCAGTAATAGAAAGTATCTTTTCCCAAAAACTGCCAAATTTAGTAACTTAGAATGGATCGGCAAAAAATCATTCGACTGGTAATATGATCGACCAGCAGCAATGTAAGGTCATGAAACGTAATTAAGTTACTATAACAATTTTAAGACTTCTAACAGTTAGGAGTCTAATAAACTGTTCGCGATAGATCTGAAAGATCCGGTGTAGTTTTTGATTTTACCGGGGAAATATGTGATTTTACGAAGTCCACTCCTGATTTTGCTGAAGCGATTCGTGATTTCACAGGGGAAACACATGATTTTACCAGAGAAACCTGTGATTTCACCGAGTCAACCCTTGATTTTGTCGGTGAAATTCTTCATTTTTCACAAGTTATCGTGATTTACCGGAGAAATCTGTGATTTTAACGGATGAAACGTTATGTATTAAGTTAAAAACCTTTCTCTATCAGAGAGCCAAGATGTCAACCAGAACAAGCCAACTGTATTTGCCATGAGAGTCTACGAAAACCAAGGAACCTCGATTTTGTTGAGTATTGTTAACTTGAATTAATAAATGATTGTAAAAGAATGATTTTAAAAAAGTGAAAAAGAATCCTACCAAATTCAAATTACTCATTTGAAAAGTAATTATATCAATAATTTAAATCGAGTCTTGCCCACTTAGATGAAAATTTCATCGCATACAACAAAAACATCTACGAGTTGTCAAATTCTGTTTCTGACCTGAAATTGAAACCAAAATTGCAGATGGACTACACGAAATGTAGAAATCCAGAAGTTAATTATGAAATCTTTATTGATTTTTTTTCCTTGCACCACTTAAGGCTTATGGGCCTCCATAATATCAGGCTTTTATTGTCTAATGTTTAATTTAAGATTCCAGATATAATGGAACTATGTACTTAGGTACTGGTTGGTTAATAATTCATAATATTGATAAATTTGACCCAAAAGTCTTAATCAATAAAAATATTTAAACAGGGTTTTTCCTTCTGGTATATCAGAAAACTATAGGTGTTGTTTTGCAATTTTAAAATATAACTTACCGATTTCTTTTAGTTATTCCACTTAAAATTTCTTTCCAAATCTGAAAAAGAAAGATAGAAAATCTAATTATTATAAAAGTCAACATTTCTTTCAAACATAAATGTCGATGTAAAAAATAAAAATACAATAACAAACAGTTAAAAAGAAAACATTAATTTAACTATAACAACTTTGCCGGCCACTTATAACGTTTTTTTTTTTTCAAAACAGTCCACTTCCCCAACCATAATATAAAAGATTTTTGCACTGGTTCATAATCGCACTCATTGAGTGCGATAATTTATATTTAATGGGTTTCACCTACATTTCCGATCTCATTCGTTCACAATAACTATAATTATGTTTGTTTTTTTCTCACGCCTTCTCCCCTGCCTTTTTTCTTTAAGAAACCCAAGTAGCTGTTAAATTGGTTGATATTGAAAGCAAAGAAAATATGAATAACACAATATTTTATTTCATTGCTCTCCAATTATCCGAATATTTCCCAATCAAATCAGTTACGCATCTAAATTTAATTTCAATCTGAAACATTAAAAAAAATGTTTGCTAAATTGAAAATTTTGAAACCTTTAAGCCCTTTAAGTGAATTAGTCACACAACAACATGATATTTTGGTAACAGACAAATTTTATTCACTCAAATAAAGTCATTGTCTTACATAAACCCTTTAAGTTCCTTTTAGCTGTTTTTTTTACGCCCTCTGATTTGTGTTAGATAAATACTTTTTGGTGCTCATGAGGCGTGCCAAAAAACAACATCTCTATCCGTGCTGACATCATTGTAATTGTTGTTATATCAGTTTCTCTATAAAGTAACTCAGCGTCTTGGTAAAGAGATTTTGCATTAAGTTCCATCTCTACGTAAGTAGGTTCCTCCTATGTAAACTTCCAACTTTTGAGTCGAGTCGAGGCACCTTCAAGTAATTTCAATTTATCGCCAATTAATTTGGTGGCTTATGGTAGTGCGGGTGACTATAGAAAATAGTTGTTTCAGCTGAATATATACAACAATATGATGCCTTACAAATACTACTAAAATCTGAAGATCATAAATTGGTTTCAGCAACATTTTGTTAGGTTTTCTATGCGGGCTTTTGTTGTTTTGATTTGATGCGATTTCAGTGTCTGTGCATCTTAAGATGGAAACACTATAAAACTATACAGACACAAAGAGTATTAACGGCTTAGTGTTTGGCACTCGAGATGGCAAAATTTAATAGCAAATTTATTACTATGTCCCGGTTAAGTATCCCACGGATACTGAAAAAATTGCATCATTTAATTTGTAAGCCTATAGTTTTTTTTGTTTTTTGTAGAGACGATTTTCCACCTACACGTCTGGGTTCATCTTTTTTAAAATTTAACATGATTCTTACACGTGTTTTTGATGTAACTATAGGAGTGAGCTTGTTTTTGTTTATGATCTAAACGCACCTGGTTTTATGTTCCTATCCAATCTTTTCTTTATTCTGGCAGTGTAAAAAATATATATTTCAAAAATCTTTCAAATAAAACCATTCAATTCAATTTGTTTTTTTATGGCAAGATCCCACCCAAAGAAACAATTTGATTCTAGGAAAAATATTGAGGTCATGTGTCATATGGGAATTCCCTCAGAAAGTGAGAATGCAAAAAAATGTGCATTCTTTGCTTTTTGCTAAGCATATAACACATATATTTTCAATACACTGGTGGACCTATTAAAATGAAAACCTTTACTCATGAACTTATAATTTGTTTAGATTTAATTTTGAATTGAATTTAAGAAGCGATTTTTTAATGCTTAATCAGTGACAAAAAATTGCTCGACTCTTAACATAAAAAAAACTCGGCACAAAACCAAAACCGCGAATCTAAATTTTTGGACATTTTCACTTTAATGCGTCATTTTACTTGTCCTTTTACAATCCTCCATATGTTGCCTAGCAGCCTAAACTATCAATGTCCGTTGCACGAGTTTCCATTAGTTTGCATGAATTTTCAAAACTTTAAATCAGTTTTTCTCAAAACTGCAATTTTGCAGATTTGTGGTTTTGGCTTTGTGCCCGCAATATAAGAGGAGACACTTAATCAAGCAACCCTAGTTTATAGGAAATATATTGAACAAATGGTTTGGCTGGAATTTAAAATTGATTGAACAAGGTCCAAAAACCCCATGTTATTCCCATAAAAAACTTCAACCACTTGGAGGCACAAGTTAGAATTAAGTTAGAGACTTGAAACTTGGGGAATATTTTTTTTTTAGTTTATTTCCAACCATATAAGATCTAAGGAGCATACAAATTTTAATTATTTAAAAATAACGGTAGCATAGATTCCGCAGTTTTGGTCAAATTCAATTAAAAAATACACCAATTTGTGCCTAGACAAATATTATTTCAGAATATTACCTAACTTTATTTGTTTGTTTTATTGTGCAATAAAAAATGGGTAAGTTGAAAAAATTGAAGAAAAAAATCACTTTTTTAAGATTTATGGGATAAAAACCTACACTTTATTTGTTTAAAAAATAGACTTATATACATCATTAAAAAGGTCTAAAAATGCTCTTTCCAAAAACGTAGATCATATTGAGAATTGTTTTAAAAATGACTGAGATGTTCATAGATTACCTCGTCAGGTCGGTAAAAATGGTTTTTTTGTAAATAAATAAAAATGGTGGGTTCGAAAAATATAACAAAAATATTTGTATGCATATGAACAGCCTATAATATGTAATTTATAGAGTGTACCTATTTATTTTGTAGCACAGTGTTATGGATAACTTCCCATTTTCGTAGAAATTTGGAATTTGGCACAGTGATGAGTTTTTTGGTTCATACAAAAGAAAAAAATTAAAAAATTGAAATTTTCGTTCAGTTTTAAAACAACTTTAAAAATTGGGAATTAAAAGAAAAAATATTAAGTAAGCTATCATATCTTTATTTAAACGAATTTATGTAGAAGTTAATCATAGAACTTTTATACCTCTGTCCTTTTTGTATCAGCATGATTTCAACACAGAAGATCTTAAAAATATTTTCGGATTAGCCGCAACAACAACAACTAGAGTTAGAACAGCCTACACACAAATACAACTTGCGTAGCCGAACTAATCAATAACTTTTTACGGCAGTTTCCCGATGACACCACGCTCAATGAAACTTGATACGAAACGTTCGGGGTGAGTACAAAAGTAAGCGACTTCCGAAAATATTTTTAAAGTATGTCTGTAAGAAACTGCGAAAACCTTAAAAGTTATAAAGGTTCTTTCTTATAGTTATTATCAGATCAAATCATAAATTAAAGAGGAGTACTACTCAAGATAACATACTTTTCCAGTTACGGATCAGCGAGAAATGAAGATTTTAGAAGTCATGGAGGGTCAGGAATTTTCGAATATTCTGTCGATTTTGCAAATTGCAAGGCCTTGAATTTTATAGAGTTCACTATTCTGATCACATTTTTAAGAACATCATTTAATTCTGGCGGTAGTACCCAAGATGCTACAACTTGTCTACGAAGAAAGCAGTGCGTCCATGAAAGAGTTTCTATTTTGCAATTAATCCACTTTTGTTGCCTTATGCTAGTGTAATTTACCTGTACAAATTTTACACAACATCATGCTCCATGGAAGCATTTTTTTTTTAGTTTTGAAAAAAAAAAACAATGTTATATTTTTTTATTTACTGATACAAACTTGTCGAGAATTTTTAGCTCAACTAAAGTTCCATTCATTTACAACTAGGAAAGAAAAACATTTGAAAAAAAAATCTCAAAAACGAAAACTGCAGTGTGGGGACTGGGGATTGCTTGTGAAACAATAAATAAAAACATTAAGTTTAAGAAAAGAAGAAAGTGTACTGTTGACAAGCAAACGATTTTCAAGATATGGTTGAATTGCGAGAAAAATCATATTTTACAATTTACTTGTAATCATTTAATACAAATATAATAATAAAATTTCACATGAAAATTTAAAATGTTTCTTCCTAACTTTCAAATACACTTAACATTTGTAATACATAGACTATTATTTAGAAAAAAAGAAACTTCATAAACATTCAAATCTTTAAAAACAGGCTTTTCATTATTCACGCAAGACACATGTAACAAGTAAACAACAAAAAAAAAAAACAATAACAAAAAAATACTACTCTTACAAACCAACAGTGCATGAAGAACTCATCACTCATTTCATTGAAAGATATTGCTCGTTATTTTTTATAAAGCTTCATCTTTTACATGAAATTATTTCCTTATACGCATCATAGATGCGCTCTTTTTTAGTTTGCAACAAAATAATTCCATCGTCGTCTTAAAAGGTAGGTATTTTTTTTTTATTAATATAAAGACTCTCACTCTGTAAATTGCATGAGTTAAAAATTAAAATAAGAAATAAAATTTAAAAAAAAAAAAAAAAACATTCAACATTCCTTCAATGGAAAAGAGTTTTACTTTTAAAGCAATTTACACGAAGTATTCAGTTCAGCAGACTCTCTTTATCTTCTTCGAATTGCCACACAGAAAGTCTTCAAAAATAGCAAAGCATCTTCAAAGCGAAAGTAATTATCATCGCACAGATCGGAAATAGAAACATGTTGTTGTAGTTTTTTTTTATATTTGCTCCAGTACTAACTTGCAAGCTTCATTGTCATATTATCCGAAAAAGTTTTTTTTCAACATTTTAATTGTTTTTGGATCTAACTTCTTCGCAGTTAAATTTCTCCATAAAAGTATTGAATATAAGTGAAAAATGCTGCACTCATATCAAATTAAAATCTATCTTTTGAGATTTTATCTGAGAATCATCACTCTGATGGTCTAGACAAAAGTTTAATGGCCTATCACACTTCGAAGGCTGGAAAGAAGCACATTTACTTAAAAAGAATATTGAGACTTGAAGATAGAACCTTTTTCTTCTGGAGATTCCAAGAATGGGTAGAAAATTTTGAAATTTCAAAATTTTCTTGTAAAATGAGGCCATTTTTAAAATTTGGTCCATTTTTTGTTTTAATTTTAATTATACTGTTTGTGCCTTACCAAGTTAGAGTCTACAAGTTCAACAGCCTCGTTTATTTGAAGTAAGTGATCATCCATCAAAATAATTTCAAATTTATTTAAAAACGAAAAACCCATTTGAATGTAATTATTGTTTAACTTCTGACGTGATTCATGATGTATCGTTGTATCTTTTTTTTTCCTTTCCTCACACATTTTTCTATTGCTAAACATCTAACAGTAAGTAAAACCACAAAAAAAAGGTACATAACCTTTTAAAATTTTAGTTCCCCGCAATTAATTAAGGGTGCTACCAAAAAAAAAAAATAAAAAAACACGAGGCAATTTTTGATAAATCGATTCATAACGAACTTAAATCAAAATTTCATTACATTTTAAGCTATTGGTAATGGTTGCTTCCAAAAATCCTGTTACATCAATAACGATAAAACAACATTGGTTTATATAGATAAATTCAAATTGGGAATCGTTCATTAATCTTTTTTTTTGATTTTTGTTTTGTATTTTCATTTTGATTAGTTACCTATTGTTTAACAAGCAATTTTCCATGCTTTATTATGTTTATGCTTTTGTTTTTTTTTTTTCCTTTTTTGTTTAGCTTCAGAAGCATTTCAGAAGTCATTTACATAATATTTCCATTCTGTTTTTGTGATTCATAAAAAAGTATTAAAAACCCTTTGATAGATTGTATTCATAGAAAAAAAGATGCAAAATAGATTAAAAATATTAGCAAGTTTGTATGTCAGCTCTTTTGTTTTGATGTTTTTTTTTCGTCTTCTTCTGTTGTTGAGGAGAAAATTAAATTATGGGCTTGGCAGGTAACGGAATTAAAAGAAATCAATTTTTTGTTGATAATTCAATTATGTTAAGTGAAATTTTTTACGAGTTTCTTTTTATGACATATCGCAGTTATTTTTCACACATTTAAACAGTTTATCACAGATTTTATGTTTATCTCACTTTGAATACAAAAAGAAATTAAGTTAAAAATAGTAAGGGATAAACAATTAGATACGTTAAATGTAGTCCAAAATTATTAATACTGTAATTTTTAGAGAGCATATTTCAGATAGAGGAAAAAAAAGCAAAATGTTCTTTACAGGTAAATAATTTGATTAGGTTGAAATTGTTTTTGTAAATAAAGTCATTTACATAAATACAAACAAACATTGGTTCCACTTTACAAACTGCTTTCAGGACTGCCGCGGGCGTATAGGCCCCGAAATTGGACATCTTTGTTAACTTTTTAAGATTTCTTTGATGAAAGAATTTAATGATTTTGAAATTTTATGTACGAAAACGTTATGATAGTCCTCAGAAAATGTGAAAAAAAAAACGTTGAAAAGGTCACGCTCTTTTTGACCTGCCTTTTTGGATAAAAAGGGAACCTTAAAATAAGATGATGCCCCCCTTAAATCCCATCCTCTTAAAACAATACGATTTCCGCTTAAAATAAGTGAAATCCACTTTCATTCTGTTAAATTTAAAGTGAAATTAATTTTATTTTAATATGAATTTTCATCTTAAGAAACCGACAGTAACAGTATTTTAAAACTATCAGCAGACTTCAACTTTTATTGCACTTTATCATACTTTTTTGCAACAGTGAGATAGGCTGATGGTAAAGCACTTGCCTATTAGACCAACAGTTGTAGGATCGATCCCTAGTACCTGCCAGTTTTTTTTTTTTATTAAAATGTTCCCACATAAAAATAAGATGATATTCCGCTTAAATTAAGTGGATTTTTTTTTAATTTGCACATTCTAGAAATTAAAAAGGTGTATCCGTTTAATTTAAGACAGAATTGTTCTGATACGGAATCCGCTTGTTTTTAGGTATTTTTTTCCTCCATGTACTCGAAAGGTTCATTGATGGTATTTATTTATATTTTTTTATAAAACAAATCAATGCTATTTCACAATATTTATCTACACCTCCTGTGGTATTTTCAAAAGGAGTTTGTGGTCCTAAAGAATATCCACACTAATATTGACATTTTCTTTTGAAGTGAAAACTTCTTTAGTATCGTAGTGATTTGAAACACGATGAAAATTTTGTATAGGTTGTCATTTGAAAAAATGGATTTAAAGGTGTTAGAAGAAAAAAAAGATTTTTTTTTTGCTTTTTTCATGAAAAATGATTGTTGTAAAAATTTAAGTATGGCTTTATTCTTTAGGAAAATTTTTAAGCTTTTTAATGATGTAATTTTTTTTTTTTCAAGAACAATGATTTTTTTAAGGTTTCACTTCTACCACGTGTGAATTGCACACATGTTTTTTTTTCACTCCTTTGGAATCATCATCAACTCCTTAAATAACTCACATAACTCATCTGGTTATGCAGCTGAAAAAGTATGTTAAAGAATGCTTACAATAATATTCCCTGCCAAAATGGTGATGCATTTCACTAACCTCAAACGAAAGCAAACTCATTTCACTCTAAATTTAGAGTTATGCCCGCGTATGCTTTTCTGCTTTGCGTGACTTTCTATCTCATCTCACCTTCATTCATATATCCAAAACCAATCCAATATATGTGTTACACTCTTAAAATAGTTATTTTTCTTATTTGTCAACAACTACTATACAAGTTCCTTAAACTAGAGCTAATTTGATTTCAATTTTATTTGCAAATCAAGTTTTAAATTTTTTCATTTTCATAAAAACACATCAACAACTACTAGCAGAATGAAAAAAATGCTAAAGAAAGTAAACTCGCATTCCTGAACGCATCCCAAGTGTAACCAGATAAACTTCATGACGGACTTGGGCAAGATTTTTTTTGAAATTTGATCGAGTTGTTTTTGTTTTTTTTTTTGTATAAAATATGATACAAGTTGTTGTAATTTCTCTAAACCAAAAATTAAAATTTCCTTTATACGCACTTTTTTTTTTATTTGTTTCTTGTTTGGCTTAGAAGCGCGTCATTTCAAGGTTTCTTTCGATATAAAGCAAAATCGATGAAGTGAAACCAGACACCGACACCGAAAATCTAGTAGACGAAGACAGTGTTTGGTTATATTTTTTTTTGCACCTGAACGCTACACACTCTAAACTTGAACTTGAAAGTGGGACAGAGTGTGACAGTGTAGATGCGGATGTTTTCCGCAACCGCAAGCCGCATGTCGCTTTTGATGTTTATTACCTTCATCCGTACCACAGTCGCTACCACTACCGCACACACTCGTGTGTCATTTCAGACGTTCAGTATTATAACCTGATTCAGGTTCCTATATAATTATAATTGAGGACAGATTTGATGGGTCTGGTATAAAGGCTGCAGATCGCTGTTGGATATAATAAAACGTTGAAATAGAAGGAGGAATGTGATATAGATGGAGAAATTTCATTCCGGTAGATCCTTTCACATCTGGGGGAGATTGTAAAGATAAGCAATTTGTACAAAAGCGCAAAAAATATGTCCGATCCAAAAAGAACGCTGCTGCTCTGAACCACGGCGAACAACATTTCTAAATTTAGATCTCCCTGCCCGACCGACGCGACGAATCCCTGAGCAGACAATGGTCAAACTAGTTGCTGCACATTCTTATACTTCTTTTACATTTCTTCTCTGCCTGCAGTTAGATCAATGTGGAGGATGAATCTGGCCAAGGAGGAAAATAACTTAAACCAAAGGAAAATAACAAAAAAAACAAAAAACAAACCAGATCAGCTCTGATTGCCATAACAATCTGTTGTCCGTCCGCCGCGGTACGCCCCATAGGAATAGACAACAAAACAAGACGCAGAGCCTCAGGTCTGTCTGCTGTGGGGTGATTGCGCGCGCAAAATAACATTCTCATCGCGACCGACAATGCAATACAGTGAACAGTGGGGTCAAAAAGATACAACTTACAGAGTCACTTTGTCTAGGAATGATTTAGTTCTCCTTTAAGTTTTTTTCATAAGATAAATCGCACACCGGGGCCATCTAGATGTAAGTTCTTCTAAGCCACTTAATTTAAAAACGACCTCACTGTGCTTTGCAAAGCGAAGGAGTTTATCTTTTTTTTTAAAGTCAAACTCTAGCGCGATTTTGTGTGTGCGCTTGCCCGGCTGCAATGGTAAGCATAAATAAATGCACACAAGTCTGTTCATCCTTCATGGGGCAACGCGAAGCCACTCGAAGGGGGAGGTGTAGGAGAGTCACCGCGAAGTCGAACTGGAGACCTTAAACTATTTATTACTAGTTTCAGTGTTGTTTTCGTTTTTTTTTTTTTTTTTGTTTTAAAACTTTTTGGTATATCTTCTAAGAATTAATTGATTCCGTGTAACCCCAGATGCATTATTTTGTCCATGCTCAACTCAACTATACTAAAGGAACTTGATTTGGCTTTAGAGCTAAGTATTTTTTTGTGCCTATACCTAGATATGTGAATGGTAGTTTTTGTTTTGTGTTAAATTACCCGACATTCTTATATGTTGAGGCACAGACATAGAAAAATGTGTATAAAAGAGTGAAGACAAAAAATAAAAACACATTGTTTGCTGTCTAGAGGTTAGGTTGAAGTTTTTTTTTGGTATTTTAGTACAGAGAATTCTAGTAAATTAGTTGATTGATAACTATTTGTTGGTTATAATTTTTTTTTTTTATAAAAGAAACAAGATTGATTTGCTGGTTAACAAACATGTTAGCAGTTTTTTTTTTGTATTGTTAATCACTTCTAGAAGAACTTTGCATAAATCAGTTGGCTATAGTTGAAAAGGTGCAAACTTATATTTATAATAAAATCACTGTTAAAGAACTACCTGTTAAAAGTTACATTAATTAGAGATTAGATCCGAGGCTATGGTTTGCAGATTAAACATAAACTGGCTTGGATGGTAAAAGGTCAAGATTTGGTGTCAATTGAAAGAGAATTTAACGTGGAAAATGAAAATAACAGGGTTGCCTCTTTGAAAAGAGAGAATTTTACGTGGATAACCCGAATTTACATCATTTTATTCTTCATTACTTTTTAGTTTGGTAGAATAAAGAAATATTTTAGAGGTCACACTAAAACTAATATTATGAAAATATAATAAAATAGTTCAAAAAAATGTAGATTTACAAATATGGTAATCATGTTCAGATACAAAAAAATATAAAAAGTCGATTGAGTTTAAGGGAAACGAATTAAGAGTTTGAAATAAGTGATTTTGAGGTTCGTAAGCATTCAAACCGGGTAATTTTTTCAACTTCACTAACAAAATCTATAGACCAACATGTTGATATCATCATATTTGCCAATGGGATTTGAATGTTGTAGGTATGAATTTTTTTTTCGAAATGCATTGTTCTTAACCACCCATAATTTTAAATAAGGTAGGTAAAAGGGTTAGCTAAGGGAGAATTGAAATAATATAAAATCTTTTAATGGAATTTATCAATGAGCAAAATCAAACACTTTAAGAAAAAAAACAACCTCAAATTAAGCGGATTTCTGCATAGTTTTTTGCCAAGATGACTCTCGTCTTAAATTAAGCGGGAATCCACTTAATAATCATAAAAATAAGAAGATTTTAATCTTAAATTAAGTGGATTTCTGCTTCTTTTAAGACGAATGAAATCTTAGCAAAAACCATGCAGAGATCCGTTAAGTTTAAGGAGGTCTTATTATAATAATTAAGCAGTCCCATTTCAAAGGAGGGTTAGGGTCAAAATTCTTCAGGTGTAAAATTTTTTTTTTTTTTTCAAAACTCTGTCTTACAAAATTCTGTTTTCAAAACACTTTTTTTCAAAATTCTATTTTTCAAAACTCTGCTTGTCAAAATTCTGTTTTATAAAGTTCTGTAAAAAATTTAAAAATGTTTCAGAAAATGTAAAAAAAATGCGCACTTTTTACAATTTTCCAAACCGTTTTTTAATTTTTTGCAGAATTTTTAAAATCATCATGTTAATTATTTAAGCAAGATTTGCACAATTTGTTGCTTATTTAATTACTTACTTACTAAGTCAATTTTTTTTTAATTTATATTTTTCGTAAATTTAAATTTATTAAAAATATTGTTAAGAGAAAATTTTTAATGTTAAATATTTCCGAAATATAATTCAAAAACTTATTAATTTATCAAATAAAACTGAATATTAAAAAATTAATAAAGAAAGGAATATTTTGTCATTTTGAAAAATATTTGCGACGGTTAAATTACATTAATGAGATGTATTTTTGCTATATTCTCATTTCGTCATTTTTCAAGAAATAAAAAAAAAACTAATAATTACAGTTTTGTATACCTACAATTTTATTTTCACCTTTTTTCAAAGTCTGATTTTGGGGTTTGCTTTGCGTTTCACTCTTCTCGAAAGTCTTAATTTAACGTTGGAATTTTCCTCGATACCTAGATTGGTTATTGGATAGAATTTCGCACTTGAAAACAACAATTAATTATTATTATTTCTGTAATCAAAGACCACTGTTTTAAAAGTCTCTCTTCATCAATGTTATGCAGCTTATGAGAAAAAAAAAAGCCAGTTAAAAACAGCCAATTTTTTACATGTAAAAAATGAAATTGAAATTACGTAAACTAGTTATCATTACTTTCTGAAAAAAGAAAGAAAAATGATTTCACGAATCCTCGAATGCATTATGAATTTTTTGAATTTTTCTCTGAACCATAATGATGCTTCAATATACCTACTTTCCTGTTCTTAATTTGATTTTTTGATGAATACAATAATACTATACCCGTCTACTTTAAAACATTAACCGCATCATCATCTATCATGTTATTAAAGATGATAATCTGTATATGAGTAGTATAATACCAATCACCAAATCACGCCTCTCATACCTCTCTCATTTTAGTGTTTCTTATTTCGATTTGGAAAAAAAAAATAAAGATGAATTTGTAAATTTCGACGTTCAAATTTAGATATTTTTTGTTTCTTTACAAAATTTTTAAATTAGCAAACATTATTCATCCAGGATATTTGGTATGCAATTGTACTTTGGCTGGATCACGACAGACACAAAAAAAAAATATATATGTAAACAGAATCGTTACGTTCATGTCATGGCTTTCTCTCTCATTTAGAGACATGAAGAAACACTTATTGTATAGTAAAATTGAGGGATTAAACCAAAACAAGATTTAAAAGACTTTTTGGCATTTCTTGTTAAATAATTTTGTTTAAACTCGAAGAACTTGTTCATAAGCAGAGTTGGGGAGTAATCATTACATTTGTAATTAATTACTAATTAATTACAATGCAATTACTAGTGGAGTAATTGCATTGTAATCGAATTACTTTCCCATTACAATGGAAATGTAATTCGAAATGCAATTACAATTAAATTACCGTGTAATTTTATTGTAATTAAAACGATGAAATTACAAATGTAATTACATTGTAATTAAAATTGTAATTTTAAAGTAATTATATTTTAAAAACAAATAAAACCAAAATCTAAACCTTCAACATTTCAAAGAAAAACTATGCCACATGTAAAGGGTGGACCTACAGAGATGGGAGCTGTACCCAAATGTAGGTTAGAGTCTCCGCTACCTTTTGTATTCATTTTTTTTTCAAAATTCCGAGCCGTTGGAAGTTGGAGGCGCGAAAAAGCTTCTGGGAGCTGAACGCTTTGACCTAGAGACATGGGGGTGGTGCCACATGAAAGGTTATATTCTCAGCTACCCAATAGTGGTATAATCCGGTTTTTGGATTTTTTTCAAAATTCCGAGATAATTGCGTTTGAAAGTTGGGGTAAAATTTTTTTTCGAAAAATCCCCGAACCTTTCAACGCTCCGCGAAGCTTAACCGCTTGAGAGCAATTTTTGGGAGTGATGCCAAATGATAGCTTGTGTCATGGGCCTACGCTTTGCACATTGTCAGATTTTTAAAAAATCATCTTCCATTTTAAACCACCGCATCATGCCTATTTTTTCAGAATCGGGCTTAACTTTTGTTTGACCTTTAAGTTCTCCCGGTTTGAGAACGCGTGCACCTACAGGGATAGGAGTTGTACCTAAATGTAGGTTGGAGTCCCCGCTACCTTTGGGCATCAAAAAAAAATTTTTCATTTTTTTCAAAATTCCGAGATATAGCCGTATGTGGCAAGTTGCAAGTTCCATGTAGCAAGTTGCATGTGACAAGTTGCATGTGGCAAGTTGCATGTGGCAAGTTGCATGTGGCAAGTTGCATGTGGCAAGTTGCATGTGGCAAGTTTCATGTGGCAAGTTGCATGTGGCAAGTTGCATGTGGCAAGTTGCATGTGGCAAGTTGCATGTGGCAAGTTGCATGTGGCAAGTTGCATGTGGCAAGTTGCATGTGGCAAGTTGCATGCGGCAAGTTGCATGTGGCAAGTTGCATGTGGCAAGTTGCATGTGGCAAGTTGCATGTGGCAAGTTTCATGTGTTGCATGTGCCAAGTTGCATGTGGGAAGTTGCATGTAGCAAGTTGCAAAGCCATTGTTCCTGATGTACAACACAATACTTCAATCGTCGTCGCTCCCATTGAAAGATTTTCTTCATTTGCGGGCATAATAAATGCGCTGCGGTGAAATAAGTTATCGGACACAAACTTTGAAAAGTTTGTTTTGCTTAAAGCAATAATAAATTACCAGTAATTTTACCGTAACTTTTCGCGTAATATGATAATAGCTGTGTCTTATTATTCTCGTGATCCAGATCAAATCATATTGTTTTCATTTCTCTTACAAAAAAAGAAGGATCTTGCTTTGTTATTGTATAGCTAACAATTAAAATGATCTGATCTGGATCACGGGAATAATAAAACACAGCTAATATTAATTATTTTTTTAAATGATTTTGTTTCATTTGACTAAAATAAAATGTTTAATTTAATTTATAAATTAATTTCAGAGTTTCAATTACAATATAATTACTTTCAAATTCCAAAATATTTAATTACAATGCAATTACTTTTGTAATTTCATAATGTAATTACAATAAAATTACACGGTAATTTAATTGTAATTGCATTTCGAATTACATTTCCATTGTAATGGGAAAGTAATTCGATTACAATGCAATTACCCTGTAATTACATGTAATGTAATTAACGATTCGATTACCCAACTCTGTTCATAAGCCATCACCAGTTAAACTACCAACCTTTTAACCTTAAAGTTCAAAACGAAAAAAAAAAAACAAAACAAACAAGAGGATTAAGATACAAAAAAATTGCAAGAAAATTTAATAAAATTTTAATATAAACATTTTATTATTCTCTATGATTCTGGTTTATTGATAAAAAAAAAAAGTAGAATTCATCTCGTCATTACCACTTTCCCAATTCACGCTCGTATTTTTTTTTTTTTATTATTTCTCTAAAAAAATATTCTTCTTCACAAACGTCTTTTTGCCATTAACGATTAGTAAATTGTGCGCACGCAGTGCAATGGATAGTTTTAAATTTCCATAGCAATAAAATTGAAGATTAACAACACGCAGATGTAAAGAATTCTAGGAAAAGCAGCAAAAAAGTAACAAAAAAAAATTTAAACTTGACAGATTTAATTTCAGATAAAATAAAATGCTTAATTGCTCCAGTGAAAGTAATAAACAATTAACAATTTTTTGCTCGATTTTAGATTTTTACCTACATTTTGTTTCCGCTTAAAAAAAAATAAACAAAAATAACGTACCTACGGATTTTATTTATTTTTTTTTTTTTTTCAATTTCTTTTAGGGTTAACAAAACCGTTAAAAGATCTTCTTCGGTGGATTTTAATTAGAGGAAATTAAAAAGGCAAGCGTGCTCGCATAAAAAACCTGTAGTGGTTTTGTGTAAACATTATAAAAGCTTAAAAGAATTTAATAGAAAATTATTTTAAGTTTTCATTCGGAATTAAATTAAAACAAAAGAGTTGATGCACGAACTCTTTTTTGGAAACTATATTTTTTTATGCTCTCTTTGGGAAGATCTAAAATAATTTATTTGCATACTTGCTGACAGTTGAAAAAAAAACACTCATCTTAGTTTAATATTTGTTTGATTTTCATCACAATTGGCTTTGAGCTTGTTGCAAGATTTCAAAACTTAAAAGTTATTTTAATGGACTTCGACTTGAATTTTTGAACTCACTTAATTTGACATTGTTGACTGTAGGCTTGTGAAGATTAAAATAATTTAAATACATTATCTTTTTGTGAATTAACAGAATAAGCTTAATTCATACCTTCATATACAAGAAACTGATTGAGTGCACACCTATGTTTATAGGTGAGGTGCAGCTGCAAGACTGATAATACCAGCAAATGGAAAAGCATCAGAGTGAAATTTTCATTGCATAAGCAATACAAACTCATCATTTTGACATGAATTCCTGATTGTTTTGAAATAATTCAAGTATTAAAAATGGATATTGAGAGTATATTGGATATAAGAGTCGTGACATTAGTATTAAAACTTTCATTTGGAAAACTATCGGTCTTTGTTAGCATCCATGAATTCTAGTGATCATATTATTATTTTTCTAGAAGATGAAATTCAGAATTAGTACCTACCAAAAAAACTATGACAAAAATGGTATCCTAGTGAAAGTTAGTTAAAATGGTTTATTTACTACTAAGCACTCTTTTAAGATATTGTAGGCGAAAGGGTGGTTTTTTGGGAAATAAGGAAAATAAGGAAAATCCACGATTAGTCCGATAAAACCAATGGTACCCTTACAAAAATTATTAAAAATGTTGTCTTCTCATGGGAATTACAATTAAAATAAGTCTAATAATTTTTCGGGAGAATAGGAGAATTCAAGCTGAAATTTTTCTAGGGAAATTTTCTAGGGTATGCGAATAAATAAAATAAAGAGCTCAATGAACTCTACAAAAATGTGGGTGTAGTTAAAAAAGAAAACTATGACAATCAGACTATATGAGTTCGGCCACATTTAGTGAAAGAACGAAAATATAAAATGGTCCCAGCCATCAGATTCGGGTCTAGAAATAGGACGGGAATGCTTCTCAGATAGCAATAGTTTACTTTTGTAAAGCAATGTCTTTGAGCAACACTAATTTCCTCTATAAACTTCAATAAAAATTCAAATTTGCACCAGGCCTTTGTATTTCTGTATTTTGACTGCGATTAGTTTGTGCCCCAATCCAATCAAAAACCAGAGATTCAAGAAGCTCAAACTTCACATTCTCAGCTCGAGAGCAATAAATTCATTTTCGGTTCAAAATCTTTGTGTCTAACGCCTAACTTTATTTTGCAACCTAGTAAGTTGATGATTAGTTTCAATAACAAATGTGTTCTGCAACATCTTGTATGTCACCCACTTGATCGTTATCTTATTACACATTCAGTATGAGCATGAACAATTAAGTAGGCATTATTTTTATTCAACAATTCCCAGTGAAAAGATACATGTCTTTTTACTTACAAAAAAAAAAACAGAATAATTAAAATAAAAACAACAAGAATTATTGAACGATGAACACAACATCTATTCTTCTATTTATATCAATTAAAGCTACTGTATCATGTTTTTCTAATAAACTTCTTTATTGTTCTCAATTTAATTATACTTGAATTCATGTTTGCGGTTACTTTTGTTAGTTAAAACTGAAGAATAGATAGTTACAACATCACTTAATTGATATTCAAACCCCTTTAACAAACTTAATAATGACTTTTACCTCCTGGGGCGATTTAACCTTAACTATTTATTACTAGTTGGCAAATGTAATTAACTTTAAGAATCTTTGATTCTCATGTCGGTCGGTGATCAAAGTTAAATTTTTAATAAGAAATCTTTCATAACTGTAAACTGGAAGATGACATTCATCTGATCGTTAAACTAGGTGTTACCCTAAATTCAACACAAAAAAAGTACTCATAAAAAATTCAAAATGTGCATATAAATCCAATTTCACTATAAATACCCGTTTCATTGAATCTATGTATAATCCCCGTTACGTTCTTGGATCTGTTTCTTATTTTTTTTTTTACATTTTTTGATCCCGAAGAAAACTATTTAATTCACTGCACGACAACGACATTGCTGAATGACAGATAAACAAAATTACACCGGTCACGTTTGAGAGCGTGTGTCGCTTCTCCTCTTCTCCAAACGTAACGTTGTTGTCGTCGGTCGTCGTGCAACAACATCATAGAAAAAGACAAACAAATAAAACCTCTATTGAGACAATGACAGCAGCACCCAACTGCTGACAGTAGTTAGGTAGTAGAAAAGTTATGTAGGGAGATTCCTCTCTCAAGGTGCTTTTTCCATGCCTTCAATGCACGACAGCAAGCACTTTCTGTCACGCAATACATTCAGCTCTATAAAATAGAGTTTTGATCATTTTTCATTAAGAAAATACCTAATAAAAAAAAAGTTCAAAATTTTATTTGAAATAACTGAATTGCATTAAATTTTTAATTCATAAAATGCGAATATTTCAAAGCAAAGTTATAAAATTGAAAAAGTATGAAGAAAGAAGGAGGATTTTGTCGGTGATTAAACGAATCTTATGTCTATTTTGACAGCTGCTCGTTGATGATGATGATGGGTCGGATAAATGACAGTTCCTCTCTCGCAGGCTGTAGGTCATCTACCTTTGTTACATTTTACGATCATTTCAGAGCATGCAAAAAAAAAAGAATTACGACTTATTATTATTGTTATAACACACTGTCAGTCATCAAGATCATCATCATAATATTGTGGCGAAAAAAGGTGAGAAGGCATTTCACCATACCACCACGAGTCATTGTGAATTTGATTGCCTCGCGCGAACTGAAGAAAATGCTTTGCCCTCATAAATTTTGTGATATTCACTCTGCGCAAAAGATATACTTGCCCGGGAAAACATTGTAGTTTTGTATGATATCTATGATGTCTCTGAAAATGATGAATAGTTTGCGGTCTTCGTATTTTAAAGCAGCTATGTCAGAGAGAGAATGGCTGAATAAATTTAAAACCTTGGCGAATTCTCGAGATGAAGCAGATATATATAGATACTTTATCCATTGTTTGTTGTTTATAAAGCTATAAGAGTTAATGTAGCGAATCGAATCAGGTGTCAATCAAGTTATGTTCTCTAAATGTTTCAAGCCATTCTCATCACGCCTTTTTGTTTAACAAAATGTGATAGATATAGTTTTAGCGTTTTTAGTTTTTTAACAGTATGTTGATATAAAATTTATAAGAGCAGTAAACTGTAATCGTAAGGTACATTGGTTAGAGCCTAAAGAAGACTGAAGTGTGTTGGAGACCTTAAATACGTTCATTTTATTCCTTAGTTTATGAAGCTTGGGTTCTTTGAGAAAAAAAAATATTTTTGTTTAAACTTGTCACTTTTTCTCAAAGCATTCTAAAATAGATAGAAATAATTCTAAAATACATTTTTATTTAGTTTTTTTTTGTGAATTTCTTAATTTTTAACCTTTTTTGAATCTTTTTCAATCTTTTTTAAAAAGGTATTATTCATCCACCTTTTGCAGCACTATTTATCGGAGCGCCTACGTATTAAAGGAGCGTTTTTTAATAATAATTAATAATCATACTCTGAAGGCATAAATCTACCCTTGATTAACACAGTACGACTGATCGGAAAATAGGACATACCCATACATATCAACATTAGATTTGAAGTTCTGAGCTTTAAAATGGGATAGAAAAACAGAGACTGGTAACGCATTACACATTCGTGTAGTGTGGCTAAAATAATAAAATCTCTGTTATTGATGGTGCGTTCAAAATTGGACCCGAGTCACATGGGGGTACTTATACCAAAAAGCTGATCAAAAGTATAAAATAAAAAAGCATAACATGAAAATCACTGCACCATGTGACAATCATATTTACCACGCCATGTTAAAAATTATGTGCTTGCCGGATCGACTTTTTTTCGAATTTTGTTTAAAAGTGTTTTTCTATAAGGCATTCGATTTTTTCTGCCCTGTTCGATTTAACTAGTCAAAAAGTTTTTTTTACAGAAATCAAAGTATATTTCTAATGGTTTTTTGTGCGCTGAGCTCGACTGAAGTCAAAAAAATTCTATCACGTTTTTGAGATAATATCATGCCAAGACATCAAATTACAATATCTCAAAAACTTTGCACGTTAGAGCTATTCTAATACAAGATTCAAATTAAAAAGGTCAAAAGCCATTAGAAAAGTATAATTTGGTTTCCATGCAAAATTATTTCTCGCCAATATTACTGTCATTTACGAAAAAATTGATCTCAAAAATAGTTTTTTTGTTTTTCCAATTTTTCTCAATATTTTCTAAAATAAAAGTATAGTTTTTTTCACACAATCTTAAATAAAAGGTTTTAATCTAAATAACTGCATTCCAAACTTTTCAAAAATCTAAAATTTGTTTCAAATTAAATTCGTCAAAAATCCAAAAATTAACTTTTTTCTCAAAAAACATTCAAAACAGATAGAAAACATAACAAAGTAATTTTTAACCAAGTTTTGTTAAAATCCAAACATTTTTGTAAAAGATAAAAATAAAAAATCGTATTTTTGCATTTTTTTCAATATTTCTGAGGTTATGTAAAAAAATTGTTTGAGTAAAAGTTGTAGACACTTTTACTATCTATAACTTTTGCATTTGACTTTTTTCGATAGGAAGCCTACTTTTGACAGAAATCGTAAAAAAAACACGATTTTTGACACCCACCCCACTTCTTCGCCCATCCACCCCCTTTCCCCCAATTTGTTTGTGGGCAATTTATTTTTCCCCTTTCATATACCATTTATACTAAATTTTCCCACCACCTTAATGCTGCTAATAATTTTTTCAACTTTTGCCCTCTGAAAACCGGATTGGAACTGGTCTAATTTTGTTTAATGATTTGTTTTCGTGGGTGGGTTAGGTTAGTGGCTAAAAAATACTTTACCCATTTTCGTTTGGTATATACTTAATGGCTCCGAAATCTTAGCATCGCATATGTAATTTTAACATTTATTGAATGGTCAACAAAGGTGAACAAAGGTAATTGTTTAGTCAACTATAAATTTGTTTTAATTATTTTGTTTGCGTCCTAACTGCGGGTCACTGTGGTGTATGTGTAACATTTTTATATTGAAATATATTAAATAAAGCATTTATAACATTTATGAGTATAAGAAAATATTCTTTATCTTTTATTTAATTAAAGAACTCATATATTTCCAAGAAAGTAATTTATTACTCATTCAAATTTTGAAATACATTATTGGTTAATAGAAATTGTAAGAATTTGGAAAATATGGTAATTAATATTTGTACTTATTGATTACGCTTTTTAAGAACCTTTTTCATTAAAAAATACCAAAAAATAATTTTGATCACATTTTTGGGTCGAATACTTTTATGTGCGGGGGAGAAATGGGAATGTTCGCTCATCAATTTAAAATTCTTAACTCCTTCTTTAAGTTATACTGTGCTGCTCGTGTATGTATGTCAAGTTTTGTCAAATTGGAAAATAAGTAAATTTATCAATTGTTCATAGTTATGAAATGCTTGTACACGATCAATTCCCAGAACTGGCCTTCATCAAACGTTCAGTCTGAGAAAAGCTGGTAGTTGTAACTGCACCTTCGTATAGTTATAAGGCTGGGTTCCCAGTACGATGATTAACACGCCCAGTGCCCACGCCTAACAATCGTTCCAAATCGATATACTGAATAGTTGAACTTTTCCAAGCTGGGTTGAATATCGCCGAAGAACATTATGCTCTTCTTCTAATAACTAGAAAATCTTGACGGTTCTGGAAAATCAAAAAAAAATTCTCGGAAAAGCAAAGAAAACGGTTATTGCAACATATTTGCATCAAATTTTTTTAGAAGAATGAGTTATTTAATATTTTTTTTTAAGTCAGAACATAATATTTTCTATCATGCATGTTTACTGTTCGGATATTGATAAATTCATATGGAAGAGAAATGCATTTAACTTAACCTGTCATTCAACTTCAAAATTCTAACTGTTGCCGCTGCAGAGTTGTTTACATCTTAAAACTTGCCTCCCTTACGAATCTAATAAATTTCAAATATTGAGAACAGAGAAAACCGCGTGCCAGTCAGCATCAGAATTACAACCGCAACTTTGCATGTTTTCCTCGTTCAAAAGAAGCTTGCGCTAACTAACTCTGCGTTCAAGAGAGCTTAGCTTGTGTGTTAAATCAAAGGCAAGCGAAGCCAATATGTTAACTACATCGAATTGACAATGCAATAAATTTAGCATAAAAAGACTATCATCTTTTTTTCTTATAGCCTCTCTAAAATAGGAATATTGTAGGCATTCCATGAGCCTGCAATGAATATAACAGGAATCTATCTATCCACATGAATATTCAAAAAAAGAAGCAACAAAGTTAAAAACAACAACAAAATAAAAGAAAAAAAAACAGACTTTAGCTAATTATCTGTAACTAAAACCGTGGGGCTAGAGATAGTTAAGCTCCCACCGATCGAACCCACCCATCCACTACTCTGCGTCTGTTTTGTCTGTCTGACTGTCTGACTGTCTGTCTATCTTCTCTGTGTAGCCGATTTTTCCTTGTAAGGTTTTTTTTTGTGTATACATTTTCATAACCAGCCCCGAGGTGAGTATTGCAAATTTTTCTGGTTTTACCCGGCTGGTTCTATCAAACACCTGGACAACACTTGGGCTTTTAGATTCTGTTTTTTGTTTTTATTTTGTTTTTGTTAAAGTAATTCGATTTTTGCGGCAGTTTTTTCTTTCATTTTTCCTTATGGCTCCTTTTGGGTATTAATTTTCGTAAAACCTTATAATGGCTTAGATGATAGGGTGTATTCAGTTTGTATTAACTTTTGCAACAAAAAGTAATGAGTGAAATAAGAAATTAAAAAAAAAAAAAACAAAATTAGATCCCTTAAATCGCTAAAGAACTGTGAACAGGATAGCTTTACTCGTTATGTGGGAAGTTACATTTGAGACTTCTTCTGAAAAAAAAAACTATCGTGTTTAGTCAGTTCTCAAGGTGGATAATAAGTTAAAGCAATCGTTGATATTGCAAACTATGGAAGTCTACGCAGGATTTCATTGAAGTAAAAGAAGTTGACAAATACCCAAGTTTAACTTCTCTAATGGTTACTTTCTCAAGAATGGTTAAAATCAGGGAGGCTAAGACATGAAAATTTTGCAACTTTTTTTTTTTACTGACACAACTAAAGGTGAAAATCATTAAGATGTTTGGGAATTTTTACTTAACTTCATCAGGTGAATTTCTAAAAATAGATTTAATAGCCGTTGTATATAAGTCAAGCAAAGATAGTGTTCAAGAAATATGAACATGAAGGAAAAATCATCATTGAATTAATTTGAGCTTAAAAAAAGTATGCATGTTCTTTTAAAAAGATGCATGTTTTGAAAACAAACATATTTTTTATACCTAAATAATTTTTTGGAAAAAAATAACAAAGTTGGTATGCCAGTGAATAATAATAAATTATTATTAATCAACATCTTAAACTAAAATTTAAAAAAAAATTATATTACGTTTTCGAAAATTTGATTTTTCAAGAAATAAAATTTTATTATTTTTTTTAAACCAAATATTTATATTTTTTTTTTATTGGGAAAGTTTATTTAATAAAAACTGTACATTTTTTTATTCGAAGTATTTCCATCTCTAGCCACTACTTTTTCCTATCTTTCTGGCAATTTGGATTCTGTCCCAAAAGAACCATAAAGCGTGAAGCGTATTCCAGTGAGTGCGTTTTCTACTTTTTCTTCCATTCGTACAATCTTGAAGGTCGGTTCGGATAGAGCATAATTGTTGTAAGCTTCCATCAACAAACGATGACTTTCGGCAGCAGTTTCCATTAAATTGAAGCAGAAAAGTAAAGCTTCCCGGAAATGAATTTTTTTTTTTGGATGAAAAAGGACATTTTCGACGCAATAAAATCGGCGTTGTTTGAAATTTGAACAAATGAAACATACTGATTCTTAAAGCCCTTTGGAAGTACTGACATACATAAATCCATTGGAGATTCAATTGCAATGGAAGTAATACTACGACATCTGGTGTAAAACGATGGAAATTAAGTTGATCTTGAATAATTAGTTTGGGGGACTTTAGAAGTTAAAAGAAAAGCCGGTTCTATGGCAGGTTTCGTTAATATTGATGATCACAGCCATAAAGGTTATTTGAGGTAATCTAGCAAACTTGACGTGATCGAGTAAAATGAACTTCGGATTCGGTTTCAGCGGCCGAAAACAAATATATAATTAATATATGAGGGAGGGGAGTGACCCAGGTCAGAAATTTTGTTATCATTTGCCAGCGCAGCGTCTTCAAAAACAAAATTCATCAAAAGATAGCCCAAAAATTGACAGTTGAATATTTTTTGAATGAATAGTTGTATTTTGCAGTCAATTCCTTTGTAATAAGAATAAGGTTTGCGAAAATGCCGACACGGTTGTTTTTCAACCTACATAGGTTGAATGTCCTGTCCAGCCTCGTCAACGTTTAACTTTAGAAATCACGGAGCTAAGGCTAAGCAAGTTGTCAACAATTTCTTAAACCTTCTTATTGACATGCTGAAAAATGGACTCAGGTAATGGTGAATAAATTTGTCTGCGGGTGGTGTCCCGAAAACCATTACTTAAGCTTTTCTAATACCCTTCTTTCAGAATTGAAAAATTCAGCCTTAATATATTTCGTTCCACCAAAAAGTTGATCTTTACTGTACTAAATATTATCAGAAATAAATAAATTGTTTTAAACATGAAGATTTCATGGAAAACCACAGTCACAGTCCCAGTAACCTAGAATTCGTGATGTGTGCGTGTAATTAACCTGCAGGATAGAAAAAGAATCCCAGTTTTTTGCTGAGTCTTTAGGGTTTTTGGTTGCAAGTATTGTATTGGAATAATCAGTGAAAATTTTTTAATCGTTTCGCCTTGAGTGGATTGATTGATCTTGTGAAGTTCTGAAATTTTCTGACATTTGTTTTTTTTTTTCGATCGTTGCAGCCGTTTTGGGAACTGACATTTTGGTAATTATTTTTCATTTGTGGTCAAGCTTATCTGTCACATCCTTTTTGAGGATATGTCGGAAATTATTACATATTAGACAAGAAAAAGAAACTGCAGTTTTCCTGTATGTTTTTCACTTTTGTTATAATTTAAAAGAAGGAAAAAAGGCTACAGGGAGTAGTAGATATTTTTTTTCTCAGTTACCTACTGGTTAATGGAACCACTCTACTATACAGTAAAGTGGAGAATTCCAGATTCACAGTTGGGCAGCGGCAAGTCAAATTACCAACAAATCGACAAAATCAGCATGACATTCTTACTCTCTGTGTGTTATAGTTCTGCTGCTGCTACAGTGCTGCTGCTGGTCGAAGGCTTATTTCACTAAAAATTTCATTTAAAGGTTGTTTTAAGCCCCCATCAAAAGGAGGTGTAGCTTAAAGACATGGCAAAGAAGGGGTTGGGTATAAGGAACGAAACGACTAACCGACAATGTCGATGATTACTTTAACGCTGCCGGTCACGTAATAAAATAAAATCCCGGCAACAAACTACTAAGCTAGACAAAACGATCGAAGACTTGGCTAACAACTTGACAACAATAACGTCGTGCCAATGTGTTTTTTTTTATATATAAGAAGGCGCAGTTGTTTTGGTTTTTTTTTTTTTTTTTATTTTGTTTTTTTTTCTCAATCTTGTTTTTGGTTCAATGGATTTTGTGCAAAAAAAAAAGTTAATAGGAGACTATCAACAAGAGAAGAGCAGAATTTGGGGTATTATTCAATGGGATTGTGATTGGGGAAGTGCAACGGCAATATCTAATTGAAATAACAGTTCATTGAAAATTCTTCTTTTCTTTCGATTATTTTTGTTTGATTTTTCTTCTTTATATACACATACATAGCTTCTTAAATATATAAGAAAATGAAGTCTTTTGTTATAATAGTGGTGATGAATGTGCATTACAAAGCGAATGCTGATTTGAGATTAATTGGAAGTTCTCTATATGAACTCAAATGATGTAGCAAAAGCTTGTAATCCTTTAACGAGCTTTAGTGGAATGGAGAACTTTCCTTCATCAATTAAAGCAGTATACCTAATGAGAATTTCCAAAAAGATTTTCACACGCACGACTAAAAGTCACACGTTCTCGCTTTTATGGGAAAAGTTAAACTTTTCTATGTAAAAATTTAAAAAGCATTTTTAATTTACTCGAATTATTCATTTTCTAAAAATATGCAAAAAATATATAAAATTTGTGTTGAAGGTTTTTATGAACAGCAAAAAAAAAAAGCATCGAGCGTAGATAACAAATATGATTTTTTTTTAAACCTTCCCCGGAACTTGTCGCGATTTTTAATTCAAATTTATGAAGTATTTTTTTCAGACAAAACTTTTTTCAATGAAGTCAGGTTGTATTGGTTTTAGTTCTATGAGATCCAGCATCCATGAAAAAAAAAAACTGAGATCGTTAAAAATCCTTCGTACTTCACTAGAAAATAGTATTGTTTTGCTACACAAAAAAGTTTAGGTCGATCGGCTAAAAAATGTAGAGTTAGTTGGTCGCCCCATGCAAAATATTGTTTTAAGAAAAAACGCGTTTAAAGTTTGAAGCGTAAAAATGTTGCGAAAGTTAAAAATAACACATAGCTGATAAAAATTGAAAAAAAATTGCCGAAGAAGGTGTTGTCAAAACTTCAAATGCCAAAAGCGAGTGTAAAAAAATTGATCAAATCGTCCTTCTATTCACTAATTTCGAAAAAGGCAGCACTTGATTCATATTATAAGTATGTAGTAATAATTTTCTAAAATCTTTACTGTATACATAAAAATAAATTAAAGGAGTTTTTAAGCCCATTTGAAAAAGTCCATTTTGAAAAAAAGAAATAAATTCAAAAAATTGTTAGGTGTATATTTTACTCTTCGTATTTTTTCTTCTAAATTCTTATATACATTGGCCCAAGAGAAAATCTTAAAACTTATTTTGTTTTATTAAAAAAAAAACTAATTTCACAAACAAAAATTGCTAAATTATCACTAAATTGCTAACTGGACATCAAAGCCCTTTATTAAATTCTTTTAATGGCAACATATTTAAGAAGCAAATTCCTTCTTAAAACAAAACAAATGCAATAATTAATTTTTATTAACATTACAAACAAAAATGTCAACACCCATCGTCATTAAATAAAAATAAATCAAATTGAAGGTTGAAATCATAATTTTAATTCATCTTAAGTTTGCTTATACCCTACCCAAATTCTATGTTGACAATATAATACAATAATACTTAATGATCTTCTCTCAAAAGATTAATTTCTTTAAAGCTATAAGTCAATTATTTCGGTCAAAAAATTTAAATATATTGTTTCATTCGTTGTCACCAACTGTGTAGGTACTCATATACCCATATAATAAATTCAAGGCCGAATCTAAACCGCTATTAATCGTTTTTTGTTAACAAGCAAAGGTAGAGAATATTTATGTATTAGGTATGTTTTGTTTTAAGAGAAAGTGTCGAATATTTTATAAGTAGCGAAATTTAGAAAATTCAGCACAAAAATGTCAAATCAATAAATCAAGATAGGTTCAAGATTTCTATAAAAGATAAGATGTTCATAATGAATTTTTAATCACACATAAAGCAGTTAAGCAACTATTTGTTTATATAATTCACAGCAAAAGTTTCAGATGTTAAAAAAAGGTACAATTTGACAGTGCACACTTACCAAAATAAAAAACAACTTAAGTTTACACTATCAGTCAACAACTGAGACTAATTTTTTGTTAGAAACTTGAAAAGTTGAACACTTTCATTTGAAAACACAAACAAAACTAATGAACTATCAAAATTTTTCTATCATTTGAATTACTTAATCTAACGAATAAACCGAAACGAAATTCTAAGCAGAAAACTACAGCAATTACCATTTATTTACTTTTTATTACCCCTGAATGCGGAAAAGTCTGGTAAAAGAAAATATGTTCCGTCCGCATTAAAACGCTTTTAAAAGAAATAACGAAATTTAGAAAAAAATGTCAGAAAGACCAAACAAGAAAATACAAAAATTAACACGCATTTATATCAGCAACTGTAGATAACAACGGTGAGTATAGACTTCAGTTTTAACCTTCCGGATGCACACGTTTTTTTTGTCTTCTAAAAAGTAAATAAACCAAAAATATTCTCAAACAATTAAAACCGAATTACGAACTATAAATAGGTATGTGTATTTTTTTGATCATTCTTGAGCTATTTACACGCTCTACATACAATTTCTTTATATACAACAATGCACTTCAACTTGACTAGCTTAAGTATGTTTAGTCTTAAAACCAAATGCGCATGTTTTTAGATAATTTTGTATCTAGATACTTTCTCGAGAGGTCTTTATTTTGGAATGCAGTTTTACCAAGTAGCTTAGTTCCGAACAAAATAAACTAACCCAGAAGGTTACTGGATGAAACAATTAGTTTTTCGTTACTCTTGGCTGACTAATTGTTTATTATAGAAAAAAAAGAGTGGAATGAGAAAAAACAAAACTCGAAGAAGAAACTTATTTCTATAACTAATTTTTAATGACCATTTGTGATGCTAGCACACACATCTCAGTGTCGGTGTACAAGATCGCAGTGATTTCGTAACAATCCGTGATAACCCATTTTCAATTCTCATGTGTACTATGTGTTCTTGCTTTTTAAGCTTTGAAGAAGGTCAATAATATCTAGAGATAAAGCAATCACGATTCCATGTCAAGATGACATTTCGTGTCAAGATTTTTGTCAAATTAAAAAAAAAGTTGATTTATTGAGGTTGGATTTTAAGACCAGTTTTTTTTGTTTGCTCTATAACAACAGAAAGACAAGAGACTTTTAAGGCAACTAGGAGCTTTTTTCAAGATCTGTTTTGATAAAATCAAAAAATTGACCTTAAAGGCTATAACCTTTGAGACCTTAGACCAATTATTTTAAAATATTGATTTAATCCGATCCCTAGACTAATTTACGTCACCTCTTCATGTCAAAGTTTAGCTCAGTTGACACATAGTCCAATCTTCAAAAAAGGACTTGATATCTTAAGCTCTGTCCACAAGGCTTGTCCGGAAGCGCTTTTTTTCTGAATGCTGATCAATGCAAAAGTCTGTTTGAAGGAACTTTCTAGAAAGATTTTTAGCTACACGTTAAACAGATCTGTCTAATTTTGTCGAATTATCTTTGTTGGCATCTATTCTTATTACCCCTCAGAGGGATCCCATTTTAAGATACTTAAAGCAATGTCAAAACAATGTTAAGCTCTTTTCTGTCAGTTTATTTCTTCACAATGACATAACATGACCTCAGATGCGATTGATCACATTGATGTCGAAAAAGGTTTAAAAATTTAAGAGCTGTCAAAATCCACTTTTAAAGTGTCAAAAAGGTGTTAAAAATTTAATAATTGAACACCATAAATTCTTCAACTTTTCACTTCTCAAACATGCATGTATTGTAAATCCTTCGAAAACAAGCTCCCTGCTTTGCACCAGAACCTAAATGTCAAACTTACCTTTTGATATGGGTACTGACAAAATCCGTTAGGTTTTATTGGTGATTGTTTAAAAGTCAAAAATAAATGTAATCCAATGTGGTCACTGAGTGTTATCCGTTTTCTTGATTTTTTGTATATATTTTTATTTTTGTTTTAAGAAAAGGATAACCTTTTTTTCACTTTCACTAATAATTTCACTTAAGTGAAAATTATTATGTATTATTATTTTTATTTATATTTTCAATTTTTTTTTTACACTTGATTTAACAAAAACACAAACATTTTTATATTTTTGTTTTTAGATAAAAACAATAAAAAAAAATGCACATCTTAGGGTCCACAATGACATATAACAACATGAATATAATTAAACTTTCATCCGAGTTATCAAATCCAAATAATCACCTTTAACCGCTGAAACAAAACCGTTGACTGAATCTTTTGTTGCATTGTTGCTTGGATTATACCAAGTTTCAGAGCAATATTTTTTCTTTCTTGCATGGCTTTGGCTTGGAGTAGTTCTCCCTTCCAATAGCATACACATAAAAAACGAGTTCGGTGTTTGGAACATCCAACTACAATTCATTTTTGCTGTCTTAGGTTCCACATATTCTCTCATCGTGCTTTAAATTCTCTGTTGGGTATGAGCAAGAGAACGGAATCTACTACAACTGTAGTAGATATTGTATTTACTTCGTTCAGATAACATTAATCTTTAAAAATCTCTTACGGCCATATTATTCACTAGTTTAAAAATACATCTGGATGTAAGGAAATGTCAAATGTCAAAAATAAATAAAAATTCATAATATTTACTGCTTAAATCCAATCTTAAATCCAATTTTTTAAATCCAATCTCGTTAAATCCAAACAAATTTAAACAGCTGTAGGTCTGTTTAACTTTATAAATCCAGATGTAAAATTCATTTTCACAGTGTTCAGTTGTTTTTTCAAGTATTTTGTGAAGGAAAAATAAAGATAAATGCAAAATTTATTGAATAATCAAAAAATTTTTTTGAGTGAATAATATGAACAAAAAATTAAATCCTTGGATTTATCAAATTCAGATTTAATGGATTGGATGTAAAACTAACAGGTTTTCACTTCAAGCCAAACACTACTATTTTCGATACAATTAAATTTTAAATACGGAAAAGTTTAATAAGATCAATAAATTAATGTTTTAAAATTAAAGTTTTTGTTATTTTTGATATCCTCAAAAAATTACGTAATATTTGAAAAAAAAAAAAAATAATTTAAGAAAAGATTTTAAAAAATTCCAATTTTATAATTTGAAAATAAAGTTTAAAAAACTATTTTTCAAAAAAAAAACTATATTTATAAAAATAATTGAGAAATACATTTTTGGTATTTAAAAAAGTAAAACGCGAAATAATTATATGTGTTGCCGTTGTTCTTTAATATTTATTTTTGTTTTGCTATTTTGAAATATATTTTTTTAGAAAAGTGCTTAAAATGGGTGACATTATTTATTAATTTAAACAGTAAAATTTAAATGAAAGCAGAAAATTTATCTCACAAATGAAAACCTGTAAATTTTCCTTTTAGTTTTTTTTTTTCTTCGATTTTCTGAGAAATGACGAAAAGGTCTTTTTATCTCCTTTTGTAAAGTCACTTCTTATATATATTTTTATAAATTTCTCCACTCCAAAATTTTACTGATGTAGGTACAAATGTAAAAATTGCTCTTATAGGAAAAGTATCTTAGAAATTTAAAGCTTTGAAATTAAAAATTTATAAAAAAATAATTTTATTTGATTATGAAATAAATCAATAGAACTTGTTTTTTAAAATAACAAAAACACTATTATTCCGCACATAAACCAAAACTCAACACATAAATCAAAAAAATCATCAAAAACGTAATTTTTCAAAAAAAAAATATGTATTTTTCAAAAAAAAAAAAAACAATTTTGTTTGTATTTTGTTAAACAACGTTTACTCAAGTAGTGTATCCCTATCGGCGGCGGCGGGTGGCAATGATGACTATGTCCTGTTCAAAATTTACAAATCAGGTCATTTCTTCGAGTTTTGTCGAAGGTGGGCTATGTCTTCTTCGATTGAAATTTTTTTTTTTTTGCATTTTTGTTAACTATACACTGAAAATATATACTGTGTGTTAAAGTCGATTGAAGGAAAATTAACTAAGTTATTAGTATTTTTACTTCACTTATTATGGTTTTATAACAAAATCTTAAACTATAAAACGGTTTTTCCCTAAAAATCGCGTCTTTCCCTTCAATGTTTTTCAAAAAAGTGAAAAATTTAAATTTCAAAAAACTATCCCAGGGTTGCCTGGGGAAAACTATTATTATTAAAAGAATACATTTTGAATTATTGATTTTCAATGATCCAGCAACAACCGCAGCTCTACTTATTTCCGAGGCATATTCGGATAAATTGGTGCCATTGCCGTATTTTAAAATATTTCTTCGAGAAAATTTTATATCATATTTTTTATGTCATCTTTTATGGTGTTTTCGTTTGGTAAAAAAATCAATTTATTTTTTGATCTAAATCTGTCAAAAAACTGTTGTTGCGACTACTTTATTGTAGTTAAACAGATCAAAAATTGTTTTTTTGACAGATTTAGATCAAAAAATAAATTGATTTTTTTACCAAACGAAAACACCATTAATTTAATTTTGGTTTAAATAAGTATAGTTTAATACAAAAAGCTCACCTTCGGTAAGAATTAACCTTAGCCCCCTTAATACTTTCAAATAGTTCCATCCAAAAATGATAAAGCAAAGTTTTGCCACCCACAAATTTACCTAAATATTATATAGTCTCAATGATATTTATGTTTTCAAAGTCCGAACCCTGTCTTAAACTTAGGTACATACTTTTATATGGCTTTAACCAAATTTTTTTATTATTTGAATTAGATTCCACACCTGTACCTACACAATATTGTTCCCATCTTTATATTCCCAGTTATCAACATAATAATAATAATGTGGGGTCACCATTTGGCTTCACGCATGAGTGACTCCCTGTCCCCGATCTCTAAGCAGGATACATTACATTCTTTTCTTTCTACATACAAACATACCATATTTTGAGTTACTTGGTCGTGTCAGTCAGTATACACCTTCTGTTACATTGACGTAGACGAAAAACATTTGTTTATTGACAGTAAACATTTGACTTCACTTCTACTAAATGACAATTCGAAGCATTGACTTCCTCCCCAGATTGTGGAGAGATTGTTTCTAAGCTGTTTTTTTTTTTTTGCCGGGGTTTCTTGTGGAGTCTTTTCCTGTTCTTTTGCCTACACTGCATTGAATATTGTATAATGTCATGAAATGACTCACAAATGAATGAAATGAGGAATATATATATTTTTTTTTTGTATTCTTCTTTGAAGTACATCGAACTTGGGACATGTTTATTTTTATTCTCAGTCCAGTTGTTGTTAATTTGCGTAGGATCAACGAGGTGTGACAAACCGAGAACAATATAATTCACCTGTGGGCAGGCTAAAATATCGCATAAAGACAAGGAACGAACTTGAAGCATACCATCATCATCATTATCATCATCCACAAGAACCATCATCATTCACATCAGCCAGAAGAGTTCTTTTTTATTCGTCTAATATTACAGTGGCAGTTGGTGGAACTTCTGGTGAAAATTATTGTTGAAAAAAAAGTAAAAATAAGAGTATAGGTGGAGGTATCTAATTATTATGGGAACCTATAATGAATTCTTTACGATATGTGGGCTTCGTAGGGTTGGTTTCTGTATTTTTGAATTTTTAATGGTTTCAATTACTTGGGCCTGGGATAATCTGCCTTGGATGTCTGGTGGAAAAAAGTAAACATAAAATCGGTTTTGTGGGAAGATTAGTTAAAATTCAACGCATTTTGTACACAAGCTCAAAGGTTTGTAACTTTCAGAAGCAACTAGTCGTCTTTAATTTCACACGATAAGTTTAATGGATTCTCTTTTATTTGGTCTCAGGATATTAAACATTACTTCGTCCGAACGCCTTCTTAGCTCAAAGAAACATTGGTTGATAGTTGTATATTCTTTTTGATCTCAACTGTGATAGATATAAAGGATTCAATAAGAAGGGATAATTCACTTCGACCTCGAAATCTATCGTATCCCCATTTGAAGTCAGTGAAGATTTTCACTATTTGATTTTTTATGAATCCCTTAACATTTAAACATATTTTCAGCTTCCAAATATTGCTAGTTTGTTTCAAGTTGAATAGCTGGGAATTATAGAAGTCATGTTAAATTAAAAAAAAAAAAAATACTGATAAGCAAGTGCAAGTACTTGACTTTTGATTTCACTTAACTGAATTAAAGCATTTGCTAAACTTTTTATTTAGGTATGAATAAAACACATCAAATTGTTGGAAATTAAATGATCTTTAAAAACTGTCATAAGTATTTTTTCAATTGTAGAAAAAAGTTGTGGCCTTTCAAAGTATTTTTTCTTGAAAATGTACATCTATTTTCAAGTATAACTTTCTTATTTTCAATTTTACAGAAAAAAGTACCTTAACCCTTAACTATAGTGGTGGGTCCAGGGGACCCACATCAACTTTTAAAAAGTTAATAAAAACCGTTGAAAATGAATTTTCTCTTTTTTTTTTTATTTTTTTATTTTTTTTTTAATTGTTATCTTTTGATGCTTAAAAACAAAATTTATAAAAAAATTCAATTTTGTATTTTATTTTATCATTTCAAAACACCACAAATTTTCACCACTATAGTTAAGGGTTAATCAAAATTTTAGAGAAATAAATTACCTACAAAAACGATGTTAACAATTTTTTGTGGGACTAAAGGTTCGCAAGATATTGGTAAAAAACAGTTTAAACCACTTTTTCCAAGATGGCGGCCAAATGGGGGGGCTTTCAACCTCGAAAACTAGATTGTATACAAACATTAACCTCCCCTACACTCCAAAACAAAAAAATTGTGTCCTTCCCAAAAAGCAAGGTTAATGTAACATTTCAATGGACTATCAAGGAAATGCTTGTCCTACCATTCTTAACCATTGTCAAAAGCCTTCCTTGACGTATGTACCTACATGTAAGAAAATCTCAACTTGAGTAACGACTAAACATTTTTCCATCAATCTTCCCGTATATAGACAAGAGGGTAGCAGAAATAAGACAAGAATATCTTTCGACTTAATGTCTTGAGAAAGTTTTAAGAAAAAAGACAAGTCCTGAAAATCTGTAACACCACTAGAATTTTAAGCCCGCAGTTACCTCGTCGATTCTGTACAAGAAAATCGAGTACAAGAAAACAGAATTAAACGTTTTTTAATTTGTTTTTTTTTTTTTTTTTTTTTTTATTGAGACAATTGTTTATACAATGGTCGGAAAAAGTATTTTGACAAAATGAACATTTTTCTAACTGATGAGAATAATCTGTAACGGTTAAACATAAAATAAGGAAGTTGACGGTTATTTATTAAGTATATAATGGTGAATATCATGATGGTCAATGTCAGTCATATAGTTGGTATTATGCTTCGAGGCTGCATTTTTTGTATAAAAAGTATTAATTTTTGAGGGAAAAAAGTATTTTGACAAACGTTCTTTTTCAACGTTGGTAAGGTAACGTAATGCATTATACGTGTTTCAAGCACGTATACAACTGACAGACTTGTTAAGGCCCCTATTTGTAAAAAATTGGGCAAAACGGCGGAACTTAACATTGAAATTAGTGCATCTTCTGTTGCAAGTCATAACTTCTGTGTGTCTGTTAAAAAATCTGTGGAGAACTGAATTTATCGCGGGAAATTAAAAATTACCAAATATACAAACAGAAAAATATAATTATACTATTCAAAATTTACCACAAATGGACAAAAAATGAAAAAAATGCACTAAGAAAAATTGAAGCATTTTGAAGAATTTACTTTATCGCGGATTGACTCCAAAAAGTCTGAATTTGGAAACGCCATTCTTTCATCAAAAACTTTGTTAGCAAAAGTACCCTTTGCATTGAGATCAAAGAAGACAATTTTAACATGTTTATGGGAAGATAATACAGTATTTATCTCATAAAACAAAAATTGAAAAAAAAATTTAATTCTCAAAGGGACATGTTGTTGTGCTTTTCGCTTCTGGAACAAACTTGACCAAATTTTCACGGAGCTTCAACAGTTCCTTTTCGTTTCCCGGATCATTGATATAGAAATTTGTGAGAATGTGGTCCATAAAAGTTTGTTTTTGAATGAAAGAAGCATACCAATATGTTCCTTTGAGAATTCAGTTTTTTTCAATTTTTGTTTTATGAGATAAATACTGTATTATCTTCCCATAAACATGGTAAAATTGTCTTCTTCGAGCTCAATGCAAAGGGTACTTTTGCTTACAAGGTTTTTGATGAAAGAATGGCATTTCCAAATTCAGACTTTTTGGAGTCAATCCGCGATAAAGTAAATTCTTCAAAATGCTTCAATTTTTCTTAGTGCATTTTTTTTCATTTTTTGTCCATTTGTGGTAAATTTTGAATAGTATAATTATATTTTTCTGTTTGTATATTTGGTAATTTTTAATTTCCCGCGATAAATTCAGTTCTCCACAGATTTTTTAACAGACACACAGAAGTTATGACTTGCAACAGAAGATGCACTAATTTCAATGTTAAGTTCCGCCGTTTTGCCCAATTTTTTACAAATAGGGGCCTTAACAAGTCTGTCAGTTGTATACGTGCTTGAAACACGTATATAATGCATTACGTTACCTTACCAACGTTGAAAAAGAACGTTTGTCAAAATACTTTTTTCCCTCAAAAATTAATACTTTTTATACAAAAAATGCAGCCTCGAAGCATAATACCAACTATATGACTGACATTGACCATCATGATATTCACCATTATATACTTAATAAATAACCGTCAACTTCCTTATTTTATGTTTAACCGTTACAGATTATTCTCATCAGTTAGAAAAATGTTCATTTTGTCAAAATACTTTTTCCGACCATTGTACATAGCAATGGCCTTGTGATTATTCCAAGTTTTCAGACTCAACTCAAAGTCAAAAATGTTTTAAAAAAATCCGAATGCTTTAGTCTTTTAGTGATTTTAGCTTTTAAAAGCCAATTTTTTCAATAAAAAACTGCAATAATTTGAGTTAGCCTATAATAGCATCTCTGTGGGCCTAACAGTTTCTATGATATTGCTTTTCAAAGTTCAAAAAATTGAATATTTTTTCAATACTATTTTTTGTAGGTACAAGTAGTTCAGTCAGTGAGTAAGTTAGACTTTTAAAAGGTGAATTTGTTTCAATCCAACATTTTGAAGAACTGATTGTATGTCGTCTGGCATTCACAAACACATCGTATAATATACAGCTCGTGAACAACACACTTGAACTTTAAAAAAATCATAATATGATTTAATAAATTAACTAAAAAGAAACAATGCGCAATACAATAAGTAATCTCTTAAAATTGTAGTCTTCCTTAACAGATCTGCTAAATGCTATTTACTTAAATATTGTAAAACAGCTTTAAAAGGCATTAACTAATTAGCTACAATCACAACTTTACGCAATACGCACGTTATGTTTACATCGATAAATTTTTAAAAAATATAAGTATGTAGGTGCAGAGAAGGTCTTTCAAAATGACATTTTTGGAATGGAATTATCATGTTTATACCACAGGACGACACTGAAAAATGTCTGCTAATTAGGCTTCACAAAAAAAAGTCCTTTCTTGAAAAACTTGCTCTACACAATGCATATTCTACTTGCTTGTACTGACGCAAAAATCCTTCTATTACTAAGGTACTTCAGATATTTACAGAAAATATTAACAAATTCAACTTATATTCCAAATAGTCCAATTTTTGTGTTCTAGCAAATAATATTTAGTGTTTTCAAACTTAAGGAGGATTATTAAACTCTTTTGTTTAAATCCCGGATAAAAAACGTATTTACATTTTAAACTTTAATATTTTTCTTTATTTCAAAAGCTCATTATTTTCACCAAGTTTTATTTTTCCTTATAATGAACAATATCAACATCAAGCACAATATCAACTAATTTGTGGAATCCGAAAAGTTTTTTCGAATTAGTGAAAACAGAAAAAATTCAATCAATTTGTATATCCACCACAATATTTCCATTTCTTTGTCTATACTTCCAATAGATTTCAGCTCCCAATAATATCATACTCAAAAGACTTCCCAATACTACCACATAAAAAGCCAATTGCAAATCAACCAATGTAAGAACTTTAAATGCTGAATTTCCATGAATAATCATTTGCGACATAATCAATCTATCGGCCTTTGCATGCATATCAGCTATCCATTTATTTATAAGCCCACCATTCAAAAATCGTAATAGCAACTGATTGATTTTCTCTCCAAATGGTGAATCCTTAGGCATTGCATAGGCAATCATATAATGCTTTGGACATTCTTCCACAACATGAATCTTCTTTTTCAAAATGTAATCATTCGACTCCAAAATCAATGATGAATATCTCGTGACACTAGCAATATCTCGATGATTGGCTAAATGTTGAATCAAATCTGCATCCAAATCTCCTAAATACCTGAGCTTCTTGTTAAGTGCAGCAAATAGTGGTGAAGTTTCACTAAAAAATAGATCATCTTTGAAGCTTGTGTATTTGTAAACAATATCCAATCCACTTTCGTCTAATTCATGTAGATTGTTAATGTCTTGATAATACATTGGATGGATATAAACAGTAGCCAAACTTGATTCAATTATTGCTCCAAGGATCACACTTACCAAGCAAATTGATATAAGAAACATTCTTTCCGAATTGAATGGAGGAAATCTTGTCAGATTAGATTTTACCCAAGCTACCCAAGTATCATTGAAGATACGAATAAATTGATATCGTAAATTCGGCGATAAATTTCGTGATTTGTAATTTTTCGAACATATTCGAAATCGAAGATTAAGAACACGAAAAATTATCCAAACAGTTCCACAAATAAAACCTGCCAATATAAATGTTAACCAAAAACTTGGTCGAAGAGCACAAATTGGTAGAATTGATGCTGGAATTTGTTCAGCTTTTGGAACGTAACAGCAGAGTTGATCATCGTAAACGGTAGCAGTGAATTCAATCGGCACATGATAGTCTTTGATGAAGAATCCAGTCAAGCTTATGTCGGTTTCGGAGTTAATGATCATTCCAATAGCTCCATTGTATGAACCATTTGCAGCACGTTCGCTGAAGAAGAAATACACGTTAAGAACCAGCTTCGACAGAGCTGACAAACTGAAAGAAGCAAATGTACAAACTTACCCAAAGTAATCTTTCGATGGTCTCTGAAGTATCATAGTAAAGTTCATGGATCTCTGCAATTCTAAAGCCACCTGAGCATCAGCACCTTCCATACTGACCATTTTATTCAAAGACGTGTTGAAGATCGGTCTAGCATAAACCGATTTAAATATTTGCACTCTAAGTGGATATCCGTTCATATTGTCAAATAGAGTTACTATATTTTTATGTTCGAAAAATTCAATACCACCGAACTCTTCAGTAATTGCATCGTATTTGAATGGATTATAGACCATCACTCCATCTAATGTCAATAAAAGTACTCTATAAATTCCCCGAAACTTCCAAAGTTTTTCAAAAATTTGGTGTAGTGTTGATATATCGATATCATCGATAATAATGATAAAAAACGTTCCAGCTGCTTGCGAGAAAAATCGAACTATTGGTCCCAAATTTTCCATGTCTGATACTATTGCAAAATCTTCTCTTAACTTCTGAAGAGGCTTTGTAACGTTTATAGCATAAGTTGATATAATCATTGGGCATATTTTTTGATTGAGAAAAAAATCAACATATTTATTATCGAGGTCACTATCGAAGCCTTTGCGTAATTCAAATCGAATATAAGGCATTCTTTGAAGATTGTAATTTAGAACATCTTCATAATTTAGAACGAAACCGTTTGAAAACTGACAAAATATTATGAAAATTAAGATAACTTTTAAAGACATTTTAGTTCTTTTACAAGCTTTTGCCAACTGCATTTGATAAAGTTGAGAACTTTTGAAGTGAAGTCGCACTAAAGAAATGGTCGATATGCAAGAAAATTTTTTTATAAAGACCAAAACTATTAACAATAAGTGTCAATTTTTTTCAATTGGACAATATTGACATTTCTGACATTCAACTGTTAATTAAATTTGATAAAGTATCCTTAAAACGACAAAGCACAACCACATGACTTTGTTATCATAAAACTAAATCGGGTTTATTTAACAAGATAATTGTTAAGGGTTTGAGTTTGATGGGGGTCATTTTTCGATGGATTAAATTAATATGTTGATATGACCTGGCTAACAGCTTGTTTAACAGGAAAGCTATTATTCCTTTACAAACACTTTATCATCAATCAACAAATATCAACAAAATTGTCAGTCTGATGAATAGCTTCCGCTGTTCAAAAATACTTCCACCCTCACTTTTTATATCTTGTTGTTCTGATATCATAGTAATGTGTATAATTTAAGCAAGCTATAAGTTTGTATGATAAGTAGGAGTGTATACTCCCACCCAACATAACATTGTATGCGCCGATTTGTCAGTCATTTAGGATGGTAAAAGGGATATTTTGCAAACTTTGAAGCTTGCAATATTAGTATTTTTTAAGTAGATTTTCTTTAAGTTTTTGAAGTTATACTCCGTTTTGGGGCATTTTGTACGATTTGTACGATGTATTGACTATCTCATTTAATCCTGCAAGACCTAGGCTACGGCACGTCCTGAGCGGCGTGAATCCAATGACCCGTTTTCGAAAATTTGATTTTTCAAAAAAAAAATCAACATTTTTTTTAGATCCAAAAATACATTTCTTTAAAATTTTATTTTTGCCCGATTCACAATATTGCGAGACGACGAGACGAGATTTTCCTTTTAGAAAATATATGAAACAATACAAAATATTCCGATTCCCGTTGCGTTGAAATTCCGAAAATTTTGAAAAAGGACGCACGAGACAACCGAAGCACAGTGGCCCGTTTTGACTTTTTTGCTTGCAAAAGTAATATCTTCTAAACAAATAAAGACATCGCCACAATTTTTTTTTTATCTTGAAGGAAATTTCCAAGGCTATGAAAATTGTGAGTTTCAAAAAAAAAAACTTTACAGGGTGTTTTAGAATTTGGTGTTAAAATAAGAAGTTTAAGATAAGGTTGTAAACATAATGGTATTTTGATTACAATCGTCAAAAATCAATTTATGAAGTAATCTGAGTTAGGTGACACAGTAGGGAAAAAGGAAAGGAACCAATTCGAGTGAAACAGTGGGGAGAAAAGTATTTTTTTTGTTTTTTATTTTTATGCAATTTTTTTATTTTTCTTTATAGAAGAGTACATTTATAATGTATTTCAGTGATATATTAAAAGTCAAACAGTGGAAAAAGATAAAAGTTACAAATTAAGACATAAAAAACACTATATTTCTTTAAAACTATCATCTAAGTCCGGGGTATTTTGTAATAAACTCATCATTTCTGGAGAGTATTGTTCTTGCAGATCTTTTTGGTTTCTTACATGCCTTAAGGAAGAAATAGGTGTATCCGATGAGGTTGCAAGCATGTTAAATAGGTCTTCAGTGCCGAATCCTTGAAACTTTGCACGTATTTTGATATCTGTACTTCTTGTGGTCTTTAACTTTGCACTCCTGGGCTTCTTCTGACAGTTCTCCAAGTGGAAGTGATTGATATTCGATGATATTTTGAATATGGACCATTATTTTGTGAAGAGTAGGCGTGAGTAGTTTTTCAGGATACTTTTTTTTAGAAGCTCTGCTGTTTTCTTAGTATACTCTCCAAATTTAACTGCATTCACTACTTCCCTGCAATTCAAAACATTCAGTAGGTATTATTTTCAGCATCATAATAACTTCTCCATTGACTCCAGTTATTCGAGCCGGTTGCATCTGATTGTTCTCCTTGAAGTGTTTCCATTATTAGTATTTCCATAGCCTTTCTTTGGTTTATTCACATCAAGTCCAAGCTCTTCTCGAAAACGGGTTTGGATCGCTTGTTTTCTTCTCTTTTCCATCTCATTGGTCCCAATATATTAATAAAAAATCATGTTATTGAAATCCACCACTTACAAAACAAAGAACTCTAATTTTCCAAGATTTTATTTTCACACATGAAAAAAAAATAACTGACCTTTTCACATCAAATCGCTCTAGCTCAGTTGGATGCAAAATGACGCAGCTGAGCCTTTGGATTTTTATTAAGAAATATATAAGGATTTTGAATCAGCTGAGCTTGGTTTGATTACGTAGGAATCTTTTTTTTCTATGCAATTTGAAGTCGAAAAAGTGTGCAAAAAACAGTGTTTCAAAAAACATTAAATTAAACAATTAAAAAATAAATGTTTTAATTTTTTTTTTAATTTTTGGTTTAAATATTTACACAGCGTTTGAAAAAAAATAAAAATCAAAACGTTTTAGGAGCCCTCTTCCTAGTTTTAACACTCAAAGTTTTTTCATAGTAAAAAATTATTAACTTTGACTTGCTCTATTAGGCACACCAATAACCCAAATTAAAATTTTTTTTCCAATACTCGAGCTCCAATCATTTGTGAATCCAGTGATCTAAAAGTTTTTCATTATCGACCCACCCGAAAAATGAATATTGCAAGCACTTTTGTCTAAATGGGCCACTGTGCGACGATTTTTCGAAAATTAAATGAGACATATCTCATGAGACATGTCCCATGAGACATGTACGATGAGACATGTCCCATGAGATGAGATGTCCGATGAGACATACCCCTAAAGACATGTCCCATGAAACATGTGTCTCATGAGACATGTCTCATGGGACATGTATCATGAGACGTTTTTTTTTTTTTCTTGATAGACAAAGTCAGATTGGTGGGGTTTTCTGAGCCAACCTTTGCTAGTTTTTTGTAGCATGGTTCTGGAGGGTGGAGCGAGATAGCATGCAGTAATTTTTTTTATATAACTTTTTTTTTTAAAGATAATTACGTGTAAATAAAATTTTAAACTTAAAAATAAAATAGTATTTTAGTTCAGTGTTTCAGTTCAATACGATAATTGGAAATAGGCTAAAATTTTTTGGGGTATTCCGACCTCCCAATACCCCTCCTCTATTATTCAAGTTTTATTTTAGGTTTATAGATTTAAGTGATTTTTTTTACAAACGTCTTGTGCTCTGGTGTCTGGTCTCATGGGGGTCCCCCATAATTCGGGGGCCCTGTTACATGGATACAGCTGATACAGCAGCAGCTCTACGCCCCTGATTCTCATACTCTACAACTAATGCCCATGATTTATTCAATATTTTATTATTGCCGACAGGGCTCCACAAAGTTTAGTCCTTACCTGACATACATATTTGACTGTTCAAATACCTGTTTATTTTTGTATTTCTTAAATAGGTGTAATTGTACTTACTTAAAGATATTCTATTTTTGGTTCTAGGCTTCTGCAGTTTTGGTTATACCTATACACAAATTGGTTTATTCTAAATCACAACCTTGTTTAACACATAACAACAAATGAAAGTGACAAATAGGTGGTTCGCTTTGCACATAATTATTTTTTTTTATTTGTTCCCACCCAATATTAAGGGTGTCTTGCCTACTTTAGTCCTTTATTAATAATTATGTTGACTTCAGTCAACAATGTTTCCCCTGGGTATGATATCAAACAAATATTTGACACTTGAACCTTTTGGTATAAATACTGTGCGTAGCTCATTCCGGAAATCAGTTTTTATAACTTAATCGAAAACGGTCGAGACCAAATTAACCATGCGAAGAAGTTGGAGTTTATTTATTCTGATATTTGCCATGCATTTTTGCACTGCAAATTCTGGAATTCAAAAAGTAAACTTAACAATAATCACATCTTTGTTAAGACCTTTAAGTGAAATAACTTTACGTTTACGGACCAGTGAAGATACATCCAATAAATTCATACAATTTTTTCTTAACCAAACTTTATGTCCAGTGAAAGTGATGTCATATAATTTCGCAGAAAAAAATCAGAGTAGAAATAATGTCATATTGACTTATACTAGTGAAATAAAAAGTGTTATTGAAAAATTCTCCACACGTTTTGGAACTCAATTTTATATAATGGAACGTCAATTCGATCCAAATGCTATTGTTGATATTGCTCGTTCTATTTGGAATCGTGTGGGAATATTTAAAAATTATTTTATCACATTGAATAGAGTGTATTTTTATAACCCATTTGTGATGGGACCGTGGGGTAAATTTGGAAAACTTCAAAATACCACCGATTGGAGAGATTTAGAAAATATTTTTCAAAATCTAAATGGATATCCTGTAAGGACATACATATTTCGGTCTGTATATTCCGATTTGGTTTATGATAAGAAAACAAATCAAATTGAAAAAGCTGAAGGAGCTGATGCCGAAGTGGCTTATGCGATAGAGAAAGTCATCAATTGCAAGTTGATTCTCCAAAAGCCAGATGATGATTTTTTTGGGTAGGTATAATGTGCAATTGTTGTTAACAATTGATTTTTTTCTAATAACCAAATCTCAAGGAAAATGCTTTTCAAACTATAGTTCTTGTAAGCTATTGCTTGAATAAGAATACGCGATATGATGATAGCAATCAAAGTAATATTTGAAAGAATTTGGGGATTTCTAATAATAAATAGTTTTAGAAGGCTTGATGGTGCCAGATTCGTTTTTACTCTGCTGGCACCATTTGTCACTGAGAACAGTCAGTAATGTAAATGTTGAAAAGTAAAGGTTTCAATTTTGATTGAAGACTCTGATAGTAGCATGTAGCTTTTGTAAGTGCTTACATGGCAAACCAAAGATTTTTAGAATTAAAAAAAATATTTGTATTTAGGCGAAATGAAACAAATCAACTTAAGCTTCTTAACAGGAATGTTATAATGGACTACAATCAATTTTAAGTCAAATAAATAACATTTGAGGCGCAAGGCCGACACCACCCGACAAACAATATTGGTTCTATAAAGCTTTACAGATGCAATTAATGCTTCTGTAAAGCATTTTAGAAGCAAAATTGTTAGTAGGGCAGTGGATTTGCTTTTTATAAATTTGAAATTAAAAAAGTTCACTGTGGTGTATGCGTACTATTTTTTTTTTTTTTTTTTTTTTTTTGAGGTTAATAAAAACTAATGCTTCAATAATATTTAAACTAAACGTATGATAGCGAAAATAAAAGTTGGGCTATCCTGGGCTAAACTTGGGCAAAAAAAAACAAGGTTTTAAATACGAAAAAAAAAATCAAATTTTTTTCGGTTTCTGATATGAAAAAAGTTTTTAGTTTTACCTTTTGAAAAAATAGTGGAATAAAGAAAAAAAAATTTAGCTATCCTGAGCAAACCAACCGTTTTCCAGCTCAGAATACTTACTCTGCATTTTTAGCATATGCCACCTGTGCCCTTGTTCTGTAATTTTTATCACTGGCGATACAATTTTTGAATGAATTTAAAATGCATTTTATCTCATCAAAATAAAAGAAATTTTGTTCAAAATCATACTTTCTTAACTCGTAAAATTTTTTATTTGAAAAAAAAAATTGAAAATAGATTTTAGAGAGCACTGTAGTCTGTAGCTAAATCTATAAGATGTTCTTTCAGTTTTACAGACGGTAGATGAGCAAGTTCGATCGTATTATTGAAAAAACGATTTAAAATCCATCTTAGTTTCATTTTCACATTCAGAATCTATTTCTGGAAAATAACTCAGTAGTTTCATCTCCAAATTTAATAAACTCTGCACTATGAGAGGAATTAAAGAGTTAATAAATATTGATTCTTCCGATGAATTTTCTTCCAGAGTCTTTTGAACGAATGCTAAAGAATCAAATTTGTTTGCTTGTAGAGACACGGACCATAACCGCAGTATTCCTAGAAATCCTCTGATTTGGTCTTTTGCAGTTATAATGTTTTCCTCTCTTCCTTGAAGGCTCTTTTTAAGGATGTTTAAGTGGGCAAACAGATCGGCGAGAAAGATAATTTTAGAAGCCACGGAGGGTCAGAAAAATGGTTCGAATTTTCAGATTTTTAATCTTGTAAAAACATCAATAATTCAGCTCTTTATTCCAACAATTGTGTCAATACTTTTCCACACTGTCATCTGCGTGGTGAAAAAGATTATTTTATAGTGAATCCATTTCATCGCATACAATCCTAAACAGTCGACTTAGAAAGGCCTTGCCTTCTATAGCAGAAACCAGAAAGAACCAAAATAAAATGTGCAACACCGGAAAAAAATTCTTCGCGAATAAGCCAAATGTTATGTAATTAGGTCGAGTTTTGAATGGGTACATTGGTGTACAGGTATTTAAGGACACATTAAAGTGTTAGGGGGGGTCGTCAAAATATTTTTTATTCCTAAAGGGGTCGCGAGCTCAAAAAGTTTGGAAAACACTGCCAAAGGCAATAAAACTAGGCAGGTTTGAAAAAAAAATGAATTTGGGGGTGCCAACTTCACATAGCCGCATTGGTTCAAGCTTTTTAATTCACCGATTTTGGGCGAAGGACTAGCTTTGGTTAAATTATGGTTCAAAGATCCAATTGATTATTTTCGTAAATACGTCAATTATACCTTTAATTTGAGGAAATAACCTTTGCGTTGTTTCTTGATTACCTCCCTAAATATTAAATTCTGATACATACTTACAGGATTTTCTTTGCCAGTCTATAAGCGAATTTCGTAAATTAGGGATTCTGTTTTAAAAGCTCTATTAAATGTTTTAAAAGATTACAAATATAAATCACCACTCGATAAGTCATCAAATATATTAATGGGATAGTATGTACATGTTGAGAAGCTGATAATTTCCATGATTAATATTTTCTTGAATACCTTTATCTTCGAAAAAATTACTATTTTAGTAAAAATATTAAAATTTTGTTATCATTTTCTGTATTCTCTTTTTCACAGATACCATTTACCAAATGGATCTTATAGTGGAGCAATTGGCAAAGCGATTCGATATGAAACTGATCTTATTTTGACTGGTTTCTTTGTCAAGGACTACTATGCAGATGATATGGAATTTTCAGTTACCGTTTATACTGACAAACTTTGTTGTTATACCAGCAAAGCCGAAAGGATTCCACAATCGATTCTACCTCTATTTTCTGTCAAAGTCGATATGTGGGTTGGATTTATAGGTGCATCTTTTCTATGGTCTGGAGTTTGGATGTTATTTCGAAAAATCAACTTGTGGATCAATAGAAAACAGGGTCGACAAATACCCAAAGAGCTTATAAAAGTCAAACGGCCTTATTTACAAATATTTACTGACACTTTGGTTGTATGGGTGAGAGAAAATATTAATCAATACCCACCATTTTCATCCGAAAAAATATTCGTTATATCTTTGTGTTTGGTCAGTGTTATTTTTGGAGCCATATTCGAATCAAGTCTTGCAACTGTCTACATTAATCCACTTTACTACAATGACATCAATACTATGCAAGAACTTGATGAATCTCAATTAAAGATTTTAATAAAACATGCAGCAATGAAAGATGACCTATTCTATGGAAGCAGTTCGAAAATGTTTCAACGCTTAGACAATAAACTTATTATTGTTAGCGATATGAAAGAAAGAATGATTGATGCAATGTCTAGAAAAGGAGGTTTTGCATCTGTTACTAGAGCTTCTTCACTTTTACTTGATGATATTGAATACATTTTATCGAAGAAGATTCATCAGATTCAAGAGTGTCCCAAGAAATATCGTATAGCTTATGCGTATCCTAAGGAATCACCTTTTAAGGAGAGAGTCAATGATCTATTGTCACGTTTTCTCAATGCTGGACTTATTAACCATTGGATTGAGATGATGCTTCACAAGGCTAAGCTGGGAGTTCTTAAATCACCAGAGACTCTCAGAGTAATGGGTGGTTATACGTGGAAGGTCCTGACAATAAATGATCTTCAATTAGCTTTTTATGTTGTTTTAGGAGGAAGCTTTATATCAACCTTTGTTTTGTTAACCGAAATTTATATTGCAAAACGCTCAAGAAATCAATAAAAAAAATCCTGTTTTTATAATATGAAACACCCTGTGATATGAACAGAGATGTTATAGTTTTATTTTTCATAAGAAAAGTTTTACCAAAGAAAGCTTATTCAGAGTTTTTCAGGTAAGAATGCAAAAAGCTCAAGAGTTCAAAGTTTTTTTTTATTTAAATGGAATATTTATCATAAACACCCTGTGAAGTCATCAGGGTTGTTACAAAAGGATCATATTTTGTAAATTTCTTTTTACGAAATTGAATACCAGCAGCTAAACGGGGTACATAACCCGTATAGCCTGGTGGATGTAAAGTAAATGGAGTTCTTAAAGCATCTTCCTTGAGACAGTTGTCAAGTTCTGTGGTTTCTTCATCGGTAAGACCTTTGACAGAATCCTGACATTCACACGAGGGGCAGCTGAAAAACACCCATAGAGCAATTGTACAAAAACAAAACTTACAAAATTAAATAAATTACAGGCCAGTTTCTTTATGCTTCTCCCAAAATAATTTAGTTGTATCAACAAACTCAACTGGATATTGCTTATCCCAAGCGGATATATATTTATCTAATCCAATTTCCATGGGTGGAATTGCATTGTCAGCTTTGAAATGAGTTTTCTCAAGTGATTTCTCAATTAAATCCTTCTTTTCAAATTTTCTCTTCATTGGATCGTCTTTTATATTTAATTGTGAATTTTGAACAGCAATTTCACAAGCTTTCTTCCAATCTGATGAATAAATGCTAGAAATCAAACCTTCGTCACCTTTCTCCTTGTTTCCATACATGATATCAACTGGGATTATGTCCATATTTATTTGAGGAGTCATGAAAACAGCTGATCTTCGACGTCGAGCTTCTAATTTTTGTTCAAATAATTTTTCCTCTAATTTAACATTGGGAATTTGGTCATGGGGATTTGTTTGCAATATTCTTTTCTTATGATGTAATAAGTTAAAAGGAACATGCTTGTCAGTTTTAAATGGCTGTAAAATCTCTAAATCCATTTGTATTGGTCGATATTTTGATCTTTCTATGGGTTTCATGGGTTTCAGAGAAGGTTTTAGAACTTCTGTTTGAAAAATCTGTTTTATCGTGAATGGTTGAAAGTCGGATTGATACATAGTTTGAAGCATTGATGGAATAATACTCATTTCAAGTGTTTTTTCTTCAAAAATTTAGATATCAGAAATCGATACAAAAAAAATTATCAAAATTTCATAAAGACTCGAACGAGAGCTCTGTGTTTTAGTTTTTACTTCCTTGGGGTAGTTTTTTAAGCCTAGTACGCTTCTGTAGCGAAACGAAATTTTTTTCAAGTCTCCAAACTCCAAAAACTCATTTGGAGCAAGAAAAATTAACTGGGAAAATAAATGTGAGTGACAAATGATATAAATTTCTCCAAATTTTCTAGCACAGGTAAGAATTTCGGTGATCAAGCTGCGTAATGTGCAACGAAAAGCATATTCAAAAAATTTTTAAATAAAAAAAATATAACACATACACCCCAGTGACCGTTTGTTATTTTGAACTCAACAAGCTGATAAATTTTTTTTCTATAGCTAAACGTATAATTAAAACTGTAAACAATTCTTTGATGATACTTTGATAAAGCAGTGATGCGTTTGTGAATTCAGCCATTGTCCCTTAAGTTTCCAATATCGACCGGAAAACTAACCCTTATAAGGATATGCCACATTTTTGGGTGTGGGTGATACCTTTAAATGATTAAGATTTTTGAAAACGTCTCTTCTATAGATTTTATGAATGAGATAAGCGAAAGCACTGAAAAAAAAATAGTACCTATCACTATACCAAACATTTTTATTACAGAAAGATGAATGCATAACCCATATGCAATGCAAAACCCATAATTGTTTATATGCAAAAAGGAAGCCAAAAAAGACTATTCTTACTGTACTTACACTTTCAAAT